>NW_026900624.1:0-667713 GCF_033783945.1 Neopsephotus bourkii | reverse complement strand
CTTTGCATGGGAGTTAGGGGCAATTTTTGCAAATAAGTACTCGTCAAAGTACATGTATTCTGACCAACACTCAGTTTTCATCTCTGTGTGATTACTGTCTAGAATGATCTCATTATGCACTTGACTGCATGCTGTCAGACAAAACCCCTTTTTTAAATGAAGACAATAACTCAAAGAATGTAATTATTGAGAGGTAGTTTGCATTTTAAGGCCCATATGCAAATATTATTTAGCAGGATTTGAGTTTTTCTGTGTTAAATGTTGGTGAGTTGCAGCATCTTTTGCAAGTACTTTTGAGTCAGGGATGTAATACATAGACCACATACAACATGTTCCATTCTAGTAAGTAATCCTAGGCTTCAAAAGGCTGTTGAGATTGTTTTATAATTGAGCAGATATAAGTGATAGTAGCTGCTGTAAATGGCAATAATTTAATAGCTGTATGAGGAATAATACTGATACAAACCCCATCAAATTGCTAGTACTAGTGGTAATAGTAAAACATTTTACCATTAATTTGTTTGTATTTCACATGCATCTGGTGTATTCTAGAGGAATATAATGTTGTGTAATGGGTATAGCACTGATCTTCAGTAGGCATGCAGTTAATATTATATGTCTCCTGGTGCACCTGTGAATTTTTTACAAACTTTAATATTCTGCGAAGCTTTTTGTGTTGAATTGCACTCCATATTAGAAGCTGGGAGGAACCAGTTGTCTTGACTTCATACTTTTTTTCTCTTATACATAAGACTTTGCATCTTGTCTTATTTTGCATTAAGATGGAACTAAGTCCTAAAATTTGAGAGATCCAGTGCTCAAAGAATAGGTACTTTAACTTTACTGATGCCTATAATGCAATAAAATTCAAATACTGTAAAGAAAAATAAACTGGTTTTCAGAAAAACTTGAAATGCAATATGAGTGTTTCTTAAAGCGTACAAAGAGCTCAGTGGTCATTTGTGGAAGATTAGTTTCTTCCCTGTTTAGTTTGTCAATTTCGGATGATAAAGCTGCTCAAGTCTGAATGACTAATCATTAGACACTGCATTATACCTATCTTAGGATCATTTAGACATTCGCAGCTGTTGCAGAAAGTTATTACATTAACAATGCTTGTGATCTCTCCTGCTCCTTGTGTAGTTTTCCAGGCTTTTCTGATATTTTGTATTAAAGATTACACATTTAATACTATTTATTATGGAGTGTTTTGTGACTTGGTGTAGATGGTGAATAGATGTATAGTCTATAGGTGCCTTGTAGCAGTTATGCGACTGCCTTTGATTTAGGTATTAGATTTGATGTCTGGGCAATCCTTTTTATTTCTGTGTCCCATATCAGGGCAGTTATTTTGGATTTGGGGGATCAAGCTGAAAACATCGGGCTAGAATATCAGTGACTATATCTGTATCACAGGGTATGAGAATTCTACTCACTGCTGAGCCCATATATCACATGCTGTTGGCATCCCAGCTCCATGTCAGAGCAAGAAATGTGAGCTCAATCCCTGCCCTGCTTGGTCAGAATAGGGTTTGCCAAAATGTATTTGGTGGCTCTGCTAACAGACAGATACTGAGGTCTGTGGATCATAGTGCCAGCCAGCATGAGGAAAAGCCAGTGCCCTGCACTCTGCTTTTCACCATGCCTCTGTAGGGATCATCTACTGCTACGCAGTTACTATGCTTTTTCAAATATTGTGAAGGGTCACTTTGATATGAATGCGGTTAGTAACCTTGCTCTCTTTTCTACAGTTGTAGTACCTCCCCCCTCTACTCACCACTAAAAAAATGAAAAAATTTTGCTCCTCCTTCTGACAGTCTCCAGGAGAATTTTAGTTTTTGTTTGGTTGGTTATTTTTTTTTTTTTGTTACTGACTACATCAAAATTTGGCTATATCATGCAGCTTATATCATACACTCTACTGAATGTGCACGCTAATTTTATTTCAGCATTGATCTGAATAAATCAGATCAGTTACTACAGATCAATTACAGATTTGACTTACTATCTTTCAGGATTAAAAGAAATAAATAAATCATACCCTATTTCTATTGTCTTTACTTCTCCAGTAAGTAATAAATTTGTTAATTTTATAATAAATGTAAGCTATTTTATTTAATACATCAGTACCTTTAAATGTGTTTTACTGGGAACTCACTTTTTCATGAGAGTATTATATGTTTTATGAGGTGTTTTTTAATAAACTTTTGTACTATCTTTAGTACATTTGGAAAGCAGAAATCCTGGCCTGGCTTGCTAAATTTTGTTAATATCAAAATATTTGTTAAAATATTAAGCGATTACTAAACTAAACCAATTCTGTGCATAATGAACAGATTTATTTGTTTTGTTCAATGTCAGACATGATTAAAAATAGACAAACATTGATTCCTAGTGAAGGTAATCAGTGTTTCATTCTGTTAAAAAAAAAAAAAAAGGAAAAAGATTTCCCTCCTGTTCTATTTTAAGTTAAATAAAAAACACCCATTTACTTCAATTTTCTCTGCTGCTCCCTTTCTGCATCTGCTAGTCCTGATGGCAGTTTAGCTCGCTGCCAAAGAGTCTCCTTCTACTACTTTCCAGAGATTTCATTTTTCTTCTTCTTACACAATTGTCATTTTTGTGCCACCTCAGAAGGAAATTTGCAGAGTGCAAGAGATGTAGAATTTTGCTATATATCAAAATATATATGGAAATGTGTTTGTATTGCCAATCCACAAGTGTATAGATAGAGCATATCTTTACTCATAGCTAATGATAGTTTTCTACTGCAACAGGATATCAAAGTAGTCTTTTCCTCTTTTTTTTCTTTTTTTCTGTTCTGTCTTCAAATACTGCAGATTTGGAAGAACCAATAAGAAAGAACACTTTCACACTCCATTACTTTATTGTTTTCAGAAACCACAAAAAGTCTTCAGAAGGACCATTTAATATTTTTTGCTCCAGGGTAGGGTGTATTATTCTTTCTGTAATACAATATACCATTGTATGCAGTTGTATCAGTTCTGGATGGTGATATCAAAAACAGCTGTTAGTAAAGATATCCTTTCCACTCAAGTTCCAGCTGTTCACCCGATATCTTTTTTCTGTCAGATATCATTCCTACCCTGCTGGAAGATAATTGAATATAGCATAATTAAAAACAAAACAAAACAAAACCAGTTTCTTACCAGTAGTGCTGGGATTGACACTAAATTTTTTTCCTGAGAACATTCCCAGTATTTTGACATCTATTTCTGTCTTACTTATGATGAAAACTCTCTGTGAATATTGTGTAAGTAACATTTGCAAAAAGTACCTTTTTTCTGATAAATTCTGTAAGTTGTCTTTCAGATTTTTTTTCATCCCACCCATAATAACGTCAACAAGGATTTGCCACTAATAAGTTTAAGTAAATTTATAAATGCCTTTTATAAATGCATTTTATAAATTGCTTGTCCAACTCCTAGACATAAGCCTGTTAAATATAATGTGGTATGAATTTGTGACTCATATTCAAATGGAATAATGACGTTTACAATAGGAAGTTGTTAGTGGTTAGGAGCTCTGGTAGTAAAAGTGACAGGAGTTCTGTGAATCCTGCCTTTTGTTTTGGCTAAATACCTCTATTCAAGTGTAATTTAATTGTAATCTTTGTTATAGTTTAAGACTTGAAGTTAAGGAATGTTGGATTGGTTTATGCCATACTTTTCTCCATAAAACTTAACCAAAATAAAAATAATAATAATTAAAAAAAAAAGCATGCTTTCACTTAATTATGATCTTTATTTTTATGTTAGTGGTTGGATTGGTCATTTCTGCTCCACTGTGCTGGAATATTCCTTCTTGTCTGAATATACTGATTTGGCTCTGTGTCAAACATAGGAGCCCTATATGGCCTAGAAATTGTGATTTATTAATTTGCTATCAATAGGAAATGCAAACAGCATACCTCTTTAAAGTTCTGTGCCATTTTTATCATTCCTTTATATAGTTAACTGCAGCTCTCAAAAATTCCAAGGAAGGGTAGTAGGTTTCATTAGTGGGAACACTTAATAGGAGGAAATTAAGAAACCTGCAAAGATAGTTTGTGGATCTTGGAGAACTTAAAACAAAAACAAGAAGAGAAAACAAGTGAGGCAAACTGCATGCTGTTTAGTTACTGTGATGTAAATAAATTAAATATGCTGAAGTGTATAGAAGATTCTAAACCCTCAGAGCCAGAGTTATGTAAATCCTGCTTTGTCAGTTAGAAGGTAAGCTTAATTATGAATAAACATGTAATACTGGTATAACATATAATTTCATCTAAATTGAAACAGATAGAAAATAAATTAATGCAAGAATATTAGTGCAAAGGGTAGAATTTGAGTATTTCAGAAGATAATGCCAAGAATAAATAAAACATATGTAAAGTGTGGCAAAATTGTTTTGGTATGTTAATTATAGAAAAGATAATTTGGGAATTAAAAAAGACAGTGAAGTGTTTGGGTATTTTTAGTTACTAATATCTCCAATGCTGTAGTGCCGCAAATTAACTGTGAATGGTTAGAAACTGTACTGTGTTATTACAAAACTATCCACAATATTTTCTTTATGTTTCCCAAATCATCTGGACATTATCAAAGCAACATATTGGACTAGATAGCAGGTCCACTTTGGTACAGATGTTTCCCTGTTGCTTTCAAAATGATCATCAAAGACCTTTGAGAGTGCCTGAATTCTGACTGTGTATTAGTAGTGCACACTCTCTGCTGGACTCTCTTTGTGCTTAATAAGTATACTGTTATGCTGGATACAATACACAATTTGAATATGGAACACAATACTTTCTTCCATGTATGTATGTTAAATAAAAAAAAAGGCAAAATTTCAGTGAGAATTGAGCACTCTGAAGTTGCTCAAAAATTTAGATACTTTAAAGAAGAATAGCTGGATATTGAAACATTTTAAAACATCTCTAGTTTGCTGGCTTTAAAATGTTTTGGTTAGCTTTATGGCTTCAGTGTTCTGATTAAGAGGTTTATTAACTGACTGACACTTCAGAAGAACTGAAGCTCTTGAAAATGTATTTTTTGTCTATAAAGTGCATTTCACTGCAACTAAAGATAGATGCATATTGCAAGGTTTATCTTCAAGACTTCTTAAATTATTAATTATTATTGAACCCTAGGGGACTACTGTTATCATCAGTATTATTTAAATTATTTGAGAGTACTTACTCCCATCACCTTTTATGGTTTATATTCTGAGATAATTTGACTATGTAGCCTAATTCACTAATATCTATTGCATTTGCAATAGTAGAATACTTTATCTGCATGGCTTATTTAGTTATTCTCTTTGGATCATTGGAGAAGCCTTGTGAAATACTGAGGCATACATATAATAGCATTCAGTGGCCTCTCACTGATGAGTCAAATATAAAAATAAGCACAGACACCCCCAATATGTATGATGTGGTTTTGGAGGATGTTTATTTTTTTACCAGACTACTAGGCATTCCATCCAGCTTTTAGTGAATGACTGAAATAAACAAAAATATTTTGACTCCTGTAACTGCACCCTGTGCTTTTCATTGAATTTCAAGAACATGATGACTACATACTGAGACAAGGCCAGTGTAGAAATCTATGAAATATGTCATAGGCAAGTACAGTCATTTCACTACAAACCTTTTAAACATGGCAAAGCCAAGAAAAAGGCCATTTCACAGACACACACACACACACACACACAAAGGATGTGCAACTGTGTAGCATTGTTTTTGAATGCTCAATTAGACATCAACAGCTAACAGCTTGCAGAGGCAGTCTTCAAAGGTTACTCAGGAAATGGTGGAAATCGCCCATCATGTCTAATTAGTACTTAATGAGAGATGGTTTTCCAGACAGTTGCCTGGTATTACAAGGGTTATGCAAGCTTGAAGCTGTTCCAAAATGCAGGTGAGTGATTGAAGGAAATAAAAAGTTGATAATAGTCATACCTGTCTCCTGGATGATGCAGAAACAACTAAGCAGACCACATGCTGCCACTGGAATGCACTTTGCTAGTAATTAATTTCAAACATAATCCTGAAATAGCTGCTACATCCAAGACTGGGCCAGTTATAGCTTCAAGTGCTTTCAGCAAGACAGTTGTAGATACATATTTACAATCCTACTCAGAACAATGGTTATTCAGATTTAAGTGTGTGGGGAAACAAAACAAATTCAAAAGAGCAAATTCAAACGGTTTAGTCCAAGCGTTCTCTCTATGCATCCAGTGTAGCTACCTATTGATTCTATTACTCGGTATTTCATGTGCTCTTTTGAAATGTCTCTTGCAATGTTCATTCTTTGAAATCCTGAAATAGATGATTGTCATTGTCTGTATTTCCTAGATCTATGCTGTGTTGAATAGTCACATAGGAGATAATATTTGCTTGGGGATTTAGTCAAGTTAAAACAATTTTAAAGCAAAATCCTGTACTATGAAAAATTGCCTAGTCCCTCAACTGGGACTACTGTGTAACATGACAGGTTTTGATATCTTGACAAAATAAGAGATTTTTCTATTTTTTTTTTTCCTGGATTTCTGTATGGACTTCAGTCTGTCTTAATTTGCTGTATGCAATTGCTAGGAATCTTTGCAGTGGGACCACCACTTACACAAGGCATCACATTTTTATCACACATGCTGTCCAAGAAATATTATACAAGGCAGCTCTGTATCAAATCAGGGCAATTCCTGCTATTTTGTGACCTATTCTGCTCCGTTTTGGATCCTTGTTAGTTTCTTCCTACTTGTTGCCTTGGGCTTCTGCCTTGTAAATTTACTGCTAATGGAATCCAGCGGCCTTGATTGACCCATCATGAATGAACTGAGGCTGAGTAGCGTTGTCTCCAAGCAAAATGTTCAGATATATTGTTTTAAGAAGACTTGCACTAAAATCTCTCTGTGGGTATGCTTTAATGTAATGGGGTGATTCTCCTTCCACTGCCTTAGAAAGAGTTAACTGTGTTTTAATGAGCCCTATGTAATCTTCAGGAAGATTGCTGTGCCCAATTCTCTTTACTATAAAGAACAGGATTCAGGTGATTCTTCATGTGGGCCTGGGTTTCTTGCTCACTTAGCTCTGCAAGAGTAGGGAAGATTCCCTGACCCATATTTTGGGCAAGCTTCTTGGCCTCCTCAGCATGAGGATATCAGCATATCCCTGATAAAACTTCCATATCTTTGATTATCCCTGGAATCAGAAAATAACTGATTTATCTATCACTCCAGTGTGGTTATAAGTGGCAAGTCTTCATTTTGTCCTTTTTAAAGGACTAGAGATTATTGAAGAGCACTGAAATCTAGTCCTTGGTACTGTACATGATGGGACCTAATTAACCTGTTCATTTTTTAGCTAGCCAATGAAACTAGTCCTTCTGGTGGCCATGACCTCTGTGAGATGTGTGTAAATTCAGACACTGGTCACTGATCCTCCAAAAATAGTACTATTTCCATATTATCTTCTTTTGTACTCTTCCAAGATTCCTATTGTGGTTATGATTGATTTCTGTCTGAGAGAGCTGATTAGTATTACCATGTTCTTTTCAGAGATTTGTACCTCTTTTTACCAGGACATATAACATGTACAGACAAAAGTATTCCAACGTTTTTTTCTAGAGACAGATCAAAACCCATAAAAACATAGAAATTACAAGACTGGATATGTGTTTCTCTAGTTGTTTTCTAATAGAGTCTGCTATAACTGATCAAACTTAGGTCTTTCTTGATTCCACATGAAAAAGCATTTTGATCCCAGACAACACCAAGCCATCTGGAGCTTTATTCACATTTTTATTATCCTGATGCTGAGGTGTACAAAACAGAGGCAGGATTTTGGCCTGTCTTCAAGTAGCTTGAAATATTGCATGAAGTCCTCTATACTGAGTAGTGCTTGAGGAATAAAAGGAAGTTATTGCTAGTAACAGTGTGTCTTTGAAGTTGTCTATATATGTTTGCAGGCATTTTACACCCTTATTTTTCTTTCCCTGGAGCTGCAGTGTACAAATCTATCCAGGCCCTGAATTTATAGTATGAAGCTCTACAAGGTTGTACTAGTTAGGGTTTGTGTTTTAAGTTTTTTGTTTGTATCTAGTATTATATTTTCAGAGGGTTTAAAATTTAGTGTATGTATTTATGCACACCATTAGATGTGTAGCATATAAGCTAGTTCTAGATTATTACCGGTCCATACCTCTAAAGTTAAATATATGTTTCTTATGCTCTTACAGCAAATTGTAAATCTAAGCAAGTAGTATTTAAGTAACTCCACAAATAATTGGAATGCAGAAATAAAATAGGCTGTGTACACATTTTGGTTGTGAATTTGAAATAAATTGCTGTTCCCAGTTTCTATTCATTGCCTCAGTCACAGGCTGGTTTTGGTGCATATAAACCAGATCCCTTTTTGATCTAAAGCTCCTTTTCAGGTGGGCACTAAGAGTATAGGGTCTTTATGGAAGCTGTGAGGTAAATGTGTGATGGGGGTGTTTGGTAGAATAAATAGATGCTATATAGTGCAAAAGACTCAAACCCACATATATTTAAAATGGAGTTTCCTGAGGATCAATTGCTTTGATCTGTAGATCCACAGCTTTTACACTAAATTCTAAAAATAACTGATGTAACAGTTAACACATTTCTGTAATGAAAGTGGAAAACTATAGATCAACTGCATGTTCCATTTTTAAGATTTCTTTCTGAGGTGAAATGTAATTATATTTGGAATATAATAGCTGGAAATATGTTTGGAATATAATGGCTGGAAAAAAATTCCAGCCCATATCTGCAATATGGGCTGCCTTTGACTTCTCATATTTTGCTTGATGAGATGTTGTAGGAAGTGTTCTGGTTGGTATATTTGGTGTCTGCACAATAGTTAATATTGTGGCATTACGTATATATAGTGCCTTTTCTATGAGTATCTGTTATCTGTTAGAAAAGTTCCAGTGAGAAGTGTGTCCTCACAGTACATGGATAGCTGCCTGAAAACTTTGATGAAAGACTTGCTGAACTATGGTGATATGGTCTATTACTATCCATAAGAGCATTCCTGTCTATGTAGAGTACTAAATGAAAGAAGACAATCATCCACTGGCTACTAATGTCACATATCACAGTAAAAGACAAAGATCCAGTGCATGTTTTTTTTTAATTTCACTTAGTTAACGTTTTTATGTTTTTGTCTGACATCACAATAGAAGATAGCAGTAAAAGAATGCCATAGGTTGTTCTTACAGTATGCTAAAAGAAGACAATATTCACCTTCATTTTGCTCTCTCCAGACTGGTATCTGAGTGATCCTTTCAAACGTAAAGCAGTCACTATATCCATGAAAGGGAACTCCTTGGTCTCCCCTCTTTTCTTGACCTCCTGTTATCTGGTACACCAGAAAAATCTTACTATAATTTTTACCATGATGGTAAAAATAAGCTCTCATTTTCACAAAGATCTTTGGGAAACAGTGGTTAAAATTCTTGAGAAATGTGAGCTTCGATTCATCCCTCCTAATTTTGGGACCTTGATTCAGTTGCCGTACGTACCTGTCTGCTGACATATAAAATGCTTTCCTGTGTCCCAAGCTGGTGTTTAAGGATAGTGGAATCCCATAGAAAGACAGTGAAGGCCTCAGGCAGATGCCTTGAGTTTCTTTGGACTGCTGAGATGGCATTGTTAACAATGCTTTAGTAGTTGAATCTTGCCTTATTTGACTACAATAGAAGGGTCTGAAGCTAGCTGTCTGGATTTTGTTTAAAGCTAATGCATATCTTTGTATGATCAATGAAGCTTAGGTCTTGTTCCTCTGGCCTAATATTTCTTCAGGATTATATATCTTTATATAGAGGATATTTTATCTCTAATGAATACTGTTTTAATGAGGTTTCATTGATCTAAAGATGAGTTTAGCAAATGTAGCTATATTTAGAGAAATACTACCTTGCAAGTCTGAAGATCAGTTTCTGAATTGATGAAGATGGAACAAAATAATGCCATTTTTTTGATAGCAATTCAGCTACTAGCATATGAATACAGAAGTTTAAACCCTGAAATTTGGTTCAAAAATCAGTCTTATTAGATAGATGTTAATGGCATTATGCAATGTGTTATATGTATTTTACTCAGAAATCCTTTTTGTGCTGAAAGACCACTGTGAATTAATCACTTACGATGTCAGTGATGGTAGAAGCAAATTTTCTTCCTGCAAAAGGATTGGTTGTGATGCTAACTCTTTGTTAACACTTAAGCCCAGCTGGTAACTCAGAATCACACAGCCGCTCGTTCACTCCCTCTCTTTCCCCTAGCCCCGCTCCAGGCAGGATAGGGAGGAGATTCAGAAGAATGTAAACCCCACATGTTGAGATAAGAACAGTCCAGTAACTAAGGTATAATACAAAACCACTGCTACTAATAATACTGATAAGGAAAGTAACCAGGGGAGAGAATTTAAAACTAAAAAGGGAAGGGAAGAAAAACCCAAACAATAAACATAAGTGATGCACAATATAATTGCTCACCATCCACTGGCCAATACCCAGCCCAGCCTAAGCAGAAGTCTTGGCCTTCTGAGTGAGACCCCCAGTTTATATACTGGGCGTGATGTGCTGTGGTATGGAGTACCCCTTTGGCTAGTTTGGGTCAGGTGTCCTTGTCTGCTTCCTCCCAGCTTTCCATGCCCCTCCTTACTAGGAGAGCATGACAGACTGGAAAATCCTTGATCCGGGTAAGCATTATTTAGCAAAAACTATAACATTGGTGTGTTATCAGCAGTGTTCTCAGACTAAAGCTGAAACACAACTCTGCACCAGCTATTGGGAAGGAGAAAAATAGCTGTTACAGCTGAACCCAGGATACTCTTATACAGTAGTCTTTGTGTGAGACATGAGGTGTACATCATAGTTAAACATTTTTATGAGCAAGATAACTGCGCTTCTATAAACTACACTTTAATAATATTGAACTGTGTAATCGATAAAATTGAGTAATATGCACAAAAGCATCTCTTTTTTTTTTACAATTGTATTTTATATATGAGTGTGATGAAAAATTAATTCTGAGGTGTTTGTCTTGCCGCTTCTGTTCTCTCTTAATGGTCTCAGAAAAAGGTGCTGTGAAAAATAAGCATTTCGCATATGAAATGATGTTAAAGCTATTTAATTAATAATAAAAAAAATTATGTGAATTAGTTCTTACTCAATGCTATTCAATTTCTTTTTATAATTTTTCTGTAAGAATATATAACTGTTAGTGAACTATGGCATAATTGGAATGGACCAGTAAAAAGCTAATCTGTATTTCTGATTTGTTGAAGTTGATTCAATATTAAAAGTTTTTAGTGTAACTGAAATCAAACCTCCTGTCTGTGACCAAAAGGTGTATCTCTAATTTAAGGAATGCCGGTGTGGCTTGAGAGTAAAAATCTTTTAAATAGTGATAGGAACTACATGATCTTCAACTTCCAAACAATGATGTCGTCATTTGTAATTACAGTCTTTTGATACATGAAGGAAAGCCTAATAGGCAACTTGTATGAAGCAGTAATGTGACCACTGATGTAAATACTGAGTCTGCTTCTATTGTAAATATTTCAAAAATTGGGAAAAGTAGCAAACAGAATTTTAAGTGGCATTAAAGTTTAGAAATTAAGATGTCTATTTGGTGAGAAATTTAAGAATAACCATCTCTATAAATATGTCTGTGAGATGTTAGTGGTGTAGTAAACCAATCAATCAGCCAACCAACAAAGCAAATTAGTAAGATTTGCCAGGATGTAAACCAATAGAGCTGTTTTTGTAGTCCACACTAAATGGGTCCAGTTAATCCAAAAGCTGAGTTTATCCAACCTTTAAAAAAAATAAAAATTGCTTATTCTGGACTTAGAAAACATAACATAATGGTTTTACTTTATCTGATCCCTGTTCTGTTTCTTTTGCCCTGCAACAAAGGAAATTAAGGATGGAAAGTTCTCAGTAACCATTTTTAAAAATTAGAATAAGTTCCAATTACATAATCCGTGTGAGAGTTTCTCATGTATAATAAAGGCAGGAAGGAATATTGTCAGAGCATGCTGCAATTCAGTGATTTTTACCTGCCAGATGATCCATGGAGCCTGGTGTTATCTGACTTGCACAGAAACATGTCTTAATTTACTGCAACTTGAGCCAGTAACTAGAAAAGAATCACAGCCCAAATACTTCCCTGTTGGCCCTCTATAGTACCTGTCAGAAACTTAGCATAGGACCTAATCTTTCCTAGGTAAATTTAGTAGTTTCTCGAGTTTCCAAGTGGTTTTTTGCCATAAAATATTCCACTGAAACTTACAGTATTTCCATTATAGATATCTAAATGGAAAAAATGTTTGCTTTAGTTGTGTTACCAGAAAATAAGAAAATGAAAACATAATTATTTTATTATTTAATTATAAAAGAATATATATTCAAATCTATCCTTACTGAAACTTCTGTTGCACTGCATTCTTAATGAATACTGTAGACATAAATAGAGAAGTTGCCCAAATTGGTTGCAGGAACTAATTTGATGGCAATATTCTCTCTCTGATGGAGCAGATACAGGTAGTAAAATTATTATTGGTTGCCTAATGAGAAGTTCCTACTGTGAAAATAAACAGCTGTCCACAATAAAGAAATTGTTTACAAGAAACCATTACATGTGAGACACTTTATTCCCTTGAGAAAGGAGTGAAGGCAACGAATACTGAGCAGCTGGATTTTTATTTTTTTTTTGCAATGTTTATTTCAAAGAAATATATTTGGATGTTTTTTTCATGACTTTAGTTTTAGACTCTCAAGCAGCATCCTACTTTTAGGTTTTGTTTTTGTTTTTTGAGATTTCTGCATATTACAGATGTTCCCTAAGTGGTTATAATTGTATGCACACACTGTAGCTGGAGATGTTTTTCGTAGCGCTGTCTAGTGGGGCATATAACAGCCCTGCCTCCTTTCAAGAATATCTCCCAATAAATTTTCATTCCAAGAATGCCACTACTAGTCAGTTTGATGTTTCATGGGTGGGGCAGTACCTAAGGGCAAAATGTAATGTTCTGTGACCTGTCATTCAACAGCATCAACAAGAAGTCTTTCCTGTGGAAGGACCAAAATCCTGCTCATATAACTTGATTGCTCTGTTACCCTCTTCTGCATGTTTAAAGTGTGGGTAAACTAAGATGAGAAGAATACCAACAAGGCATTGAAATGGAATGAAGTGGTGGGCAGAAAACTTATAATCAGTCCCAGTCTGTATTTCTCACTATCTGCCCTTTAAGATACTTCTGCATCTGTAAGACTTCCTGATTTCACTTGCAAGGCTTTGAAGTGCTAAAGAGCAGCTGTGCTTAAACACAGCCACACAGGCTTCACAGTGAAAAAACAGCTACAGAAAGGCAGGGACTGATGAAATATCAGGGAGTTTGTGTTCTTTTCTCTGTTAGGTTTAGCTGTTTGTCAGAGACAATTGTTCTGTTTGTTTCTCACACTAGTAAGTAAGTAACTGCTCTAAGTACACTTAGCTAGACTCGTGGAACATTTCTCCCTCTAGAAGTTATTTCTTAGCTTTCTAGATGATGCCTGTATTACCACCTGTATTACAACATGTCTCAGCAGCAGTATCGTCCCTAGTTTGGTGTCTCCACAAACAGAGGGCAGAGCTCTCTCAAAGGAAACCTTTGATTCCTCAGTCAGGGGTGTTCATTGATAATTATCTATTGATGAGTCTGTCCACAGAATGAAATAAGATAATATTTCATATTCTGGACTAAACGAGGATGAGACTCAGCTCTTATCACTCATATTTAGCCTTCATCCTCCCTATGAGACTTCCAGAGTATGGTAAGGCCTCTGTGGGGTGTCTGCTTGTCATTCCTTTGATGAGCTGGGCTTTCAGATCACTGGATACTCACTCGCATCCTGCATGTTAAGTTTTACAGGTAGACACTAATTCAGACAGGGAAGCATAAAAGACATTTAAGTTCTCAGGGATGTTATTATGATGATTCACCTTAAGTTCCTTTCTAAGGCTATATAAAATTTGTTCGATTCATCATATTAACAAACATGTATTACTTTCTGAAATACACGAATTCAGATCTGGTATTTCTGTGTGCACTTGTGATGATTCAGGAAGAGCACTTCTCTGCGTTAAGACTCCAGACCTAAAGGACTGGCAGTTTTGATGACATATTTTTCCAAAAATTTGGAATTGTTTCTGTGACAGGGAGGGTTCACTCTGTCAGATGTTAGGTAACACCTGAAGTTATCTGTAGTGTCTGTCAAGCTGCCATATGAACTTGTGTTTACACTTTCAGTAAGTTTAACAGCACTGATGAAACATTTCAGCCTGATATTTGCCTTAGAAGAACAGTTTGCCAGTCTGTATTTGAATAGAAATTACGACCTTATCCAGATATGTAGTGTTTCTGCAGGGAGTATTTCTCAGACTCATCCATGCAGTGAAAATATCTGTTACGTTGGAAAGGCCATACGTTTACATTCTTACAACAATTCATCTTTATCCTATGTTATCTACATTAATGTAATTGGGTATTTCCTTCCCTTTGACACCCGTTACATTTCCAATAATTCTTTCAGGCTAGTAGGACTGAGGAAGAGAAGCTTCTAGGATTACTTACACAGAGACATTTGTGCTTGTGCACATGAAGGAGCTTGCGTTCCTGCAGAAGCTGGTTAGGCAAAACTCCAGCTTATAGCACTGGAGTTACTTTTGTTTATTCGGAGTTTGGGTTTTTCTAGAGTGGATTTGCCCACAGAGTGAAGACATGTTTTGGAGATCCATCTCAATTACAGATAAATATGCTTTCTTCTGTGAACTCTGCAGGCTGTCAGTTGAGTCCCACAGACACAAGATGAGAATGTAATCATTGTCTTAATACAAAGCTGCAGGTATTATAGCACATTTAGGAAAATAGAGCACATGTGATTCACAAAGAAAGATACACACAGGCAATGACATTTTCCCCAGAATCAGAACTAAAGCATTTCTTTAATAATACAGTTCAAAGGCAGGAGGTAATGTGGAGCTTTTGGCCTCATCTGATAAGTCATTCTGGTGCTTGTTTTCCATCACAACTGGGTAGTTGTGCCTTATTTCATAGACCTCTCTATCCTCTGACCTGATTTTGACTAATTTAAGTTTGCATTGTTTGAACAAAATTGAAGGTGTTTAGAGAAGGTAAGAATGATATTTTAAGTCCCTTTAATTGTCCTTCACAGTGCCATAAAGTGGCAAGAGCATCACAAATTTTGTCCAAACAGCAATTTCCTATGTACATGTAGGTATGTAGATATTATTAAGCAAGCTGTAGGTTATCTAGCTGAGATACTGCTAGAAAAGCAGCTACTGCAGTGCAGAGCTATATGGAAGATGTAAATTTCATCTGAGAAGCTGAGTATATTTTCATGTAATTGATCTTTGATGATCAATTGTATTGCCCCCCATATCCACGAAAGTTGTCAGTGATGGCTATTAGCATGCTCTAAGTCAACTATGTGTTTATATCACTTGTTGAACTGTGTTGTATGTGTTAGGATTTTCCAGGATGAGCTATGAGGTGCATTATAAAGCTCCCTTTCAAATCACCCCTGCTATAGTGATAGTACTTGGTTTCACAATACGTAATTCAGGTTAATGAAAATAAAAGATATGTGTTTGGTTTGTGCCTCATTTTATTTAGGTATTAAGAGAGTGCTGTATCCTGCCTTAACATAGAGTGAATGTATAAGCTGACAAAATAAGTGTAGCTATTCCTCACCAGATCCATTTAAATTATAATAGATTTTGTAAGTTGAAAGTGTTCTGAGTAGTGTTCTGTTTTCAAAATAATTTTTTTTCTTATTTTAAAATATGTGAAGTATTTGTAAGTTCACATAAATGCTATTTTTATTCACAGATAATGCACCTCAGGTAGCAATTACTGCACCAGGATCTGGTAACCATAGAAACAGCTCTACAGGCCCAACACCTGACTGCTCTCCTCCATCACCAGACACTGCACTTGAAAATATAGTAAAAGTTATACGCCCTCAGGTAGGTGCTCATCATAAGCATCATCTTACTAGTTCTGGTTATCATTTTAGAAGCAGGCTATCGTGCATGTGTTCTAAGAGAACATTATCACTATACACATTTGAATAGGTCAGAGGCAGATAAACAGAACACAAATTGTTTTTTTTTTTTCCACTTGGAATGCAGTCTTGATAGCAGAAGATAGACTATTTTATGAGCAATCCCAGCAATGTACAGATAACAGTACATGTTTCATATAGCTCTAACGCATTAAGTCTTTATGTAATATTTTGTATTTTATAATGTACTATTAGTTTTCTCCTGAGTTTATGTTTGTTTTTATCAGTATTAATTCCCTGTTACTTTTTTTGGGTTTTCTTTCCTCTTTCTGTATCTCCATTTACGTGGTCCCGTAATGTTTCATATCTTCTTTAGTTACCTTCTAGTATAGTTTCTTAACTTGTATCCTTCCTAACTATATGTATTTCTAATAGCGTTTGGTGAACAAGATACTTAATATATGTAAAACTTGAGTGCACTTTTTAGTTCTTTAAGAAGTACAGCCTTCTAAAATAAAAGCTGTAAAGTAAATAAATCTTAGAATTCAAGTTAGTAGTGAAGGTAGAGGTAATCAGCATAAAGGAGTTTATTTTGGAGTCATAGGGCAACATGGGTCAGGGGTTTATCTAGTTTCCCACTTAAAAAGGCATGACATTAGGTGTGTTAAAGCTAGCTGACAGCTACACACTGAACTGACTGTGAGACTTTTCTGGTGTGAACCGGAAGAAATCCTGTTCCTCTCCTACCAATTATTGGGTTCAAATGCAGCCATCTGTTCTTCATTGCTGAGCTGATCTGCCACTGAGCCACTTTGATGCTAGTGGATGGAGGTTTTGTATCATCAGTACATTGCTGGCATTTGTTTTACTTGACAAGTAAGCTGATGGATACATGATATTTTGGTAAGAATTCTATAGGACAGATTTTGTTGGTGCCGTGCTTGTGAGCATGTCACAGTGATGAAAGTGAATCTTTCTTTCAGAACTCATTGGAGCACACATTTCAGAAGGGCTTGCACACTTAAAAGTAGTTTCTAGGAGCACCTGCCAGTTTTATCTAGGAGCCACTTGTTTCCTACAGTTGGCACTGTCAATGCACGATAATGCTAATGACAGGCTGCAAACCATCCCTCTGACACTGCAGTACCTTGGGTTCTATATCCTTGTTTAAATCTAGATTGCAGGGGGTCTAAAATAACTGCTTCCTCTCCTTTTGTCTTTTTATAGTTGTTTCTCATTTTGCCTGTTCCTGTAGTCTCTCTGTCCCTCCTACCCTACATTAGTATAGTACTGAAACGCCTCCTTTCCTCTAAGCTGTTTTTTATAGTAGGTGGTAACCAAACAGAAAGGTATTGGAATGTTGTTGGGAACAAGTTGTTGTGTGATAGCTTATTGAAAATAGCATTTAAAAAGCTGTTTCCATCATGATATTGCCGACAGATGGACTCAGTACACTGAATGGTGATGTTCTCCTGCTAGTTAACTCTGAATGGATTCAGCAGATTCTGGGGAGCTATTTTCAAATTTAAAACATACCATTTACTGACTCCCGGTATTCTCATAGTTTTGCAGAACTAAAGCTAGTTGTGTGATATATATGGTCAGAACTTTATGGCATTTGCTAAAATGTATCTCATGTGGTGTACTTCCTATGCAGAAAATAACAGCAGAAAGGCACATGTAGGCTTGTGCTTAACGTATATTGTAAATCTATGCACTAATACATGAGAAGTTGAATACACTGTAGCATAAAACCCCCTTATGCTTCTTTCTCCATGTGTTTTATGCACATTCCTTCAATATTTTTCCTTTTTGTTGTTATTCTTGCTTACCTAATCACCTCTCCCCAAGATCTTAACCCAAGAATTTAGGCAACAAAGCTGTATATATTTGCAATATAGTGTTTGCAAACCGTTAATTCTGCCTGCATATTTAATTCCTTTATCCCATGCCTGCTGCATTAAATTACATGGCAAGCTCTTTGAAGTTTAACACAATGGGATTCTATTCTTGACTGACCTCTTAACACTCATGTAAAACTAATGAATAGTGTTATACAATGCATGTAAAATAATTAATTATCTCGTGTCAAAAGTGCCTCTTTGCACTTTTCTAACAAAATAAACAGATTTTGAACAGATAGGAAGCAGGGATCATATAAATTTCCAAACCAGCTGTCATTCCTTTCCTTTTTTCATACGCCTTGTGCATCTAGCACAGGAAGGTGCCAGTAAAAGGTAGAATGGGAAATTCTTCAGCAGCTGGTTTTACATTAGGCAGGCTTTGGTAACTTGGATGAAACTGCCAGGGAGGTCTGGCCTTTCAACTCGTGCTGTTATTTCCATTTATAGCCTTACTTGTCTTTCCTGGAGGGTTGTGCATATAACAGTTCACCTGCAGTGAAGAGAAACACTGTATTTCTGTATAAGCAGCAGCAGAAGGGACCAAAGATTCCTTCCTCCCACCAGTCTGGTGAGGACAGGCAGTGTAGAGAGTGGAAAAGGAGAATCCTGGTGAGCTGAGTTAGAAGGCAGAGGTGAGGGTCATTCTTCCTCCTGTTTTATTTGGCCTTTTCTTTCGGAGACTGCATGTCAGCTCACATGATGGCAGTGCATATACATGCTTCAGCACCCAACAGATTTTTAAGATGTTTGTATGAATGTGAGGTTCAGCACAGCACAGTGGCCTCTCCTCTCACCTGTTCCACAGGCTCCCATATGAAACGCAGCTGGTGGGGAACCCTGTCGCCTACACCTGCTACATGGGGTCCCTGAAGAGGAGAGAGGCTGTGATGCTGCACTGCCAGCACACTGGGTGAAAGTACCACAGCTGGCAACTATGAGACAGGAACAATCTCATACACAAAGTGTGAATCCTGAGGGGACTGGCATGGACAGTTAAGAGATTGATTGCTCAGAGTACGTTCAGAACTTGCTTTTTCTTTTTCCTTCTAGCTGTCTCTTAATCTGGTCCTAATTATTCTCCATCTTATGTTAAAAAAACATGCCATCATAAAACCTGGCTAGGATTGTGTATTTCCCCACCAACCTTTCACTCATGTTTCTGGAAATTCATCTTTTCTTTAATGATGAATTTTGAAGTGATAGACCTGAAGGTTGTTGTGACCCTAATGCTCGTCTCTTATGAGATGCTCTCTAAAATCTACCTAAACTTGTCTTTGGATATGTCTCAACAATTCCATTCAGTGTACTGTTACTAAAGCTAAAGCCTGTTTTAACTGAAATGATGTATCTCCCTGGCACAGTGCAGCACTCTGGAGAGACACTCACTCAGATCTCAGAAGCAGTACTAAGTTCAGTGCCACAGTGCCACCCACCTCTACTGCTTCCAGCCCTGAAGTGAGCACACATAACAGTAATTCAGGGATCTCTATGCTTTTTTATCTGTGCATCTTAGCTATGGCTTTTAGCTATGATCAAGCATTTTGCAAATACATGAGTTGTTTTCAGGTTTTCACAGGGCCAGCCTCTGAAAAAGAGGGATTATTGGGAAGTTATATATATGCCAATAAGAAACAAATATAATTGAATTTAGTTCAAGGTTTGAATTGCTTGATTTTTTTTTTCTGCATTGTCAGACAAGTCTTAGTAAGTTTTTAATTCATGAATTAATGAAGACTTTAAGAAAGTAGTACTGCTTCAACTTAAAGACATATGCCTCTGTGGAGTATGCTAACAGCACACAGGAGAAAAAATGAGGTGTAGTAGGAGACCAAGTAGGTTAATGAGTTAACTGAACTCCTGTGAAATGTTAGTCTCTCAAGTTTTACCTAGTTACATTAGTACAGGTAGTAAAATGTAACTTACCTTATCAGACTTGAATTTTAGAAAGTGGTAGTAAAATTGAGCTTGTTCTACTAAAATTCCTATAGCTGTCTTTCTAGATTAAACTTGGACAAAAATGAGCTGCATGTGATGTTTCATATATATTTTTGTATTAGCCACTCAATTTAATAAGAATCTCCTTACTTTTTTGTTCAGATCTGATTCAAAAAAATGAACTATATACACAGAGGGAGAAGGTGTACTTTTTATCCTAAGAGACTGTTTCTTTTGCCAGTGCTATTCACTGGTGGGTGAATTGGAGGGTCTTAATTGTCATAAAATTGAATTCTGACTTCTCACCTTTTAAATACTTTATTAAATGTAATTCAGCATTTGCATATTCTCTTGTCTTTTTAAGATATGTTTCAAATGGCTCACTGTAGGTACAGCTTTTGTTGTCTAAATGTGGATTATTTAAAAGTAACTTTGATTATATCTGGCATGAATTAGTATTTTCCCCATTTTATGTGAATAACCCAACTCCTGAAGAGTGTTGTTTCAGTGATATAAAGAGGGCTTCTGGTAGAAAGACAAAGGAAGAGAGAAATCCAGGGTGTATGACATAATAAAATCTCATCATCTTGCTCTTGCTGGTCTTATTGCTAAGATCTGTAATAATCTATTCATTATAATACCTTTTTATTTTTCTTGTGTTGTCTTTACATTAGTCAACATTTTTTTCTATTTATCTTTTTTAACCTCTTTAAACAAAGTTACAATTTTATCTATGGTTCATTATTCCTCTGGCTAAGACTTTTATCAGTATAATAGAAGGTAATAGTTTAAATGTTAGAGGACAAAAGAAATTGTCTCATTTTTCTGCAAGCAGTAATAGAATGTAGGACATCTATAGCCTCTGTTAGACCTATTGCACTTCTTTGGGCTACCAGGTGTGCCTTGAGTAAGGTAGAACTATTTTCTGTACATACAGTGAGCCTGGTGTACCAATGCAGATCCAGTTCATCTAGGCGTAAGGTGGGACAGGGACCATGAAATTCCACCTCCCGTAACAGCCTGGGCATTAATGGACAGAGTGACTGTAGGAGATATATGCTGCAGAATCTTTCACATTGACCAAAAAAGTGATAGTAATTTACATTCAAGGAAATTATACCTCATCCTTTTTTGCAGTTGGGTGCAGGTATTACTTTGAACAAAACCAAACAAAATCATAGAATCATAGAACAGTTAGGGTTGGAAAGGATCTTAAGATGATCTAGTTCCAAACCCCTGCCATGGGCAGGGGAAACTCACACTAAACCATCTCACCCAAGGCTTCATCTAACTTGGCCTTGAACACTGCAAGGGATGGAGCATTCACAACCTCCCTGGGCAACCTATTCCAGTGCCTCACCACCCTAACAGGAAAGAATGTATACCCAATCTAAACTTCCCCTGTTTAAGTTTTAACCCATTACCCCTTGTCCTATCACTACAGTCCCTAATGAAGAGTCCATCCCCAGCATCCTTATAGTCCCCCTTCAAATACTGGAAGGCTTCTATGAGGTCTCCACGCAGCCTTCTCTTCTCCAGGCTGAACAGCCCCAACTTTCTCAGCCTATCTTCGTACGGGAGGTACTCCAGTCCCCTGATATCCTCCTGGCCCTCCTCTGGACTTGTTCCAACACTTCCATGCCCTTTTTATGTTGAGGACACCAGAACTGCACGCAATACTCCGAGTGAGGTCTCACAAGAGCAGAGTAGAGGGGCAGGATCACCTCCTTCGACCTGCTGGTCATGCTCCTTGTGATGCAGCCCAGGATATGGTTGGCTTTCTGGTCTGAGAGAGCACACTGAAGCTGGCTCATGTTCATTTTCTCATCGACCAGCACCCCCAAGTCCTTGTCCACAGGGCTGCTCTGAATCTCTTCTTTGCCCAGCCTGTAGCTGTGTCTGGGATTGCTCCGACCCGGGTGTAGGACCTTGCACTTGGTGTGGTTAAACTTCATAAGGTTGCCATCAGCCCACCTTGCAAGCGTGTCGAGGTCCCTCTGGATGGCATTCCTTCCCTCCAGTGTCTCAAGCGAACCACATACCTTGGTGTCATCGGCAAACTCGCTGAGGGCACGCTCAATCCCACTGTCCATGTCAGCGACAAAGATGTTGAACAAGACCGGTCCCAACACTGATCCATGGGGGACACCACTCGTTACTGGTCTCCAGCCGGACATTGAGCCATTGACCACAACTCTTCGTGTGCGGCAGCTTGTTGTTTTTCACGTGCCTTAGCATGCCTTCCAGGAGAATCTGCTCCAAGATTTTGCCAGGCACTGAGGTGAGACTGACTGGTCTGTAATTCCCTGGGTCATCCATTTTCCCCTTGAAAATGGGGGTTATATTTCCCTTTTTCCAGTCGTCGGGAACTTCACCTGACTGCCATGATTTTTCAAATATGATGGCCAGTGGCTTAGCAACTTCATTTGCCAGCTCCTTCAGGACCCGTGGATGGATTTCATCAGGACCCATGGACTTGTGCACGTTCAGATTTTTAAGATGGTCTCGAACCAGTTCCTCTCCTACAGTGGGCCCAAGGTCTTCATTCTCACAGTCCCTGCATCTGCCTTCCAAGACTTGGGTGGTGCGGTCAGAGCCTTTGCCAGTGAAGACCGAGGCAAAGAAGTCATTTAGAACCTCAGCCTTCTCCAAATCCTGTGTAGCCAGTTCTCCCGAGAGCATCTTAGCGGCAGCTCTGAAAAATCACAGTTACAGAAAATAAACTTTCATAACTAATTGTTCCATAAACAGGGTTTTTAAGTGGATTAGTATCGCTATTTTCCCGTGATGAAATAATGCTAGTTCCTTCCATATGCCACCAACCTCTGCAGTACCCTTAGTTCTTCCCAAATGAAATGCATCTGTTGTCACAGTTAGCCGGAGTTGGCATATGACTGTCTTTGCAAAATTAGTGAAACCTTCACTGCAGGCTGTTGCACCAGTGCATGAATGCACAAGCACTCAATAAGGCATCTACTGAACTTGTTTTGCAGCACAAAAAATCTGCTTTATTACATTTTTTTGTCACTAAAAGGAGTGCTGAAAAACGCTGTTATGCAATAAATTCTCACCACTCTCTTTCTGAATGAGATCACAGGACAACTGGAGTGTAAAGACCTTTCTGCCATGAACTGCTTTCTGTTCTCAGCTTGAGTTACAACATGCTCAGCCAGGAACGGAGTAACTAGGAAAATCCTCATGGAGAACTACTGTGCATGCACCCTATGCTTCCTACTCAGTTACACGCTTCTTTTTCTAGTATTTTTTGATGCTGGACTTTGTGCAACTCTGTGCAGTGTCCATGCTCAGCACAAGAGGCAAATAAAAATTATGATATGATTATGGTTATTAGTTATGATTCTGTGGGAGATCAAACCCATCATGTCCAAGGTAAAAGCCATCATTGTGTACATAATTTTATGAAGTTCTGGAAGGTGCTGAGCATTTGAAAGGTGCTGAGTATTTGCAAAGCCCACTAAAATAAGGATGTATTCTGTGGTCCAGAGATGGTCAGGTTTAGTCCTCATCATCAGTGTGCCTGGTCTGGATGGTTCCTCTGCATTATGTAGTATTTCCAAGGTTGCATTAGGGCTGAAAGAACTTTAGGGTAGTTGACAGCAGTCAGTGACCTTGATTCTAGGTATGAAGATATATTTCAGAAAATTTTCTATAGATTTTCTTTGTAAACCTTTAAATTGTCTATGCAAATCTACTGCTCACAGTTTGATATCTTCTCATTCTAATGATGCTGAAATTAATTAACAAAGAAATAAATGGATAAATAAAGGTCATAACTAGGACTTAAAAAAAATTAAAACATAATTAATCGATATACTGTCAGTGCCATTAAGAGGTGGTTATCAGTTCATCAATGCATGACTTGAAAATAGGATAGATGTTATGAAAATCTGTTATTCTGAAATACTGAGTAGGAATTACAAGAAAAAAGGTTTATGGTTGGAATTGTCTCACAGGACTGATTTTTTTCTGTCCTGTATTACCACAGAATTAATGGTAGAAGACATATAACAGCCCCAGAGGAGGATCTTTAAAAAAAATAAATTCCTTAGAGTAAAATGGATGCTCTGAGACTATTTAATAGCAACATTAAGCAAAATATTTTTATAGAGATGCATTGTAAAAGATCTCCTTGATAAGTAACTACAAAACATAGTTCTATTTAGATTAATTAGAGCTAAGATAATATGAAAATGTAAACACATCTACCCAATGCACAGTACTAATGAAAACAGCAAACAGTATGTGTGAGGGCATTTAATTATAGTTCAACAGGATACTAAAGCAAAAGTGCAAATTAAAGCAGAACACTTTTTATTGTCAGGAGTGTATTGTTTTAGAATATTACTTCTACTGCATCTTTTTGCTTGGTTGAAGTTGATTGCTTGGCTGGAGAGATTCTCTAGCTTGTGTTTCCTGATTCGATATAAGCACAAATTATACAGAAGAATAGAATGTTTTTAATATCTGAACTTGTTACAGACCAAATTGTTGAAATACTGAGCATAAAGATATTTCAGGCACTGAAAAGTAGCCATGTACATCTACACTAGCAAAACAAGCTTCTGAGCATTGGAGGGTTGCATCTATACTGTTGAATTTTTAACACAGTCCTGGGTATAATTTTGGTCCTATACTATTCTCTCTCTCCAAAGTATCCACTGTCAGGCCTGATTTGGAATTTGGATGGGCCAGGGATCATTCCTGGTAAGTAATTCTGCTTTGAATACCCTGCTCTGAAGGCTAATGAACTTTAATAGTAGGGGCGTGAACCAATCCACAACAACTGCCCTGCCCCAGACACAAAGTGTTTGGAAACAGCAACACACTGATCATTTGGAAGATTAAAGCATTTCTGTAGTGCTTTGATGGGTATCTCACCAGATTCCTAGCATTTTCCTTTGTTTCTGCGTAACACTCAGTGGTTTTGAGCTCCTCTGGTACTGAGTAATCCTGTATCATCATCCAAAAATGCACCAAATTTTCATACATTCATATGTGCAACTTAGAAATCAGTCATCACCTTGACCCTTCAAAATTGGTAATAATAATCTGTAGGTCAAAATGTGATGTTGCTAACAGACAGTTGGAAGCTGAGCTTTTTTTTTTTTTTTTTTTTAAGAAAATAACCTTACATCCATTTTCCAACTGTTTTGGTGAAAATAAACTTTTTTAATACTTGAAAGTTAGGAATTTTTTATAGCTAAGGTATAAGACATTCCTCTTATTTATCAAATTTATCTCTTGCAATTTGAAGCTCATTTCAAGGAATGTTTTCCCACGATAGGAATAGTGGTGTATCTTCAAAATCTAGTCACATCTGTCAAAGAGGAAAACTGCTTCGAAGCTATTACATTTTTTAGCATTCAGAACTGTTATACTTCACAACCCACAGCTGCCTTATTGTTCCAATTAAAATGAAAGTAGAAACCAAGAAAAATGGAAACTGGACGATCTCTTTTTCCCCCCTTATCTATTTCTAGTCTGATTTGTCATCTGAGACAAAACCAGAGGTGGAAGATGGAAGAGGGCAACAACCTCTGACCTTTAATTACATACTGCAGTGGACAACTTGCAAAGGAGAAGTTAATATAACATGCTCAGAGGAAAACAGAACCACAGGAACAGAAAGTACTGTGGTTATATGGTACCTAGGATCACATTGCTTGACTTCCTGCCCATAGGCTGCAGGAAGGAGTGATGTGTCTGTGCCATCCTTGAGCATGTCACTGGCAGTGAAGTGATCAAACTATGCCAGTGGGCCACGAGATTACTGTGAAGAAGTAGGAACTTGCTGCTCATGCAGGATGCAAGATATGTCTTTCTTAAAATTAAAAATCAGTCAAACAGAAATTTCTAGGATGTTGGCACTATGATGTCATTAAAATTGAATTTTGTTTTAAAATGCACTATGCTTTTAGTAATGAAAAGTATATACAGTTAAAAAACAGAGAAACCATTTTTTAATATATATATATATTTATTTACTTATTAAATTTCCATGATCTTGTAAGGTCCCTGTTGTGGCTGCTTGGGCTGTATTTGTTGCCAGCCACTGTATAATATCTGCCTTCTGCTTTTAAATTAAATTAAGATGCTGGGAAGTAAAAACAAAAATGTCAAGATGAGAGCTGAAACTACCTCTATTTTAGTTTTATTCTAGTCATAATTTATCTATAAAATAAAAAAAATTGTATTACCTTATTAAGATACAACATCTCTTCAACAACATGGAATTTTGAGGCTTGACAGAATAATTAATTCAGGAGTCTAGTAATAGTTCAGTGCAGTCTTTCACTTATAGGTGACATAGATGAATCAAACCTATATCCGTTGTAATCTCCAGGTTTGCAGTTTCAAGGCTACTTGATCATCTTAGTTCAGATCCTTTTATTTGGATAACTTCTGGCAGCAGCATTGACTAACGAAAATGTATCAGGCCTGCTGATTTCTTCAAATCAAACCTGAGGTACTGGATACAGGAGTAAGTGAAGAAGCCTGTTTTTTTTCACAGGCTGTGTTTTACCAAGGAAATTATGAATGTTATGGGATTTTATATAAGTGCACATGAGCAAAAGAGACAAAGATAGAGATGTTGGGATGTTGAGGCAGAGCATAGAAGACTGAGAAACCATAAAAGTGATGTGAAAGTTGTATTTGAAAGGGATGACAGAGGTTAAAATCAAATTCATTAAAGGACAATAAGAGGGTTGTAGTGACTGATAAAGCTGGTGGGAGATAAGACTGTTACGGAGTTCGTTTGAGAGACCTTGATGGCAAAACCACAGAGAAAGCAGAGAAGCAAGTTTTGGAAGACCAAGTAGAAGTGGAATCAGCTAGGATACTGTCAAGAGTGGTTTAGAGGAAAATAAGTTGTTTTCAAGGGAATATAACAACATGCAGGAGAAAACTGAGAAAAAGCAAGAGGTAGAAGGGAAAATGAGTATGTACAATTAGAATGGGATCTTAAGAAAGGAGGAAGCTGGAGAAAGGAAAATTTCTGAAGTAGGAGTGAATTGATCAGGGAATGAGAAGAATGGATTCATCTGGGCTGGTACCAAAATGAGGGATCTATGTGGGCACATGGCTACACCCATATGGTGCTGTATATGTGAGATGAGCCTGAGAAAGGGGCTACAGCATTTTACTTTCTTTGTTAAGTCTGCATTTGATGTAATAGCTAGAATTTGAGAATGTGGGTTCAGTTCTTTATACTATCATACATTTTCTGCATGGTATAACACAACTGAAACCAGTTTTTACATTATGCAGGACAACTGGAATTTGTCAGGATTTACCAAAATGCAGAATTTCCTCGGACTCATTGGGTCTTAGTGGTTTAATGAGCTACACATCTGTCCATTGGGAGAGCTCTGTACCCTAGTTCAGCATCTGTAAAATGGGGCTAATAGCTCTGCCGTAGTGCAGAGGAGTGTTGTGAGAATTAATTCTTTAAAGACTGTGGTGGTGCTATGTACACAAATCCCAAAGATAAATGAAGGCAGAGTCACAAGCTTATATTGCAGTACTTCAAAGCTGGAAAAATATTTTTAGGTTAAGTGAAGAGAAGAATTTTGCCCTACTGCCTCTGCTAAATGTTACGAGAAATATTTGAATAATCCCTTGTGTGCTTGCAGTGTTACATGGGAGTCATGTAGCATTAGAGAATTTACATGCAACTTCCATTCATGAGAACACTGTAAGTCATTACTTGCCTCTGACAGTATGTGTATTTTGATGCCTTTCCTGTTTTGCATTGTTCAAAGTGATATCTTTCATTGATATATGTTCATTACTGATTTAACATGCAAATATTTTTATTAGAGATGATTTGAAAGTTATTTAAAATATGTTATTACAATATCTTTCAAAATTTTTATTGGTATATTTTTGCTCTTGCATTGATAAAGTTTCTTCATTAGCCTGATTTGGTATGCTGGTTTAGTATTTTTCTGGGTCAGTACTATGACAAGTGAAGTAATAGTCATGAAGAAACATTTTAAGCAAAATCAATCATTAAGGAGGTTCACACATAACAAGTAAATTAAAGAGATGAATGTAATGAATAAATATCTACTTAAGGAAAAATCTGCATGTGACTATGTAGCGTACTGGGGTGAAATTAAACCATAAAAATGCTACAATTGCACAAGGGTTGTTTCAGTGTGTTCAGGTGTTTTGGTCAGTACAAGGAAGACATGTAGTGGACAAAGCTGGTTTTGGTATAAAGAATGAAGGAAACATCATATCTTTGAGTCAGAGTTTTGTGTTTATACAATCTCCACTGTTAATAGAACCCTGACTACGTTTCCTGGACATTACAGTATTCCATGTGTTAAATAATCTCAGAATTATTCAGGACCTATCAGGAGTGATCTTAGTCAATGTAATTTAGCAATGGCTTTGGCAGATGCGATTCAGGAACCAAGGTACAGGACTCCAGTAAGTGATTTGTTAATTGCTGGCTACACATTCCACCAGTAAGGCTGGAATTTGACTCCATATTCTAATACATGAAGTGTTAGAGTGTGTCTGTGTGTGAGCTACAGGTGGGATTCAATCTGGGACTGAAACACCTATGCTTTTGACTCTGTATATAAGAATCTCTGTCTAATTTGCCTTATAACCTCCCATCATGCTCAGGAGAGATGTGAGGTTCAATTCTCTCCCCAGAATGGCAGCTGGAGGCCAGGTGGGGTGCGCCAGGGGTTCTTCAGTGATGGCAGATACATGAGCTAAGGCCAGTGAACTGATACCAAGGTGGCTAGGGTGAGGTGATCTGTTCTCTGGACTGTATTGATTGTATTGACTAGATTTCAATTGACTGTAATGGGAGCTTAAATATTTAGTGGAGATGTAAATAGCTGTGCTGTAAATTTAGTTGTTTAAATCTGGAACTGAATTTAATCCTAACTGTAGAAGAAGATAATTTTTTTTTCCTACAGTTTTTGTGTAAACTGTACTGTAGAGAGACACAAGCAGAGGGATGCAGTCAACACAAACTGGTTCACTGCATCTCTCTTAGCATATCTTATATGAACAATTAACATACTTTAACAACATAACATTTTACAGGACCAAGCAAAGGTGCAAAAGGCTTCTCTAGCTATCTGCAGAAGCTCAGATGCTAGATTCTTGTGTAATTATGTGGAAAAATTGGCACATGTTGGCAGATGGACCTTGTTAACTCCAGAGAATGTAGCAGAAGTGTTTTGCTGTAGAGTACTAGAGGCTGCGTGAGAATCATTAGATTGGAAAGACATTAAACTGAGATATGCTTCTCTGAATTAATAATGTCAAAGCCCCAAATAATATAGGAAGTATTTTATATCACCCAGGTCAACAGATGGTTGCATATTATCATGAGCAAACAGAAAACATGTTTCTAGCTTTCCATAATCAGGTTTGAAAACCACTTTAGACTTATTTTATATCACTGACCCATGTCTTCAGAACAAATCATAGCTATTTATTGATGGATACATTTTTGGAATCTATAAGTATTTGTAAACTAAATTGATCTGTAAAAGAAGCTTCAGAACAGTGTGGGGTGGGGTTTTTTTTTTTGTTTATTTTCCCCTTCACCCTCCTTCTCCAAGACCTTGCAGATGGCTTTGTGAAAATAGCTTTGTGAAATAGCTGATCACCTTTAAGTTAGTAAAAGGCTATATGATGTATCAGATGCTTCTCGGGCATCCCAGCTGCTTTTTGGGATAGGAAGTGTCTCAATTTAAGAATAACTGGAGATTTCACACATCTTGTTTTACTTGAAGTGTCACCTTTTCAGCTCAGAAGCTGAAGTCTGCAAAACCACAAAAACACCACTGCTTGGGAAAGGGGCCAGAAACATGTTTCTGAAAGAGTGGAGTTCTTTTCCACTTTTGGAGATAATTAGGTCATTGATTAATTTGTTGTCCAGCAAAAGCATGCAGTTTAGGTTTAATTAATACACATGAATATTTTTGGTCTGATGAGAGAGTTATTTTGACTCAGGTCCCAAGCAATGGCTTTTAACCAGAGTATTCGATATTGGAGTTTGTCCCTTTTTATTGAACTCTCCTATGAAATCACTAGACCTAGGAATCAGTCTTTCAAAGCAAAAACTTCTTTTAATTATTAAAGTAAGTAAATCCCCTCAATAGGCCATAGATGAGTTCCAGATGAATGCCTGAATTTACTCTTCACAATTTTTCTTAGTTTTAACAGGGCACATTTAAATCACTTTGTGCCCACCACAACTTGACAAGCAACCAACATTATACAGACCTAAACCTATTGAGTTTTTTGTTTGACATTCCATTAAAAAGAGTAAATTTTTAGTGAAAACAGTCTGGTTCTGTATTTGTAACACAAACATTGTGGGCTCATAACATAAGGACTCATAACTTAAAAATGAAATAGACCACAAACAAAACTGAAAATTACTCCACTGGAATAGATTGCATTTTAACAGGTAGTTCTAAGTAAGGGGTAGTGAATAGCTTCATAGTCCAAAGAAGATCTTACTGCTCCCAAGGCAACAATTTGACACTAATGATGCTAATAAGTAGCAAATTCTTGACCTTAACAAATATTCTGACCTGTTAGGCCTGGCATGCTAAAAAAGAAGAGTTAAACTGCCCTTTACTCTCTTTTTCTCTTTACTTTTCCCACCTTTATTTATCTAAGATGGTCATTGCAGGGATGTTTATCACTGTCATGAAATAAATATACTGACAGCTATAAACTTGGAAGCAGGGCCTATTTTGGAGGAGATGTTTATTGGTTTAGGTCATTAGTCTTGAAGCATTAAGGAGTATGGTTGGTGTTAGGATATTTTGAGTATGGAACCATATGGCTCCTGCAACAGACTAGCATGAAATTGCAGACTTTCAGTGGTCTGTGTCTCATAGTCCATGACATCAAGCACTAAGGTTAGGCCTGTATTAATAAGTAGTGCAGTGCAATTGGAACAGATTTATGTAGTGAAAAACATTGTTGCTGACCTGACGGTTACGCTATATAGATTTAACTGGTTTTTAATTTGGACTATCTTTAGTGTGATCCTATGGTCAAAAGGCTATGAGTTGGAGCACATTTTGTACAATGCTGGAATATACTTTGTGATGTAGATCCACCAAAAAGGAAAGGGGCCTCTCGTGCTCTGAAGCTGCTCTGCAGTCCAAAACACAGTCATTCAGTGCGGTCAATTCGGAGGTTCACTTTGAAAGTGAATAATACAAATTTTGAAAGTGAATAATAAAATTGATACAAGCTATTAAAAAGTTTTTCATTATTCCATGAAAACTCATGAAGAAACTCTGATTTTCGTGTATGTTTTTAAAGTTGACACTTTTCCCCTCAGCTTTTAGAAATTTCAGTTTTGAATATTTAAGGCAGCCTTTAATAAATAGATTAAACAGCAGAAAGCTGCTTTCGAGTGATGAGTGCTTGTTATTATTTTGTAAATTCCATTAAACAGGCGTCAGCGGTCTAATTGTTTTGAAAGATGTGCCCAGCAATGCAGCTGGTGAAGAGCTCCCTTTCTTATCGAAAGATGATTACAATTATTATATGCAAGGCTGTAAAGCACCATTTTATTTTGAATTAAATTGATTAGAATGGAGACCTGCATTTTTTTCTGATAAATCCAGATTAATCCAGATTTTTGAAGGAAATTATCTCTCCACACACAGCTTGGCATATGAAATGATTTTTGCAAGTATAACCTTTGAACCAAATAAAAACAGTAAAAGGAGAGAAACCCTAGTTAAATGTATTACCTGTCAAGTAATGAAAACTATGCAAGAAGTCTGTATTTTTCACTCTTTACTTCTATTTTTCTTGTAGCCCAAGCAACGCACATCAATAGTATCTTCTCTGGAATTTCACCGAATGAATCACAGCCACAATTATTTTGAAATCAACACATCCATTGGCTGTACAAGTTTTATTTCTACTCCTGCAATCAGTCCAGCTAATTATTCCTTTGGATCTTTGGAATGCAGTGTTGAAGAGAAAGAACTTCCAGGTATAGCAAAAAAAGCTTATTTTGCCTGTCAGCAAGGCTTTACAAAACTGTTGGTCTTCGGGCTTATGTTGGAGTTGCTGTTGTCTTTGGTAGTGAAATACATTTATCATAAGTGCACAAGTTATTCCTTATATTTTTCCTGCTGCTCAACAAAGTTTCTCATATTCTGTGACCAATATTTTTAAAATATACTTTTTCCTGAATGTTATATTTTGAATAAACCAAACTTTGTTACACAGAAATGCTGTGAACTTAGGTAATATAGTTTTTGAAATGGCAATGATTCAGGTAGATATGTACTGTCATCATTGTGTGGCCAGCATACTTGAATATGAATTTCAAGTTGAGAAAATATAATTAGAAATCATTATGTAACCATCAGTAAAGATTACGAAAGGAAGATTTCTAAGTAACCTGACGTTGTTTCTGCAAGTAGTAGTCATTGAATAGTTAGGGACGTGCTTCAATAAAGCAGAATTTTGATATATTTGCTTCGATGATGAGTATAATAGAATAATAGTGTGATTGTAACTGTGAAGGTTTTATCTGTATATAGAAGTTTACATAATGAAAATGCTTTTAAAAGGATTAGAATAGTTTCTTCTTCACAGACCAAAACTTCAAGAGCAAGAAAGTGTTCATAAACTATCCATTTACCTGCTTCTGCCCCTTCAAATTTCATATGCGAGTTGCTTTATTTAGGCTAAACTTGTAGCAGAAGACTGCAGTATTTTGTAAAGCCAATGTATTGAAACAAATGCCTTTTGGTAGCTAGTTTATATAATCTGCAGATGGAATTATTTCTTTTAAAGGTACACTGTATTTAAGGTATAGATAGAAGTAGATTAATATAAAAAATAGTAATACTGAAATTCAGTACATTCTTATCAATTGGCTTCTGGAGCATTGATGTTTACATGAGATGAATCCTCTACATTCCTGGTTGGTAGGCTTTGAAAGTTCTGAAAACTGTTGCTTTTAAAGCATCAAAAAAAATTAGTTTCCTACTTAGATCAAAGGAAAACTATATTGTTAAAGAATTTTCATTAAATAAGTTGAGTGAGAAATCCTATCTGTTATTGTGAAGAAAAATGATCAGAAATAATTCATATTATTTTTCTTGGTCTTTTTATTGGATTTCTCATTGTCTTTGAAACTAAAGAATGTGCTTATACTCATGGATATAGCAAATCTTTTCAAGCCTAACTGGGAATAATTAATTTGAATGGTATCTTTTATTCCTAGGTCTGGTGTCATTTGATTCTTTAGGGGTTTGGGTGGGTTTTATTGTTACTGGTTTTTCTACTGTAAATTCTATGCAGGACAATATCACAGTTTTATTCTGGGTAGTTGAATGACACTGAATATGTCTTGATATGTAAGAGAAAATATAAGAAAACAGAACATTCACTGGAGTTAGATAATGAAATTCTTCAGACTTCTGATGTTGCATGGTTTTGGTTAAATTCTGCATAATATCTGGATTTATTTTACTTTTATCTTTGGTTAAATTTACAACAGACTGCACTCAATAACTTTTAATAACTGCATTGGATTTGGTCTGAAATTGGAACTATAATCTCATGCTTACTAGAACTGCACATTTTTAATTTGTGGATGATTTGATTTATTGATTGAGGGGAAGCTCAATTTCCTCTTGTCTCTGCGTAGAAAGCTAAGAAAAATTAACAAAGGCAAAATGACTGAAGTTCTATGCATCTTCTACAAGTTTTTCAAGAGTACAGTTTACCTGAAGTAAATTGTTAATTTGCCATCTTTAAGTGGCATAATTATAATAGAAGTGGAAACTGGTTTCTACCCTAAAATTATTTAAGTAAAATATAGGATCATAGATGAGACGCAGTCTGAGCCTGAATGAAAAGAAAAACCCAACATTTTATTTTGCTCATCAAGGTCCTTTTGACTCCTTAAAAATGTAGGCGAGTTGTAGTTCTGCAAGGGACATGGAATACTAATCTGTAAAGAGAAGAGCAAAATCCAGAAAGAGCATATCAAAACTGCATTTTCTTTAAAATGTCTCCGATTCTTGTTGCATACCTGGATTGTTAAAAGCTGAATTTTCAATAGTGAAGTTTAGCAAGGAGTAGCAGAAGCAGAGTTCTGCCACAGCTTTTTTTCTGCTTTAGCTAGCTGTTGTTTTGCTGAAAGGTTCCTTGTTCCTTTTCCAGATCTACAGTGAAAACAAATGCAATTCATCATATGTCTTGATTATAATCCTCTAAATTGCCAACTTGTTCTGAAAATTCATGGAAGACCTGCACCTTAGAAGAATGTTTAATTCATTTATAATTGAGGATTAGCAGAGGGATTGGACTAGATGATTTCCAGCGGTCCCTTCCAAATCTGATGATTCTGTGATTTGTGTGAATTTGAGTGTTTCATTCTATATTATATTCTTGGACATTTATGTGTGTCATGTTTATTTTAAAAGCTGCCATCAGCAAAAAGCAATGAATTATTTTGTCGTGCTTACTGGGGTCAAAGGTCTTCTGGTTGACCAGAAAGAGATAATATACAGAAGGAACCCATTTTCATCATAACTGCAGCTAATAGTTTTCTGTTGTCTTCTTTGAAACAATCAAAATGAATTTACAGGATTTCTAAATCAGGAACTGCCATCTACTCAATTTCAGTGTTTTCATATTTTCTTTGGGGAAACTTGTAATGATTCATTATCATTTAGACAAGAGTCGGAGATGAATACAACAAAATAATTATTCTGATTCTAAAAATCTTCGTCATTTTACCTCTACCTCAAAAGTCTGCTACCAAAGAAGAATCAATCTCTTATAACACTTGCTGGATTAGAGAAAACTCCTTTTTATATTTGGGGATCACAGTTCTACTCTTAGAGTTTGCTAATTCCCTACATTCCCTGATTTGAAACAGGGATCCTGATTTTCAAGGAGTGTATTTCTGTCAAGTAGAAAAACACTGAACTCTACCACAGTACTATATTATCTGACTGACAGCATATGACATTTTCTGATTAATTAGCTGCAGAGCTGTCCACATACAATGGTAAGTATGTGCTTTAGCTTTAGCATTGGATGGCCTTGTTGTGTAAACAAAACTATGTGTGTTTCTTGCATGGATAGTAGAAAGCATCTTAGTATCAGGTTGCCTGAAAGCAAAATATAGATTGTGTTAGTTTTGAACTTTAACTGGTGGAAAAACCAGCAAGTTGATGGGAACTCTTCTCTCACTCTAGTATACACGGGGCAGGTTGCGAATGCAGCTTTGGTGTGGCCTATTTTCACAGCTTTATTTGCAGCAAGAACATGGACTTCGTAGAAGCATTCTCAAATTCAGAGTGAATTATTATCCTTTAATAGCATTATATTTCAAGTCAAGTTGCAGATCAGTGAATCCAAATAATAACAGCTGCTACCATTAAACTTTCTATACTAAAAGTGAGTCCACTCCATAGGACAGGGAAATCATTACTGAGTGTAACTCTGTCACTGCAAGATGGTAGTCATTTTCTTGATCATCTGAATACATGTTTAGTAGGTGGTTTTTGTGATAACAAAAATGAAAAATTAAAAACCTCATAATCAGTTGATGGTTTCATATGTGAGATGCTCCTCATATAACTTTGACCATTAAGACCAGTAGATGTGCAAGATCATTCACTCCAGAAGAGGGCAGTCTGGGCTTTCAGGAAGATGCCTCTAATATCATAGCTCTATGCCTTGTTATATACCTCCCCGAAGTTCTTTTGAAACTGTAAATTTCAAAGATTAAAGGCAGAAAAATTGTGGTCATCTTGGTAACATCAGCTTGGCACAGTCAACACTTGCGGTTGAAATTGTCACTGGATTATGTTCTCATTTCTGCTTGATCAGTCAGAATAATGGGTTTTTCTCTAACCCATATTAACTTCATTATGTCTTCTTGTACTGAGTATAATTGCGCTGTGATATTAAAAAGACATTTCTGTGGATATTCTTGTTCTGTTTCAGGTCAGGAAATAGATCTGTACTCAGATGAATATAGGCAGCAAAAATGCTGACAGTTGTCTGTAGGTAATCTCATTGCAATCTTTATTTTCAGTCCATTAATATCTGAATTTTCACTAAATTCTGTATACCATTCATACTCATGTTCTAGAGGCGTCTTCAGATCTTTCTTTAAAGTAAATATTTGATCAAATTGCTTTGTCTCACAAGCCAAATTTTTCCCATTTCTCTGAAGCAAAACCAGCCCTACACTTAAAGATAAGCTTGCAGTTTTATCTATTTTGAGAGGATCAAGATATTCAGCATATTAGAATTAAGACACTTTGTTCAGATGTTCCTGGCTATGCTGCATTCCTAGATAGAGTTGAAATTTATTCAGCTTCAGGAATGTTCCTTTATGTGACGTTAGTGAAGCTGAAGTAGGTCACATATTTGTCAACATTACTTTCTTATTCAAATATCTCATTTATTAAGATCTGATGTGAAAAGATCAAACTGTGATGTTTATGTTGACTCTTCAAGTCTTGTTTCTTCAATTATAAAAGGTTTTGAAATTAATGGAAATGAAATACAAAATAAGAAGAATGCAAAGAGAAAAGAAAATGTCTTTTATTGCTAGAGGGTATTCTTAGATGTGAGATCTGTTCATGGTAGGCTTTATCTGTTAACAATTCCTTACTAATTGCCGGAAGAGTACATGGTTTTCCAGTGACAGAGAAAGGAGAAAAGATTGGCATTTAATTAAATAATCATAATCAACAAATAGAGGTAAATAAAGCATTCCTATCTCCTGCACGTGGATACCTAGACCTCCAGTGAGGGACTATCTAAAAAAGTGGTATTCTAAACTTATGCCAAGCTATCAGTGACTGAGAACTCTATACCACATGAAATTCCTGAGAAGGTCAAATTAAAAGCCTTGTTTTCTCTGGTTTTTAATTTTCTTCATAATCTTCACTATAATACAGTAAAATCTACCAAGGCATTCTTTAAATCAGGTTCATTTGAGCCTTTTCGTTTTGAAGATTATCTGCTTTTTCCCTTCAATTTATAGTCAAGTTCAGCTGAGTACAATTAGTAAGAAGTAGCCAAGCTATTCCAGGAACTGCTATTGGGGACCATACTCAGCACTGTCTCAAACAATTTCTTTTTTGTTCTAATTAAGTTGTCCAGCAGATGTAGCATGCTTAGGTCTCCTTATGTTGCTCTTCTTTTTGCTGCTTCTAGTTTCAGCCTTTGCACAGTTATCCAAGGTAAAGACAGTCTGTCCCAAAGGAACAGAGAAATTTAGGGTTAAATAATATTATAAACTTCAGTTTGCTAACTGCTATTGTCTTAACATCTTCCAGTTTCAAAACAACATACTTTGTGAATCTCAGTATAATTATATCTCACTGTTACAAATACGTAAACATGCAGTGTATAAATAATGTCCAAAAAAATCTGACAGCAGAAAGATCAAGTGAGGGGATGCCTGGAAAGCTGTAGATGAAACTCCTATCCTTCCTTTCAAAAGCAGCATATCTTTTACCAAGAAACTGATCTTCTGTGCTAGTGCTTTCATAAAATATCATCTGTGGTAAACCCTAAATCCCATGCCACCTGAACTTAAGTATAGTCTTGTTGGAGATATATTTTTTCCAACTTCATGACAGTGTTGCCTAGCTCTTCAGTAGTGCCTATATATTGTTATATTTCAGTCTTTTCTCAGGCTTAAATGAATTATCTGGGCTAAACTCACTTAGTAGCTGTTAGTATGAACCTGCTTTCCAAGCACACTGTCTCACATGTCATTAACTGTGGATATTCTGATTGCTAAGTCAATAGTAAACTAATACGAAAATAAACCCATTTGAAGCAGGCATATTGAAAAAAATAGAACTGCACATGGGTCTCTATTCCTGCTGTCAGATGTAGCATTGGATGTGTTAATGAAACAAGAAATGACATGAACAGCTAATCTCTTTTCAAATTAAATTCTGAATCATCTGACCACATGTGGATAGGCATGTGTTGAGCAATGTGCTAGCAATCTTTTATTCAGATGGCTGCTCTTGAGGATATACTGTTTTCCTCCATATTACTTGCTTACTCCGAATAAAGTGAATGAGCAATTGTTGACAATACAGTGGGAAAAAAATCCCATGTAATACATAAAATACATTCACTATTTTTGAAAGCCTATATTCTTAGCCCTCAGTCTAAGGCAAGCAGGAAGGCAGGAAATGGAGTAATGCTGTGATGATGCTGGAGATGAGGATTTCTTAGAGACTGTCCTAAAACTGGGGAAGATTCCCCTTAGACGGATCCTTAGGTATACTACAGCTTACATTACAATCAGCTCCACGTATTACCTATTTTCTTTGACTTTTTTTTTCCACTTGAAGTAAACATAAAGTGAGACATGCATGTTTGTATACATGTCTGTTTGCACTATTAAAATCTATTACGCTTCATTTACTTGCCCGGTTCTCCTATTTGTGAGATAATAGAAAAGACATGTAACGGTTCATCACATCGTAAAATGTTTTCCTGAAGGAACATCAGATATTACAACACTAATCCTATAAAGATATTTGTAAAGAGCTGCTTTGGAGGAGCAGGTTACAAATGCAATTGTTAGAAGCAGTATGATTGGCGGTTTTAATTATATATATCTGATATGCATTTAGAATCATAGAATCATAGAATAGTTAGGGTTGGAAAGGACCTTAAGATCATCAAGTTCCAACACCCCTGCCATGGGCAGGAGAAACTCACACTAAACCATCTCACCCAAGGCTTCGTCCAACCTGGCCTTGAACACTGCCAGGGATGGAGCATTCAGAAGCTCCCTGGGTAACCTATTCCAGTGCCTCACCACCCTTACAGTAAAGAATTTCCTTCTTATATCCAATCTAAACTTCCCCTGTTTAAGTTTTAACCCATTACCCCTTGTCCTATCACTACAGTCCCTAATGAAGAGTCCCTCCCCAGCGTCCCTATAGGCCTACTTCAGATACTGGAAGGCTGCTATGAGGTCTCCATACAGCCTTCTCCAGGCTGAACAGCCCCAACTTTCTCAGCCTATCTTCGTACGGGAGGTACTCCAGTCCCCTGATATCCTCCTGGCCTTTCTCTGAACTTGTTCCAATAATCCCATGTCCTTTTTATGTTGAGGACACCAGAACTGCACACAATACTCCAGGTGAGGTCTCACAAGAGCAGAGTAGAGGGGCAGGATCACCTCCTTCAAGCTGCTGGTCACGTTTCTTTTGGACATTTCCTAAATATGTGAACAAATCAAGCTGTGGAGGGGTCCTCATGAAAACTTCAGTCTGAATTATCATCGCAAGATGAGGGCCATTACAAAGAAACATTAAGATGTTTCAGTTTTCACAGTATTGTTTGTGGTACAGTTTTCTTTTACTCTGTAGATGCATTTAAACTGATTGTAGCATTATTTAGAATATTCTATCTTACATTTCAATCTACTTTTCTTTTCTTGTTATCATGTCCTGTTATTTAATTGCTTTTCTTCTTCTCCTTACCACGATGTTTGTATCTTTTAGAAAAGTTTCCGCTTACCAGCCAGATTTCTAGGTCCTATGTAGGAGGATTAGAACTGAAGGAGATGGTAGAAAAGGCCTGTTTTTTTTTTAAAGAACAGTCTTCAGAGCATACTTAGTGACCACTAGTTAAAAAACAACTAACCAACCAACCAACCAACCAACCAACCAAAGCCTCTCTGTATTACATACCAAGTAACAAATAATTTATCTGTTTTCCTTTCGCCCAAGGTCATCCTAAAATAAAAACAATTTTTATTTCTTTCTTTTCTTTTCTTCTTTCTAGTCATTAGCTAATTAACTAGGTATTTTATAACCAACTTTAGTTGAACAATGTAGAAGAGACACCTATCAGAATACATTGGAGGTGGCAGTATTCTTGCAGAAAATGAAAGTTTGATGCCATTTAGTGAAAGGAGAAAATTGAACCCAGATCTCCCCCATTTTGGAATAGGCACTATAATTTTGTCTAAAATGGAGATGATGCCATGTTTTCCATAATTTTAATTCTAGCCATGAACATCTTTTGTTTTTTCAGTAGTCAAGAAATTTGAGACACTTTCACAAATGGTTTGAGAGTGACTAAATAGACCTTATTATAAAGCAAGATGAAATATTTAAGTTTTCTAAAACCATTTAACTCTGGTTTGTGGTGGGTTTTTTTCCCCCTATGTTATTGAATAACTTTTATACAGTAGCTAGTTTGATAGTTTGTAATTAGATAAGGATTCAAAGTGGTACCGGCAAGTTTGTAAAAAAAACCATAAATATTCCTTTCAGGAGCATTTTTATGCTTTGGTAGAGAAAAATAATTGCACAGGATAGAATAAATAATATATATTTTAAATGTGAAGGGGTTTACTTGAAAATCTATAGAAATACTCTATTTTATACGTAATTTGGTCTTGGTTGTATGAGTTCTGTGTATGAGTGTTCATTTTGTAGCTCTAATTGTAAAGCTGTGTAAAGTGAAATTATTATCCCCCACCCCATTTCCAAGTTTTAGAGTGAGAGACTCAGAGTTATGCAGAGGATTCATTAAGAGTTTTGACTTACTTAGATGAAGAAGATAAAATAAAAAGCATTAGAAAGTTTGTCCAGAGTAAGAGCAAAGTTTTACCTACGCTGTATCATATTTGATAATGAACAAATATGAATGCCTTTGGGAAATGTATAATTGAAAGAAAAAAAAACCCAAAACATTGTGACACCTCTTCAGAATGTCATTACAGCCTTCATCTAGTTGCAGGCCAAGGTCCTCCTAAGCTCAGGGTCCTCCTGGATATTTCCCATGCAGCATGAAACCTTAACAGATTTATGTTCTATGGATTTATCCATTCTCCTTTAAGCCCACATAATTTTTGTGCCCACAGAATATTTTTGCAGTGAATTCCACACTTAGACAAATATCTAAGCCCCGTGAGCAGGTTTTGTTCCAGTATATAAAATTCAAGAGGCTGAAAAGAGAGCCTGTGCTTATGTTCTAGAGCTTTCATTTTTGTGACTTGCACTCAACAGACACAAGCTGATGCAATTTTTTTGCATTTCAGCAGTACTGTTCATAGAATTAAGATTCTTAATTCCTGAAGCATAGAATCATTTTCTTTTGAATCATGGTGTTTTTTTACTTCTAGTTACAGATATTTTATATCAAGAGAAGACCTTTGTTGAATCATTTGAAAGAAAAGTCTTATTCCCAGTGTTGTTGGCGTTTCATAGAGTTCATTAGTGACTGTTTACTATTTGTACGTTTACAGGACTGAAAGTATTGAAGACTTAGCAGCAGCATTATTTATGTATGTTATTAATATTTAATTCATGCTGAAGTACCCTGTTAAGAAAGAACTCTGGTTCGATCTTGTACAGCTCACAAGCAATGATATTACTCATCTCCTGTATTTTTTTATTCTTTTTCAAGAAATTATTTAAGAGTTGCTGTCTCCAGACATATCCCATAGGAATGCCAGCATTCCCTATAATCCAGTAGAGGCAGCACACATCACATGTCATCAAAAAAAAACCCAAATATAGACTTCTATACAGTCTTACCAAGCAGTTTGTGTCATACTTGTGGTGATCAATAATCCGCAATGCTATCTGCAGTCTCTTAGTGTATCAAGTAGCTTGTAGCTTGGATAATAAGATCCATGCTTCTGGTATCAGTGAGGCTTTACATGGCCGCAGACAGTGATGTCCTTGCACAAATGTTTGCAAGATGCTTACTTGTGAAGAAAGAAAAATCTCCAAGCAAAAACTCAAGCTATATGTGAAAACCCAAACACATGCAAAAAACAATTTCATCGTAATATTTTTAGTAAAATTTTGATTAAGATCTACTTTAGTTTAAATTCAACTTAGTTGAATTCTCTGGGGCCTTTTTTTAAATTTGAATTTAACTTTTTCTTAGAATATAATGCTCCCTAGCAGCTTTTCATTTATCAAGCTATCATGGTGTCAGATATATATACATATTTTTATGCCTAAGAGCTTAATGCTGTTATGCTTAGCTTACAAGAGCTATAATCAGGGGAAAGGTAGATGCAGGTGTATTCAGTTTTAATGTTCACTGGATTCCATAGAATACTATAACCTAATACTGTAATTTAATAATAATTCAATATCTCAGTAGAAATAATTCAGTAACAAATGATTTAAAGTTATTTTGCTTTCTGTTGCTAGTTTTGCTGTCTCCCATAGCAGGACAGTGGGTTTGTTGTTGGGGATTTTTATTTGTGATAAATGGATTTAAATTGTAAAAAGTCTACATTTACCCATGCAGCAGGCCACTAAGAGGCAGTTTAATATTGTTCTTACTAAGACAGAATTATAAACCAGGCATCCTTCAGATGTATATGTCATATACTTCCTGGATCTTAAATTATTGTCTTAAAATGTTTAGTGGCACCTTAAAAATGGTGGAGGAACAAATCATGTGTATTTTCTATTAAAAAGTCAGCAAAGTTATAGCACTCATATTGAAACCCATCTTCCCATTTAATTTTGTTAGGAAAGAATACAGTTCATGTGCTCTGAGATTGCTCCAGGATGTTAACCAAAACACCATAAATGGGAACTGTCAAGAGATTTCACAGCCAGACTATAAAAGCTGTAAGCTCTCCGTATAAATCAGCTCCTATTAACTGTGAAAGAATCAGAAGAAATAAAACAATGAGAAAGGAGAGATTTTGTATAAATCAGCTCCTGTTAACCATGAAAGAATCAGAAGAAATTGGATAATGAGAAAGGAGAGATTAATAGTTTGGTTATAGAAAGTGATCTAATTTTCCTTTTACTGTGTCAGATATCAGAAAAAAGTATGACATAAAAAGAAGGTATTGTTTTGCTTTTCTGAGACAAATTCCAGGAAAACAAATTGTTAAAACCATGAATATTCAATTATTTGAATCGCTTGCTGTTTATTCAAGTAGCTCAAATAACCCTTACCTGCTTGCTAGATTGCTTGCATCCATCTGAAAAAGTGAGATGATACTCATAAATGTTCATCCCTCTCCTGTAGAAGGTGTTCTGTGACATCTTCATAGGCAAGAAAAAGGCGGCACTGAAAGAGAAGGAAATTGGATAACAAAAGAAAACATAAAACCTACTAAAAATACAGGTCGAGGGAACAGGGAAGACTCTTTTTCCCTGTATTACAAAGGTGAAAACATATATTATTTCTCTTGAGCACATGAACTGCAGGGGCTATAGGAACAGCTTAGGAAGTAGTTTTGTATCATGACCACAGAATAATGTTCACAATTTTAGTGGTTTTTTTTTTTAATATTATAAAATTATATATGGTCTGTACATGTGTTCTTTCCCTTTTTGAATAATGTTCCCCTTTCAGAGCTTGCTGAACTGTAATAATTCCTATAGGCAAAAAATACCCCCGATGATGCTGTTCAAAGCCAGTGGAACTGACAGCCTGTATCTGCTTACATAGAGTGTCTGCATGTTGTCAGGGGAAGCTCTCCTTGGACAGTATGACACTTATTCATAAGTACTCAGAGAATTTAGGCAAGCAGCTATATTTTGGTGGTTTAACAAGTATCTCATCCTTACCTCATCTGCTGTAACTTCATGTTTTTACTTGATAGTAAATATTGAATTAATCCACTTCACAGTTAAATAAAGCTGGAGCACTGTACCTTACCATCCATGCAGGAGCGCTAAGAGTATATTTGTGGCCAGTTACTACAAAAGCAGTTGGTGATCAAGTGACACATTGCCCTTTATCATGTAACCATACTTTGAAAAAGAATGGAGAAATGTAAATATCATTAATCTCAGTTAAAGATAAGGTAAGCAGCATCAAAGTACTAAGTACCTTGCTTAATTTTGAAGAAAAAAACTGGAACAGACCTTTTTCAAGTTCCAGTCAAGTGTCATAATCAAATTTAGGATTATTTCAGGATTTCATAAAATCCTGAACTGGTGGACTTTTTCTCTCAAGCACATTCTTCCACAGTATGGCAGCAATTGAAACATCACCTATAGCAACAGTAGCCATGGGGAAATGTTTTTTTCTCCAGAAGTGAAAAAGCAAACCATTATATGCATGCTTAGGACTTAGAAACCAAGCCTGGTTACTGGATATGCACATTCCTTCTGTTCTGTTCTTTTGCATCGCAAACAGTAAGACCACCCATGCTATTAAACACTATATTCATATACCGATACTGAGCGACAATAATTTTGACCAAAAAACTCCCCACCCATCAGTCAATGTGTAATTAAATTCTGCTTCAACAGATCTTGTATGATTAGCATCCTATCTGTAAGCAGATTAAGCTTAAAGAATTGATTACTAAGTACAGTCATTAAAGTAAGATAAATACTAGGAAAAAATACACAAAATAGTAAAAGGAGCTTAACTATATTTCACAGCTATTAGCCCTCTTAGTCCTAAATCTGATAACCTAAGGATAATGATGAAGAAACAGAAAAAAAAAGAAAAAGAAATGTTTCTGAGAAAATAATTTTTTATCTAATAGAAATATATTTCTTAGCATTCATTGTACCCTTCATTTATTCCCTGGAAACTTGTGGGCTAAGCTTGAAATAAACTAATGATATGGCAGGAAACCCAGTGATTCCCCTAAGTAAATGTCAGCGATGTGATTATAGTAAATCTGATGAGAAATTAAAAAGTATTTTGTATCCTGAGTTAGGAATACTGTCATCTGTCAAAAATGTGTGAGGAATGGAATAAGAAAAATGAGATGGGTTCTCTTAAGAGAAAGCTAGGATAGGATAGGTTAGGATAGCAACTGCTTGGTTAAGATACTTATATGTGCTTTAAAATACTTCTTTCAACTACATGGGTTCAGCAGGAATTCAAACCTTTGTCTTCCATATCAGAAATAAATAACTCAAACTCCTGGTCTTGTAGGTTTATACAGTCTCTAGTTTCATCCATACATTATTTTCTGGAGGTGAGAAACCTTTTGCCAAGAAAGCATTAAGGAAACCCACAACCACATCTCATTAATCTTTTGTTTGATAATTTAACATTTTCCACCAAGAAGAGAGGAAAAATATGTAGAAAAGTACTAAATTATCCTTTCCTGTAAAATCAAATAAATGCAGGTACATTATCTTATACGTACCTAATAAATAATAATAAATTAATAATCATTTAATAATAATTTAAAATAATAAATACTTATTACAGGTAAAATAAATTGCAACTTTTTTTTTATAACGTATTGTTCTGCATGCTACCACTTATTCATTCACAATCTGAAAAACAATTTAGATTTTTTAAAAGAAATTTTAGTGACATACCATAGTTATATGGTCACTAATATCCTTTTAAGTCACTGTATAGAGAAAAAGTGCAAATATACTTCGCAAAATAGAATATTTGGTAAGATATCTATGGTTATGACTAACTTCAGATGTCATAGAATATTTGACACTGACAATATATGCAGTTCAGTAAGGAAATTCCTTTAAAATTCTGATTACTAGCTGAAATTCTCTAGCGGCCTCATCCAAAGCTTATTGGTATTAGTGGAAATATTCATACTGAGTTCTGCAGATTTCAGATAGAATCAGACTCCAACACATTAAAAATTACCAGTGTGGAAGAGCTTTTTCTTTCTAAAAACACTGGAGGCAAATACATTAGTTCAAAACCAGTGGGATACCATTCCAAACTGAATCTATAATTCTAAAGTAGAATAAGTGCATGATTGGTCTGAACAGTGATTTAAAACAGATTTGAGTTAGACTGGCACACTTAACTGACAAGATTTGGGATTATTCTGTGCTCTGAAAAAGCATTTAAATCTGCATACTTCCTGTTTTTCTGAGGCTAGAGATCAATTTGGGGCATTTTAGCACAGTACATCACTTATTTCTGTTTCAGATTCTAAAAATTGCTTTGAAGTATATGCCAGAAGCAAAATTATTTCTGCCCATATATGAAAGAACTCATTCTCTGTGGCTTCCTCAGACGTGGAGTCAATTTCTGCTAAGGAAAAATATCATTTTTAAAAATAGAATAAAATGTAACTCCTAATTTCAAGTTTAGCATTTAGAAAACATTATGGGCTAAATTGTCACAAGCTCTTCTGACGGAGGTACATCAAAGATGATCTGTTTCATTTGAGCACAGTCATCTGGGAAATAAGAGAGAGAGGAGGAGCTTTTGTCCATTGCATGTTATACCATTAAAGAAATTTACTTGAATCATTCTGGATAGGTGGTTATTAAAAAATCATGGGGGTGTTGGAGAAATTTGTTCCATTTCCAGTATTTTTGACCCTTTCTTAAGAGAGCAAGTTTATGCAAAATTATTCGAGCCTGTTACCTCCTTGCCTGGTATTCTCAGATATGTAATGTACAACGTGTCAAAAGAAAAGAGGATTGGTTTATCTCTTCAGTCAGCATGAAGAAAGTTCAGGGAGAGTTGCTGTCTGCTATTCTTGAACAGCTGTCTTGCTAGCTGATGTAAGGTCTTATGTCAGGCTTTCACACATACACAGAGCAGTACACAGTCTGGCCCTGTGTAGATTCAGAGCAGTATATAAATAGATAATGTAGAATTATGTTGTATTTGAAAGAGACATGCAGTTCAGACCATCACATCTATTATCATGTTACTACTATGTGGTTTTCAGAACATTTTGTTAACAAATTTCTGCATAACTCTGAATTCCAAAGTATTACATTACAATGAAGCATTATGGCATTATCTATGTTGCTGAGACTCAGGGTCAGTTATATCTCCCTATGATAGTACAGACTATAAAAAGTTTTCATATAAAGTAAAGGCAGAACATGTTATCACTGAGGATAGGATCTGTGAATCATGTTGCACACAGTTGTAGAATTGTCCAGGATACCAAAAAGATTTAATCAGTGGCTGAAGTGGATCTTTGAAGCTGTTAATTTTGCCACCATCTATTCACAGCCTTTCCAGATTTAGTGTAAATCCCACAGTCCCTTCCTGGCTTGAGGTTGGGGGGATACATTTTCTTTTAATGACCTATCATTGGAGAATTTCTGTGTATAAAAAGTCAGTGAATTTGGTTGTTGATACAAAATCTAAAGTACAGCTGAGAATAAGCATATTAAACATGTGAAAATTAATCTGGCATTCTCTTCTAAGAATCCAGATTTCTGGAATTAGTAAACTGGATGTACTGATAAATGCTTTAGAATACCATGAAAACGCTGTTAATAAGCTAGAGGATGATTAGTCAAAATTCAAAGGGTGTTCGAATTTTTTAATGGCATGTGTTGTAATGTTTGCAAAATAAAAGCATATAGAATATTATTTTATGGCATTATCTGCTGGTGATTTTGAAACTCTGTCCAGGCCCGGAAATGCATAATAAATTTGAAGGCTCTTTTGGAAAGTGTGGTTAACAATAGAAATTTACCTTTCCAATGAGGTATTTACTAAATCTGAAGCTCAAAGCCTGAATAAGCAAAACAGACACAAAAGTTGTCCCAATTACAGTTGAAGTGTGATTCTGCATATTTTCTTTATAATTAGATAGCATATTGGAATTATAGAATTGTGATAAAGAAAGATTTGGTGATAACTGTGCTGCCCTGATATTTTGCAAAGAGTTACTGAAAATAAGTTAAGTGTGAAGCATTTCCCAGATGGTAAAAATTCACTCCAAGGAATTTAAATTGATACTCAAAATGTTGCTATGTTCTTTAAGCTCCTTTTGCATCTTTAAAAAGAAAATTGCAATGTACTCTAATCATTGCCAATTGCACTGCAATTTATTACAGGGAAGATTAAATGAACACAAAAATTGCAGGTAGAAATCTGATCTCTCCCTGCACTAAAAGCTTGCAGTATAGCATCCTCATCTTTCAAGTTCTGACCTATTTTTGCTATATTATCATGAAACTGAGCTTTCTTCAGGGAAATATCAGTAAAGCATCATGCCCTTATGGAACAGCTGTCAGTGTTTGTTTAGTTACAGGAACATTTCCTTCAGTGTAAGATTTCTTGCAGTCTCTTGACATAGTTTCTAAAAAATACCTTTAATCAAAGGTTTAATTATTGTGTTTGAAGTATCTGAGTCTGTTTAGGATAACAATGTAATATCCACCTTACTTCAAGTTCCTTAACATTGCAGTAGTCTTCCTGGTTTAAATTGGTTTCCTGTCTTAAATGCTGAATTTTATTTTTTTTTTCAAAATTATGCATATAATTTTGTTATCTAACATTTGATATGTGCATTATGTAAACAGCATCAATGCAAGTAATGTTTACTTGGTTACAGAACAGAAACATACAGATTTAATTTGGTGTTATCAGCATAATAATCAGATCTAATTCATATAATAAATGGCACATTCTTTGTCAAATGTGACTTACATTGATAAAACAAAATTATGTACCTCCAAAATATAGATATCTATAAATTCAATGCAGAGAAATACTCTTCTAAGTTAAGAAAGTACTTACACATGCTCCTGCATAAACATGTTTTTTCAGGACTTCCAACACAGATCTTAAGTGGTTCATGAAAAACAAAGAGCAAAAGGACTTCAGCTGTGATAGATCCTAAATCTCTCCTTGCTCATGCATCATTCAGAAGCAGATCACAGGTTCACCCATCTAGGTCACAATAGTTTGTCTGTCTAAAATGCTAAGCAAGGGAAGTATATTTTTTAATTTCTGTAGCAGAAAAATACATGATGCTGCTCATAAATCTGCTTAACAGTTTCCATTGTGTTCTTCAAAGGTATCTGCCTGTTAGTGGTAGTTACAACATGGTTCATATTTGGATCAAAGCAGTTGCATGAGTGACTGTGTTTCTACTTATTATCTCTGTACATTTTGCAAGGAAAATTACTGCATACATTTCCATGTAGAGATATTACAGCAATATAAGCCTTTCAGTCTGCGATACTGATAAATGAAGGTGTTGTTTAAGATTGTTCTGAGTTTGCATTTTTCAAGTTGATGGTAAAATACTAAAGGAAAACCTGAAAAATTGAGAGATTAATCCAGTTCATTTTGTAAAGCAACCAAAGATGAGGTTCTCAGAGTAATCATATTTTTAAATAAAAAATAATAATGCACAAGCTTTAATTTCCATTTCTCTTAAAAGCCGTAGTAGGGATCCAGACTTCTTGAACATTTACACTAAAAGCAAGACAGGTATATATGCAACAGTAGATAAATGTATCTGCCTGTAAATAAACTTTGACACACCAGTAGACTAATAATTGTTTCCTCTTTAAAGAGGCATAAGCTCAAAAGCTCCATAAAATATGAAATGCAGCCACTATACTAGGTGACATACTTATTGTAAGATTTCTTGTTAGTGGAAATCATACATATAAAATGAAGTATGTACCTTTAGCAGGTAGCTGAGAAACTGGGTTAAATGCCAATTCTTAGAATTTTACATTTAAACTCAGATATGAAAAGAACAGCTGTTAACAGCTTCAATACCTACTTTAATATTTGCCTCATTACTATGATTTAGATTCTTCTGTGTTTGATGTTTTGGAAATGATTTATTCTAAGACATAGTTGCTGGGGGCTAATCACTGTTTTCCTAACATCTTTATCACTGATCTTCTGGTCTTCAGATGGAATCTCTCCCTTTTTAAAGCGCAAGGAATGACCATGCATCTGCTATTTTTATAATTCAGCTGGACATGCTAAATTCTGAGCTCTTGGCTATAAACTTGCATTGACTCTTCAATTGCTTGTATTATCTTTCTAGCTTTGCATACCCTGACTGTATTTCCTTCTGTGTCAAATGATATTAATTTGCTCAAATGACATTCGGAGTATCTAAGACTACACTCTCTACTCTTTCAGATACAGCTATAGAATGATTGCTAAAATTAGAGCTAGCTTTACTGTAAATAGTACTTTTAAAATACTATGGGGGAAGTAATATTAATGCTACAGTTAATATTCTGTTACTAATGCATATTTAAATAGTGCAAGCATAGATTACTAGAAATCTTTTTGGTGAGACATCATCAGAACCACATCAGCAAAAATGAAGGTGGTACCAGGACTGTGCTATGACTACCTTGATTTAGTACAATAGTACAAGTGTTTAGGTTGCAGTGATTTTATAAAGCCTATGCTTTGTTGCTCAGGACATCAGCTGGGTAATTCAGCTTGAGAAGAGCTTATTCTTTATGTCTTGCTGACATAAAGCTTCTTGTGAAATTAGTAAGAGGATGGCTTCCAGAAATCTTTCATATATGTCATAGAAATTAATCCAGAATATTTTAATGCTTTGCCTATTACGATGATGTTGCTAAATATCAGGGAATATTTTTGTCTGAACACTGAGTTTAAAATTCAGCTTCCTTAATGGTTCAGTGTATTTTGGAAATAATGTAAGTTGCTGATATCAGTTCTTTTCCAATTTTGCTGGTATAAATACACATCAAAACCAGACAGTTTTTCTGATCTTATGTAAAAAATGTTCTACTTCATAAACTGGATACCGATTCTGAATTAAGTGGATTCCCATTCAGTGCAATTACTTTTTCCATGTTTCATTTCATTGCAGTGGAGCTGGGTTGCCTAAGCAACCAGTAAAATACCAGGATCACTATGTGGCTGATGCTTTCTTCCTTGCTTCTAGCCTGAATGCAGTCAATGCTGTGCAGAGCTCCCAGTCTGAGAGCCCATGTAAGGAGAGCATTGCTCGTCACACTTTATAAAGCACGAAGTGAATAAACTGGCCTGGGCTAGACAAAACCTGTGCTGTTTCATAGTGAGGGTTCTCCTAGGAAATATGAAGCTGGAGCTGTTGCATTGTATGAGGTCAGTTCTCATAGCTATGTTCTCAAAGGGAATTTGTCAAGGAGAAAGCAAAAGTACCAAGAAGTGGGGAGACACACACAGAATATGCAAAACATAGAGATGTGCAAACTCTTGTTAGAGCTTCATGTTCTCTGCATACACATCAAGTCTTGCCCAAAATACGTGTAACTCTGCAAATCAGTATTCCTGGGTAGGACATTTTTAGGGGTCCTATTGGTCGTCTTCGCATTTCAGCTATTGTGGATAAAGAGGCTCCTAACTGCTCCTTGTTTGGGATTAAACAGAAAGTGCAGTATTAAACAAGACTCCAACAAAAGTTGCTTTGCTGCAAATTGGAAATATCAAATTGTTTGAAGTAAGTCTCCTATCTATTTAATTTGCAGCAAAATTTTGTTGGTTGATTATATGGAAATCTGTGGAAAATCAGAAATAACTATGATTAAATTAACATGAAATAACATGATTAACATAACCAAGTTAGCATTCTTAACTTGTTCTTAAATGTATTGATTAGACTAAGTACTCTTCAGATCAGACGCTATAATATGAAAACCAGGGAAATGGTGTATTAAAAGGATTTGAGGGTTATGAGTTTATTCAGTGAGAAAAGTTGAAATTCTTACTAATGTTGCCTTTCTTGGCTCTAAGTACTTGATATCTCACATTCATTTTTTAAGTAATTTTTGTCATGCAATTTTTTTTAATGTGTTTATTAGTATTTTCCACAGAGATGAAATTTCAGATGTTCTGCACTTCATTTTCAGTAAAAAATGAGGCAATGAGAAGGTATTTTAGGAAGATGCTTATATACAGTGAAAGGACAATTCAAAACTTTTATTCCTTTTTTATTCCTTTTAGTGGTGAAGAAAATAAAATGTGAATTTAGCATAAATTAATGGAGCATAACTTTCCTGCCCATGTGGATAATGAACTGATGCTTTTAGCTCAGTTCTTTGAGTGCACTGTTCTGGTACCTGGAGGGAGAGATGATGGGTCTGAGGGCTCCATTTTTCCTTTCCTTGTGTTCCATAAGCAATGAATCATAATAATCCATAGTGTAAAAGAGAGCATTTTGCTGGCCCTAAAGCATTAAAAAATTGTGAAAGGGGCTCTTGACAAGTTTTTCTTAGGCTGGGTGTGAGTCTGAAAAAGCCATGTCTCTGTTCAACACACCTCTGCTACCAAAGGACGAACTGTGTACAAAGATGATTTAGTATTTGAAAACAGCCTTTTTGCTAAAGTAGGTGATGATTTTGCTTTTTGCTTTTATAAACTGTCCCTTCTTTATGGGTGGGTGAGGGGATGTCTTCTAAAATACTTAAAGCTAAACTGAAAATCCAAACCTGTGGCTATTTAAGTACCAGAAAAGACCATCTTCAGAGAGACACCAATCCATGTGACAGTTCCATATAGAGATGGCTTTGCCAGATGAAGTCAACTGGTCAGCTCAAATGAATGATGTTCTTAAGAAGACATGATTAGGTATAAACCTGGTCTTTTCCAAGAAAAAATTTCAAAATACTTTGCTTTTCTTGGGGAAGAAAAAAAAAAATTTCCACAATTTATTCTTTTTAAACCACTACCAATTAACATAAGAAAAGTCCAACCTGTTTAATTGGTAATTGCCAGGATATAGGATTGACAGCAAAATTAGTTCTCTTGGTAGTTTATCGTATTATTAGCCACTTCTACATTCAGATTGAACAAATCTGTTTTATACTCCCGATTGCTGATGAGAAATATTAATACACTGACTGTGGGGGAAAACACTGACTAATCACTTTCAGACCCCATTGAAAAAAATCTCTACTCAAATATAAATACCAAACCAAATTGGGTTTGTGGCTTTATTTAGTTTTCAACATTTGAAAGCTTAATAAAATGCATTTAAGACATGTACAGGTATGCGTTCTATTTCTGAACTGTTTCATTATACAGTCTGGTTTTGAAAGGCTTGTGTATCTTCACAGCATGACATAAGTAAATGTAATAAATAAACAGAAAGCTTTGCAGCCTGGTAAAACTTTACATATTCGCAGTGTGAACAGAATAGAAAAATGCAGCTTAATCTAATACTCGGCTTCCAAAATAAAGAGTTAGATTGCTACATATCCATTGCTGAAAAATGGCAGAGAACTTTGTCAATTACAGTTGGTTATTGCTAGGAAAAAATGTGTTGCTTTTAAAAATACTTTGACAACTTATTTTATTTACTAGCTGTTCATTAAAGACACAAATTTTGATTGTAATAAAAATTACTAGAACTAAAACATTTAAAAACCCATAAATCAAATGTTTATATTAAGAAGTGCAGTTCTTAAATTTGTTCTGAGGCAATATCATGTACTCGTTTACTTCAGTAGATGTTGCACAAGGCCTCACATGCTGAAGGTAATGGCAGTTTGGTGTTGCACAAGGCCTCACACGCTGAAGGTAATGGCAGTTTATATTTTAGGCTTTCTCAGAAGCAGAATTATCACTAAATAAAATCTTTTTTTTTTTTTTAGCTGTTCATGCTATCTGTGAGAAATGTGACACTGGAAATAATGAATATTATATTGAAAAGTGATAGTCGTTAACACAATATGGGTTAGTCAAGAACTATTGTAACAGGTTCATGAATGCTAGGTATATCAGAGGATCCTCTGGGTCTTTACACCCAAAGAATTCTGTGGGAAAGAAAGAGCCAATAGCACCTGAAGTATTCTTGATCTCTTTTGCCAGTTACTGCAGTATAAGCTCTGGTTTTTGTATTGTGTGTGTTAAATTCTTTTGAGGAGCTGTTTTGGGACCTGTAGTTCATGGCATGTCTGCAAATGATCTCTGAACCCTTCAATACTGATGTTCTGCAGCACCGGTGACTGTTCATACAAAGGGCTGGATTCAGTGACCCTGTGCTGGGTTCGTTTGTGCAGCCTTTAATTATGGTATTCCTCCATCTGTGTCACACCATCCCCTTGGAACTGAAGTTAATGGATGGTAGTTAATACATGTGACACGTTTTGGTACAGGACAAACATCTTCTCTGTGGAGTTTTAGCTACTACTAGGATAAGGAAAAATGAGTCCAGGAAACCCAGAAGACAAAGACCTGCAAATAAAATGCCATCACTCTGTGTTAATGTAAACATCCTTTTCCCCTCAATCCGAAGACAAACAGATGGTGCTTACTAAAGAAAGGGCTTGAAAAACAGTTTTGTAGTCTTTAACGCTAATGCTAGTAGTATAGCAATATCTAGTTCTTAGACATGTATTTGTATTAATTATTTCTTATGCCATTTTACAAAGGTCAGTATTGTCTCTATTTTACAATATTTCTGTATTGTACAGTGAACGTGAGAAGATAAAACCAACAATTCAGGAACCAGAAGCAATTAGTCTTTAGACCTGTGTGAGGACTTCTTGGTCCTGAGAGGATACTAAATAGACAAACATTATATTGACAAACAAGACTGTCTCTCAGACCTGAATTTCTCTTTTTCCATGACATTGAACTGTGATACTAGGTTTACAATCACATTAAGAGTTAGATGGAAAACATTGCACAGCTCTGCAGTATTCTTGCTTGATGTGCTTTCCTTGGTAGGGATGTCATATAAGAAGTGTTAAAAAGCATAGGGATTGAGTCATTTTCTGGGAAGATGGAATGTGTGAAGAGAAGGAATGAGGCAGATGATGTGGTTTGGGATCATAATTTGGAGGGATGAGGGAAGACTGCACAGCGCAGGGTTGATACCGAGTTTGGGAAGCTGGGACTGTGCAGTGCAAAGATTAAGAATAGTGTTTTAGATGAAAGCTTCACAGATGCATCAATAATGTCTTGACTCTCATATATTTTAAGTTAGCTCTCATAACAGAGGCAAGTATAAATTCTCAAGTGATGTGACTTTTCAGGTAGAATTAAATTCTTTAGGTCATTCAGGTGACCTTAAATTGTATCAGGCTCTAGACAACAAGCTGAGTTACTGCTTAGTTACCTAGACGTATAATAAGGGATTCTAATATTATAAGATAGCTTCTCCAAGATGTCTCTTCTAAGTAAATACTGCTTTGTTTTTTAGAAAGCTGTCTTGTCAGTGTTCAGCTTTGCCATATAGCTCATTAATGAGCCAGCCACAGCTTCTGAAATAAGGTCATATCTGTTGACATAATTTGGGGATTTTCAGGAGGACTCAGTTGCCAGCATTAAAGATGAATACAGTTTTTATTAGAAAAAAAATGATGATGAATAGAAGTCTAAAAGTTAAATGGATTGCTGTAGGAAACATCATAAATGGGCCAGGCATTTAATTGAACTTGGCAATTGTGCCAACATTGCAGGCTCCTGCTACACTTTTTCTGTGTGTGGCTGCCGCAAGCACAATAAATAAGTTTTTAAATGAAAACTGTGTTTCTAGCTTCCCTTCCAGTAAAAAATGCTTTCAAGGATCCGAGAGAGCCTGTTTGTCTTAAACAGACCAAAACAGTAGATTGTCTGACATACCAGTCTTCTCAGTTGTAAGAATACTAGGTACCATCTGCATCTGATTTAAATTTGTTGTATCCTACTGTGTGAGAAGCCATGTCTTGCAAAATAATATTTAATAATTTAAATCTTTTAAATCTTTCTAATTAATTCCGTTAGAGTTAAAACATAATCCTGAAACTTCACATTTTCTTTTGAAGTATATGTGCCAAGAAGTAGCACATTATTATTATAGCCAAAGGGCTTTAATAAAACATTTCTATTTTTTCAATTTGCTATAGACATAATGACACTTTGTATACTCTGTAGTTTAATTTTTTTCTCATATATTTAGTTCCTTTCATGTTACAAAAGACTCCTAAAAACATTAGCAGGGATGTATAAAAATACAGTACAAGCATCTTTAAAGGTCTTCTGAAAATTTCAGAATTTATGGTGAACTCTTTTAAGTGTCTTAAAAGATGCTGATGGTATTTAGCTCATATATAACAGTGTTTTCATTTGCAGGTCTAAAAGCCCTTTAAAAGGACTGATATTATTGCAGCCAGGGAAATTCAGGCAAACTTAATAGTTAACTGATTTTTCAAAGTCACCTGGTAAACTGAAAAGGCTAGGAGTAACTCCTGAGTCACAATATAGCAGTTTTTACTTCAGACTACAGTGTTTTCTTCTGAATTCTCATTTGCTTTAGTTAGACAGTCTTCTGTTAAGAGAAACAGATTGCTTTTAATAATTTCTAACATTGTTCTTGTGGATTTTTAGATATAAAATAAGAAGCTTGGTATTTTTCAAAGAATCTGAGCAAGCTAGGCAAATTGAGGCAAAAACAAACTCACTTTTTCTTGACAGCAACAGTATTTTACTTAAATTGTAGAGGGTATTTAAAAAAAAACACTAGCAATTTTTATGCCATCTTTAAACTGCCTCGAGCTTGAGAGTCATATTAAAATACAGCATAGCATAGGCTAATTTGCTCTGGGGTTTGGAGCAAGCCTGTTCTATGCACTGCAATGATACAGAGAGATTCCTGTTACTGTGTAGGGTTTTTTTTAAAACCTGTCTTGGTTTGTACAGTGTACTGTAGTTACTGTTGTGAATGCAGTGTGGTCACATCTCCTATCCCCTTAAGTAGTTTTTGATTCTGTTCCTTTCTGCTGATTTTTCATGTCACATGTTTCTTTTCTCCCCTTATTACTCAGCTGCAGTGTTAAATAGTAATGAGAGAACTTGATATAAAAAAATGTATTCATTTGAAGTTACAATAAAGTGATTTTTCTAGATTTTCCATAGGCGTGCAGGTATGCAGCCATTTAACAAGTGGGTGTTGAAGTATTTATGGCTGCAGAGTTTATTTCTAGTGTACACATGTATAAATACTTGGAGCACAGATATATTTTACAGAATATCAATACAAGCTCCTATTTACATCAGATTAGTTTTCATCCCTTTCACTTTTTCCATCACCTACAGTGTCTATCAGACAAGACACAAATTTGACATTAAACTAGATAATGAAAACATTGTGTATCATAAACAAGGTTTTGTTTCTTCTTTTGTATTTGGAAAGAGTTGTATGGAACCTTATTTTCCCTTAGTGGAAGGGAAATTACTACTTCAGGTAGCTCAGATTTTTCACTGGATACCACAACTTCCATTTGGAAGGGTCACTCTCTCTTGACAGAGTACTTTCTGTGAGCACCTGGTGCACTGTAGCATTTTATATAGTTACAGCTGTCTTCAAAGTGATTTTTCGACTCAGCTTTAGCTGATACCAAGACTAGAAGCTTAAATTACGTTCATTTTTTCTCCCTTCATACTTCAAAAAATGTTTTCTTCAGAAATAAATGACCTATATCTTAATCTCTTGATTTACATAATTCTTGACAGCGTGTAAAATTGTAATAAATAATTGCTCTCTTTCAAGAAAAACGATTCCTCTCCAGTGGCATATGTAAAAATCAGGTTTTTTTCTAAGCATGTAAAATCTTATTCAAGTGTTGATTTGGTAGGTTTTGAACATTTTACTGTGAAAAAAAAAAATCAATTGGGCAATATCTTTATTCCAAAACAAAAAGACTTCATATTGGTGAACATAATGTAATTATTCCTGTGTTATTGTTATTATACAGCTAGTCTGTGTCATATGTGCAAAAATATCTTTCAAGAAAACACCTCAAGCATTCCCAAATTCGCAAGCAAAAGCAGTTGTTATCTTGAAAACTAATTGAATTTTGATAGTGGAAATTTGACAAGATGGCAGATTTATGAGAGAAACATTTACGATTTGAAGACTCTGAAGTATTTCCTCTGAAATTGTAGAAAGGGAATAATTTTGTAATAAGATAGGAAGCTCCCAGCTCAAGACAGGTTAATTAGAAGCAACTGCTTGGAGGCCACTGTAGTGAGTGACGCCTTCTATGCCAGTCATTGGAGTGGGATGTGGGAGAAGATGAACTACATCTAAAAAATGATTGTTGGTGTCTTTAAGATTCCAAATGTCAATTAAGTGTTCTCGATACTGTTGCCAGTGCTACAGTAAAGGCTCTACACAATAACCTTGTATTAGTACTGTTTAGTTACATAGAGGATGTGCAAAGGATTATAGCTACATCTAGCACTCATGAATGATGCATTCAAATCAATTGTAGAGTTTATACATGAAACTAAGAAAAAAAGTCTGCCTAGGTCACCAGTTTATTTTAAGAATATGTGGGACCCTAATTGTATTAATAGTCTTTGAAGTTGTAGAGGAAGAACAATAACAATCTCAGGAATAACACTTCCAAAATTTTCTATTGGCCTGTCACAAACATGGTCAGTGTTACCTTTTTCTGAAGAATGCAGAAGATATGAGGTACAATTCTGTAGCTCACCAAACAGCTGAAAGGCATTGTGAAAATCGTCCTTAACTTTTGTAATACTCTTTAGAATGATACAACCTGATTTACCCAACTCATTTACCCAATTAAACTTTCTTTTTTTCCATCTATCCCCATTTGTTTCTTTGTTGTGACCTCCAAGAATGCTTTTGTAGCCTCATGAAGGTGTAGGATGAAATTTCATGTTTTTAGGTTGAAGTTCACTCTGTAAAGCTAGCATAAGGAAAAGTAGATTCTGTAAGTGTACACACGATTATCTTCTGATTTACAGTGTTTGTGATGCCAAAAAATAAGTCTGTGTACTAATGGGGACTAAACTAGTGTGTTTAGTCTTGCAAGAAAGACATAAGTTCAAGAAGCAGGTCAAAAAAGCCTTTGGTATTGTGTTCCTTCACTTGGGCCCCTTCTGTCCTCTTTCCAGATTGTTGCTTGGTTGATCTTTTCCTTAGTTTTTCAGATACTGTTGGAATTCTTGAAGACCAGAGGCCTAAAGTGGTGACTTTTCCCTGTGTTGGTCCAGAGATCAGCTATAATCTTGGTATTTGCTTTCAGCAATGCTGAAATGGCTTCCAGATTTTTAATGCCTGAACTTTGTACTATTCTTGGGGGTTTGGATGGTATTTTTTTTTTTTTATATAGTTCTGGAGACTTACAATAACTGAAGGGGAAAATAGCACTTAGGACTTAAGAATTTGAGCTGAGGCCCATGAGTATAGTAATCTTTGTTTAGGTGTCAAGACACAGTCTGTATGTAAAATTGTATAGAAAAGGAATAAGGGTATAAGGACCGAGAAGATGTCTCTGATGACTTTGAGAGGAATTCTGACTTCATGAATGATGGTTATCTTGTCTTAACATTCAATTGTTTTTACAACTCAGTTTACAGCTCAGAAAAGCATGGCTGGGCTTCCCACGTGGCCTAGCTGAAAGTATTATTGAGTGAATACGAAAAACTTTAAGAAAATTCACTGTTAACACAGTTAAACATCTAAGGCGGGTGAATATACAGCTTTAATACAAAAAGACATCTGTCATGTAGTTATGATAACAAAGAAAACCTACCTATCGTAAAATAGCTAAAAAATATTTGGGGTTGTTTTGTTATTTTTGATTGAGTCAGTATACATTTTCTCAATGGTACTTCAGCTACTGTAAACTTGTCATTGATTTTTTTCATAAGTTTTCCCATGATTGTGTTACTGACATCGTTATGACTTACTCCAAAACTTGTCTTTGACAAATCTGTATGTCTAATAGAGGAACAAAATCATATGCCAAAATGATAGTCATTATTATGCCTTAATTAAATGCAAAATAATAGTAAAACATTGCCAAAAATAGTCATTATTATTTGTGTAAGAAAAGTTGCATTTAAACATGATTGACCTCAGGCAAGGTACACAGTGAAACTAATAGTTCCATGCAATTCACTTCATCTGTAAAGAGACAGCAAACTGAGCTGTGTCCAGTCAGCAAGTACCTAAAAACCTCAGCTTCCACCTAGACATTAATTTAGATTTGCAGTGGCTGTGATTATATGGGAGAGGAACACGGCAGAAGTGTAAGAGACATCTAATTTCAATATCTTGATCAAATGAGCTTCCTGACAGGAGGCACAGATGTAGCAAGAAGACCAAAAGCACTTACAGAGTACTGCAGTTTTGTTAACATGCAATAGTTCCCTGGAATTGTAATTCAGATTATCCCTTAGCTTCCACTTCTGTGTTTTCTCACTTTCCTTTTCTGATCACTATTCTTGATTATTTTTTTATTTCTCAGGCATTTTAGCTTTTCTTTAAGTGCTTTCTTGTTTTTCTTTTCTTTTTTTTTTTTCCTAAAAATCTTCAAGCAGCTTTTTTTGCATATTCCACTTAGAAGGCAGCGTGAAATAGAAATTAGATGAGATCACAGGGGCTTTGCCTTTTATAAATACTTCAATAAACATTAATTTATGAAAGAATGATCCTGTGATTAAAACTGAAAAAAATATTTTCATATTTAGTGTCCTTGGAGTGGGGCCACTAGCTGATCTGTACAATGCCTAAGAATTGGGTTCATCATCCTTATGAACTCCTTTCGGTCTGCTGTTGGATGTGCATATTGCTCAGGGAGACAAAAGTCCTTATTTTATGCTCTCCTATGCAGGACAGTTCCAAATAGTACTTTATGACCTTAATTTTATAATTTTGTATATATATTCATTTTAGAGACATTGTACCTTCAGGAGAAGATGGGCTACCATTGCCTTAAACTCTAGTCCACTTTAACCAGCCAAGAGCCTTTGTCTGATGCCTACCTTTAAAATCCATATAATCATAGAATGGTTTGGGTTAGAAGAGATCTTTAAAGGCCATCTAGTCCAACCCCACAGCAATGAGCAGGGATATCTTCAACTAGGTCGGGTTGCTCAGAACCACATTCATCCTGACATTTAACATTTTCAGGGATGCGGTATCTGTAACCTCTCTGCGCAACCTGTGCCAGTGTTTCACCACCCTCATAATAAAAAATTTCTTCCTTATATCCAGTCTGAATCTACCTTTTTTTTTTTTTTTTAGTTTAGAAATATTACTTCTTGTCCTGCTGCAATAGGCCCTACTAAAATGTCTGTTCCTATCTGCCATAAGTATCCATAAGTATTGAAAGGCTGCAATAAGGTCTCCCCACAGCCTTTTCTTCTTCACACTAAACAACTCCAACTCTCTCAGCCTTTCCTCATAGAAGTGCTCACATCCATTTTTGTGGCCCTCCTCTGGACCCTCTCCAGGAGGACCATATCTTTCCTGTACTGAGGATCCAGAGCAGTACTCCAGGTGGGCTCTCACCAGAGTGGAGTACAGGGGCAGAATCACTATACATCTCTCACATCTTGGTGTACAGTGGTACTTCCACACCCACAATGAAGACAAAATACTTTTACTTGCTCTGAGTCAGTCTCTCTAACTGTCAAGATAAATTAAGGAGAACTCATACCATGAAAGGCTTAAGAGTTCTTACTTTTCAATGGGAATTCTTACAGGGTTAGTCATGTAGGAAAAAAATGGTACTACTCTACAGCTCTTCACCTGAGAATTGCTAAGTAAGGTTGTACAAGTGTTACAGTTTTTCTTTTGTAATAGTCTTTATCAATTAATTGACTTCAAAAGCTGGCAAAAAAAATATCAGACCTTAGAAATTACTGATTTATGCTGAATCTTTGTCTTTCATGTGGTAAAAACATTGCTGTTTGCTTTAGTATAAAGTATGGTTTAACTGAAGTGGAAGATGCCAGTTTAAGAAGCAGGCAGTTAATTTGATTCAGACTTGTGTACTTCTCAATGGTGATTACTGCATGCCTTGGGCTGCTATAAAATGACAAAGCTAATAAAAGCTCCGATTAGAAATATTTTGAAGGCACTTGCAATTAGAGATTTTAGAATTTATATTGATAGAATGACTCTGAGGTTAGGTGCACTTAAATCAAGTTTCACTTAAAATTTACTTTTAAACTTCACTCATCAGTTGTCAGATCTGTGGTGTTAAATTTAGTTTGAAAACACATCACATATTTTTTCATATATTTTTAGGTGGTTATTTGTTTTTTAAAAAGTTTGTTGGAGTTATAATAAATATCCACAGGGGAGGTTGGAAGAAAGAAAATTGATTTCAAAAAAAGAGCCTGTATGTATCCTCTCTCTGCATATTCATTCTTTGTTTACCAGTACTGTAGCTATCCCAGTTACCTTAAATTTTGGCTCACCCTTTATTCCCTGGAATAAATTCTCTTGTCATTCTCCTTGGAAATACCTAATGCGTGTCACTTATTCCTACCACCTTCATCAGCTTTCTTTCACTTAGGTTGGTGCAGATAGGCAGAATAATTAAATAACACAATAATAAGCTGAAGTGCTAACAATACTATAATCTTCAAGATAACCTATTCTGGAAGTGACCATCTCAACTTTTTTTGGCAGTGTTTCTTTATACTAGGTGTTTACATAAAAATGTTGTCAAGATACATGTGTTGGCTAAATACTTGGCATCTCATCCTTGTTTCTCCATGAGATTTTTGAAAACTAATTAAAAACTCATAAAAGCACTTTCCACATTAAAAAGTCCTTTTCAGGACCAATTGTAATTTGAAAATCTCATCAGAAGTTTCTGGGTTTAGAATCTTTGGTCTTCAGGATGCTCCTGTCTTTTTCTCTTACTTTCTTCTCTCTTCCTTTCTTCTCCCTGTCTTTTTTGTTTCCTAGTATTACAATAGGAGAGCAATATCATGTTTGCCCACTTTTAAACAAAAAAATGAGAAATTTTTTTTCATTGTCATTTCTCATTATTTTAAAAATAAAAGTGGTTTGTTTTGGTTTGTTGTTTTTTTTTTTTTTTTTTAAGAGAAGAAAAAGAAAACATCTGCCAGGTTTCGTTCTGGTATCTATTACAATGCTGTGTGATATGTTGAGCTGCTAGTGATGCTTGCTTGCTTCTTTGAACAGAACAAAAAGTGACTTGTGTGAGTTTCTCAGGAGACTGTGATCATTTCATTTTCAGTTTATTCCAAATAAGGAATACACTAATTAAAACAATTGTAATATTGTTTCTGCAATTATTTGTTAATTATGATTGAGTTAATGAACTGCTTCTGCATACTCAGTTCTCTTGAGTGTTTTTGGTAGGTCTTTTGCCTAAGCAAAAGAAAACATTGGAAGAATCAGTGTTATTTCAGAGCAAGTCAATTCTGAACGTATACCAGTCTGTGTAGCAGGAGCAGCGGTGGGCTTGAGGCAGTGCCAAGAACTGTCTTTTTCAGAAACATAATGTATACCAATGTTAATTTTTCTACAGCTGTCATTGTAGTTGAAATATACAGTTTTACAATCCCTTTGAATCATGAAATATTAGAACAATTAAATTCTGATATGTGACTTCTCAGCAGATATAAAAATAGCACAACAGTAATAGTGGGGCATTGCTAGAACATGAAAAACATGAATTGACTGATGACTTTGAAGGTTTATTAAGAAAAAAATTGCATGCCAAAAATTGCCTTAAAATTGACAGTGAGAGCAAAAGCATGTAACATGCTCAGTGCAATGGACCAAGAACTTTTGTAGAAGAGTTCTTGAATGGGTAAAAAGCAGGGGCCTGAAGTTTAATAAATACAAGAGAATGGTTTGAGTAACAATTTTTAGCTGGACAGGTAGAGGCCATGTTTTAGAAATACTCTAAGGGAAGATGTGTTGAGGCTTAAACAGTATGAAATCTATGGAAGAGACAACAAATAGGATCATAGAACCATAGAATAGTTAGGGTTGGAAAGGACCTTAAGATCTAGTTCCAGCCCCTTCACTGTAGGCAGGGACACCCCACACTAAACCACGCTATCCAAGGCGCTGTCCAACCTGGCCTTGAACACTGCCAGGGATGGAGCATTCACAGCTTCCGTGGGCAACCCATTCCAGTGCCTCACCACCCTAACAGTAAAGAATTTCTTCCTTATATGCAGTCTAAACTAACTTAGCACCCAAGTTACAGAACAATGTATGTGAGAAGATAGTAGGTCTGGTCTTTCTTCATGTGTTTGTATGTCTGACTGATGAAGGACTTAGCCACTCCGTCAGTTTTAATAACTTCTCTATTCGTAGGGTGTAAGAGAAGGGTAGGAGTGAGTGGAGAGGGGGAAGAAAGGAGTGTGTGCAAAAAAGCTGAATCCAAGAGCTCAGACCTTTCTTCCATAGTGACTGAAAACAAATATTCTAGAGTAGAGAGGTTGAGAGAGGCCACTCTTACCAAAATTAATATATACGTCCTTTTCTGAGACTGAAACAACAGAGATATCCTAAAAGCTCAGAGGACAAATATGAAGTGTTTGACATCCAATACTTAAGAAGTGTTTAAAATCATCATCTGGGAGATAATTCTATTATGAAAACTACTGAGGTTTAGAAGTTTCTTGTCACGTGAAATGAAAAAGTAATGTTTCTAAGTATTCAATGAGAAATGCTGAGAGAAATGTAGCACAATCTTTCACCTTACCCACTCAAAACTTCCCGTTGGGAACCATCTATTTCCTGACTGTCCACAGTGACCAGATCCAGAAGAAAGGGGGACTGTTATACCTCAAAGAGAAATGATGGCTCAGATACCTTCGTATTCAGTATTTGACATGTACATAACTGGTGTGGCCAATAGGCAAATCTGTTGCTGTGAACAAAACTTCATTGTTTGTTGTTTGCAGTACAAAGGTAGTCCAGGTATCTCCCATGAACCTCCCACTAGAGGAAGGTCTTAATGATCCACTGGATTAGGAATAAATTGATGGGTCCAAGGAGGTCAAATAGATTGTGTCCTATTCAGTAAAACAAAACAAAGGAAAACAAAAGAAAACAAAACATTTCTGGCATTTTCACTCTCAAGCCCCCGATCTTTGAAGGAAACAGGTGAGCTCATAGTTTAAATGTAAGTCTTCTAACTGGTGGTTCATGCCACAGAGATTTTTAAGGGATTCTTCTAAAGGAGATAAAAAAGTTAGATGATGGTGATCCTCTAATTTCTCTGTGTTCCTACAAGCATCCACTTCTTAGTCGCCTGCCTGAGTAGCATTTATTGCTGTACAAAGGTTTTAGGAAATCTGTACTACTTCTCTACTTTTTTGCCTCTCCTTTGTCTCTGCCCTCTTATACATATACAATAGGAAGGTTAGATGTGGCTGATCTGAATCCTTAGTTTACAGGTAAACATAATAGCTGATGTTTGTTCATCGGTCTTCCTGATACTGAGTGAAGTATAAGTAGGAGCAGAACAAAGCAATAGTAACATTCTAGGCCTGTCTTGCTTCAGGTATTTCTGGTTTAAGGACATGATGAACTTGTTATAACCCTTTACTTTACATTATTTCTTACAAAAGCATCGATTCCATTCTTGCTGGCTTTGAAACATAAGATAGAACATAAATAAGCTTGTATGTGGAATGAGGAGAGGCAAACTACCTTGTATCACATCTAAAGTATCTTAGATATACTGGTCAGATCAGAAATATATTCTTTACCAAGGTTAGAAAAGACAGAGAGGTATGATCAGTGCAAATGTCAGAATATATATTTTGTATACTTTCTGCTTTTGTCTCATGCTTAGGGAAACTAAATTGTTACTTAGGCAAATTCTTCCTTCTAAATACAAGTGTTGAAATTGATGAGCAATATCTCTTTTTAGAAACAGCATTCTGAAACTCATACATTATTTTTCTGGTCTCTTCTGCCTTGACAGTTAATATGTTTTGTTCCCAGTTGGTGGAGGACTTTGTCATTCCTACTTTGCATTTGAAGTGTGAAATATCAGAAGTGGAACAATTAACAAGGTTTCACTGAAGTCGTCAACAAAACAATATGGTTTCAAGATTTCATCTGTCACATTTCTATTGCTTTGCACTGATTTTGGATATTAAGTGCCACCAAATTTTTCTCTTCTATTACTCTTCCCTGCTGTACTACATTGTCAAATTAACATGTACTTTCTGATCACAGCCACATCCCACTCAACTGCTAGCTTTCTCCTGCAAGAAGAGACTACGGAATTCTCAATTCAATTTCTCAATGCAATTATATGCGATCTTTCTGCAAAATTACCTTTTGCATCAATTTCCATTCATTTCTCAGAATTTCTTATGAAAGATTGCTTGAGTGTTACAAAGAAATACTTTTTTTTTTCTTTTCTTTTTGGCTGCATGGTAGTGTTGGAATTTTCTTGTAAAATTTTAACTTAAACAAGGGTGTAGAATTAGTCCAGTGTTTCACCTGGGAGATGCTGAACATTATCTGCCTGAAATTTTTAGTCCATAAACATGTTGACATGTTACTTTTCTGAAGAATTCTTATTTTGATGAGCAGGTATAAGGCAGATTCTTGTGCTGTAAAATGTGATGGTTCATGAGAGGCTGACTGTCATTAAGACGTCTAGGAACCATGCCTTATATAGTCACACAGAAAGAAATTCTCATGGAAACGGCATTATGGAGGTGGCAGCTGCAGCTCTATATTTTTTTCTAGGTTTAATTTTGCAGTTAAAGATTAACCCTTTATGATCTGTGTAAAAATTACATTTATGTCCCCCTGAAAAACAGAATATATGAATATGAAAACAAATTTCTGAAAATGTACAGGAGAGTCGCTACATCTCTGTGGGACTTAGAGTTAACTCTGTTTGCACCGGATTAAACTGCTATTGCTGAAATTTTGGGCAAGAACTCTATTTGGGTATTCTAATGTGGCTAGAATTATCATTAATTACCAACTCATATCTTTCCTCACTGAAAGCTTTTTTCTTCATTAGAGGCTGGCAAGCAATGTTCAGAAAACAGAACTGTCTTTCCCCCAATATCTTTCTCTTATTTCGCAGTTCATGATGGGCCATTGTGAAACAGATGGGTAAAATGTGGACAGTGAAACTACCAAGGTAGCAATAGTGAGGCAGTAAAATAGTACACACTCAAGTACAGACTGTGATGTCAAGTGGTTGAATTGGCAGTTATAAGTAAGAACAAGCACACACTCCACAGAGACTTCTAATTTGATTTCTAAGGCACTGTATGGCTTTGAGAAGCTGGTAATGTTGGAACCTGAGCACAGAGCCTGAAGACTTGCAAGCTACCTTTTTGTGGTTTCTTTAGATTTAGGAGGAAGCAGAAGGAGAAACCGCAATCTCGAGACTGTTGCTGCTTTTCTGTGTTCTTGCTGGTGACAGTAAAAGCCCACATTCTTCATTAGTTGCTTAGTAATTGTGTTGTTATATCTCCCACACAGGTCCATGGTACCTTGCTATAACATTTACTAGAGTGAGAAAATACTGCACTGCCTCATCAAAGATATCTGCAGCTAACATGCTGCCATCAAAGAGCTGGAGCTTGGTCAGAGCACCTTGATGTTTGCTGTGTGAGATAATGGTTTCCTCAGTATTGCTCCTTAAGTTTTTTAATACTATTAATTTTCTGTCTTGCACCTCCTTTTGCTCAGCATCCCATTTTGTGATATTACTTTGGCAATACAACCAATATTGTAGCAATACTTACCATTCAAACTTGACTTCTAAAAGAAGGTACTCTCCAAATACTATTCAGCTGTGACTGATAGCTTTATCAATCAACAGTGTGTGTGGAGAAGGGAGTTGAGATATAGTTTTGGGCAGATATAACATGTGCAGAGTGTGCTGCTGAAAACACCTTTCTGGATCAAATGGAAACAAAACTTCAACGGATTAATTGTGCGTGTGTCACAATACAGTTGTTACCATAGCTATAGAACAGATTTCTAGTGGATTTTTATTTTACATTAGAAACTTGTGCCATGGCAACAGCAGTGCCTGTTGAAGATGTAATTCTGTCATTATAATTTATCTATTACATCTCTTTTCATTATTACTAACAGCTGTTATTCTTCTGAATGTACTTTAGTTTTGAACATGGAATCTCATGAGATATAAATGTGAATAAACTGATTTCAAACTTTACATAAGTGCAAAATTCACAGTATTTAGTATGTTTCTTGTTTTCTTAAGATGCTCTGCAGTCTTGGAGTCAGATTCAGAAAATAGATACGTGAGTTTGTTGAAGCATCTGTAAATTATAACTCAAATACTAAAAGTGAGAAATGGTATTCCACAGAGTTCTATATATGTATCACAAGCAACTGTGCTGGGGTGCACCAGTGTGTAAATAAATAGCTCATTGAATTGCAGTCTGCTGTCTAAATACCAGTTTGGTTGTATATAAACTGGTGATAATAGCAATATGTATTTGTGACTTTGAGATTATGGTAGAACTGAATTTATTTGTAGTTCCAAATATAAATGTTTTCCGTGCAACACAGATATGGCAGTATTGCAGCGATTTTCAGAAGTAATCCACTCTGATGGGTAAGCTGTATGTGCACTTGTAATAACACTAAAAATTGGTAGAAATTACATCTGTTTATGTTTTGGTATTTAGGCTACTATTTACAAGTAAAAAGATAAGGTGGTAAGAAAGCTGATATTTGGTGAGGAAGTAAGATCTATGTTGGCTCTTAAAACAAATTTTTTTGAAATAAAAAAAATTATCATAAGCAGAAAACTACTCTCCATTGGGATTTAATCAAAAATCTTGAACTTCTCCACCTATTATTCTTTCTCTCTGGTATTCCCATGCTCTTTCTACTCAGAAGACTTCATACAAGCCTATGAGAAAAAAAACCTAGTATTGACTTGCTGTTCACTGAGTATAGACCTATGCAATGTAATTGCATATCATACCATTTCTTAGTCCCAGTTAAGTTGGTTGAAAAAATAAATATAAGGCATCTAATGAAAAGGCTCAAAAGTATATGAGGGGATAGAACATGATAGAAATGGAGAATCTGAATTTCTCAGAAATATCAGTAGATTTAAGATAAGTTCTAATCACACAGAATATCAATCATTAGTATAGACATCTAAATGAAAGGATTTTTTTCAATACACAGCAGTATTCAAAAGAACAAGAATAATTTTGATCTGTTTTAAAACAGACAGAAAATAATACATGAAACATATCATCACTAAGCCTCAGAAGAAATACTGAATTCAGTATCAGTTGTCTTAAAATTAATGACAGAAATATGCAACAATAAAAAACACCAATCTCGCATATGGGTAATTATTAAAAGCTCAGGAAGATTTTTTGTTGTTTTTTTTTTCTTCAGTAAAGTTGCCTATTTTAGCAAGGATACAGTAGAAATATTGTATGATCCTGTTTAGACTTTCTCATACTTCAAGTTCTTGAGACTGAGATGTTGGGAATTTGCATGAGCAATGAAGACAAGCAGTTTCAGTTCTAGATATTGTGGAGTTTGAAGAGGTTACTCGATGTCTCATAGTTCAGGTCTTAGGTCAAAAAATACTCTTGAAATAAGACAAAAAGCAAGTAGTTTTATCACTATCTATTTCATGTATGATTTCTTTCTTCCTGTGGTTTCTTTGGAACAATACAGTGATTAGTAGGCTACTATACTATTTAGAGCACAGGTTTAGTTCATCTCTGTACTCTCACTCTTCCCGGAACATTAAAGTATTAAGCAGTAACAGCATTCTGAAGCTAAAATAATAATACAAATCTGTGTTAAAAGAGCAGTAGACTTTTTTTTTCCTGACAAATCCAGTCTTTTTCATTGTTCATCATAGATGTGGTTTGCATTGCTCAAAATCATGGGGAGAAGAAGGCATAGCTTCCTTTGTTATATAATTAACAAAGCTCTTAATTAAAGCAAAAGTAAAAAATTATCAAGGAAAAGAACTGACAGCTAGGTAGCTGAACAGCACAGAGAGAATGCTCAATCTCTAACAGAGCTTTTGTTATGTTGATCAAGACAGACCAAACTTTATCCAAATAGTCATTAAAAGTATTCCTTTGTTTTTTGACAGTTGAATTTGGGACATTAGGGGTCTGACTTAACTACTGAGGTCAACAGCAATTGTGCTATATTCTGTGTTCTACGATGTTAATTACTCTGAAGAATGCAAATCTTAAAAGAGTTTCAAATTGTATGCCCCAAATTTGTAGACGTTTTCAGCATTATATCCTTGTCCCTTATTTCCCATTTATCAAACTAGGATGTTATCACGCTACAACCTTACCCTGTAAAGATGTAAGTTCATAATTGTGAATCCATTAGATAATGAGCATCATAAAAAAATCTAAGGAATTTGATATTCAAAGAAGAATTTGAATGTTGTGCAATAAATAGCCAACAAAACCATTCTATTTGAACAAAGAGAATACAAAGTATTGAAGTGCTTCTCCATCACTGAGAGAACTTCATTCTGAACATGAAATGGGCAGTTGGTTTTTTGGGGTTTTTTTTTTAAATAGTAGGTTATGGTATAAGAAGTGAAATACAGTGCTGCTAATGCATAAGAAAACTAGAGGTTACACAGGCAACCTTCATTTTCATCTTTCCTGACTTTCTTAAAGTGCTTATATGTGTATTTTAAAGATGAAAGTTATACCTACAGTAGAATATATACTTACATATGCACAATAAAATAACTGTACTGACCTGGCACAATGTATGGTGAGTAGGTTTTCTCTCTAGGATTCACTGACTATCAATCTGATCTCTGATGAGAGTTTACTTAATTTTTAGGTGTGTAAAATAAGATACGTCAATCTGGAGCAGGATCCCAGCTACTGAGTTTTTCATGTGAAGGAAAAATAGCAAAGTCAATCATTATTTGCATAATTTATTTTTAATTTTAAGTTCACCTTCAAAATTGTAGACATACAATTAATTCAGCAACTTTCAGAAATCAAAGAAAATGAGAATGTCCCATGTCTTTTCCCCAGAAAAGAGCTTTTCTGGCATTATTGATTCCTTAAGCTCTATAAAGTCCCCCATACAATCTTTTCCCATAACAGGCCACATCATTTTAGTTGCAAAATTTCTTATGACTATATTCTAGTCAGTTGTTTCCCAAAGAAAAGTAGGTTTTCTTAGGTTGTACTCATAATCTTGGTTAGAATTTTATCATGATATTTTACCAAATAAGAAAAGCTAATGTTACATTTTTAAGCAGCTGACTAGTAAAAGAGCTGATGATGTTTTGAAGTACACACCAGAATCTTTCTTTCATTCATGTAATCAAATACTGCCTTCTTTTAGAAGTAATATTTTGAGATTTTGGCACTTGGTTTTGGTTTGGGATTTTATTTTTTATTTTTTTCAAGCAGGTATTCCAGCAAATAAGAGAAAACTGCTTCATTTCTTTGCAAATTATTACATAATGCTGTGTTTGATTTCTTCTCATAGCTAGTGCTATGCACAGTCCTACAGTTAAGAGTCTAGATATGTGCATGCAACTTCTAGGAAGAATGAGTGTATTTATGTTTAACAAAGTAGTTATAGAGATGCAACTGTTAGTGGGGACACAATTATTCTGAGTAGAATATTAACTTCATGCCATGTGGATAGAGTGATGTTATCCATACCAGTACTGTAAATGAGGTAGTACAGGTAGAAAAAGGTCTCTTTCTTCCCCCCCCCGCCCTTTTTTTTCTCCTCCTAGTCCTTGCAGCAACAGGCATAAAAAGAGCTATAAAACTTTAATAATCCACTCTGCCTGTGCCAAAAAGTGCATTTTTCTGTAGTTTATTTTTTTGTGTATTTGTACTAAATTACATATAAAACTTGGTTCAAAAAGACTTGATTTCCTGGTGGGTTTTTCGGTTCTTTTTTTTTTTTTTTTTATGGTTACTATTACTCTGAATCTATTTGCAAAAGTTCCTAGAAATAAAAACAACCCTCAGATCTATTCTTTAGAGACTGTCAGTAAAAAGGCATCATAGTGTAAATTCACTATTATTATAATGACTATAAGAACTAAAATTACTAACAATACTCCTGACAATACTGATTCTTCATGTGTTTTACTACCTGCAAACTAACTAGCTAATTCATCATAATAAACTGTATAATTTAGGCACATTTCAACTTAATAACAAATTAAATGAGACAACCATTAGCTTGATGGTATAACAGTGGAATTTTGTCTTATATATGTTTTTTTCATGGAATTTATGTGTAGCACTGAATGGTTTTGGCTGGTTTTCAGACAAGATAAGATAGTTAAGTTTAAGGAGCGAATTGTTTTTTAAGAGACTAATAAATCAATTCATGCCATAAGTATCTTTTCTTTCTGTACATAAGAAAGAACCAAGCAGCATACAAAAATCACTTTGCAGAGAGTAAGGGTTTTGTTGTTTGCAGTATTTTATCACCCTGTTTTTTTACAAGGTAATCTCTTATTTCAGAGCGTCTTTGCCAGGGAGAAGCATCCACTGAAAGTGAGCTTCCTGAAGGACATCCTGCTGAGCAGTTTGCGGGTTTACTCCATGGATCATCACCTGCGTGTGACCCACCTGATAATCCATTCCAGCTGTACAGCAAAGTAAACCAGTGCAGTGGTCCACTAGAGAAAAGCATTTTGAGCAAGAGCACACTTCAGCAGATACAGCTGCAGAAAGAAAGCAACACCGATCCACCCGTTAAGAAAAAAAAGCCACCAGTTGTTAACAGAACCATATTTCATACTAAAACTAAACCAGTAGAAAATCATACGTTGGTTGGCACATCAACCAGGATAAGTGAACAATGGGTTATCACCACTGGGGGATTTGTTGAGCGAGCGTGCACACTTGGGAGAATACGATCCTTTCCAAAGACTTTGCTTGAAATGCATTTGTGCAAAAATGTGTCAAAATCTGATTCTAATCTTATCACCCGTCCACCAAATGACAAAAAAGCAAGAAGCAACTGGAGTGAACCCACACCAAACCAGCAATGCTCCAAAGGGAATTCGGAGAGAACACCTTCCTTCACATCAGAATGGGAAGAAGTAAGTTATATTTATTTCTAAGAAAGAGAAAATACGTGGTATTGTGAAAGTGCTGTTATTTTTTTTAATAAAAAATTCATCTTCCACACTGCAAATCTTCGGAGACTATGTCCTAGTGTAATGCATAGTAGTTTGACAGCTGCAACAAAATGCAGTGGATTTATGTTCAAACACTGTATGCTTAATGAAGCCTATTGTGTCCATGGGGAATGAAGTTAACCAGAAGTAATTCTGCAATTCATTGTGACATTGAAATTATTTCCTACTAAAGCCTCACCACCAACACTAATTAAACTGGTAAAGTTCTTTGTAGCTATGTCCATATTTAGATACTTGATAATTATTTCCCACCATAGCAATGCCCACCAGCAAGAGACAAGAGAAGATGGCAGGAATGGAGGATCTAAGATTTTTAGGTTGATTATGCATTCTACAAACTCTCCCTATATAACATGTTATCTAAGTGGTATGTAACCTGTGTACAGAATGCTTGGCAAATACCTTACTCTTTTGTGAAGTGGGAATACACTTCCAGCTATGGTGAATTCAGGACTATTAAAAGAAATGTCCACACTGAGTTTGTAGTGCACATGCTTGCTCCTACAAGAGCGTTTATTTTAGTTTTATAACTAGATTTAAAACAAATTTTAAACACCTATTTTTTCCTCCTGTGCTAAATTTCAAGGATGCAAATGGTTCTTCATAGACACAAAACTTTCCATCTTACTGAGGTAAATGAAAAGTGGGAGACATTTAAATCTTACTGCTATTACAGAGAAGCAAGTTTTTCTCTTTAAAATGACTGCTACAGAAAATCTATATATTTCCAGAGTGCTACTTTATTTCAGAAAAAACACAGAGCTTGTATTTGGTTATTTTTCTAAAGAAAAGGTCCAGCTCATCTAAATGTCTGTTTTGATAGAGCATCTCAAGGTAGTTTTTGTTGTAAAAGAACTACTTTCTCAGTGACATGTACTTAAGATCAGGTTTTGATCTTAATACTTTGGATACATTGTTATGAAATCCTAATATGAGTCAGGTCCAAGTTTGCCTTTTTAGGGAAACAAGTTTTCTTTGTTCTTAAGAGTAAGAAAAAATGTAGTTTATTTTCAAAACAGTCACCAGTGACAAATATGTAGTTTTTTAAATGGAGGCTAATGTTTTTCTAATAGTCCTAATATTAATCATAGTAAAACCTGGTACTCTGTGTCTGCCTTCTTAGACAACACCAGCTTTTGACTCAGTTTTTGTTTAGTCTTGTTCTTAAAGAAAAAATAAAAAGGTATAATGTTCTTGACATAGTACGTTCAATGTAATTTAGAAATGTGCAAATGAGTTCTGGGATCAGTGTAATGCTGTTTCATGAGCAATATCTTTCTGTGGTATGTGGGGACACATCTATGTTTCATGCCACAAATTGTGGCCTTGGGGCATATGGAAAAAAAAGCATAGGAAATTCTCTGGAAATCTTCAATGAACAATTGCTTTAGTACATCATAACACACAAAACAATATTCTTATGCATTAATATATATATCTTATGCTTAAATAGGTCTCTGCTGCTTATACCTACATGACCATAATCATAAGTATGAACTGTAGAAAAAGAAATACTAGTCTTAAGCTTTAGCTTTTGCTAGTGTACAAATGTTGCAAAATAAAAAGCAAGGTGGAGAAATTGTCTACCTTTGATTTTTGCATTTTGCAATCTTGATTGTTGTTTTTTTAACTATAGTAATAATGCCAAAAATTTATGCGTGAAAAACCAAAATGAAGTGACAAAGATGGGGCCCATCAATTGTTTTCACTGTTTTCTCTTTTGTAGATTGATAAAATCATGAGCTCTATAGATGCTGGAATTAATACTGGACTGGAGGAGATGAGTGACCACACTGCAAGTAAGGAAAAACAACTAACTATTGTTTCATTTTGACTTAACTGTCTATAGGGAAATCATGGATAAGATATTGCTAAGTAACCCACTGTGTTGAAATCATTTGTAGGTATTTGGATAACCATGAACAGAATCAATGTTGTTTACTGTTGGAGATGCATTAGGTCCGGTATCCTGGAGCTGTTACTTTAAATAGCACATTGGAGTCATTAATGTTGTTTTTAAATCTTACCAGAAAAAATATTCCATTAGTGCCTACTTACTGAGGCCTTCCTGCTAGGGGGAAGTTTTCCAATCTTTTTCAGCTGAGTTTTTGTTTGGAACAATGGGACCCTGAGTATATCTAATTCAATTGCTGCTGACACATTTTAAAGCATCATGTTACCTAATACTGCTTCGATCATATATTTTGCACAGGGCTGAAAGTGTTGCTGACAGCCAGTGACTAATGTTAGCAATGGAGGGAAAATTTACAAACCTTTCCTACCATGGTGACTTCTAAGAACTCCACGTCATGCCTAGCCTTTTGGTGTGTCAGTATAAACCTGTGCAACAGGGCTGATGAGAATTTTGAAAGTATTTTACTATGTCTTCTTCCTAACTCATGGAAAGAAAACTGACTTGTACGTCTGAATAATTTGGTCTTGAGGCAAAGCTATGTTAATTCACCTGTACTGGTACATTCCTGTTAGCAATTCCAATTACTTGGGTTTATCTATTGAACAGGAGACTACGTACCTTGTTGCTTAAAATAAAAAAAAAATCCTTTTCCTTTTTTTTTTTTTAACAACAGCCCATTTCATAGAGCATTATATCTGTACAGTATAAAACTGTGTCATCAATTAAATAGTTGACACAGCTATTTTAACAGTAGCTGGACAGTGAGAAGGAAATCTAAGAAAAAGAGAAAAAACTGATTTGAATACAAATGTAATTGCAGATAAAAGAAGCAGATTCAGATTATTATTGTTCTAAAAGAGTAAGGGGCAGTCTCACGAAAAGTGCTAGGCATGTTGTCCTGGCAGGCTGTTTTTGATTCCTGAAACTTGCAGTGTTGGAAGGGAGAATTATTCATAGAGAAACTCTTGGTTAGGAGATAATTAATAATTTCTGAATTTGCTAAAAGCAATTAATGATTTGCTAAATTTGACATGGAGTTAATTTCCTCTATAGCACCCTTCATAGTGCTGTGCTTTGTACTGGTAGCTGGAAGGGTGTTGGTACCACCAGTGTTTTAGCTACCGCCAAGCAGAGCTCACATGGCACCAATGCTGTCTCTCCAACATCCCCCCTTACCAGTAGGCTGGGTGGGCAAGATGCTGGGAGGGAATATAGCTAGGGCAGCTAACCCAAACTGACAAAAGGGGGATATTCCATGCCATATCACATCTGCTCAGCAGTAATAGCTAAGAGAAAGGGGGGAGGTTGGGACGGCATTTGTTAGTATGTTTATCTTCTGGAGCAGCTGCTATTTAAAGCTGTACTTCCCAGAAAGTGTCTGGACATCACCTGGTAATGGGAAGTAGTGAATAGATCTTTTGTTTAATTTTGCTTCCATGAGTGACTTTCACTTCATTTAACTGCATTTTTTTTTGACCCACAAGGGGTTTTTTCCATCTTATTTTCTCCCTACCTGGTCCTGCTGAGGTGGGGAGCGATAAAGCAGCTTGGTGTCACCTAGCATCTAGCCATGGCCAACACACCACAGTATTTTTTGGTGCCCCACCTGGGGCTCCAGGAATTCGAGGTCAGGATAGTAATTGGGAGAGGTAATGAGCAAAATATGGACTGAACAATGTGGAATGATGGTGCAGAATTTTGGTTATTGTAATTGTGGTAAAGGGATGAGGGTTGCATTGTGTGCAAAATTGTGTCCACTTTTGCTTGGTGTTGTGATGATGCTATTTTGACTTTGATGTGGGATTGTTTTTTGTTGTAGTTGTTGATATGAGTGAAGATTCTGTGATTTTAATGATCATTCTTAAATATGTGATCCACAGAGGCAAGGAGTGGAATATATTGAGTTTGTGTGGCCAGATTTTAGATGGACCTGCTGGTAGCACGTAGTTATCTGGGATAACATAGTTGAGAAGTAAGAGGGATAGAAGTGGCGCAGCAGCCAGAGAGAAGAGTTAGAATATGTGAGAGGAACAGCTTAGCAGACACCAAGGTCAGAGCAGGAGGAAGGGGAGGAGATGCTCCAGGCACCAGAGCAGAGATTCCCCTGCAGCCTGTGGTGCAGACCATAGTGAGGCAGGCTGTGCTCATTCAGCCCATGGAGGTCCCTGGTGGAGCAAATATCCACCTGCAGCTTGTGGAGGACCCTATGCTGAAGCAGGAGAGTGCCCAAAGGAGGCTGTGACCCTGCAGAAAGCCTGTGCTGAAGCAGGCTTCTGGTAGTACCCGTGGTCCTGTGGAGAGAGAAGCCCCCACTGGAGAAGGTTTGCTGGCAAGACTTGTGACCATGTGCAACTAGACGGTATTACCCAAGGCTCTGTCCAGCCTGGCCTTGAACACTGCCAGGGATGGAGCATTCACAACTTTCTAGGGCAACCTATTCCAGGACCTCACCACCCTTACAGAAAAGAACCTTCCTTATATCCAGCCTGACTCTCCCCTGCTTAAGTTTGTATAATATAGTAGTACAGTATCGGAGTGTACAAGTCAAAGAGATTTAGTGATGGATGCTAAAGAATCTATATTAATGAAATTCCACTTTTCTTATCTAATAACTTTTTAATAAACAGTAAACTTTCTGATAATACCGAAGAGCAAATGTATCTTGATACGGAATTCTTCTTTCTTGTATTTACTTAGTCCTGTAATTCATATTATACTTTAGTGTTTTAATGAACTGTTAGTAAAAACAAAAACATATTAAATTCAAGCATAAATACTCTTAATTTACTAGGCATGAAGAGCTTTTTATACTGCACAGTATATCATTCTCAGTGAAAAATATTTGAGAGGAAATGTGTCATACACTGTTAATTCAGTAGCTATATTTAAATTAGACAATGATGACATCTTGTGATGAAATCCTTGAATGGATTTGCAGAAACCTTGGACTATATTTTCCTACTAGTGAAATCTGGAAAGACTTCATTTAGCTCTTGAGGAGAATCTCATAAGTTGATTAGAGGAGCAGTTAAAGGGGAGAATCAAAACTGGCTGATGTGGTCATGAGAACTTCATCCACAGCATGCATTCAGAAACAAAAATATTAAAGGAGACTTTTCAGTTTGGTAGTGGTACAGGTAATGGAGTAGTAAACTAGAAACTACAGAGAGAGAGATGGCTGCTGGTGTCCTCTAAGGGCATGGAACATTCAACATCTGAATAGCTTACCACTGAAATCAAAAGCAGGAGTGCTGACTAGAGGGCAAGTAAGAACTAATCTCAGTGATAACAGAGAAGAAAAACACTATCCCAAGCAGTACAAAAACTTGACTGTAGAGTGAAAATAAAAGAATGTGCTGGCTACTGACTCCACTCAAGGTAATGTAGAGATATCTCTATCACCAAGCACTTACGGCTGGTGTATTTCTTCACCAGAGTCTGAATTTGCCAGGTTGCAAAAGATTCTTCTGATCACTAGTATGTGATAAAGAATACTCATGATCCTGCCAGGAATGATCAAAATTGAAAGTGATTATAAGGCTTTGTGGCAATGAATAAAAACGACGATTCAAATGATATTGTATCTCCTCTCACATCCAAGCATCAGTTAGATACACCCTAAATATAATTACAGGGCTTCTATTCTGAGAGAAATTTAAATTAAGAACCATGTGGCAAGGATAAAAATCTTCATCTTAAATAATTGAAATTCGACGTAGATGAGCCCCTGAGAAAGACAAGATTACTTAAAACAAGATTAAAGAATTGACTAGAAAAAGTCATGGGTCACTTTGCCAGCTGATTGTATGCTAACGGTAGGAGAAAAGGGAACAGAGAATAATTAACTGAGGAATTAATGAGCAATAGACAAGAATAAATTGAAGATTATGGCAAAATTGGCATTGTAGAGTTTGTCATATATATTACACTGGTAGTGTAGAGGGAAGAATAAAAGAAATGTTGGCTTGTCTTTCAAAAATATAATAGACTTGATAGTAATGGGAGATTTTAGTTGCCACAGCACTTGTTGGGAAAGAAATTTCATTGACAGACTGCCCAGGAAAAAAGTCTCAAGGAGGCAGACATCAATAAATTCAGCCAATTTATTTTAAAAACTCACTAGGGTTCAAGTGAAATAGAAATCTGTGGGCTGTTCAACAGAATACTGCTGAAGGCCGTAATACAAGCTTCACCAATATAAAGGAAAGAAAGTGTAAAAGACCAGCTTACATAAATTGTCATTTTTCTTTCACTTTAGATAAAATGAAGAAAATGTCTCTCTTTACTGAGCTTTATAGAATAGCACACGCATGTAGAGACAAGTCAGAAGTGCCAAAGCACTCACTGAGATGCAACTAGCAAGAGAAATGAGGATTTAATATAACATAATTACATTAGTGCACTAATAGGGAGAAGAATAAAGAAACCCTTGGCACTTAGTAGAGGTACTGTACAAAAGGAAAAGCTGCTCATAGTAGGTGCAGAGAAGGCAAAAACATACAATGACTTTTTATCACACATTTTTACTGATAAGGTCATCGTGGAGCGTATGACATACACTCTAATCCTTAGAGTGTAACCTCAATTGTAGATAAGGAAATAGCAGGTTATATAGGGTAGGTATCTTAAAATTGATTTAATGAACTTCATTTTGTGGTACATAACTGTCTGAAAAACTTAAACCTGTTAGTGCTTTTTTGTGAGCATTCTTGGAGAATGGGTGAGGTACCAACACACTAGAAGAGAATGATGTAGAGCTTAACTTTAAAAAAAGGAAAGAAAGAAGAATCTTTTCTATTCCTAGAAAAGTCAATGAATAGATAAACTACTTAAAATAGCTAAAAAATAGTGAAGAAATAAGTAAGAGGCAACATGGATTTGCCAAGAGCAAACCTATTAAAGCAATCTAATTCCCTGCTAGGAGCAGATATCAGATTTTTGTAGGTGAGGAAAGAACAGTAGATGCCCAGTATTTGGACTTCAGTTAAGGTTTTGGCATTGTCTTGTGTTTTTCTAGTTAGAAAATTAAGGAAACATGAGCTTAATTAAAATAATGGTAGGTCAGATGGAAGAAGCTTATTCTTAATGTCTAAATTTAGACTAAATTCAGTGCAGACTACATTGAGTACATCCAAGCCACAGAGTTAGATAAGCAGACACTTCTTTGGTATTGTTCATCGCATCTAAGTGGCACTAAAAGTATCTCTAAAGATAGCCTAGAGGACATCCTCAGATATAGTGGTCTAAAACTAGCTGAAATGAATCTCCACCTCTTCTCCCCATAACAAAATTAAAAAGACAATATACTGAAGCATCCAAATATATTATTAGGGAGATTATGACCTCTTACATTCAGCAGCTCCTTCAAGACTTCTGGATATTTGCTAGAATTAAAAAGGATATTGGCTGGAGTATACCTGATTTTAGCTTGAGTCAGTTGAATAGATCAGATTACTGTTTTAAATCACTGTGAGTCTATGTTGCAATGATTCTGTGACTACTGGGATAACAATTTAGATGGAACCTGTCTACAAGGTAAAATAAAAAGAAGAAATACTTCAATTTCCATTTTTTTATTTGACTAAGTTCTTCAAGGCACGCACAGCAGTATTTCTGTGTTAGTTGAAGCCCAGTAGCTGTTCAGATGTGTGTGGTTCAGAGTTTACTTACATTTGCAAGTCACTTGAAAGAGGATAATGAAGAAATAATCTACTTCAGAAAAAAGTTGCTTTTTTTTTAACATGGGTAATTGGATATCATATCATCATCATGATTAAAGCTAGGGTTGTTTCAAGTCAAAGCAATTAAAATAATGACAAGGAAAATAATTGTTAAAGGTCATTCAATATCAAAATAATCTACAATCAGTTTAGGATTGTGCTGGGCTTTTGCGAAAACCACTTCTGTCAAATATGTTCTAGCACTTAGAGGGTTATTTACAGTTTTATAATTCTGCTGATTATGAACTCTTTTTTGAGTGCTAGCCAAAAATTCGCTGTCCAGTTGCTGTGTGCATGCAACTACACTGTAGTAAGGATTTCTTTGATCAGTTGAACAAGTGCCCTCATTGTTCCACTCAGATGCATACAGAGTGCAGTTTACCAAATTATCTTCAGTTTCATGATCTACAATTTGAGTTTAGAACATAAGATACTGGCAAGCCTTTTCTTACAGCTGAAATAAGCAAATTTCTTACTACATTTAACAACTTTGGATTTTAGAAAGTTCATTTGTTGCCCTTTTCTGAGAATAGTGGCAATGCTTGAACATAATCCTAGCATCACATTCAGCATCTATGTCTAAACATCAGTATCAAAGCTCCAAACTTTGCTCAGTGAGGCTTCCTGAGAGAGTGCCTTTCAAAGATTAATGTGATTTGTTACTGGAAGAGGTGTATGCAACAGGATTTTACCAGATTGGAAAAAAAAAAATCAAGAAAGCTAGCAAATCTCCTAAAATATTTGCTTTAGCAGTATGTATTAGCATGTCAACAACTTCAGAGAGACCCATGAGTTGACTCTTCTAGAACTACTTCGTAACCAGAAGGACACTGGAACACTGACAGCTATGCCTGAGTTGACTCCATATGAGCTGTACATCATTTGAAAGTAGCAGAACTGCAGTGGGTTGTGCTGTATTCAGAATAAAACCTACAGCTCCACCTTACATGAAGTTTTTCCACAAACAAGACTTTGTTCTGGATACGCCCACTACGTGTGTGTGTTTCTGTCATGTAATACATATTTAATGCCAGTAATAGGTCATGGAATACTGCATTAAAATGCATTTTGTGTTTAAGGAAGGAATGAACACACACAGCCAGAAAAGCAGAATGAGAGGAGTAAGAATTCACTTTGTGCACCTGTCATTACAGTACAGCTGTAATGTAACTGGAATTCTGCAGACTTTGACTACCAGGAGCTACATGCCCAATTTCCTCTCTTTCTTCCATCTGTTCCACTGCCACTATGCAGACATGAAGCCTTCATCCTCCTGACTATGGTTCTGCCTATGAAAGCAAAAATTTCACTCCATAGTCAAACTTTCTTTTAACAAATGAAGCCTTGCTAGGCTGGCCCTTTTTCTGTTTGCTGCCGTATGGTTGTGATTTTGGCAAAATGGTCTTCCTCCAAAGCTGTTAATACCCTACCTCCTCCAAGGGCAGAAAACAGATAAAATATAAGCATTTAATTAAGGCAGAATTTTAATTAGATATGTGTAGGCATGTTGGCATAAGGCAGTTTTCATAGTGGTAAGTTATATACTCGAAAGCATATACTTTGTTATTTAGTGTCTGTTTTGCAGCAGTTACTTCCCCATTTTAAATCTCTGTGTGGTTAAACTAAGCACTTTGATGAAGTGGATTTAATTCATAGATTTTAATAAATGGAGCCATGCACCCTCTCACAAAGTGGGAGACCTTTGAAGCTTACAGTTTTGAACAGACAACTCTAATTTTGCAACAGCCAACACCACCAGACTGTAAAATAAGAATATCACTTCCCTCCTAACTCCACTTTCCCATTGAAGCTGATGCACTGTGCAAAAAGACCAAAATATCTGTAGCATCATAAAGTGAAAAAAAAAAGAAAAGGCAGAGGGAAGCTGGCTCTGTAACTGGTAGAAGAGGGACCCAATGATAGGAGACAGCTCCAGCAGCTGTTCTCTGCTCCCAGTGCTTTTTGATGCCTCCTTAATAGGAAATGAATATGCAGTTTGAGATTTTTTAACTGCATTTATGAACTCTTTAGCATCAAATATGCTATCCCCAGCACTGCAGGGAAAAAGGCCACACAATTGGGTCTGATTCTGCACTTGTATTTTATTAACAACTGCAAAGCAAATGTGGAATTTTAAGTTGCAGTGGCAGAATTGCTGGGGCGAATTTGTCTAAGCCAAGTCAGTATGAGATGTTATGGAAGGCAAAGGTGATTCTTGTTTCAGGCAAAACTGGTTCTAGTCATTCATTTTCTGTTATGAATGTCTCACTCTCACACTCTTTACCCAGAAAACAAGCATGCACGTTAGCCAAGTTGCCTGTTCATGGCCACTTGTGTGTAATAACAGCAAACTAATTTTTTTGATAGATCTTTAGGAGTCAACAGTTACTATGGTGTGGTCCTCTTGTTCCGAATTTTTGTGTACTTCAGTGGTGCTCGTTGTTTTGGCTTTCTTATCTTGGATATTTTAGGGCTAGAATCTATCTTGCTTTTGGAATTTCAAGAAGGTGAATATCACATACAGTGTGCTATAAGGTTGTTGCTGTCCTCCTGTGTAGTGTGTATTGTAGAGTCTTCTGACAAATGATCTGTGCTGTTCCTTTATCAGAGCATGCTCCTTGTCTTGACAGAAGCACATTCCTTAGTCTTTTGCTGCTGTCAGCTGAGCCCTTGGTTATCGATACAGACTATACCTTTAACCCTTTGTAGCAGTGTTTCCTATCATGCTTACACACATGCACTTCTACTCATGTATTATTCACACCAATCTTCATATTCTTATAAAAATCTCTGGAATTATTTGAATGGTAATTTCAGCCTATGTAATCACCTAGATTATAGAACAGTGGAGAACAGAAGCCATATAGCTGTAAAATACATGGAAGAAATATTTAGGACATTTATTTACTGGGAACATGTTAGTCAGAATGCATTGCAAGCTACTGAGCTTACCCAAAGAACACATAAATTCTCCAAAGAAATCACAAATAATTGGATTAATATTTTGTTGACTTCTACTTTGTAAAAGCCTAAACAAGAGATAAGGATGCATCTGTTTTAATGATCCATTGAATCCCAAAACAAACCTTACAGAAAACTTGGCAAACTACATAATAATTGTAGAGCTTTTAGCTATGTTTTAAAATAAACACTATGGGTGTTGGATACAGGAAGCAGCACGTATTTCTTTTATTTTCTATTATTCATGTACTCATATTTTATTGGCAATTTTAACCTGTAGTGTCATAAATGTAATAATCATCTATATGCTCTTCATACACCAATTAATTAGAGCTGTGCTTGAAACAGCTTGGTAAAAATGAAGACAGACTAAACTGAAAATACAGGAAAAATGTAAGTCATCAGGCCATATTTGCCCCTGTAGTCTCTGACTCTGATGCATTTTCTATTTACATGTGCTCTCTCTCTCTAAGTGCTTATCAACATATACCTTTTATTTGTGTCAGTGCTTTGTGTGTCCTAAGTTAGGCTTCTTTTTTCAAAACTGTTTGCACACCAATTCAGTCATATTCACAGACTTGAATAAATGATTTCTAGCATATGTCTTCTAGAAGGAATAGAGATGATTGACAGCAAACAGAGAAACTTAAGAAAATGGGACTATAATATCATAAATCTTGACATTCATCAGTGAGTAAATATGTAACCTAATTTTTGTTGAATTTGTTTGTAGTCTACTTGTGACCATCAGATCTTGACATGTTAAATTTAGATACTGTGCAATAGGACTCCCTGAGCAAAGGACTGTTCTACAAACTCTTTTAATTGGAGGATTAACATTTAATTTTGACTGACTTAATGTACTGAGACTTTTGAGACGTATTTTCCCACATCATGTGTAAGGTTTTAGTGAAATAGCAGAGGAGGTTCAGACCCCATTCTGGTGTTTGTATTTTCTCCTTTGGAAAAGCTTTAAACCTTGGCAATCTGGGCAGTTGTAGCATTATTTCTGAATAACCAGACATTTATTATTTTTTTTTTCCTTCTCACAAAATTAATGCAAAGGATGTATTCTTCCTTAACATATACTAAAATATTTGTCAGGCATAAAGAAATCTCTCTTTTATTTTGTAGAAAGACTTAATCTCAGAAAGAAGAGTAATGCAAACTGCATTCCAACCATCTCTTACTTCATTTTTTTATTAACCTAATACCTGATCCTTACATTCTACTGTTAAATTTCTTAGAATACAAGTCTGTGTGACCACAAACATGAACAAATTATGTGCAGTGTGAATATGCTGCTCAAATATATGAAGTCAGTGTACTTACCACTGTTCTTAGAGCTTTGTTTCAGTATTTTTAAAATCATCTCACATGAAATAGTTCCCCTTTAAAAGGAGTGAGATATATTAGGTTATAAAGAAGACATGCATGTTGATAGGCAAAAATGGAATAAAGTGGTCCTACATCATATTCATATGCACCTATAATATTTGTTTTGAGACAGTGGAGAATGGTATGAATACACAGTTTGCAAAACTCAAAAAATCAGATTTTCATTGACTTCAAAGGGCATGAGGTTCAGAAATATAGACAAATAATAGTAAAATGGAGAGTTAAGTAGTATGATGTTTAGGAATGTTTGGGGACAATGTTAAGATCTGTATACATTACTGTACAGAAAATTAAGTAAATAAAAGTTACTCTCACTTTAAAATTTTGGATATATCTGTCTATGGTCTAGCCTTACAAAATTGTGCTGATACAAACAAAACCAATCAGAACTCAAATTAACTGGTTATGAAAGGTGCTTCAAAAATAATGTTACTCACATTACCTCCTGGATTCTGTTGGTAGTAAATAAGTCTCTAACTCTAAAGTGGATTTGAAAACATTTCTGCGGATGATAATATTACTGCTGCAATCTACTCTCCTTGGTCAGTTCTCTCCTCTGTCAGACCTCCTGTGAAATCACTGAGCCCTACATACTGTAGCTTTTTACACTATGGGGCTGAATATTCTGAGCTCTGTCCATCTAGATAGGTCATAAAAGGACCAAAAAAAAAGGTAAATTGCAGACTTCAGAACTTGAAAAAATGTATTAAGACATTTTTCAAAGTTATTTCCAGTAGAACTGAGGTCTTGCCTGTTTCTCCACTGGACCATGGCAGTCCAGGGGGAGTACTATTAATCTGTGTCATCTCCTCAAGGACAGTTTGGCTGGATTTCACAAAGTTAATGGCAGAGTGTTTGTTGGTGTGCCTAAAAAGTGACAAGGTAATGGTGCCCTCTTTCTATAGTGCTCTCATAATCATCCTACTGTAATTCCAGAGGTTAAGAGATATTTTCTTCAAGCCATGATAAATGACATGAAAAGAATGAGCAGATTACTTAAAAATTTTACAGGTCACTTGCTTAGGTTAGGCTTTATCCTTGCAGTTTAATCTGAAATTTGCAACTATGTAATCATTTACACTCATATATATTAATATTATATTCAGTTGATGTCACTAAATTGAACAGCATTTATTCTTTGAAGCAGAATCAAGTTCAACACCAGGATAAAAATGTTTGCAGAATAGGAATTAAAACGACAGTGGAGTTAAAAGTATCTGATGAAAACTGAGGCTTTCACAACCTGTAGCTAGGAAATACATTAAAGACAATAGAATATTTCTAGCTTCTAAAATGGACTGCATGGAAACCATAAAGTGATTAGTAAGGGCAAATATTTAAAACTTTGTTCAATATTCTTTGGTGGTCTTTTGAATGGGATGATATGAGTATTACTCTTAAAAATGTGTTAGGGCTATCTTTCAAGTTTTTATTTCATAAATTATGGAGAGATCTAAGTCTATTAAGACAGAATTAATAAGTTTCTTGAAAGTTCAGGTGATTCACTGTTTAGTTCTTAATCTAGCAGTCTTTAGATTGATATGAATTCTTGGAAGCTCACATTTCTAGTAATCACAGGAACATCACAGGCTTAATTAAAAATCTTTGGCGTGTAGTAGAATTTACAGCACACAGAATTATTTTTAGTTTTAGTTACACCTACAGAAAATGAAGTGATATAGAATATTGAACTAACTAAAGTGTATTCATTTGCTTTCTAACCCAGACCTTTAACCTGAGTTCAAGATCGTAACACTAGAACCAGTATTTTCTTGTTTCATTTCCCTGTATTCAGGAAGATATTGTATTTGAATGCTTTCAAATCCTTCCCAAACTATTTGCTATTTACTATTTACCGCCCCTAGTTCATAAACCATGATACCAAGAACTTACCAAAACATTTTTTCTACTTTTATCCACAGCTGCCTTTACCTGAGGTTAAATTATTGACTGCTAATATAAATTTTCATTAAATATTTATAATAGCACTTGTTGTAAAGTTATGAATTGTTCTGGTATCTATTCCTAAAGTATATTGATTATTCATGACTTCATGCATGACTTCAGATGAATAATTTTTATGAACTCTGCAATTTGGCTGGTTTTCTATTTCTGGGATGAGATGGACCATCTCAGTTACTTAGTGCTACTCTGTTTTCTGGTAGGATATTTGAAATATTTTACAGAGCATAATTCCAAAGAATAAATTATCTTGTAAGTACACAAAACCCTCTATTTGCATATGAATGTGGAGTTCAAGTAGAGACTAGACATTCTTTTCAAATTTATGCAAGACAAAATCCATAAAATTTTCAACTGGACAGCAAGGAATGTAGTTAAACAGCCCTAGACTAGAATTTAACACAATAACTGCAGGTATCGGTTTTGCTTATTAAACCAGCTCTACTTTTGATCTTGTTTGTAGTATGGGAAATAATCATTATCTCACTAACATTATATCTCACGCAACGTTAATGATGCTAGTGAAACTAGTCTGACATGTTTTCAGCTAACCTGTACCTGTAGAACCACTTGACCTCTTCCTGAGATCCATTAGTCTTGACAAAGGAATGAAAGAAGGAGTGGTGCCCAGAGTACAGTTTGTCAGTTTTGTCTGGAAAATTAAATTTTTATCACTCCAGTTCCTAAAGCAAAAAGCCATGCAGGACTACAATGGCATGAGAGCTGTTTGAACTGTCTGTAAACATCAGCACAGATCTCTGAAGCAGGATCCTAGGCTCCATCTCTGGGTTGGGGGGGCCAGATCAGAGTTCCTACTCCAGAGGTGGGAGAGTGAGAGTCAAGCAGTCAGCATGAGGGAGCTCACAGACAGGATGAATGCGGTTTATATAACCTCATCCATATGCAAACAGTCCAGTGAGTTGCCAGAGCAGTGCCAGCATGCCACCCACTCAAGTAACGTCTTCATTATTCATTGAAAGGTGCTGCAGTTTTCTTTTGGTGTTTGCACAGACTGTGTTAGTAGAGGATAAATATTACAGAAGGTGGTTATAGAATTTTTATGTAATAAAGCAAGTTTCTAACCTGCCTTTTTTGTCAGGGAGCAGAGAGGGACAGTTGTTCCCTAACAGCAGTGAGCTGTGCCCTCACCCATGGGGTGCCAGGAGGTTACCAGGTACTGGTAACATGCTCCACTGACTACCCCAGAAAGGCCCCTAAGAGATGACTCAGGTCCATGGTCCGTCAAAGGAGCCTAGCCAAGAGTAAAAGAAGATGAGCTCAGAGATAAGAATGGAGGAAAGCTGTAAAATGGGTCATAGTCTATGCAGGAGGCAGGGCTGAAGATAGGACTGCAAAAAAGCCGGTATAGATGTCTGAGGGGTCCATCCAGGATACGAACTACCTACCCTGTAGGTCCAGAATCCATCCAGTAGTTAGGACCAGAGTCAGGCCCAGAGACTGGCACTGTTGCAGCATTATTGGGGCAGGGACTGACAGTCCCAGGCTGATCTTAAATGGGGTCCTGGGCCATAGGCAGGGTGAAGGAGGCTGGGGAGATGCTGGGCGTGGACACCAACGCCTACTGGTGCCCTCAGAATCCTGACACCTCTGGTTTTATTCTGTGTTTCCACAGAACCTTGCAGCAGTTACCGAATCTATGAAATTGCTGTTGCCATTTATTTAATGGCTGTATTTAGCTTCTTGAGCTATCGCTGTTCCTTGAGTGTTCTTTCAAACCTTTTGTGAACAGTTTCTTCAAATATTTTTCTGTTGCCCACTCCTGCTTGATTTGCTGATATTTGAAATTTACATATATTTGTTTTTATGGTGCCAGGAATTATAGTATAAAAGTTTGGGCTTATATAGCATTTTTAGCAAGACTACATAGTATGCCTTTCTTAGATATGTACTTAGTATATTAGTTTTTAACAGCAGTCTAAAATCTTTACTGAGTTAAAGTATTTCGATTGGTCGTGGTGTCATGTAGATTTTCAAGTTTGGTGGTGTGGTCTTTTTCTTGCAGACGATAAGAGTGAAAATGATTACTCATAGGTGGTGAGTGTAGTGTTACTATTATCCTGTAAAAGTTCCTGAAGCAAGCCCAGAAACTGCTCTAAGAAACTAACTCCTTTTTTACAGAAAACGTTACTAAGTTTCACTGAATCCAGAATAAGGATGTACACGTTTACCCCTTGCATGTGAATATGATTCCTGCGAAAATGGCAGGCAACTGAAAGCTCCTTGTCCTACCAAAGCAATTTGTATAAGGTAGAATAACTTCATAAAATAGTGTGATACACCAAGATTTGCATTCATACCACCTGCTCAGCACTGCCTCCAGCAGTAGGAGCTCCTTCAGTGTTTGTGAAAAGGGGAAAAAAACCAGCTGAATTCTAATTGCATCTTAACTGTATCTTTCCTAAATGCAATACAAAGTGACAGTAACCTCTTATCCTTGTGGTGACATCTATAATGTAAAGAGACATTCCCTCCATTTCCCATAGAAAAGAGTTACAGAGGGAGGGTAAAAGGCAAATCCAGTTCTCCCTGCAACCCTCTTTCTCCCAGCATATTTCATCAACCACCAAACTGGCAGAAAAAAACATGGAGGTCTATTAAGCATAAAGACACTATTTCTCTTTCAGGAAGGCATTGAGCTACAAATTGCCAGATACTGCGAAAATGCTGGGAAAGGATCACTGCATGTCCATCTTACACTTTCTTATACTAGCCACTGAATGAAGTTGGTGAATGGCTGAAGCTAGTTGAAGTTAGATTAAGCTGTGGTGTGATCCAGTGAAGCTCCTCCTCTGGTCTCACAGTGAAACATCCTTCTGTTCTTAACTAATTCTTGCAATTCAGTAGGTTGCATCTGGTATTTATGTTCTATAGGCCAAGGAAATCTTGGCTATTGCAATTCTATATAATATAGTTTGATTTTTCTGTTGTCTTTAACCATAAAGTATCCCCCAATTGTATCATAATCTAAAAAGACTAATTTTAGCTCAAGAAATCTTGCTGCATGGTGATAAACGTTACCATACACCATATATATTGTCAGCATCATAGTAGTGGCAGTCTTTAATAGAATAAGGTGTCCTGAGACCTAGTCTGGTGGCTGTGCCCTAGAAAACAGATCTTTGATTTTTCTAGTGAGAACTGTCCCTTCTTCACTGAACAGGATGGGTTCTGAAGGAGACTAAATCCAAGTTGCCAAAGCAATTGACTATATACAAAAAATACCCTAACTATTAAGTGTCTATAATAGATATATGGTTCATGATGGAGTAAAGCACTTTGAGCTGTTCCTGGGTAAATAATATATCAACAGTCAGAAACACAAACTTGTAGAAAGTCCAATGAGGTTCAGTCTTGTGCAGTTCACTCTTGACAAATCATCTGTCAAGTAAAATGAATTGTCTTAACACACTTTGTAGTTAGTTATTATAGATACAGTTTTTGTACTTGGGTAGTGGTAATGTAGAGTGTCATGGTTTAAGCCCAGCTGGTAACACAGAACCACACAGCCTCTCACTCACTCCCTCCTTCCCCCCTTAAGGCAGGATGGGGAGGAAAATCAAAAGAATGTAAACCCTGTGGATTGAGATAAAAACAGTCCAATAACTGAAGTGTAATCTAAACCTACTACTACTAATACTAATAACAATAATGATAAGGGAAGTAACAAGGGGAGAGAATATAAAACTAAAAAGTGAAGGGAAAAAAAGCATAACAAGCCCAAGCGATGCACAATACAATTGCTCGCCACAATCTGCTGACCAATACCCAGCCCGACCCAAGTGATCTGGGCCTTCCAGGTGACTCCCCCCAGTTTATATACTGGGTATGGTGTGCTGTGGTATGGAATATCCTTTTGGCTAGTTTGGTTCGGGTACCATGTCTTTGCTTCCTCCCAGCTTCTTGTGCCCTTCTCACTGGCAGAGCATGAGACTGAAAAGTCCTTGGTGAGGGTAAGCACAACTTAACAACAACTATAACATTGGTGTGTTCCAAATCACAGTACTGCACCAGCTAATAGGAAGGAGAAAGAAAGATAACTGTTACAGCTGAACGCAGGACACAGAGTTATAATAAATCACAAAATCATAGAATGGTTTGGGTTGGAAAGGACCTTAAGATCATGTAGTTCCAACCCCCCTGACATGGGCAGGGACACCTCGCACTAAACCATGTCAAGAAAAATCAGAACAGAGCCATGGGAATGATTTTCCTAGTCAGTGAAGGTTGTTCCATTAGCTTGCATTAGCTGTAGTCTGAGAATTATTTTTATGTGTTCTGGGCCCACACATAAGCAATAGAATGTAACCTTTAGATTATAGATACTAGATAGTGGTATTTAAATTCAAGCTGTTTCTATTGATTTTAGTTTGTTTATATATATGCCAGGAAAAATGTCTCTAAAAGTACTTTAAGACCCATATTCAGCATCACCAAACATGATCATACAAAGTGTCATTGTCATCCAAAGAGCTAGGCTGCTGACAGAAATTACAGATTTTATGTAAGGCATCCAGGTTTTTTGTAGTTTTATGAAAAAGATAATTTCAAATTTAAGCATTTTGAGTAGCCTAATAATATAGCTGAAATGCATGAGATAAAGAAGAACCTTGCATACACTTCTTGGAAACTACTATATTTCTTTCATAATAAACTTTTTTAAATTATATTGCTCTGCTGGTGTTAAACATAGCTTTTCTCATACAACATCCTGTTCCTACCTATTCTTGTCACCTCTCCAGGAATACGTTTAGATTAGTTTATTCCCTAGAACATGCAGTCATTCTAACTCTGTTGCTCAAGTTCTGTCATAGTGTTGAGATAACTTTTTTATCTGGCTGAAATCATAAGTACAAAGAGGAAAATTATATTCCATTTAGTGCTGGACAAGGCTGAAAGCTTCAATTAAAGAAAAATGTTTATAGTACTTACTCTAGCATCAATTTCTTCAGCTCTGCTAAACTTGCTGCCAGTGTACTTGAAAGATTAATTATTTTTATATTGTGCTATAGTCTCCACTCAGAAATGTATTGGTCAGTAGCTACAAAAATTCTTCCATGTTTGACTCCTTAACATCAGAAGTGTTTAGCGGTGTTTGACACGTACTGACCTACCTAAGAAATTGTTTATAATAATTTATTCACGATGACTGGGGGAACACCTCCTCTAAAAAAAAAAAACACTGCATTTCTTTCTTTTCCTCACTTGAAAACTAAATGAAGAAAAAATTATAAGAAAAAATCCACATTATTAAGAGAGACAATAAAATAAAGATCTTAAATTCCTTTTCATTTAGAGCAAATCTGCCTTTCAACATGTTTGAAATCAATGTGATCTTTGATGTCACAGATTCAGTCCTTTCCAAACCCCACAATAAAGATATTCTGAGTCTCCCTGGGAATGAGACATCTTGTAGAATTTACTGTATAGCATACCAGATGGCATTTTTCTTGGAGACATTACTTCTATGTGCTGCTTCTTTTGCCTTGGAGAAGCAAGGACCAAGTATTGCTATCCCTGACTTATGTGTCAGTTTTCCCATGCAAGAATAAGTGCATCTATTTTGATTGTGGTATTGATATCACAGAAGGATTATCATGGGATTTATGTTCCTTGAAATCATAGGAAAGCACAGTGGTATGTGAATATGTTGCAGGTGAGAACATGCACAGCCTGCACAACATTTTTCAATATCAGGACCAGCTTTAGGAATAGCCAAAGTAGGCACTGCCTGCAGCAGCACACTGGTGGGGCTGCCACTGAATCATAGACAGGCAAAATGAAGATATAGCTTTCTAGTCTAAAAGCAACAGCATCTGCTCCAGTTTCTGCTTGAACTGGCTCATAAAAACTGTCCAAGCAGCCTCCCTAAGATAAATCTCCTGGACTGGCAAAGAAGGATATCTGAAGAGCTGCATGTTCCCATGATGAAAGATTTGTCTCTAATCTAATCTAGATTAATCTAATCTAAGGCTCTGTGCCTTCTTTTGTCTTTGCCTTACTACTACCTTTAGTAGAACAAGGAGGGAAAAAAAGTCTTGCAAGTAACAGGGTACTTCAGCAATGAGACAGTAGTCAGGGATGAGGACAAGGCAGTGAGCTGACTGTGTTTCTCCTTGTTTTCTTTCCCCTTTCTGAGCAACCTTATGTTGTTTTGATGGGTTCAGTTATATATGGCCAGTAGTTATACTGGCAGAGGACAGAATTGGAGGAGAGTATGCGGTGGGACCTGCAGTGCTATAATAATCTAGTGCTGGGGCCATGGATATAGAGAGATGCAGTACCAACAGCTACAGGAGGAAATGTGTCTGGGGAGCCACTCAAAAACTGAATTTTGCCTACACTGTTGCTAGGCATTGAGCCAAACACTTTGTATTAGTGGCAGCATAGCTTCCATGCTGTTTATAGTAAGGTAAGAATGAAGCATTTGACCATGAAACTGGTATAGAGATTATTTGCTGTGTCTTGTAGGCAAAACATTTTTGTTGATTGGGAACATAAGATGCAGAGACATTTGTGTCTATGCATGCAGGGGAAATAAAGTGCCTATCATGCATAATTCTTTCAAAGGGTGGGATTATACTTCATTGGGTTTCTTTCCAATATGAATTCTTCTGCTTATGGGGGAAAGAGGAAGACAAATTCAGGCATCCTTTTCAAGGAAATTCATGATTTCTCAGCCAACTAAGAAAAAATCAACAAAGATTTCATTCTCAACTGAAGGTAATTTTGTTCTCAATTTGTTCTCTGAAGAGCATGCCCAGCTATTCAAATTTGCTTACTTAAAGGAAATGCACTGTATTTCATCACAACATAGCCTACCCTCCTTACAGCCTTGCTACATACTGGGCACAACCCTGAAGGGATTATGCTCCATCTGTGTACAAGTATATGATTCACAGTGGAAAAAACTGCAAAATAGGGAAGATTTACAGACAGATGTGAACAAATGCATTTGTATCTCCATGAGACCTAAATTTCTATCAATGTGGTATAGCTCCTTTCTCTGAGAAAAAAAAAATTATCTGTTAATCTGTTTGAAATACATTTAGCTATTTGTGCACACTGTAGATAAATGGTCTATATTGCAAATATTCACAAGATAATGTTATTAAATACTTGAGAAAACTCCTAAATGCCTCTTCAGCAACTATAGATTTACCTGTGCTAGAGAAGCCTTCAGCATTTTTTTGATAGGCCTAATGAACCTTTCACATTTCATGTGGTAATGTAGCAAATGAATAAGAAGAACTGGAGTAATGTAAGATCTCCTACAGATCTATCTTGGGCAACTTTCCAACCACAGGAAAGATTTTTTATGTCTCAACTAAAATTGTTCTACAAATTTATTATGGACTTCAGAGATGATCCACAAATCCAAGCAGCAATAACAGAGAAAAAGGTAACAGGTTTTAGTCCAAACTCTAGTCAGGCTGGAGTTGAAACTCTTTTAATATTGTTAATTTTGAATATCCAGCTAAGTTTAAAGTCTGTTCTGCAACTGCTTAGGGAGCCTCCGCATGTCACTTGCAAAGACTTTGCATTATACTTTATCGGTCAGGCTGTAGGTTTGGTTTTCAGTGAAACAGTTTTCTGCCATAGTATCATCAATCCCAAATGATGTTCTTGACAGGTATCTGTAATTTCCTTATGCCTGGAATTCAGTGCACCTTAGAGATGATCATTGCCTGAGATTCACAATGGACCCTGAATATATCAATTTTCTGCCTTTATTTTTTTTAAGCCCTTTAATCCAGTTGTGAAAAGCAGAAGTTTGCTAAACATTCCCCTTAGAATAAAGGTGTAAAGTATTTCCAGCCTTAGAGAAACTGTCTGACAAATGGAGTGTTGATAGAGAATACATTGTGAGGTATCTGGCTTCTTGTGCAGAAAATGAACTTACTTTCATTTTAATTTTTTTCCTGTTATAGTTGATATAGTGCCTCCCTAGAAATCATGCAAATCTTATATGTCTGCCTGCTATCATTGACAGTTTTGTACGAAAATTCTATAAACTTAAAATTTTATTTAGCTAGTTATTCATTTGAAATGATGACCTTTTCAAATTGAATTATGATATGTTGGCTTGAAGGTTTTCTTGTGTCTTATAATATTTTATGGTTGAAGAAATCATGCAGATAATCTAATTACTTTGACTAAAATTGTTGTGCCGGTTATGTCTTTTGCCGTACTACAGGAGAGAAGCTGTGAAATGTATTCATTATCGATTCATTAAAGGGGTTTGCTATTATATAAGCAGAAAAGCAGACCACTACCTATCTCGTATTAAAAGGGGGAAGGGGAAGGCATAGTAAACCACGCCATTGGCTATGATTTATGTATTGCAGTTCTTAATGTCTTGTAAAACGTGAAAATCTACAACAAACAGATATGTAAAGCGTAACTGGTATGAAGATTCTATTCAGATTTAAGTGCTCTAGGTTGCTTTTGAGTCTCGCTATTTTCTGCATTTGTTTTGACTGCTCTCATCATTCAAGATTGACGCTTGGATGGGTGTGTAGGAGGAAGCAGCAGCAGCAGGCTTACAGCTTGCAGACAAAAAAAAATCTGCCTTATCTGATGGCTATTATTGAAAATGCGAGGTGTAGCCTAGGCTGGGTAATGATGGGGAGCGAGCGAGGGGGAGCAAGAATCATGGAGCTGCATACTGATGAGTGTAGGAGTACTTGATAAAAAGAATTCTTGCTGCTGGCAGTGCATTGCTCATTGTGGAGTATTCCAACAATCACATATAACGGAGAACAGCTTCGCTGACAGCTTGATGTGCCTTTCCTTTTTTTTTTTTTTCCCTGCTGTATGACGTACTGGTCTGTAGTAAAGATTAATAACTAAGAAATGTAGAGCTAGGATCAGATCTTATGCTATATACTGCCCTGTAAACTATGTTTTACTTCTGACTTTTCTGCTTGCTGAAAACATTAATCTGTCAAGCTGGCGGGCTCCTTTGATACCAACTTTTCCAGGAACACGATGTGGCAATGCCACCTCTCAGCCCAGGACTACCGCTATTATCCAGTGGATGGTTATTCATTGCTTAAACGCCTCCCTCTTCACCCTCCTACAGGACCCCGATGCCCTGTCCAGACAGTGGGACAATGGTTGGAAAATATTGGGCTACCTCAGTATGAAAACCACTTGCTGGCTAATGGATTTGACAATGTGCAATTTATGGTAAGAAACTGTCTGTGCATATCTGTGTATATACACTGTAGCTGCCTTTTTTGTCTGTGTCTTATGTGCTCATAGAAACCTTAGAGTAATTCTGCATTGCACTAGGAAGATCTGTATAGTGTTTCACTTTTCTATGTCTAGCTAAATTAATAATATATAGACTGTCCTTGTATAAACTTCTGAATTGCACATATTACAAAATATTCTAGCCAGAAATATGGTAAAAGAAAAACTGCCTATTAAGGTTTTTTCTCCCTCTCACCAATTTTCAGATTAAAAAAGAAAAATGCACAGTCCTTTTAATCTATTGCAGGATTTTCACAGCATGTAAAAGCTGTGAACACCCCTATCTGCAATACATCACATTATTACATTTATTTAAACATTAAGATCATTGTAATAAAAATAAAGTAACATGCAATGCTATTCTTGCATTGAGAGGTAGTTAAATAATAGAAAATTATTTAATGAAGTGTGCTGTCTATGCAACTGATTCTTGATGTCTTAGCTAAATGTTTTTTTATCTTCAAAAATCAGGCTATGGGATTCACTTGTTGAAACTTATGCCCTGTGTGGAAAAGTAATGCATTCCTTATAATAGCTCCATTTTCATGTTTTAACTCTAGACATTTATCAGGAACATATGAATGAAATAAATTTTATGTACTTCAGGATATACAGTATTACCATGTGGTGTAAAGTAACAGAGACCTGTCATGCACAAACTTCCCATTGAAATGAATATTGACATTAGAGAAGCTTACTTGTAAGGTTGTTATATAATCACTTTTTACCTGCCTCATTACTCCCACTACTTGAACCTCTTGCAAAAATCCTGACTCCATTTCCTATAAAGTATCAGAGCTTAAAATAATATTAATGAGTCCCTTTTAAGATATTTTTAGTAACCATGTATATCTTGGAGCAGTTCTAACTCTGCATAACTTACACCTGGCATATAAGAAACAAGTGAAACAGCAAGAATATTACAACTGTAAAATCATCACGAGTCGTGTTTTCCTATTTAATTTCTTTGGCCAACATCATTATGTGCCTTTGAGTTACTGATTGGAAAATTAAGGCACAGATCTCTGCCATTTCCACATTATAATAGTGTAGAGGTTTCTTCCTGTTTTTACATGGCTGCCATGTGGTCTGCTTATATCAGTAAAAGTCAACAGAATCTTCACCTTTAAATAGTCTTGAAAACAAAGCTGGAAGGCTGTGCTGTCAATGCAGCAATGTAAAACATAAAAACCAAAATGCCTTTCAAGCTGCAGTTTCCCGAATTGGAACTACAGATTCTTATATATGTTGTAGCGTTAGTTACATAAGTAGATGATCGTTTAGTCTTAAAAAGATTACAGAAGGAAATTGTTCACAAGAGGCTGTAGGTGGCATAACAAATGCAGAGGGGTACACCTACCACAGGTAAATTATGAACACCAGAGGAGCCAAATAAACTCCCCTAAGGAGGGCTTTATTCTTGTCCTCTGGCTCTGGAGGAGTTCTGGGGGAGAACCATGTTCTGGGGGAATTGATAAGACTTTAGTTTCCTATGTCTCTTATTAGCATACTTATGTAAACATACAAATTATATATGAGATTCTATGACATAGTACCCAGATCAAACTTTTCAGGTATCAGACAGATTTAGTTTTGCCTGCATACATGTGTGTTAGATAATGTTTTCTGCTTCTTTTAATTTAAGCCTTTTCTGAAGTGCTTTGTTTTCAAAAAAGAAATTGCAGGTAAAATACAGGATAAATTTTAATATTAGTTGGGGTAGTATACACATGAGTGGAAGGTTAGACTCTTATGTCCAATGATTAAGTAAAAGCTGGAAAAATCCTAATAATAAACAGTTTATATTTTCAGTATGTAGGAATTCCTAATTTATTGATGTCAAGCTGTTCATCATGCTGCTATATATTTCAAGTTTTGTTTTTACCAGAATTTGAATAGTTCTCATATTTTATTAGAAACAAAAATGATCAGAAAGCATCATTTTTTTTTTATGTTCTTTTGAATGTAACAGTATTATGTAAGGAAAGCTTCTTCTGAAAATTTAAATTACTGTTTTTGGAAAGTATTTTCCATTCTAGCCAAATGTTGAAGAGAAAATTAAACTTGGAAAGTATATAGGAAAATGACAGAATAAAGACCTGCTATGCTAGGATTAAAATTTAGATTATTCCAAACTTAAATGTGTTGTAGCCTTCCTTAATATGAGAAAACTGCTTTGCCTTTATTAAAGTGGTTTATATATTAAGTTATATTTTACAATCTTATTAAGTGTTTCAGATAGGTTAGTTGCTTTGCACTGAAGAACTCTTAATATTTCAATGCAGTAAAAATCATTTAGACATATTTCTTCTATATTCAGTGCCATATTCCTGCTTTTGTTTTTCTGGGAGCACATTCTGACCTGCATTTATTCATTCTGTTGCCTAAGCAACAACCATCACACTCCTATTAAGTATGATTTAGTAGTACATGTCTTACTAGATGTTCGGAACAGTAGAGGGAATATCACAATGTTATAATTAATGTGCATGGAATAATATACATATGAGAACAAATATATCCTATTTATACTACTCTCAAAGCAAAATACTATTAATTAAATTAGCATTCTAATAAAAAGGAGGTTTTCAGATAAAAAGATTTAATGGTTAGTCTTCATTAGATCATAGAAATTAACTCTTTGGTTTTAGTCACCCTTGGGCATTAGGAAAGTTATTCACTAGACTGTACTTTGGAAAGTTATTCACTAGACTGTACTTTGAAATAGGATAGGAAGATTTGTTAACTGAAGCGTGGGGACTTTATGGTAAGAAACAGCCTGTTTCTTAAACTTTACAGTATGAATATTTTTCCATTGTTCACCAGTATATATGTTTTTAAATTATCTTGAAATACACTATTAAACAATAAGTTGTGTTTTCACAAACTATTTCTACACATATTTGCACACATAGCAAGTGCAATTCCAGCCTACTATTAGTGATGTGCAGGAATGACACTTGCATAACATTTAGTAGGCCCAAGACAGATTCAATCCCAAAATGTTCATGTGTGCTTGTAGGAGTAGAATCGTACTTGAATATATATATATATAAGCAATCATTATTAACTGATAATTTGTTGTGTAATAGGCTGCAGTGTCCTTCAAATGTAAAAATTCGTAGTGACTTTGTGCAGAGATTTTCTATATTTGAAGATGCAGATGATATTGCAGTTTCATAATATGAAGGCAGTTTTGCAGTCAAATTAATTCTAAAGCACGAGAAACAATTAGGTCAGTCATAAGTTGCAGTACACAAGCTACATATAAAAAATAAGGAAACCTAATGAATCAGTGAACATCTTTTTGATGCGTAGGTTCCATGGATATCTTTGGAATAAGGTATAATCTTTATGCAGACTCTCAGGCCTACATAACTTAGTATGCTGAGAAAAGTAGTTAAATTGCAGAGTAACATGTAAATATACAAGTGTACAAGGTTGCTAGATACTTGCATGCAGCTTTATACAACTCTGGAGCTTCATCAAAGACTCCATTCTGGATTCACAGAGATAAAAGAAGTTCAATCAAATCATTGCCCAGTGGGGACTGGTTCTGATTAAGGGCAGCATATTTATAGGTTGCTCTAATCATTTAAGATATTCTGAAATTTTATCACTTGCTTAAGATTGCAATTTAGTGAAGATAATATCTCTTTAAAAGATTCATAAAACACTGTATGAAAGAAATAAGGACCAGGTAACTGAAATAACTAAACAGAAAAATATGAAGCATTTTATTATAATTTTTGACATTCCAAAACATTGGTCATTAATAACAGTTAATAACTTGAATTGGCATAAGACGTTTGACTTTTATGGCAGATGTAAATTTACAGACATGCATCTGTACCCCTTCAAGTAATTAAATGGCTTGTATTGCCTGATGATCTAAGCATTGCCTAAGTATTTTTCTAAATTCTTTTTTTTTTTTTTTTCACTGTTGGGAAACTGAAGCATAGAGTGACTGCAGTGCGGAATTTAAAGCTGCTTATATTTTTGAGATAAAGGGCACTAGTTCTTAAAATATATACTAACTTATTTAGCAGATGAATTACTTGCTTAAACATAGCTATCTAGTACCAATTGAGATATTGGATACTGGAGTACCAATTGGACAGGGAATCCAGAAGATCCAGACAGGGCTAACAGATATTACTGAGGACCAGAGACAGTCAGACACTTCATGATCAGCAGCCAGAGTCCAGGTGGGATACCGCTGAGCACCTCAGATGGCTCTAGGGTCCTGATGCTTACGCAGCTGAAATTAATCTTAAATGTTGTAGGTCACACAGAGCTTGCGAATATAGATGACTTGAATTTCCACCTACTGTCTTAGTTGCATATGCATTCTTATCCTTCTAGTAATTTTCTGTAATTATATTCATCCTGTGAACTTACCTGCACAAGTGTTTACCTGGTTTCACAGTGCTAGACATGGCTACCTTCTCAGTTTCCTTTAGCTGCCTGTTTTGGATTTAGTTTGAGTTAACTTTTAACTTTTCTTTCTCCTTTCCTCTCTCTCTTTCTTTCTCTGTTTCTTTCCATTCATTTTTTTCACTAGGTCTGGAGGTTTATTAAATCAACTGAAGTTTATCTGGAGACTATCCTCCCTCAGGTGTCATTCCTAGGATTTGCTGTCCTGGAATACCCAGTCATTCTTCTTGCCTTTAATCTCTCTGGAGGATCTTAAACTGTATCAAGTATAAAGGACAGAAACAATTTTGCTTCTTTAGAATGAAATGCACCTGAAAGAGTTTCTCTATGTGCATTGGCTTCAAGTCCTGCAGTTGCAGAGACCACCAGAGCTTTTATCCAAAAAATACCTGGTGCAGAGGTAGGCAATTTGGACGCTATATGAAAGCTTGGAAGAGCAAGTCAGTCTGCCAACACCTTTCTTAAATAGGCCGCACCACAGATGATGAAAAGGAAGCCAATTTTTGACAAAGGTTCTAGTCTGTAGTGACTTTAGTGACTTTCAGAAGCCAACACCTAATATGCTTAAAGCATACTAGAGAAAACCATTTAACACAACCTTAAAAATGGCTGGGAGTAATATGTAGGTCCCACTGATGCTGGAATAAACTGTGGTTTAAGATTTTCTGTACATCAAGTAAAATCTTAGAATATATGCTTGGAGCTATGAGATTCAACCCCCTTACCTGAACATCACTGTCAAACCCCAGAACTTGCTTGTAGTTTTATTGCAGACGTACAAAACTTGACACTAAAACTGTGGAACTCTTCTCAGTGCCTGTGCAGCTGTGGCTTCTTCCTGAGAAAAGCGGCTCTTTGTCATTGTTTGTCGCTCTTCCCAGTCTTTCTGTCCTTCACCTCAGTAAGCCTTTGCAGCTCCTGAGGCAGACCAACTCTTGCAATAGTCCAGCCTGTTAGCAGATCATAGAGTGGGGGAGAATTAAAGTTCAAATGTGTACCAGTCAGTAGATCTTTAGGACTCATTTCAGTTGTCCACGTGTTGGAAATTACTTTATATGTCTGAGACATCTATGTAGGCCTATAATATAGGATACAGGATCCATGGAAAACCCATACCCATCTGGAGCTTTAGTTGAATTCCAGGCAATGTACATTTGCACATCCCAAATGACTAAATTAGTATCTGTGGGCAGCTGGGTGAAGCACCTTATCAGCCATTAAAGCAAATGAAGCATAGGATGCAATTTAGCTGACTGATGAAGTAACTATTAGGGTACCTATTTAGGATAAATTAAAGTAGATTCATCTGGTCAGATGAATCACTGTCCAGCCTGTATTGCTTTTTGTTACTAGGTCTCCTTAAGCTCTCATGTAGACACAAAAATTTTGATACCTCAGTTTTGGCTAGAATCCACCCAGGGTTCACCAAAATTAAGCACAAAGTATTTTATTAAAGCTGTTTCTCCTCTCTCAGAATATCCAGCCCTGAGGCTCTTTCTCATTCTAGTAAGGATTCTTAGTATAAAATCTGGAATAGGCCTGCCTGCTAAGTTCTGCTAAGTTCTGCTAAGTTAGCCTTTAGGTGAGGGTTTCTCTAGTTCTTGTGGAATATTTGGTCATCTCTGTTTAAATGCTTCATACAAGGCTGTACATGCAGGGCACACAGACAGGACTTCCAGTCTGTACACTTGGTAGACAATCCAAGTGCCAGTATATGCAGTGGAATGTCCTTCCACTCACCTCTGCCATTCAGGCTAGTGACATCTTGAGTATATGGGCCTCTTTGGGAAGCTCACTCTGCAATAGCCTGAGAGGAAGAGCTTGTCCAATGTACATATCAATGTATTGGGCTCAGTCTTACCCTCACTAAGAACAGAGGGCTGTATCCAGATGTTGAAAGCCATTGCATGTACAGTCACCACTAAATTTCGTGGTACATATCTGTGAGTATGGTACCTGAGGACTGGAATTAGTCCCATCCGGTCTACAAATATGTTAAATGTTAACGTTCAATGTTGTGCTTGACCTAAAATTCTGCTTAGCTCTTAGAAAATCTGACAATATGTAAAGGTCATTAAAAATCACAGAAACTTTGAAGGTTAAGGGAGGCAAAAATTATGAAAGTTTTTACTCCTCAGAGTGAAAAACTGAAGATTCAAAGGACAATTAATTGATAATTCTCTTTACATTGTGGGTAAATAAGGGAAAGCTTCGCAATGGAAGGCAACGGTAGACTTAAAACTAGTGGTCTGTATGTAATAGAAGGTTGCAGCTCATTCTTAGTTATTTCATATGGGAATACTTCTTAATAGGAAAGAATCATTAAAGGATTTTAAAAGGAACACAGTATACAGCTGTTTATATTACTGTTTTAGAACACTGTCTGACAGGAAGCAATTAAATGAAATCTGGTAAATTAATCTCAAACAATGACAGACTTCCCTGACTAAGTTAAAGATGTTTGAAGGGCAAAGCAGTAGAGAGGAGCTTGATTACAGATAATTACAGTGTGGGATCCTGAAGGAGTTATCAGGTAAAGATTATGGGTACTAACAGATAACTGGAAATAAACATAAGATTCTTGAACATGTTACATTTTATGAAGAAAGACTGGATGATGTAAGAGAACCTTGGGTAGATATATGAAAAAGTATTAATGCAGATTAAAAAACACTGAAAAAATAAAAATAAAGAGAGAATACATCATGAAATAATAGATAAATAACCAAAATAGAGGCAGGAAAAAAACTGGAGAGAAAATGACATTTCATTAAGTATATGAGCAAAATACACTTAGGAAAGTTTTATCAATATGCTGTAGCTAAAAGGGATATTAAGAAAGTTCTGACCATTGCTAGAAGACAGAGAAAACTCAGTTTTAGCATAAAGAACAAAGTACAAGAATTAGTGAAATGCAGTGTTAAATGAAGGCCACTGGGATATTGGGAGGAGGTGAGGGAAGAGACAGTGCTATCATGCTGCCAGCAGATAAAAGAGTACTTGGTTAATTACAGTATCTGAATCATCTAGGTTAGGTGATGTTTGATGAAGAGTCTTAAGAAACTGAAGAGGAAATATGAGATCCTTTAGCAATCATCTTTGAGAACTCCTGGAGAATTAATGAATTATTAGAAGACAAATAAAATACAAATATATTGCCAATATATATTTCTGATCACAGGACTGATCCTCAGCATAGATTTCCAGTGTCCTGACCAGCGTTTCACCTTACAACTGATGCCTTATTCAAAAAGGAAATGGATGGTGTTGCTGGTAGCAACAGATAGTTACTGTCACCAGTACTGAGTGTGGAGAAGATGGGGCAGTGAACAGAATGTCACAATGGGGTGTAATGGGAAGAGAATAGAGCTAAATAAAGTAACTGCATTTCAGTATTTAAGAAAAAAACAGTAAAGAAACAGATGTATTATAAAACACGTTGTGCCTCTCATCACATAGATGAGAAGCTTTCCTTCCATCAAAAACAATTACAATTTCAACAAGGGAGACAATCTTAATTTTGCTGGTAAAACTGCAGCTACCTTTTAATACCAGAACTGCCATGCAAGTAAGCCATTTCTGATACAGAATGTCTGACTGGCTCTAAATTTCCTCAGCACTTGAATTTTCTTTCTGTTTAGAGATCTTATTTCCTACGTGTTGGGGAAAAAGTTTCATTCTCCCATACACCATGCCAATACATTTTTGTGGTATCAACACCCCAGCATCAGTTTTGACCTTTGTAATAACAAAAGCTTTGAAATCCATAAGGCTTTTCTCCATATGATGTCCATTCTGCTTACCCATCACAACATGCTGTCCATTCTGCCTACTCATGTGTGCACTTGCACACACGTGTGCACAAACATACACAAATTCCATAAAAAAGAAATTCATCAAGATTCTCAGGAATAAAGAATTGGAGAGTTGCAGTACCTGCCAAACCTCAGTTCATCCCTCACATTCATATGCATTATGATACAGTCTTTAATCACAGGTTTCTATATTAATTTTTCCCTCCAAATCCTTCCTCATTCAGTGTACTGAGATATGAGTATGCAGAAGCATATATTTCAAAGAACTAGCAGTTAACTTTATTTTTCTAAAGTTACATTGCTTGATGATTTTAGAACCTTAGCCCAATGGTTATTTAAAACAATTGTGGGACCTCTAAGCTCTTCTCATTCAGCAGTAATTCATAGTTGTCTAGTATTGTTAATCTGGCCTATTAGAATTGTTTTATCACTCTAAAGTACTTATACATCCAAACAGGCTTCTTGTTTGCATTTGGATTTTAGAAACTGGGTTATAAAGAGTTAGAAAAGATAATAGAATAACACTTCAGATGATAACTTTAGACAATTAAAAATGAATACATTCTGTTAGAAACACTTTTCTCATAATTTTTCAGCTGAGCACTGTGCATCAGTGGTCACCTCCAAAAAGTTTGCCTGAGTGTTTTACATGGGTCTAAGCACAGATTCAGTTCTAAGAAATGTTGATGTTCTTGACTTTCAATGGGAAAAAAAAAGATACATTCTTCAACTGCTGAAAATAAGGTAAAAGCCCAATGCAGACAAGGTAAACTACCTTGTCTTAACTGTGATTTTATTTCAAATGAGAATAACTAATTGAATTAACATAAGCTTTTATTAATTGTAAATCCAGTGTCACACAAAGAATTTCACATCTGGTATCTAGTCTTGTTCCTAGTCCTCTCCTGACTGAAATATATTTTCAGGAAAACAGGTAATACAAATACTACTTTACTCCTCAGCTAATTAACTTATGTAGACTTTAAAACACTACATTAAGCACTTCAAACATTTTATTCACTATGGAATGTATTATATTCTGTATCTTTTTCTGTCCCTCATTAAGCTCCAATTACTGTGCATATGGGTTAAAATCTCCATTCAAAAGTGCACTATATTCGTTTTAGACTGGTTAGTAGTGATGAAACTGAGGGTTTATACACTTGTTGTACATACAATGCATGACTTAGCTGAAGTCTCATGTTTCAGATGTTTATTAGTGTTATACAGTGTTTTATTGAATTAGTTGAAACTGAATTATTTAATAACTTTGCCGGTAGGAACAGCAATAGGTTAAATTTGCAAGTTGTACCATCCCTGCTCTAGTCTGTATTGAATGTCTTTGAGTATATGATAATTCTTTGAAAACTTTTTGATCCAAAGGCTAGATCTAGATGGAAGTTTTGAAATATAAAAACCAAATTATTTGCCCAGGTGGCAGATGTGGAGGGATAAGGTTACTGTGGATACAAGTGCTAACAGTCAGTTTAAATATTAAAACCTGTAATATCATGAATAAAAGTATGCTGGGTAAACACCTATCAAATGACCTTTCCGATATAAATCCTAAACAGTATTTTCTCTCACTGCCTAGTTAGCAGCCATGAATTGGTAAAGAGTGGCCCTCTGTGCACAACCCTTCTTTGCAATTAGAAAGAGGGTTGGAAAAGTCTTCATCTTATTCACTGGAATCTTGCAGCTCATGCTAAAAACAAATACATGTACAGCTGGTTACAGCTTTTAAAATCTCAGAAATGATTGACAGATTCAGTAGTCACACTATATAACAACTTTTACAGTGCTTCAGGTCTGATCTCTCCAAACAGCTCCCCTTTTAATCACATAGAAAACCCAATTCTTGAAATAAGTTAAGATGGCGTTTATGAAGTAATAATAGTTCTTAGCTGCTATACTGCATTAGGATAAAAGACTGCACAATACTGAGTTAGTTTTTAGCCTTGATCCATTTTTAAATACAGTATGAATATTATAGCTCTGTTAGCTTCTCTGAACTCCCTAGGCATCCCTCTTGTTGCCAGAAAGGAATTATAAATTGACAATGCAAGTTATTTTATTTCATTTTCCATCTCTCTTGGAATTTGAAAATGTGTCTTTTCTGTCCGTGAAATTTTTATTTCCTGACGTTCTGATTTTTTAAGTACTTGTTTTATTGCCTTTAGAAATAGCGGATCTTCAAGTTCTGTCCAGAAAAATAACTTCATGCAGCAAGAGTGGAATATTATGCTAAAGAACCCAGATACAGACAAATCTTTGGTTCCTTGTAACATTAGGCTTTTTGTCAGCAAATTCTGTTGTTCCTGTTTGTATTGTTTGATTTCTCTGTCTCTTAGCTCTTCTATGTATATAATAGCATTTTGCTTCATGCATGTATAAGTTTAAAATGCATGCTGATTTCCTTCCTTCTTGAACAATAAAAAAATGGAGACCTGGGGAAAGAGAAAATAAACCCTTGCATGTGCAGGAGAAACCTGCTCTATGGAGAATGCATAGGACAATATATCTAAGAGTGTTTTCTGAGGTCAGCCTTTGATTTGGATTATGAGCTTGGGGAAGAACTTCTCTATTCCCTTAATTATCTGGCTAGGAGATTATGTATATTGCTGACCCACATACATGAAATCAAGAGAGGATCCTGGAATAGGAATATTTGTATATTAAGAGCTATCTTGTGGCCAATTATCTGCTTGTGTCTGTTCTTTGATAGTATAGGTTTCTAAGTACCTGTAGCTGGAAAGCAGAGTTTCTCATCTGGGAGTCAGAGGTAGCCAGATTGCTTGAGGAATCCATTGGGTATCTTCTGTTAATTTCTGAATAAATTCAGTGGTAAGGATTGAACTTAAGCTAAAAATAGTGCAGAAAACCAAAACAAGTATTTAATACTCATTAATATTTTTATGTCCCAAACCAAATGAATCAGGAACATTTTCTATGTATGAGCTAGCTGTATGTAATTTATCATTACTTTGATCTTCAAGTCATGCATTTTATTACTTCTCATGGCAGAAACTGTTTCTTAGGATTCCTCTTGTCTCTCGTGTATCTACTCAGGTACTACTATTCCTTTATTTTTTAGTCCTGAGATTCAATGTGACTGTCCGTCTCCCCCCAAATGCATTTGTGTTTCTGAGCTCTCTCCATGCCTCACCATCCCTGCAGGCTGGCCTTTTCCTCTGCTCCCCATGTCTCCTTTTCTCCATTTACTCTTTCCTCAGTTTACTGACTTAAAACATTTTAGGGAGTCCTGAAAAAAAGCAGAGGGACATTTAACATGGTAGTCTTCACAAAGACATTCTTGTCACTGTTTGGGAGGCAGTTCTGGCCTAACAGAGCTGGTACCAAGTGAGAGCTAGTTTGCTTGGGTGGGCTTAAGCTGACTCCTTGCAGAAAGATGTCTCTCCAGTATGCTTTGCAGTACTATATTATTTAGATTTTTCTATTTTTCCAGTGTGTCTCAGGCTTCTGATTTACCTAGACAGCTAGCTACAAGTTACCACATTTTTTTCTGATAAAAGTGATGCACTGAAAATCCCTTGATAAACGTGTGCAAGAGAAGGAGCAGAACTGAATTTGCCAAAGTGTGAGTGCTCACAGCTGAAATGGAATTTGACTACAGTTTTCCTTTGAATACGTACGTACATAGATACAAAGTGCGTATTGAAATGGAAGAGAACAATCGCTGCATCTAGGCACAGAGAACTAATAGATTTTTTTATTATTATTCTAATTAGTCCTACTTTAACTCTTTATCAGTACAATGGGTATAAAACTGCCACCTTGCCTTGAAGAAATTTTATGAAACATATTAATTTCTGGTTTGGAGCTGTCTAATATTATTTCACATCTAAAAAAAGTCTGAAGTAAGTCATTCTTACTGGTGAGGTCTTCAATGGAAAACTACATATAAGACATGGACCTACACAGAGCATGATAAAAACTAAAAGAAAGAAATACCAGATATCTTATTTTCTAAGCACCATCCATCCCGCTGCACTGAAATAATGAATTATTCAGAAATGTAATTATACGGCACGTATGACGCCATGTAGAATATGGATCCTGGGTTGTAGGGTGATTATCCAGTGCTGAGAAGTCTTCATTCTGGTATTTTGTAGTTTTGACTTTGCAACATTCCTTTAACATGTAATGGGGATCAATAGCTCATATTTTCTCTGGTTTGTTCATTTCAGTAACTTTTAAGAATGTGTACCAAAATCTAGAAATTATATCATAGAATCATAGAATCAATTAGGTTGAAAAAGACCTTTAAGACCGAGTTACCCCAGTTACTGCCACTGAACCATGTCATTAAGGGCCTCATCTACACATTTTTGAACAGTCTCCCACAATCTTGTGCCACTGGATCAGAAGCACAGTTTTGTTAAGCTGATTTGTTGGTAGCTCTGGTCTATTTTGGACCTGATATTAGAGGCAGGAGAGACTGACAATTGCTCACCAGGACCCTTAAGAGAATTTATGACAAAGTTAATTTAGAAAAAGATTGCTCGCAAGAAATCTGCAAAGTATCAGTAAAAGAACTGCTTGAATTTGGACAGGGGGACACCCCTAAATATTAGTTGTCAAGCAGAGTATCCTTGTATAGGAAAAGTATTAGTGGTAAAACTCCTCATAGTAGCATCAGGAAAAGGGGTGCCAGACAAGGTGAAGTGATTTGCATGAAGGCTTCCCTGTGACTGTGGGAAATGGTGTACTAGAGTGTCAGCTTACTGGACTCTGACAGTGCATATCCCAACATGCACACTTGGAAAATCAACTTCGTAGCAACAATGAAGAATCCTTCCATAGTATTTTAGGACTGGATCTGTCTGCGTATGGGCAGTACTACCTTAAGAATATCTCAACTTGTCCTCTCATTAATTTTGACCTTGTTAATTCGGATTATGAAGAAAATGCATTATGTTTATGGGAATAATCAGCACCTCAGACAAAAAAAAAAAGAACAAGTTTACCTTTATACAGAAGATTATTAAAACCAACTCCTGTTTACTTGGCAAGATGCATAGTTCAAAGTGGTATATAAGTATGCTAGAACTGTCTGTATGAGACCAATACGTGACATTAAATTTCACAGCTAATAATTGCTTTGGCTGCAGACAAGTTACATAGTTCAATTTCTGAGAACACCCTTCCTCAAATGCATGGGTTTTTTTTTCTTATATTCACTGCTAATAAAAGATTATGCCTGCCATTATATATGCAAGTGACTTATGGATTGCTGTAAAAATGACATCTTGTGTATTTGTAACCTCTAAGAAGTCAGTTATGGGTAGAAAACACAGAACTATGATAGTCTAATTACTCCTTTTGTGTTGTACCCGAGATAAATGATAAAAGAGTATTTACAAAAGAGTAAAAAATGTGTAAATAAAGCAGAGAATGTGAACACAAAAAAGGTCACAATAGTCACAATATTAGAACTATATCTGAATACAATATGGGGATTTGGAATAAGTTTCACAGGGAGAAAAAGCAGATACGAAGGGAGGAAGGGAACAGAAAGTAGTTTACAATCTGCCTTACACAGCCAGGAATCTGATTTTGCATTTGTTTATTTATTTATTGGATGTGTTTGTTTATTTTACACTTCAGAATTATAAATATTGTTGTTTAATGACAAGATACTTAAAAATTGTAAGCAAACTATTTTGATGTCTATGGTAATTAATATTTTTATGAGATCCAGTCAATAGCTACACAGGTTATTTTAATACGTTCTGGTTGACAGTTACTGTATTATTGGTGCCATAGCTAGACTATGCTACATGAAATGCTGCTGTTTAGTATTAAGAATATGTTGTCATGGCTTGACAATGTGATGTTAAAAAATGCAGTGATCAGTGAATCACTCCACAGTGCATTTCTTGCATATCAGTGGCTACCCAGTTGTTTTCCAAAATGGAACCTTTCATTTTTAGATAAAGTTAGCAGAAAGTGAATGTCTTTCCCTCTTTTCCCTCTTCGGACTCATTGGTCAGTTACATATTGTTCAAGTGTTTTAGAGATCAGTAAAGGACAGTGAAGTATCCCTTTTGTGCATAGAAGGGATGCCATCCAGAGGGACCTTGACAGGCTTGAGAAGTGGGCACATGTGAACCTCATGCAGTTCAAGGCCAAGTGCAAGGTCCTGCACCTGGGTCAGGGCAATCTCCAATATCAGTACAGACTTGGAAATGAAATTATTAGGAGCATCCCTGCAGAGAAGGACTTGAGGACACTGGTGGATGAACCAACAATGTGCACTGCAGCCCAGAAGGCAGTCATACCCTGGGCTGCATTAAAAGAAGTGTGGCCAGCAGGTCAACGGAGGTGATTCTCCCCCTTTACTGCACTCTGGTGAGACCCCACCTAGAGTACCACCTACAGCTTTGGGGACACCAGCACAAGGAAGACATGGACTTCTCAGAGCAGAAGAGGACCAAAAAAATGGCTGTAACACCTCTCCTACTAGGAAAAGCTGAGAGAATTCGGGATGTTCAACCTGGAGAAAAGAAGGCTGCAATGAGTCCTCACTGCAGCCTTCCAGTATATATAAAGGGGCCTTATCGGTAAAAGGAGAGAGATTTTTTTACCAAGGCCCATTGTGACACTACAAGGGGCAATGGCTTTAAACTAAAAGAGGGTAAATTCATAATGGACATAGGGGAGAACTTTTTTTATGACAAGGGTGGTGGGGCACTGAACAGGACTGCCCAAAGAAGTTGTGGATGACATCCCTGGAAGTGTTCAAGGACAAGTTTGATGGGTTTTGAGCAACGTAAATGATGTCCCTGCCTATGACAGGGAGGTTGGGCTAGGTATTCTTTGAAGATCCCTTCTGACCCAAACCATTCTGTCATTCTGATTCTATAGAATTATTTAGGTTGGAAAAGATCTTTAATATTATTGAGTCCAACCTTTAACCTACCTCTGCCAATTCCACTACTAAACTCTGTACCAGTGCTGAGTTCAGTGCTGTGACCCTAAGTGCCACATCTGCATGTCTTTTAAATACCTCCAGGGATAGTGACTCAACCACTTCCCTGTTCCAGTACTTTCCAACCTATTCAGCGAATAAATTGTTCCTGATATCCTGTCTAAACCTCCACTGGTGCAACTTGACGCCATTTCTTCTTGTCCTATTGCTTGTTATTTGGGAAAAGAGACCCCCTGGTTATAGCCTCCTTTCAGGTATTTGTAGAGAGCTATAAGGTTTCCCCAAGCCTTCTCTTCTCCAAACTAAACAATGCCAGTTCCATCAGCTGTTCCTCATCAGACTTGTGCTCCAGACCCTTCACCAGCTTTGTTGCCCTTCTCTGAACCCTCTCCAGCAACTCTTGCCTTTCTGGTAGTGAGGGGTCCAGAACTGAACACAGGATTCAAGGTGCCACCTCACCAGTGCTGAGTACAGGGGGATGATTGTAAGTACCCTTTCTTCCATCTGCTCTGCAGGTTTGGGCCTGTCATCATAATACAGTTTTGAAGGGACTGTTCTTATTTTGATTCTTGTGGAGTATATCATCCCGAAGTTAATTTGCAAGAAGTCTTCTGCCTTCTCTGCAACACACAAAAAGAAATAAGCTCTGCAGTGCAGGGATGATTTGCTGCAATCTAGAAAAGGGATGATAAATTAGCTTACTCCAAATGCTAAAGATCAGCTGAGTCTTATGTATCCACTGAAATCTATGGTGGATTTGTATTTAGCAAAACCAGTTCTTCTGCCTGCTGTCCATCCAGCACTCAGTCTGTAGTGTAGTTAAATGCCCATCTGCGTCACTTTAAATAAGCGCAAAGGTCAGAGTGAAAAAAATTAGGTAAGACAAATTATTTATATATTTTGCTTTTCTGGGCAGTTTTAACTGCTAGCAGAGACACTGTCAACCACTGAGTTAGAGAAACCTTTATGGTCACCTAGAGAAACCTTTATGGTCACCTAGTATGGTCATACTAATGATTCTTGTGAACTACGGCCTTGGTTTGGATTCTCTAGCATGTTTTGAGGGGCAGTGTTTGCTTATTGCTGAACATAGGCTTCGTGGTGCAAACCAGACATTCTTGAAGTCACTACATGTGAAGTGAAATGCATTCTGATGTGATGCTGTTGTCCACGCATGACACACAGGATGACCAATGGAACAGTAATTAATCCTGCTTTATGAGAATAGGGAAACACATCTCCCCCATCGTTACTGGAGAACAATAGCACCATGTAGTGACATAAAGCGCATGGGATCACATCGCAGCGATCTGCTGGTTGCCGTGGTGACGGGAGTGGGCCCGCAAAGCCAGGCGCCTGGCTGCTGAATTGGAAGGGATAAGAAAAACACAGCCCACTTCCCATGCAAAATGAATTACAAGAATAAGCAAAGGAAGAAAAGAAAATTGTCAACCCTTAATCAAATGTTCTCTTATTTTTAGAAAGGGTTTGAATAAAATGGAGGCCATCTCCATTTATCTCTTGGGCTTCAGGGATCTGGCTAGTAATATCTCTGTATATACTGTGAAAATAAATGACACTGTTTGTGCAAGACAAATCACATGTAACAGAAATCTCATCTATGTGCAGCGGGCGATGACAATACCATATTCAACCCTGCTATTCGTTGTGCCTGCCTTAGGAAACAAAATCTGTAGGAATATGTTAAAATTGGTCTCACCAAACCAACTGTATTTAGCAGGCAAGCTTGACTATATATTTTCCCTGCACCTGTTTAATTTTCACCTAGAGAAAGTTAGTATATAACAGTTCCTTATTAACTTGCAAAGCTATCTTGCCTTTTACCCTTGCTTCAGCACTACAGATCAAAAGCAGCATGGTAGAAAGTGAAATGAATTTAAACATAGCAAATCGGTGATGCATAAAAAACACTGTTAGTTCCTGTATCTGTCATTTTCAGGAGCTGCCTTATATTTCATTCCATTTAGCAGTATTAAGCAAAACAGCAAGTTCAGTTGACCTAACAGCCTCCAATTAGTAGCAACTAGGTTCAGAAAATGTTTTGGCCACCTGAAATTTAGGCAGTGTCTTCATTTTGCAGTGCACAGGGTGGACTTCAGACAGCTAGGTGAGGCCTCCAAGATCACATTAAAAATGCACTTAGGTAAAGAAATGGTGAGCATCAAGCCATGCTTGACTGCACAGTTCCTGTGTCTGGGAGTGGGATCACTACAATTGAATTAGGCACACAAAGCTTAATAGGAAGAGAAAGGCAGGTAAGAAAGAGGTTTGCAATGGTCAGCAGAGGAAGCCAGTAAGATGCTTCAAAGCAGGAGTTACATCTGAAGGTTATGCATCCCTTTTCAGCCCTGCATTAGACATCATTTGGAGGCTGAATTTCTTGTGCTGCTCCCTGAGTCTTGATGTGCAAGTCATCCCTTTGGATGAGGACAGCTTGCTCACTGTTTTCTTCCAAATTACAGTATGCACCAGTAGCATGAGTCTGTAGCTCACAAGTTAGGATACTTGGCTGAAAGAAAGTCTTGAATTTTTAGCTTTTTATCTGCTTTTATATTTGGCAAAATAAACCAGAAACATTTCTAGGAACAGCACAAGATTAATTTACCACAGCCAGCTGTCACTGGTCTAAAGGGTAATATTCCTTTCTGGCTTACTCACTAAACTTCACAGCAATTTAGTTTCAGCAGGACAAGTGAAAGATTCCTTCTCAGTCCGAGAGTGCCCTTTCCTATCAGTTGTTGCATAGCTTGTGCTCTTAGGAAACCCAGATTTGAGAAAGACAGATACATTTGATCTCCTGCCTTCTGTATGAACACTGATAGCTGGGCTGTGCTATGAGGAAGAAAGATAAAGCCATTCTTCCCCTTCTGTTTTTTTAAAAAAGAAAGCAGCTGTCGATTTTAAGAAAATTTTTAGAAAGAGCAGCTGCCAGTTCATGCTGTTTCTCCTGTGTTTCTGCCTTGAACATGCTCTGAGACTCTACCAGATCAGTCTCTGACTGTAAGAGGAGATGCCAGTTTTCTAGACTCAGCTGGAAGGACTGACGTGGTTTCTAGGATGGTGTGTCTGCTTAGAACAGAGAGATTGAACACCAGACAGCCTAAAGGTAAAGCTACTGGTGTAAGCGGGGTTCAACATCAGATAGGAGATGAGCAAGTGCTTCCAAGACCTCAGTTATAACTTTAGGGTCTAAGTGTATGAAAGCTTACATATTTTCTTGAGCATGTGTTTTCCCTGCTGCTATTTTACAGAACATTCCTGTGAATAACCTGGTTTTAAGACATGGATACTGCCCAGAATTTTACAGTCAAAACCTCTGCATTTTGTACTCTCTAGGCTGATTTGGGTGGCTCAGATTTTAAACATGGCTAAGGTTGATACAAATGTGAGGAAGGAAATATTTCTGTGAGGGAGGCAAATTGAGTTTTTACATTTGTTACAAAACCACCAGTGGTACCTCCAAGATTAAACAGAACTCCATGTTACATGCAGAACAGGTATTCAGCATTTCTGTTATGCCTGAAAATACCACGTTTGCCACTTCCTGCTCTCCCCAGACTTGCACACTTATTGGAGAAAGGAATATTTTTCTGAGAATATACAAGTCTGTTAATTAGCTACAGTAATATCGTTTTAAAGTGGGTCCTCTGAAAAATTTAGCATGTAGGCTAACTGGCATTTATCTCAAGTAAATGATCTCAAGTAATGGTACAATATAGACTCTCGGAATTTTCATTACTCAAATGAAGTGAAATTATCTTCACAATATATGTTCATGACATTAGGATGTAATTTAGGTAAGTATTAATAATTATTTTATTGAATTGTTATGACTAAATAGGCAGACAGAGTTGGGTCAACCGTGTGAGTAATTAAGTGGGCCAAGTGCAACATCAGAGGTAATATTTTCAATTGCCACCTTATCTGTACAGGTAATTCGCATGTGACAGTTGTATTGGTTGTAATGAATCAGTGTTACAAGGAGAAGGGGGTAAAAGTAGCAGAAATTATTCTTACAAGTATCCTTGTCCCAGCTATTGGTATCGTTTAATTATCATTGCACTTTAATTAACTATTACTGTTGTGTGAAAAGTCTGTGACTATATGTTCATTTGAATATGAATATTTTAAAAGCTTTTGATGGCACTGTTACTTCAGGTTCACTTCTGGAAGAGCTGAATGTGAACCAAAGAGAGGCCTTTCTTTAAAACTTAGGTAAAGTGGGACTTGGATGTATTGAGACATCACCTTCTATTTTTATGCATAGTTTTCAAATAAGGCTCTGAATTGCTATCACCACACTCATTATCAATAAGTGAAATGGCCTTTTTTAGTTAACATTTCAGTAGTAGTTTATTATTACTTCCTGACAAAATTACAGTAATACAGAAAACTGCCTTCCAGTTTTCTTTTTCTTTTTCTAGGGGTTTTAATTGCTAAGAGTCATGAAGACTGACAATAGAGCAACTTGAGGATTGAGAATCAGTATCAGTAATTTAAAAGTAAATTAATTTTGGAAGAACGTTATCAAAGGATTGTTTTGCAACATGCTCAGTCCTTTATTCCTAACATTTTATACTCAATCTCTTTCCCTCAAGGCAAAATTTCATGTTTCTGCAGGGGGATTTCTAGCATATTTTTGTCAGGTTTTAGGTGAATAACAATTTCTGCAGTATCTCCAGGAATCTGATAAATTTTTCTGACCTGAAAGTACAAATTAGGCATTTCACTCAATAAGCATTCCTACAGATCTTGTTTTCATGTTAGCAGTGGCAGTTCTAGTGAGAGGCAACCTTTTCACTCATGGTGAAGCTTGCTAAATTCTTCGTGCCAGTTCTTGTCTGGAAATGAAACGTGACACATTGCCTGAAATTTTTGCACTAATAAAAAGCTACATTTTGCACTCATTGAAGGCTACATTTCTCTAGTAATTTCTTGCAAATCTCTAAGAAATAAATTCTTTTACCTTGTTGAAAAGTTATGTTGTGATGAAAATGTATAAACCTTCTGATATATGATTTAGACAATGAAAAAGAAAGTCCTGGATACTCAGTGTGTCCATAACTACATTGTGAGATGTCACTAATTTTTTTTCCGAGCCAGAGGACAGTTTAGATACCAGCTCTTTCAAGGCGATGTGGTTTGGAAGGATATTAGGATTAAGTGGGTGAGAAGCAAAGCAATTCAGACTGAGGAGGGGATTGTTTTTCAGCGATCTGTTGAGGATGTGCTTCACAACAGTCCCTCTTCCCATTGGTACCAGATGCCTGCTCCCTTCCTTCCCAGTTATGCAACTGGGGTGGAAGGGGTAAAAAGGCATACAGCTCTTTAGTGCTGTTGATCTCTGTTTTCTATCTCTGACTTCAGTCTCCAAGCATGTATAATGAAAGAATTCCCATCTGCTCCCTCCCTGCTCCCACCTCTCTTATCTGGATGGCAGGAATGAAGATGCTCTTGGATACTCCAGCTAAGTGTGCCACCTCCCATATTATCTTTTTTCCTTTCTGTGGCAAATCATATTTTCAAAGCCCTGTAAGCCCAAGTGTGAGGACTGTTGCCCCCACTCCATTCAGCCCCCCATTCTGTGGAGTGTCAAGTCTCGGTCATCTAAGGTAAGAGTCAGTGCAGTACACGCTGCTAGAGATATTAGCAAGGCACTTTGAACACTCACTAGGCCTTGCCTGTGATATGGATATACCACAATCTTACCCATTGCTATGTGTTAGGTGCTAGCTGTACCACCTCTTCAGAGTTCCTACTGATCTTATCTTACTATGTTGATGGTGCAGCCCACTACTACATGAGTGGCTGGGAGAGGGCAAAGGAGAGCATCAAGTGCTCCCCACTTAATGGGAGTGATGCAAGCACCAGTGCTGCCCCATCAACGGTGTACTAAGAAGTCATTTTTCCCTAATCCACACCAACCCTGTTCTTGGGCAAACCAATTTCCAGTACACCAAAAGTATAAACAAGTTATGGAATTTGCTGCCAGTTCCAGTAGCACTTGTCACCTCTAGCTGAACTTGGTCTCAATAATGGCTATACAGCAAATGAATTCCACTCAACCTCATAAGCAGCAGCTCTTACACAGCTTTAGCACCAGATCTACTACATTTCCTCTTCTAGATGATATAGCTGAGCATAGAAAAAACTGGTTTGGTTGGTATAGCCTATAGTCAGAACTGTCCTAAATCTTGCACAAGAGGTTTTTCTTTTGTAAGCAGGAAAAAAGAGCCTTAAATTCAAAATTAACTTGTTCTATTTTTTTTTCCATCGGTTTTTACTTCATTTACATAAAGTGGTGTTTATGCATTTACCTGCCCATTGAGGTTTTTTCCCAGAACTTTACAATGAAAATCTATAAAACGTGTCTCCCACCTTTATCAGGTTTTCAGTCTATCAGCCAAGGTGAAGAACAGTAATACCAAAAAAACATATGCAGGTAGTTTGTTCCCTGCAGCTCATCTCTTCCAACGTCAGTAGCTGAATTTTCAGGTAGGTGTAATCCATCTGCCACCTGTTTTAAAGACCCTGTACCATTTTACTTAGGCAGCAGAACCAGACACTGGAAAATATGTGAAGGAAAAATGAAAGCAGAAGTACAAAAGAAGAGCAATGAGAAACGTCCAGTCATGCCTTCCATCCCAATACGTTCTTCTAATACCCATGTTTTATCTTTAACCATGTTTTATTATCTTCAGGGACAAAGTGCTTCTGTTCATGCAGGATATAAAATAGGTATTGATCTTTTTCTTTTGTTTTTAAAAATCTTGAAAGTTGTTCTCTTTTGATAGTAAACGAAGCTGTCTGCAAGTTTATCAGTCTTTTAAACTGGATTTTAGAGACTCTTTGAGCTGTTTAATATGTTGAAGTTTGGTTTTAATAAAAATAATAATTTTTGTTTTGCTATAAATCTGACATATTCCAATTTAAATTATTTTCTAAAGATTCTTTATACAAATATCTGTACTTACGTGCATTTGGAATATGGCATAAAGGTCTAATCCTGCATTTTGAGGAAAGTCCATATTAAATTCAGGTGTAGAGTGCCAAAGATGATTTTGTGTGGAATAACCCAAATAAATGCCAGTAAAATCTTTATCTCATAGTGTACCATTATGTATTTTGCTCTGAACTTATTTATAGGAACTATCTCAGATTTTGGCAAAATTTCTTAGGTTTTTAAATTGTTGTTTTTTATATGCCTCCAGTCTCCCATATGCAGAGTCGTTTTTCCTTCCTTCTTGAGCCCAACTGTTCTGTGAAACCACTGCCTTCTTACTCAGAAGATTGGCTTCCTCTATGTGCTTACAGAGAAAAAGATGATATTCCTGAGAGCTGTGCAGATCCTGGGGTGGAGGGGAATGGGGGTGGGCAGTCAGCTATGCTTTTTTCCTAACTGGAACTCTAGAATCAAGATCCTTTCAATTCATAAGACTAAATGTTATGCATTAACAGGACAGGAATTTCAACAGTGTAAGCTGAAGGGAATGAGATCTGAATCTGTCCTAGTGTAAGAACTTTTGATATATTAATATTGCTTTAATTCTGAGAAGTTTTCTTTCCAAGTTTTCCTATAGACTTAAGAAACTGCAATATCACAAAGCTTCTTATATTTTTTATTACATAATAAAAGCATAATAACCCTAGTAGAGATTGCTGTCCTATATTTCCTGTTATAAGAGCCTGTTTTGTGTATAAGCATATCAAAGTTAAATCTTTGGACTCAGATTCTCTAGGTGTCTACCAGAATAATTTCTTTTTGGTGAATGTTTCAGCTAACGTAGCTCAGCTATTTTTAAGGCCAAAATGGTGTGAAAAGACACTCTTGCATTCATATTCATTTTAATTCCACTTACCATGTCATCTCTGTAAAGTTAATAAAGGTTAAATTAGGACCAGTTTATAATAAATGTGTGCATGGCAGCTAAGAGCAGGGAGAGAATTTCTCCTCTCATCTCGTCTCTCATCTGCTCCAGAAGGAATTTAGGTTTTCCTCATTCTTAACCTAGGAGACTATGGAAGGAGACTGCAGGAGTGCAAGAGTAATCAGGCAAAAAAAAAAAAAAATCTCTGGGATTAAGGAGCGAATGGGAGTAGACACCAGGAAAATAGAAATATGGGGGACTGTTTTTACTCTTCACAGGTATGTCTGCAAAGAAGACAGCAGCTTTCTGCTACTGTCAGTTTAGTCCTCTATGCTAAGCAATAGTGGATAATTCTGAATATGTAAACTTTCCTGGTTTGCTATTGTGGAAAGATGAAAATCTGGTTTGGCTCCATGGCAGGAGACAGTGAAGTCTAATTCTACAGGAGAGCTGAGTGTCTGCTGCTGTTGACACTAATGGTCATACACATTAGAAGCTCCAGAACCTGAGCACATTGAAAGATCAGGTTGTTGCCTTCTTAGACTGAGGACAAGGAGGCCACATGAATTCCAGGCTTTTTAAAGTTTTAAATATTTGATTTTGTAGTGTTGACATACTTTAAAAAATACATATATAATACCAGCTGCAAAGAAACAAAAGGTACAAACTAACACATAAGGAAAAAATAATAATAATGAATTAATAAAATAATACTTTCTCTGCTATGCAGCATCTATGTGTGAATAGATGGGATTTTTCCTGTGCCTAAGTATGAGTTGGATTAGGTTTTAAACATTGCAGGATTTGAAGCTGGATGCCAAGGTTACTGACACACAGTAAACAGTGTGTGGTAGCTCAGTGATGAGTACTCCATGATTGTACATAAACATCATACAGCAATGACAGGTGAAATATGAAAAACAGTGAAATGAAGTGAAAGCAATAGCTGTAAACAAAATATCTGCATTTATTAAAATGAATGAAAATGCACAGCCTTTGTTTTGGACTGGATCCTCAGTTGGCTCAGTTTTCTTAAAGCCATTTATGCTAGCTATTTCCAGCAGCTGGAGAATCCAGCCCAAAATGGGAGTTTTCTTCCCATGAATTTAGAGCCTCCTTTAGGTTTCTCCTGAAGGAGAAAGGAAGAAAGGGGAAATTATATTTTGTATGTGTTTACCAGGGAGATGAAGGGGGTGTTAACTCCACCTCATCACTATCACTGCTTGCACAGCCTGTGCTGCATACACTCCGTCGCCATGTGATCTACTTAAATCTGCATGATTGCATAGTTTCTCCCTTTAGAGCAGGTCTCTGTCTGCTCCTGTTCCGAATGCTGCACACAAAGTTTTTCAGGATATGATTTGCAGACTTGAGTCTTAAATCATACCATTTACTGTGAAATATAATTTTAAATGTAATAGCTTTGCAAAGTTTCCATGATTGCCTTAAAAAGACATCCCCTGGATTTTGCAGGATACTCTGCAGAGTAGCACTTGAGAGTCCTCAAGAGTACATCTGTAAACTAATCAGTCCATCTGAAAAGGGTGAAGATTTAGCAGCTGAACAGGGTGAAGTATTGCGTATTCTAGTGTGCTTTTTGAAATAAAGCTCTGTAGCTGTTGGACACAAGATTTGATATTCAGAAAGAATTCATATCCATTATATCCTGATTCAGCAAAGTATTTAAGCATGTTCTGTTATGCACCTATTAGCTTTTCATTTTTGCTGCTGCTTAAGAGTCCTACTGAGTCAGAAGCAGCAAGCCTAATGGAAAGGTAGAGATGAAGTTTTTATGGGTTTGCTCACATAAATCCTGTTTCACGATGTTAAATGAGTGCAAATAATAATTCTTGTTTCTAGCAAATTAAGTGTTGTAAGACTCCAACCGGGGTAAGAGTTCAAGACAGGCCATCTCTTTTTTTTTTTTTGCAGGTTTTGTTTGCAACTGCAATAGTTAGAAGCTTTTAAAAATAAAATAAGTGTTTTTAAAAGCTGAAGTTTAGTCTGAACTGAGATAGTTTAAAAAAAGGAATACAAAATTGCCAGCCTACTTTGAACAATCTTGATTTGATCCCTGGCTGCAATTCTCTTTTTTGAGCTACCGTTGTACCTCCTGTGATTCCAAAGTCACTGCCAGCTAATCAAATACCTTAACCTTCAAATGCTCAACTTACTATCTAGGTGGTGGCACATTCTTTGAATGTATATTATCCTGTTTGTGTAGCTATAGGTCCTCTCCCTAGTGCTAGCAACTCCTAAGAATAAAGGCTTGAGTTGCGGAGGCTTATTTTATGGACTTTTGGGGCAATTATTTTATGTATTCTTTGAACAGATAAACTATTTCAGCTGTTTGCAATTATTTGATCTGCCATCAAGCAGAGTGATAATAACAATGATAGGTAAGTTAGGATTGCACTAGGACAGTGAAATTTAGGGGAATAGGGACTGTATGAGGTGTGTTGATACCACTCTGCTCATTTTATTATATGTTAATTATTTTCCAGTCTGGAGAAAAATGACCATCATGTATAGCTGAACTTTTCTGTAGTCATGTCCTTGGTTCCAGTCGAATGAAGGATTTGCATCTGGTATATGGCTTGAGTGAAAGCTACAATTTCTCCACTGCAGTTCTGCCAGCAGTAGAGTAATTGTCCATGAGTTCAAGCACCTTCCACCATATTTTTGTCATTGTGAAAATGAATGCAGTCATCAGTAATTTATGATTCTTGTCAGATACTGTAAGTTAAGCAAAGTGTTATTTCTCAAATGCAACAGAAGGGCTTGTTTCAGGCTACTGAAGACATCTGTTGTTTTTCCACTTGTATTCCACCTTTTTTTCTTTTTTTCCCCCATTTTTAGGGAAGCAACGTAATGGAGGACCAGGATCTCTTGGAAATAGGAATCCTTAACTCTGGGCACAGACAGAGAATACTCCAAGCAATCCAGCTTCTCCCAAAGGTATAGTTTCTGTTATTATCCAAGTGAGGAATCTAACACCTACAGCTTTCACATTATTTAAAACACTTTTTCAAACAGAGAAAGATAATGCTCTACTGCTTTTGTAGACATGATTTTGCATATGCAAATGTGGCATAAAGTAATGTCGTTGCATTAAACTCACTTTGCATAGATGTAATTGGCAAACAAAGCAAAGGAGAGTAAAATCTGTAATTTGAAGTGATGGCTATTTAGAATTTATTTTATTTATTTATAGCTTTTCAATCTGTTTATAGACTGTCATTACACATGTGCAAATAAGGCTGTCAATGAATTCCAGATTGTTTATCTTTACATAGCAGTTGGCCTGGAAATACTTTGCCCCTTAAGTATGCTTAAAAGCCATGTATGAAAACTTATTTTCCCAATATCTGCCTTTCATGTAAGCTGTGGAGACTTCCTGCGGGCTTCATATTTGATTTGCTGCTGTGCACATGAATTTTGCTTCTTGGCTGTGAACAGAATGACATGCAGTCATTTTACCAATTATTTTTGGTGCTAGCTGATTTAAACTATAGATTTTAAAATCTATGATAGAAAGGGATTGCTCTTGTATTTTGTATGCCAAAATATATCAGTGGAGGCTTCTATTCGATTTTAGAAATCTGTATGAGGAGGATGAATTAGGAGAAGTAGACGCCAGTAAGGGTCAGAAGTCTTCCATATGTGGTGCAGATACTTGGTGCAAAATACTAGGACTGAAATAAAACCTAGTGTAAAGTGCATGGAGTGTTCTGGGAGCAGCATGTGTAGAATAATTGAGGTAAATAGAGATTAGTCCGCTTGCAGTTTAGTACTAGCAGAGAATGAGGAGTCATTAAAGGACTTTTTAGTCTAGACAAGTGTTTGACATTGCTGGAAGAGGCTTTTTGATGCATCGGGGCTTACTGGATGAATCACTTGTAAAAGAGAACAAGATCTTCTTTTCTATGGGAAAAATTAGAAGTTGCGAACAGTTTCTGTATCTGGATGTATTAGTCAATCCATATATACTACAACATGAGCCTGTGCACTGAAACATCAAAGATTATTAAAGGAAATAGTATTCCACATATAGTGTTAGACAAGTGAATTAAATGACACAAATACTAAGGTGTAGAAAAGTAGCATTTGATTACTTAAAATAGGTATTTAAGATTTAACCATTATGATTTTTTCAGCAATGCTATCATTCAAACAAATTTTTGTAACCTTAATCCCTGCTCTTAACTGATTATGTATTTTTTTCTGTTTTTCACACTTCTTAGAGAGATCAGCTTTCTTGTATTCTTGTTGAAAGTTTTCAAAATTAATGAGTCCATTGTTAGTATATGATAATTTTAGTGTTCTCTGCACTAAGTAACCCATGTTTATGAAGACATTGTTAATACTGTCTGCTTTTGGAAAGTTTTATAGTGCTGAGACCAGATTCTGTCATAAAACTCCAAACTGAGGTCTTTTTAAAATATGCTTAATGTGAGAAAGGAGGACAGAGTCAAGATCTAGAGATATTCTGGAAACCGAGAACAACATGGTTATGCAGTTACTTGGAAGAATTAACATCTTTTGAACCAAAGATAATTGACAGAATGTCTTGAACCATGGACTGAATAATGGGAGAGGTAGACTTTAGCAGCTTCCATGCTGAGCTAGAAAAAAACAATCCTTAAGGACCATGTTTTTACTGTCTTTGATGCAAGAATGTTACACCAAAACAAACACAGTCAAACACTGAAGCTGTGCATCACATTTCTTCACTTAAGTGGCTCAGCGATACAAGAGAGCTTAGATAGTAAAAATATAATTTCCAATTCAAAACTGAGTTCTTTTGAAGGCACAGCTGTCAGAATAGCCATGGGGCCCCAAAACTGGGATCATGCTAAGTTTTATCTGATGTAATCCATCCTTGCTCCATTCATAGCAACATGCTAAAAGTTTTAAAAATATTCACATTCTGCAAGGAACTTTGAAATATTTCAGTATATCTGTTTGTTTAATACGTTCAGCTCTGTCATCATGCATGCAAAATAGTGCATACCATCTAAATATTTTAAGATCTCAACCCATAATTGAAGCTTCACTAATTTGAATCTCATTAGATAAAAATTCTTTTAGTTTGTTTGTTTTGAACATGTACATCTTTTCTGTTTCTCATTTAATTTAAAACTTGATGACTCCTTGTGTTTTAGTACTTACGGACATTGCTGATGATATTTTTAGATTTACTATTAGTGTTTCATGTCTTGTGATACTTTTTAACTCAAATTTTGAGGTAGAAGTTAAGTGCTTTAAAAAACATCTGAAACAGGACTTACTTAAAGCCATATATGCAGGCAGTATTGAATAAGTTTAAAGGGTAAAAATCAAGCAAAAGATCTATTGTCAAGGTTTTAAAATATTCCTTTTTTAAAGCTCTTTTTATTATTGTCTTCTCATCAATATTCATCTCTGCAGTCTGAAAATGCAACAGGCATTTAGTGGCTGAAAAAAAGACTGTCTTTTTAATCATAATTGCTGGCTTCCTAAGTAGTGATGAATTTCTATACTTCAAACACCAGTAGCCTGTTTAGGAACCACCTTCTAGAGCTTAAAGTGGTTTTAAATGAGAAAAAGAAAACCCCACATATCTGTCCAAATATAGATGCCTTAATTATTGTAGTTTCTTATGCAGTGTTTAACCAGTATAAAAAGGTATGCTTACCCAGATTTCTCAAAATATTTTTCCCTGCTTATCCTGTATTTGCTATGGTTGTAACAGGTAGAGTTGAAATCTTTCAGTTAGATTTCTGATTTTCTAAATACTTTTTATTTTTGTTGGATTAGAGCTAGTAGCCCAAAATTTCCTCGCACACTAATATAAGTTATTCAAGTTTCACATTAATAATAACTAGAGCACTTTATGGCTTATTATTATTAGATAAGGTTATGACACTTCAGTAGAACTCTGATTTGTAAAGTTAATTCTTGAAATGGAAATATTTTACACCTGACATCAGTCTTAGAGCTAATTTCATAGTGGAGTTTGATACTGCATTTAATATTTCTTCTTTTAAAAATAATTAAATCTATAAATATTTGGACAATGATTTTAGAGGTAGAAGATTTTAGGTAGAGGCAATGTCCAAAAAGGTACTGAAGCTGCAAGTACAGGACTTGAGAAAAATAAAATAAAACTGGGAAATAAACTGTATGCAGGATATGCTTATTTGACTAAGAAAATAGCAGCAGTCATGGGAAACTAGAGAATTCTCCGGTTATTTCATCATCCCAAACTTATGTGCAAGTGACTTCTCAATGGGTTCCTCAAAAGCTAAAACTGATTTTGAAAATAAGAATTATCCTAGCTTATCTGAGAACTTAGATAAGAAAAAGGATTGTTTTTTGTGTGGGATGCTCAGTGTATGGCTCCTTCTTCCAGTGTGCAATGGGAACACATTCTCTCGTTTGACAGATGGAAGAAAGATGTTAGCTGAAAGCAGCTTTCTCCTGGCTACAGAGTTATTCTTAAAGTATGCAGCTTATTCCTTCCTGTACAGAGTGGTCTCAGCACAAAGCAAGTTTGGAAATCTTGTAGCAGGCAGCCAGCCTCTTTCCTGGGTGCTTTGCAGAACCAGGCAAGAAGTAGGATATCAAAGGCTATGAGCACATGCTCTCTGTAAGTAGTTACATGAGCAGTAAAGCTATGCTTCCAAAAAAATGCTGGATCTATTACTCATATGTAACATTCTTTTGTGCAAGCATAGTAAGTCTGTCATTTAGGAAAATAGAACTACTGTGCATGTGCACATTAACTATGCTGTGTATGTAACAGAAAAAGACCACATCATATGTTTGAACTGCTATATTGCTATTGGCTTTGACATCCCAGAGTTAAGCAAGCTGATTTAATCCTGGCCATTAATTCTCTTCCATTTAGCACAGCTAAAAAGTAGATAATTACAATTTCCATTCCTAAAGACAGTGTCCAAACTAGGAGATGCTGCAAGTGGTGTCATAAAGTTTATGACCTTTTCTGGACATGACTCCTTGTCTCTGGTCTTCTGGAAGTGAAGATGAAAAACATGATTCAAAGAAAATGCTTTCTACCCTGATGTTTTTCCTCTTTCTAATGCCCCTGAGAGTTTATTTCCCAGCTAGAAATAGGAAAAGCTTCAGCTCTATGCACTAAAGTACCAATAAGTATCCACAGGACTGCTCTTAGAAATTGTGCTCATAGAAACTCATGAGATCAAAGGCCATAGATTCCTCCTATTCCACAAATTCCAGATTTAGGTCCTCTTAAGATTAATATGCAACAGCAAGGTCCTAAAATGTTGTGTACATCTTCCTCAGTAGCGCTGAATGAGACTGATCTTCCCTTGTCCCAGACATCGTGTCTGATGAAGGGCTAGAAGGTCTTTTCAGTCTTCTGGATGTGGACCTGTCTGAATTTGCCACTGGGACAGGATCCTGAATTAGGCAGCACTGTGAAATGAATACACCTGTACCCTTTTTATAGTAAGTTCCACAGGAAGATGGAAGACTTTCTGTTAGCAGAAAGGAAAGTCAAACATTAATATAACACAGGCTTGAATAGTTAATTTTTAAACATATGTCAAGATAAACTGAATAGAAAACCAAAAGGTTTATGTACAGCTTTTCCTCACACACTGGATCTTTGCAGGCAGGTCCCTGTTTTCACTCAGTGCCTTTCTCAACAGCTGCAAATGCAAAATCTCAGGTCCCTGGGGAGTTGTCCCCATCCGCGGTGAGAGCTGTCTCTTTGTTCCTGACTGCAGGCTCAATTTCTGCACAGGCACCGGCTCCATGTGGTAGCCTTGTGCCATCCACAGCCTTTGGTCTTTAGAAATATCACTCTCGCAAGCCTTTACTTTCACCCCTCCAGAGGAGGAATGATCTCCTCTTCCAACTACATGAGTTCAACTGATTGTGTTTGTAAAGTACGTAATGCATGCTTGGTATCTCATGAAAACAGGAGAAAAAAGAGCTGATGCTTCCTCCATTGCAATCAGCTAGAATAACTAAGATTTGTAGTTGATAGTTTCATAAAAGTTCCCAAAAGTGCATATGTGATTACTTTGAAGCTCTTTTTGTTTGGCTACCCTTCAGAGACAAAAACTCAGGTACCTTCTATCCTAATGATAAATACTGTATAGATACAGCAGTGATGCACCTGTAAAAAGGCTGATGTACACCCAGTCTCTTGTAAAGGATTTCTCAAGCCACTAGGATGCTACTTGACATCACTATTTTATTATGAGAAACAGCTCTTTCTGACTTCTGCTTTCTTTTCATTTCAAGGAAGCAATACCAGTGGTAGATCAATATGACGTAGGAGAGAAATCTCCTATGGTTTGTGTCTTCTTCCATGCTTTGTTTATATGATATTTTCTTAATTTTTTTTTTTTTACTCTAAATCCTATGGGCTTTATTTCTAGCCTTTTCCATAGTCGGCATGCTAAAATCATCTGCAGTGAAACAGCTAACACTGATGCTGTTCTTTAAAAATAGCAACTGAAGGAGCAAGTAGCACCGTCTGCAGAAGAACAATACTGCCCCATTTTATGAGCAGTTAATATTTGAAAGGCTTTCATGGCTTGAAGCTTAAAGGTTTTATATTGCTCTGAGTCAAGCAGTATGCACATAACTGCTTAGATGTTTGACACCACTGGTGCGTGTGTTGTAGCTGGTGTGAAATGACTGAAATAGTATACATGGAAATACAGTCAGTAGATAGGAGGAGTTTCTTCTTTCAGAAACAGAAATCAGTCAGCAAATGGCATCAGCAAGGAAGTATACGGGGTGTACATGATCTGTGAAAGGACTCTAAGATCATGGTGCAGTATAGAAAAAAAATATGAACAGTCCAAGAACCATGACCTGTTAATTAGGACTGGGATAAGATGCAGCTAAACTGAAGCTCTAATAAAGAAAGGGGGCAGCGCTTCCAGGCAGATATTTCCAAGTGGTTTTTTTAAAGCTACATTACATTTTATAAGAAAAGCAGATGCCATTAATGATACTGTCACATCTAGATAACTGATCTGTCTGTCAATAAGCATTTGAAAAGCAAACATTCAGCCAGCTATGAGTGACAGTTAATAAGTTGGTTGTTGTTATTGACAGAACTTTCCATACAAGAGGACAGATACTGAAAGTTTGTTGATATTCATGTATTAGACACATTTTAGAAAATCTGTTTTAGATAAGAAAGTGGTTCTTGGTTCATGACAAAACAAAATACTGCTTTTGTACAGAAACGGCTAGCAAATATTCTAGTTCTGAGGTTTACTTTCTACAGTAGGAGCAGCAGTAGGGACCTGTCCTGCCAGGAGCAGAGAAGGGACAGTGGGCAGGCAGGGAGCACTGTCAGAGGGCCAGGGATGGTAGCAGTGACCATGAACAGCCGCGTCCCAGGGCAAATCCATAGGGATAAGGATGGAACAAGGTCGATGCAGGAGGGTGAGGGTCAGCAAGGTGTATGGCAGGCCACAGATGTACCTGTGGCATAGCTTGGGTGAATGTCAGGGATGTGGACCAGAGCTCAGATGCAGCTCTTGGGGAAGGTGGGCTGGCTCCAACCAGGCTTCTCACTGCTTTTTCTCACATGGGTCTGATCCAAGGCTATGCGGTGGCACTATCCACCGTGTGGCCTTGAACATAGGCAGCCAAATCTCTGGGACAGGAAGAAAGAAAATGTTTGCAGAGCCTGCTGCTGCCCAGTGTATTTTCATGTAGGCTTTTTAGTGACCCAGTGACAATTTTGTCTATTGACACCAAATACAGAGAAGGAAATTGTCACGTACATTTCAGTTGTTCTCAGCCTCTTGCTTATTGGATTGTTCACCTGTGTTTGCTTGCCTGCAGCTTTCTGCAACGCACCGTAGTAGAGTGATATCTATTTTAACAACCCTTTTGATCACCAGTGGAAATTGAGAATTTGAGAAACTTCACATGCTGTTTGCTTTTCATAGAGGCTGATAGGTTACCAGAATTATGGACCAGACTGCATGAGGTTTCTCAATAAGCAGGTCAAGAAAAACCCCACCAAAACGAGAAACCCCCCAACTTGTTAAAATCAGGATTTATTAAACATGCAGATCAAATAGTAATAAAAAAAAAAGATTTTATATGCATAACATACCCCATCTGGTTATGTTGAAAATTGTTTCAAAGGTGCTTCACTTTTCTTTGTTACAGAAAGGAAACAAAAATACCTTATCTATTTCAAAAGTCATGTGTTCCCTGTACATCTTCTTCATGTCTTCTCTTGTATTAGATTTTTCTTCCTCAAGTGTCAGTTTTTTAAGAATACCTTTTTTTAAATCTGAAAATAAGCTTCCCAGGAGTCAGAGTTCCTGGGATCCTCCAATGTTTTTGTAGTCTGCTAGATCATCGGTCTAAGTTTTGAAGTAAGTCTGAATGACAGTAAAAGAAGAATTTGCCATGCTTTTGACATCTAAGAATTTAATTATAAATTAGGATGAAACTAATTTCCAAAATGTCAAGTTCAACAGCAAAACTGAACTCTGAATTTCTAATGACTCCCATGTTAAAGAAGTGACCTGAAAGGCTGATACCAATTGTTAATTTATGTGATTTCTTGTCTCTCTTTTATGATTTAAGATAATGATTTCACTACATCATTTAAATACTTCCATTAATATTTTATATCCAACATCTGTAACAAAGACCATAGAGTAAACTGTCATATCCATGATGCAGTCTGCCTGCATCACTCTTCTCTGATACTACAGGAAACTAAGATCAAGATCATGACATGCTGGCTTTCTGCATTTGAACAGATAGATTGATGAACACTACCATGGCTTTCAGATGCAGATATTATTTTTTTTCTTTGCTTTGAATTCAAACTGTATTTCAAATAAACTGTGGGAAATAAGTTGGTTCAGGCAAGATATTAAGATCAGAATTCTCTCCTTGTTAAATTACTTTATCACTCACTTCAAACTTAAGCTCAAAGCATTATGCTTCTGTCACACTTCCTTGTTTCTTAGAAAGTAAGAATGTACATAAGCAGGCAGAAATGGGAGACTGTCTTTCACCATGCAGTGTCACCCTTCCACAGTAAGGGGAACCTATGCAAAACACAAGGTTTCTAAACCTCTAAAGCTTCTTAGCAGTTTACCATTTCAGTGTATCATCATGTTAGCAATAGTTACACTTCTATAGAAAAATATGCATATAATACTGTAGAAAATTGAGGCTATTGCACATTTTCTTTCTACTTCATTCTACCTCTGACACTATGGCAAATTACTTTAAAATTCTTAAAAACAATATGGCATAATAAGCTGCACAGGTAGAGGCTTTATATGTTTTTATCTTTAATGGCTAGCTTGAAAATCTTGTGTCACTGAGAGGTGATTGTGAAAGAAGAAATGCAGCTTTTTGCTTCCTAGTAGCTCAATAATCTTCAAAAAAAATAAGAGGCCAGTGGTATTTCTTTGTTATGAAAACAAGATTTATGTGATTATGCTTCCTGTGACTGTGTTGCTATATAAACGCATGTGGTGTGCTTCTGTGTGTGTTGTTCTCTCAGTTCCATTCCAATAATACTTGGTTCGATTGTCCAATCTCAAGCAACTTTACAGACGGAGAGAGCTATCTAAAATATGTTAAATTCCCAGAAGTTCCATGAAAAATTGACGAAGTAGAGGAAAGCCTTTTTAAACCTCCCCTAAGGGTGGAAAGATACAATGTGTCTTCAACCATTATAAAATATTAGATAACCTAGTAGGAGAGATAAGTTAACAATAATATAACCAAAGCAGAATGTTTCATTTGCAGTGTGATACCAAAAGACCCATTCCTCAGAATTATTTCTTCCCCTTCTATGAAATCTTAGGTGCAAATCTGACATTTTTGTCAAGTCAGGATATTAATAATTTCTCTTTCACCTTTTTGCCTTCTCTCAGTTGTGTATTTTGCCTTCTCTCAGTTGTGTATTCTATGATATCTACTAAGAACTAAACTGCAGCTCCAGTCTTGGTATAGTCTGATTTAAAAGGCAAGCCACTATAAGATAAAGATACATTGAAAACTAAGGTTTTTTAGTGCTTTTGCTCACAAAATTGTTTCACATTGTACTAATCATCAAAAAAATGCTGATCCAAGAACAAGGTACTCTGTGAGGAAACTAATACACATAAACTGCTGTTCTGAAAGACGTTTAATGAATATCATCAGTAATTCTTACTCATTCTTGGTTTTCAGATGAAGCAGATTGGTCATGATGGCTACAACCCCGCCTCTGTAGCTGAATGGCTGGATTCCATTGAACTGGGTGACTATACCAAATCCTTTCTAATTAATGGCTATACATCGATGGACCTTGTGAAAAAAATCTGGGATATTGAATTAATTAATGTAAGTTGATCAATTTATAGCAGTAATAGTTCCTCCTAAATACATTATAATTCTTTTCTTACTTATCAAAGAGAAAGCACAAAAGCAAATTGCACTACAAATACTACCATCAAGTACTGTTAATAGTTATAGATTTCGTGCCTATACCTGAGTTGACTGTACCCTCCGCTTCCATTTGCTTTAACATTGTCTTTTGCATGATATTCAGTCAGCATGGTTGTGTCTGCCTTCAGGATGCTGAATGACATTTAAAAATATATTTTGGTAGTTTATAGCTACAAAGCATAAGCCTTTGCTTTTAGAGTGCCTAGCAACAGTGCTTCCTGTAAAGATGCTTAGGGTTTAATTTTTCCACATGCTCTGGCTAAATTAAACATAAAATAAGGAAACCTTAAACATAACAAATAAGTTATGCTAAAGGAAAAAATATTTTATTTAATTATCACTTTTGCTTGAAACTTTATTTACATGAGTCAGTTAAATTAGATACCCACAGATGGGCAAGCATGAACTTTAATTTGGACTGCACTGCAGAGTAATTGAAATGAGATGAAGCTTATACAGTGGAGATATTGACAGTACAGCTTTGCCAATGAAATTTTCATGTAAGTTATGTGACTGAAACTGGGTTTTATTCCTTTTATAAAAGATGTGATTATAGCTTTGAATTCACTGTGGCTTTTGAAATCAACTGTATTGTCAGTTTATGTGAACTTTAGAGCAATCTCAGCATGGAAAAAAAAAAACCAAGATCATATTTTAGTGGCTCTTCAAATACAAAAGTCTGTTCTCTTCCTTCCAATATAGAAGATACTGCATCTCTGCCTCTAATTAGTGCCTAACTCAGAACAGTCAAAGAACTACCAATGACCATAGGCAATCAAGAATAAGGCAAAGCAGCTGTGAAGCCATGTTTCAACATAGTAACTGGTGCATAAGCCACAAGCAGATACAGCCCAAGATTAGCATCTAAAAAAAAAGGAATAAAAAAAAATGAAAAAAAAGAGGTATTTGATTAACTGAAAGACAAAACCATTACATGTTAGAATTTTTTTTTCTTGCTGTCACATTACAGTTAATGTTAACTAGCACAAAAATGTAGTGTAAGAGTATGAACCAAACTCTTTCTAACATGTTATGGCTGTTGCATTCAATGTATGTTGTAGGTGTATAATTGAAGCCAAGGTATGATTGATGCTATTATGGGTGTCTGCTGCTAAGCTGTTTATGATTCTTTTTTGTATATGTGGATTTAATTTTAATAAGAACTGGGGACCCTTTGTTCCAGAAGACAATATAGATTAACAGCCAGCACTGAGTTCAAGGAAGTAGATGACTCTGCTCTTAATTTTGCATTCCAAATATTTTGCCATAATCAGTTTGGAAACAAATTACCCTTTAGCTCCCCCAAGTGGATCATTAAAACCTCATTAAAGGCTTGCGGTTTGATTCCACACTTGCTTAAAATGATGAAAAGGGAAGTACCTGCACTGAAGTTAATATGAATACACTCCTGTAAAATTATTATAAACCAGACCACTATATATCCCTCTAATTTTAAAGGTTAACATCATGTTCTGTTTGAGGGCCTGTAATTCTTGGGCAAACACTCCCTTTTGCCATGAGTTGCAAGAAACAGCTGTTAAACTGTTAAGTGTTTGTATAGATGCAGATACCTACAGAGATAAATATGTCTCCCACCTGATATGATATTAGATTGTGTTGTTCAGGAGCATAGTAAATAAAACAGCTCTACATTCTCAAAAATTCAGGTTTAGTCCAGTCAGTATATATTTGATTCCCACCAATCGGTAGTAGCTAACTGTAATGATAGGGTGTTCACTAAGAATATCTGTTGTTACTGTTATTTTTCTGTTTCAATTGAGGGGAATCTTTCAGAAATGGACAAGAAATTGGTTTGGAGCATTGTGCAGTCTGGCAGAACAAGATACTTATCTCTGACCAGCAGGCCTGCTGTCTGAAATTGAATTCAAAGGTCTCACTTCCCAGTCAGGCAATGGCAAACAAGAGCTTATAACATAAAGATTTTCATAAAGGAATGTATAAAGGTCAAAGCCACTAACTCTGGAATAGGTTAGAATCCAGGCACTTGAAAAAATAGAGAAAAAAGAAAGTCAACATCCTGAAAATAACTGAGTACCATTGGTTTGGTGGCTTTTGGTGCTCAAGCTGTAGATGGGGCAAGAAGCTTCATCTGCACTTATGCTACATAAGTGATAAAAATGTATCAAGGACTACAGATACAATAATTTCTTAATTTTAGCCATCAGTTTAAACAGTTGCAGATCCTGAATTTGACATAAACCCCATTTTTTCTTTGGTGTTATGAATCCCTTAGTTCATATTTCGGAAGCCATTGGGAAATCCTCCATGGGTTCTGGAGGTGTAGAAACAGATTTGAACATAGAGATAATATCATCTGCTAGGTAAACTAGCTTAGTTGAAAGAACAGAGGAGAGAATGGGACATTTAATTTTTCACAAGCCCTTCTTTACATCTTAAAAATAGAATAAAAAGTGTTTATTACTTTCTTTCTACACTTTTTGTGATCATGAATTCATGTCTGTAAATGAAGCTCATTAAGTTTTAGTTCCTAGATTTTTGAAGATTGCAATTCTATGCAACGCTACAGGTTTGGGGAAGAGTGGCAGGAAACCTGCCTGGCAAAAAAGGTCCTGGAAGTGCCACTCAACAGCCATCTGAACATGAGCCAGTTTGTGCCCAGGCAGCCAAGAAGGCCATGAGTATCCTAGCTTGTATCAGATGTAGCATGGCCAGCAGGAGCAAGGCAGTGATCACCCCCCTGTACTCAGTACTGGTGAGGCTACACCTCAAGTACTGTGCTCAGTTCCAGCCTCTCACTACAAGAAAGTCACTGAGATGCTGCAGTGGGTCCAAAAAATGGCAACGAAGCTGGTAAAGGGTCCAGAGACCAAGTCCTGTGAGGAGTGGCTGAAGGAACTGGGGTTGTTTAGCTTAGGGGGAATCTCAGGGGATATCTTATCACTCTCTACAACTACCTGAAAGAAAGTTGTAGTGAGGCAAGTGGCAGTCTTTTCTCCCAAGTTAACAAGTGGTAGGGTAAGAGGAAACAGACTCAAGCTGCACCAGGGGAGCTTTAGATTGGATATTAGGAAAAGTTTCTTCACCAAAAAGGTTGTCAAGCATTGGAACAGGCTGCCCAGAGAAGTGGTTGAGTCACCATCCCTGGAGGTATGTAAGACATGTAGTCATGCCATTCAGAGCTTTGTTTAGTGGTGGACTTGGCAGCATTAGTTTTATGGTTGGACTTGATGATCTTAAGTTTTTTTTCAACTTAAATGATTCTATGATTCTGTGATTAAAGTTAACCTTTGTGAGTTACCCCTTACTCCCATAGGATGCTGGAATGATCAGAGCTTTGAATCTTGTTATCTTCCTAAAAATAACAGTTCTTGCTCTATTTCCAACATTGTCCTATCATCCTTGGAATTTACCATTTAGGCAAGCATATTTAAAACAAAAAATCTGAGAGGAGAATACCAAGTATATGAGAGAGGTACAAGGTCTGAGACACCAGTGGCTATTTTTGCTCACCTTCTCTGGTCCTCCGGTTTCCTCACTGGCATTAAGACACACATCTAATATGCAGCTTCCTGCAATTTCTTGCAAGTTAATGTCTGCTCTAACTCAAGTGCTGGTTTCTTTCAGGTTTTTATATTATACATATATAGTGTGTGTGTTTCTTCAAGCACAGTCAAGCAGCAATGACTTAAAGCATTTAAATCAGAAGAATAATTTTAAAAGTTATTCATTTGTGGTTTTTGTGAGCTCCCTCCAGCATTCTGTTCTTTTTCAACAAGCCAGACTTTGAAATTTAGAATCTGTTTCACTAATTTGCTTGTCATCTAGATCAAGAGTTTTCCCAGGTCCATTTGCTTCATTATTTTCTCAGGTATGTGCTTCCTGGGGAGCACTGTTCTAATTTCCTCATCATGGGATTGGAAGTATTCAGAACGCCTTCTCCCAGCACTGGCTTTCCCAACACTTCTGGTTTTGTCTCCCAAGTTTCTTGGCTCATTACAGGGATCAGGTTCTGTACCCAGATTCAATTAGAATTTATTTGATGACTCTTTCCTGAACTTATCATCTGCTGAAAAAAAAGTCCACTATGTTCTGAAATCCCCTAACCTATCAAAACTGTGCACCTGTGCTTTAAAGTATAAATGCTCTTCACCATGACTAATCATATTATTCTTGTCTGTTATTCTGGATTACTTACGTAACCCTCCCCCTCAGGGAGTCACTCTCTTCGGGGAACTTTTACCAAAGAGATTCTTCAGGCAAGATATAAACAGGTTAAAAGCACAAAGCAAGTTATTTATCGTCTAACACACAGAATGCATTTTAGGACTAATGAACTAGGCATTAAAACTAGGCATTAAATCAGCCCTACCAAATGAGTCACTAAGTCTAATGGGTAAGTAATCATCACTCAGGTAGGGGAGGGCTGGCCTCTGTTGCTCCCTGGAGCAGGCTGATCTATGATGTTGCTGAGTTGCTGTCTCCTGATTATCCTTTTTTACCTCATGATTTATACCTTTTCATGTGAGTGGTGTTATACCTGAACCCTTGAGGTGCAAGTTTCCCCTGTCCTAACAGTCTTATTATGTCTGCAACTTTACCTTTCTACTCTTGCATGCTTCAGCCTGTGCACTCCCTCAGAGCTCCTTCTCACGCCCTAGCAATTTTCTCAGAAGAAAACTGAGAACGGTTGCAGAACTGTGCTGTAGTGAAAGTAGGCCTTGAATCACAGCTAGCTGAACTTTTGGGGAGAGGGTTACATGTAAGTGACCTGGTTTACATTTCTTCTCAGTTAGTTTATCCTGCACTATGAGCTTCTATTTTCATACATCTGTCTTTCACCTGGATGATTCAGTCTTTGTCTTCTGTAAAATTAATGTTTTCCAAATGGTTTCTTAAATTCAATTCCTGTACAGATTTTGAGCTTTTGGGGAAGTGTTATTGATGATCCTCTCTCACAAACTGCATTCCTCTTTTACATTAGGGTATAATGATTACTGTTGAGTATCAGATCAAAGATACTAGAGAGAGGAAATAGCTACCAATGGACTGCCCTCCATTAGCTAAATACCTTGGACCCTCCACAACATCAGCAACAAGTTCCAAAATTTAATTTTATTTTGTACTGTGAAAAAAGCTGATTCTTTAGTATTATCTAAAGTTGCTACATGATCCTTTCACTGCAGCCCCCCTAAGTTTTGTACTGTAGGAATGAAAAAGCATGAAAATGACCATATTGAAACAGATCAGAGGCTCTACCTAAATTAATGTGCTGTCTATAAAAATGGCCATAAACAAATGACCAGGGAAGGCTACATGAATAGGACAAGCACATTATGAACTATCTGCACAGCCACCTTCTTCATCATTAATAATTTTCAGTTCATGGACTTCTGGAATTGGGCTAGTTCTTCCCAACTGGTCCTTGTCTTTTTTATCTTGAATGAGTTATTATCATCATCAAGTTTCATGATCTTACTGCTAGTCTTCTTTCCTATGGAATTTATAAATACATTGTACAGCAATGTCACAGATTTCTGCAGTAATTCACTAAGAGCCTTCTTCCACTCTGAAAACTGATTTTTATGATACTGTTTCTTGGTTTAATCAGTTATTTATCCATGAAATAACCTCTTACAGGTTAATGCCATGACTGGTTTGTTGTGTTGGGTTTTTTCTGTTTTTTTTTTTCTTAGAAGTTTTTTAAGAGTGGTTTCATCAAAAGACTAGAAATCCAGACAAACAAGAGATCATCAACTTTCTTTCTATTATTTTTGACTGTTTAAAAGAATACCAAATAGACTTCTGAAGTAAGAGGTGCCTTTACATGCAGTCACTTTTACTCTTCCTGGTTATATATATCCATGTGTCCACTACTAGTATGCATTACTAAAATCCTACTGATTCACCTGAGTAAAGCTTAGAAGACAGTACTTCCATGAATTTTTTGTGACACTTTTCAAAATTGGCATCAATATCTAAGGATATCGATCCCTCAGATAACAAGAAGGTTTTAAGGGAAAATTTGCACATCATTGCTAAAAAAAACAGCCAGTTCATCCTTGAATTCCTCCTCTATTCATCTTTTCTATGCTGTAGTTCATTTTACATGCTTCTGTAATTTCTCTTATGCAGAGTAAATAACCTTAGTCCATTTAGTCATTCCATACTTCCAGAAATCCTTGTTCTGTAACTTTCTAGTCCTTTTCTGTACATCTCAAATAGGCAGAATGCCAGCTATATTTCTGTTTTCAAGGTGAGAATTACTTTGTATGTATTTAGCTTGAGCCTATAGCTCAAAGTAATAGAAACCACTGTACTGAACTCAGTTCTCAAAGCTTTCATGAGGCCTTTGCCAATAAATGCACCTACAATGCCCATACAACTTACAGTCTCTGCTTAAAGAACTTAAAAATGGACCACATACTGCATTCAGGTTCTTTGACCAGGATAGTGTCTTGCTTAGCAGCCTGCCTGTCTACTCCAGCAAAACAAACTCCACAGCTTGGCTGGGTAATATACACCGAATGGATAGATTTTTGTACAGTGCTCACTTGACAGCTTAATTTCCCATGCTCTGTAGCATGAAAAGGTGCCTTTTTCTTAGGAGGACTGTTCTTCAGACTCTGTTTGGTAAGTTACTCTGTGGCTCTTCTTCTCTTGTTATTACTTCATTTCCCACGCATGCCACTCTTCAGAGTCAGATTTTGAAGAGGAATGAAACATTACATCTCAATAATATATTCTCAGACATTGCAAGGGCAGTTTATGAATCCTGTTCCTTTTTCTCTCTACCTTGGAGCCCTGTGGCAGATTTCAGGTAACTGAAAAGAATCACGAGTGCTTGGAGCCAAAGTCCTTTCTGATCTGCCGGGCACACTGCTGATAAAGATGTTCGTAGCTCTTCCTGTAGTTGCTTTCTAACTGGCTCCAACAGTTTTGATAATAAGAAGAGTTTTCAAAACCATGAATCTGCCTTAGCAGTAGGCTGTGGGATCTCAAGTTATTAGGTATTTTGTTATTAAAAATAACTTCTGTGATTGATGAGTTTAGAAAATTCTCTGTATGACTTTTTAGTTGTTTACTCTTCCCAAACATTCAGGAGCATATTACTGGTGTACTTGCTTAAGAAAATACTTTAATTTATGTGAACCAATAATTTTAAAACAGCTATGCACATACACATGTATGTGTATGTGTTTATATGTAAGTGTATATAGTTGAAAGTAAAGAATTCTCCAGCAAGCTAAATGATGGAGTACCACAGTTCAAAGGCAAATGCTGCTTCTGTAGAGACAGCCATGTTGATGTACTTGTGTAAAATTAGATGCCTTGTATTTTAAAGTTTCTAAGTAGCATAAAATGCTTGAGAATGTCTCTGACATCCTGAAAAAACAAACTGGCCTGTTATACTGAGGAACAGATATTTCTAGCCTTTAAAAATTTTATGGGAATCTTTAAAATTCTTTGCGAGGCAGACTGAACTTTGGGTCTTCTCACTCATTAATAAAGTAGTAGACTATGTATAAGATGCATTACTGTATTTAATAAAATATTTTCTACTACATTTGTGGTGGTTTTAATGATAAATATCTACTAATATCAAGGAAACTTTAAATATCCATTAAATTCCTTGGCTCTTCTGTTTGTAAAACTGTCCTAATTAGTATCAATAATAGGACCATGTATTAGATATTTTTTTGACAGCAGGGTAGTTGCATATATTTCAAATCAAATACTCTGAAGATAGGTCTGGAACTGAATAGCTTTCATTGTAATGCATTATTTCTTTATGAGGTAAGGCATGTATATGGATTTGCTCACTTGCTCCGACATTAGTAGAACAATGCTGCAAATGAAATTACATTAATGTGTTAGCTGCTGCAGTTGTAAATCCAGAGGATAACTGTATAAATTACTCTCTTTGAAATTGGACTGGTACATTCATTTAATGTACAAAAAATGTTATGAGATATTATATAAATAGTATTTTTTTTCATCCATACAAAATAGGTGTGTAGATTTGATCCATCCAGGGCACCCGCAGAGGTTTCAGAAGGGTTTTAATAACGCACATCTTTGTTTCTTTATCAAGAATGAAATATTTGCCAATCACAATCATGTAGTAAATTTGTTCAGCTGGGTCTTACATTTGAAAATGATTGTTTCTGCAGTCAGATTTTGTCTGCTTAAAATACTAGTAGCAGCTCCATCAATTATTTCTTAAATGCCTGTGGATGTTACTGATCATTTAGAAACTGTTATGTTGTAGTATTGCAGTGACTGTTTCTAGAAATCTAGATGGAAGCTCTTACATTAACAAATCCATGTGCTAGTATTGTAACTTCATGGCGTGTTTCATTCTTATGTACAATTTCCGCATGTAACATTTTGCATAGGCAGTGAACTCATAGCCTTTGATGTGAAAACTTCTACCTATTCCTCATGGTAATGCAAAACGTTTTGAAATACATTATCCTTTTTCTTCTTCCTTGCAAAAGATCAGGAGATGAAATAAACCTTGGCATTTTCTTCAAACCATGCACTGTTTACCTCTTCCCACTACCACCTTGGATCATGGCAATGCTCAGGCTCAGGAGAAGTGGGAGGAAAAGCATTTCTTTTAGTTCTAATGCAGTGCTTTATTCAGTTTACAATACAACACGGTAAAGAAAGAGAAAGCATTTGCACTGTGAACATTTTTCACAGCATTTATTTTTTTTGTTGTATAATGATTCTTTTGTAATTCATCTGGTGTCATTTTGCACTAGAGGTATTTAAGTAGAAGGCATTATATAGGTACTTTGAAATCCTTTCCCTAATTCTGTATTTATATTTCCTTATATATAAATATATATAAATATTGTTTTCTGATTGAAAAGTAACAGTAAAATCACCATATTTGATCAGTGAATCTAGCCATTGATATTTACAGATTTTTTAAATGTTTTCCAGTTCCTGCATTTATTTTTAAATGTAAGGATTTTAGTCATATCAAAACAGTATAATTTTTTTTATCAACCACATTTTACCTCTTTACTGAGGTAAATCTTTGTTCTTATATTGGAATTCTTAAAATTAGAGCTTTTTTTTTTTCCCTTTTGTTCTCTTTTTTCTTCCTCTCTTCCACGCTCTCTTCAAAACAAATTATAATCAGGTAATGATTGGCAGCAATTTTTAGCAGTAATAATCAAAGCTGAGCAATTTTAGTACCTATTATGTTCCACCTGCAGGATCATTTTCTTGTCCTGTAGCACACTAGGTAGCACAAATGATTGACTTAATAAAAAAATTATCATGCATTACAAAGTAACCTACTCTGCCTAGTGCCAGAGAGGGTACCATCTCTGAAGAATCCTAACAAAATCTCCTTCCATTCAGACAACAAATAAATTGCCTTATCAGCTGATTTTCTGTCTAAAATCTTAGTACTCTATAAGAAGCTTTGTATTTCCAGTTTCAGAATGTGACCTCCTTTCCCAGGAATGCAGCAGAAGCAGCTCAACCCAAGACTTCTTATTCCATTTTAAAAAGCTAGAAAACAACCTCTCCTCCCAGCCCACAAGTTCTGTACAAAAACAGATAAAATAAATTGTCACTAAATATTTTGTTGTCCTAGGCAACAACTTGTTCTTCCTTCAACAGCTTAGAAGAGCCTTGGATAGGTTTACATTTTACAGCCTTAACCTTTTCAGTGTTGTTTCAGGAAGAAAATTGGTTTTCTATTTTGAAATAATGTCCTTTTTCAGATTCTTTAATCTAATACTAATTTAGAAATTTTACACACATTCTATTTTGAATTTGTCCTCCCAAACATGCAGTCTTAGGATAGCATCTTTCATTACAATAATAGTAAATTGTAGTAAAGGTAGTTCCTCTAAAGTAATTTCCTTATGAGTATTTATTTTTTCCATTCTAGACAATATTTGTGCTAGTTTTGCCAGAATTGGTTGTCCTAAATGTTTGAATTTGCTGCCCCCAAAATCTACCTTTCATAGTTCTAGTTTATGGCATTTTAAAGCAGATTTTTTTTACTGAAGGTGAGTATAAAATACTTGAAGTTAGTGGTAGATAAAAGCAAACAAGAGCACAATGATGTTGATGTTGTAAAGCAATATTTCTGCCTTTATATAAATTCACAGTGATAAAAATCATGAACAAGTATCCCCTGTTTGCAAAAAAATAAAGCTGCAGAATTCATTGCATAATATTTTCAAGGACTGCAGTACTATTTTAATGCTTTTAAAAGAATACTGTGGGGTTTGTAACTCTACTGTTCAGCAGTGTGCAAAGGAGAAATGATTCCTCTTTGAAATATCTTTTAATCTTTCTTTTCTTCTTCTTCATTGCTTTGTAGGATATTGTGAGGAGTTATAATTACAATAAAAATTCTCAAGAGAGTATCAGATCTTGCCTAGCATCATTTGTCTTCTGTTCATGACTGGTATTAATGATTAAAGGTAAAGAGGACTGAATGGCAGTCCTTTTAGCTGTAAGGAAGTTGAAGACCAGCAACATTTTAGAAACATTTTCCCTGGACAGCAGGTTTTGTTAACATACTCAGGTGTAAAAGCAAATGCTGTGCTGTGCCATATAGACATATCAGAGTGATTAATGTGCCAGAAATAGGACAGCAGCATTATCCCTGGTCTTCTGCTTGATTCTGCCTTTTCACACTGTTCAGAGCTGGCTTGGACAATCCACCGTGTTTGTATCATACAGACACAGTCATGGCCTTCAAAAAAGATTGAAAAAGTGTTATACCAAGATTATTAATAGAAGTAAGGTCAGAACTTTTCAACACAATAAAGATGAGGGGAAGTATTCACTTAGCTATAAAAGATTCTGTTGCAGCCTACAGACAACAGGGTTTGATTCCTTAAAGTCATCTTCAAGGATTTTGTCTTTCATTGTTTTAACTTCCAAAGGAATAAGGTTTCAGTCACCTTCCATAAAGGGCAATTCCAAATTCTAGTAGCTGGTTGTGCCAAGAAACTCTTTTATATTGTCCGTATTATTTCAAAATTACATACCATTATCTCCAGTTATCAAAAGCAGGATTTCCTACATCTGTAGAAAAATGGACTTTTTTGACAGCCCCAGTGACACCCTGAAAATAAAATATTACTGACAGGTTATTTGTGACCCTTTTCATAATGATCAAGTTGTTGCAGAGTTGCATACATTTAACTTCTGATTAATGATCCTACCTCAGTTTGTATTTTTTCTTATTCATCACTTATTTTAAAGAATGTTCTTCATATCATGTACACATCTTAAATCTGCAATATTCACCCAAAAGTAGTATACAAGGGTGATCAGGGGACTGGAGCACCTCCCGTATGAAGACAGGCTGAGAAAGTTGGGGCTGTTCAGCCTGGAGAAGAGAGGGCTGCCTGGAGACCTCATAGCAGCCTTCCAGTATCTGAAGGGGGCCTATAAGGATGCTGGGGAGGGACTACTCTTCGTTAGGGGCTGTAGTGACAGGGCAAGGGGTAATGGGCTCAAACTTAAACAGGGGAAGTTTAGGTTGGATATAAGGAATAAGTTCTTTCCTGTGAGGGTGGTGAGGCACTGGAATGGGTTGCCCAAGGAAGCTGCAAATGCTCCATCCCTGTCAGTGTTCAAGGCCAGGTTGGACAGAGCCTTGGGTGACATGGTTTAGTGTGGAGTGTCCCGGCCCATGGCAGGGTGGTTGCAACTTGGTGATCTTAAGGTCCTTTCCAATCCTAACTATTCTATGATTGCATGGATTTTAACTCACTGCCATAATTAAAAAAAAAAAAAAAAAAGGAAATGCAGTTAAGAATGCTTTAAGTGCAATGATATTCAAAATGGTATTCTGATAATGAATTGCAATATAGCTGTTGTAAATCTGTTACTCTGCTAACAGAAAATGAGAGATCTTTCTAGTTCTGTTGGGTTCAAAACAGTTTCAAAATCTATTGCAGTGTTTTATTTGTGTTTTTCATCAATGAATTAAGCACCTCTTTCAGATGCACTAATGACAGAAGCTATTGTGAAAAAGATATAGTTGGACTTTACTTAATACTTCTGTCAGATTGAGAGGCTGGTTATGTAAAAACACTCATCAGGAAAGGCCATACATCAGTTTTCCAAATAGCAATTTTTATAATTCTGGATGAGTCAGCCCAAGCTCCTGATCACCCTGATTTTTTCAGGGTCTAGACTCCATGCTATCATTTCAAGGAACAAATTCAATAATAATAACAGGTAGTTGTAGATGAGCTGCTAATGATGATCTAGCAATTTCTATCATCACAAAGGTTTTCTCATCAACCCCATCTCCCATAGGTATCATCTACTTGAAGATGGAAAACACAGTCATAATGCCTTCCTTTAAAATACCCCTCCAATAAGCCATAAAGAAATGCATATGCACTCAAGTGCACACATAAGGCGAAAGAACAAGAATTATGCAGAGCTAAGTATTTTAAACGTTTGTGTTCCCACATGCAATATGTTTCTACTGTGCTTTCAGTGAATGTAACCAAACACAAGGTAGTTTGTGGTTCCTGTCTTATGAGTTAAATTTATACAAGATTTATATAAGCAATAGGTAAGCATCAAAGCTATAGCCGGGGAGGATAGATGGCAAAACACTGGTATAGTTCGTAAATTTACATTATTAAAAGGTAGTGATAGATCCATGCTGCTGCTTCTGTTGAAGCTGAGCAACAACTTGCAAGCACAAATAATTATTCTTACCTGCTTTTAATAGCAAAGTATACAGTAGCACTAGTACGTGACATCCACCAGGAAAACTCATTATCTTGGGTTATCTGCTCTGATTTGTGAACATTTTTTTTAGTTAATTTGTGGCTCCCTGGGAAGCAGAAGCATAAGATGTGACTTAATGTGAGAGAAATAAAATAAGCTTAATTTGCCTCTAAGCATATGGAGTGGTTGGCTTTGGAAATTCACTAGAACTGAGGCATGGGGAAAAAGAAACTGAGAATTGAGGAGAGTTAGTAGTAAATGAGGGAGTTATATGCAAGGATGAGATGTCAAGAGTGGGAAACAACTATATTAGATGCTAATAGGCTTTAGCAAGAAAGACTAGAAATAATAGCATACACAGAGCATATAAGTATCATATAAACCAGGCACAGATTAACTTAAAATCCTTATTTTATGTCTACCTCAAATGTAAACAAAGGACTACACAGATACAGAAAGAGTTTCAAATATTCAAAATTATTTTCACATTTGGTTTTCTGTTTTCCCTTAGTCTTCAGATAAGCTTGCATGCTCTTTGGGGCAGGGAATCATCTTCGTGCACTGACAGTGAGCTCCTAGAGCATTCTTTAAAATATGAACTAAAATTCCTCTCAGTACTTTTACTACTCTATTAATAAACAAAAAAATCATCAAAATGATGATTTACAGAAAATGTGAAATATGACCATGTCTTACATATTATAGAAGAAAAAAAAAAAAAAACATCGGCTAGTATTTCAGATAAGATTTGTGTCAAGAGTGCCTTGACAGTTCTGGGCAAAATATTTTCCTGGGGATTTTGGTATAACGTGCTTTAGCTTTTCACCATAAGATTTCTAGTGATTTCTGTAGTTCAGATAAGGAAGAGAAGCAAACTGGCTGATATCTTTTCTTCATTTCCCCGAGGATTTAGCACAGATTATTACAATGTGTCAAGGATAAAACCACCTCACTCTTTTGCAGGAGGTGCTGTTAAACAAAATGGCTGAGATTTTGTGTTTATTGCTGACATTTTGTTTTATTTCCATAAGCAACAGCATTTTATCACTCCCTTTGTTTTTGCTCTTATACATACATTTTTATGTGTAAGTATACAATGAGGTACTGTATTTTTTCTTCTGAGAATGAAGGAAGATATTCCTTATAATTCAATGCAGATGCATTAATAGGGCGGTGAAGAATCTGGTCCTGAAACTCACTTATTTGGTTTGACTGTTCATATAACAACTATCAAGGCAATAAATATACTTAGAGGGTCTGAAATGTAAATCTTGTAATGGGAAAATGTCAAGGTAAGTTTAAATGGATAACAGAGTCAGAAATGTGTTTACTGATACTGAAAGAATCTGTCATCAGAATCACAACAGACATAATTCTGAGTATCTGAAAACTTGTACCCAGATTAAATTTTTGTCATGTCCTACTGGTATCTTGAAAATTGCGAAGTTGTTAAATAAAAAAACAAATCCCAATTATCTGTCAAAGTGAGTATAGGATGATGTGGCAAAGGAGCTATCTCTGTATAACAAATCATTCTACTGAATTGTAAATGAGATGAGTATTACTGATAATACCCAGTCAGATTTTACGTGCAAGTAGTAAAACAATGGTAAGAATGTAGCATGCCTTCTTTATTTCAGAAGCTAGCTGACACTTGGCTTTGAAACGTACTTTGTGGAATCAGTTCTTTTTATTGCTCATTTTGTTTTCTACTTCACCCTTTTTATCTCAAAGGCAATTTCCATGAAAATGTTTTGGAGCTTTGTTGGCTCTCACTCTGAGTTTCCCACCTGCGTTGCTAATCCTGTTTAGCTGACATGCTGAGAGTAAGTTGTCACGGTACATAAAGAACAAACACTGGTCAGTACAGTGTACATTCTGGTATGTATTGGAGGTTTTGTACCTTTGACACTCTCATCAAAGCAGTCTTGCAAGCAGCTGAAAACTTGGCTTGGCAGGACATATGTCATGGTGCGTGTATGCATGTGTGCATGTGTGTATGTGAAGTTCTGGAGTTCATCTGTATTTCCTATTAAGATTTATTGACATTTTAGTATCTCAGCATGTTTATTCGGTGCGTTGTTTACCATGAGGCTCTTGAGAACATTTTAAATGTATGGGCTGAAGTGATTTTTTGCAGTAAGGTACCGTGAAGTGTTTAAATGATACATAACGCCTTTCTTTTTAAGACTTTTTCTTTGCCAGGCTTCAGATCATATGATAGCACAAGCAATAAAAAGCAAGACCAATAGCATTCTCAGAGTGTTTTGACCCAACCAGTCTCTCTCTTCTCGTGGAGGAAGAGAAGGAATCTCAGTTGTGTTGTTCACTATTTTTGAGCGCATCATCTAATTGGCTATTACCAAAATGCTTACAAGTTTCAAGAAAATGATTTAAAGCACATCTTCACTGAATTATGTCCAAAAAAGGCAATGTTAGACAAAATTCATAGCTGTCTTTCATTTGTACATTGTATTAATTAGTCATTTTACATATTCCACTCATGAAGTGGGTGGAAGTGTAGCAAGACATTGCATTGTTGGAAAAGCCTATGCTTTTCATATACAAGTATTACTTTTAAAGCTTCTTGCAATGATTGTTGCTACAGTACTCAATCATGGATATACCATAAACTTTCCAGATTATTTTATTTTAGCTAAAACAAATTGGCTTAAGAAACAGACAGTGATTTTCATAATGGTACTACAGTTCTGGAAAGAAAATTTTGAAATTTATTCTTGAAATTTATTTATTTTTTAATTTAGAAAATTAACATATACAGGTTTTTTTAATTACATTTGAAAATCTAAAGTGTAAAAAAAGTATCATCTTGAAAACATATTTCATGTAGGTTGGTGATTACTTGACATTTCAAATGATTCGAAAGAAGTTATTAGTTTGGGGTTTTTTACCTGTATTGAACATGCCATGTCATATTTTACTTTAGCAAAAGAAGGGCTTATGAAGGGATAAAATTATGGTAGCTAGCTATATCAGTGAAATTCATATTTACAACTCATATATAGCCATAGGAGATACATGTGTAATTTCTTGCTATAATCATTGAAGGTACACAGTCATTTCTTTGATATGATTCATCTTGTCCAAAAGCAAATGCTTAAATTACATCAAATGAGTCATTCCTTAAAGGTGACTATTTCTCTCAGTTAACTAAAGGGACCCTTATGAGGTCTCTATTGTGTATATTTTACTTTCTATGACATGAGTACTGTTCTAATTTTGAACATGGCTTTATACACAAGAAAATACAATAGAAATTATTGACTAAAGATGTGATGTCCAGAAAATAAGCTATAGTCAGAAAAGAAAATAGTCCCAGTATTGAAACTTCTGAGATGAAAGCTATTTCCCCTAGAAACCTTTTTTTTAATTGTGGAAACATACTGGAAAGTCTTGGTATGTTCTGAGAAAGCTGCTGTAGTACACCATCACATACCAAAACATTTTATCGTTACCAACCACTGGATGTACCAGACTGCTAAATAATACCTGCATATTAGGAATGTTGTATATCTCACATCTTTTTTTATTTTTATTTTTATTTTCAGTCCTGCCACTGTACACCTCATTTAATTCTATGGCATTTGTATTAGAAAACTGCACATTTACCATATTTTTAGTTCTACATTGAAAAAGTAGCCAGAGTAAATAATCTTGGTTTTCTGACGTGACTTTTTTGTGAAAAAAATCTAGAATAAGCCCATATAAATCAGATTTTCAAATTCTGTTTTTAAATTCCCATGGTTTATCCAGGACCTGTGTTTCTTATTCAGGCAAGAAAAGTCCCATTCAAATAGTGCTGGCTCTGACTTTCTAAGGGCTGTGCTCTTTACAGCTATGCCTACAGATTTGAACCTCTGTGTACTTCTTATAAGCTTTATGTAAGATAATACTTTGTAAACTTCATTGCAAGATGATAAAAATCCATTCTGTGTTTGGCAGTTAAATCAGGCACTGCCTGAAAGTATAGCTCTGAATGTCTCCCAGGTTCAGACAATATATCTACTCTGCATTTGAGACCTAGAAAACTTTTGCAAACATTTTCCTAGTGTTCTGTTAGAAAGTGTGTATATATATGGCAAAGAAGGAATTTAATTTGAGTATGCTTTCCTAGTCAGTGAAAACAGAGGAGTCACACATGCAGAATCACCAGCTTCAGCTCATATTCCTTAGATTGGTTTAGAATACAAAAAAGTTTGAGTATCTTCTTACACCTATAGAGAGACGTTATAAAAACATATTTTAAATTGCTCTTGATATCTGTGTGCATAATTTTGTACAGATTTGTGTATATCAGAAGCAAGATGCTAAGATACGCTTCTGTCTGGGAATTGAAAAAAGAATCAAAAAGCTCATCAGATAATTGACAAAGCCAATTTAGAAGATACCAGTAAAAGAATTTAATACTGTTACCAACACTGATATGAGCACAGAATCTTTATATGTGTCAGAACTTTATATGTTTGAAGTGTAAAACCAAAATTAAAACAGAGTTTATATTAAAAAAAATAGATAACAAAACCCCTTTAAAATTAATTCAAGGAGAAAAATGCTCATGACATCTGAAAAGTTAGAAAACTGTCTCTTGGAATGGGCAGTGTAGACATTACCCTTTGATAAATTTAGAGTAGGTGAAAAACAGTGAGTAATAGCCCTGTATGACAGGAAGACGGGTCAGAAACCTGTAGGAGGCTCTGCAGCCCTAACTTCTGTGATTCAGTGGTGATATCCCATATTAACTTCCCTGTAAAGAAGCACTTTCTGCTATACTGGTTAGACGACGGCGTTTTAGAATCATTGTAATAAATGAAAATTCCACTAGGTGGTTCTGGTGCTCTTCTAGCAAGGACCGAGAATGTTGGCGCGCGGCAATTCCGTTCTTTTTTTGCTGTATTGTTTTCCTATCCTGAGTATGTCAGCATCGAAACATTTAGTTGTATTCTGAATAATAATAATATTACTAATATATTTCTTGATTATGGGTAAAATACTGTTTGTCAATAAAAGCCAACGTATGAGACTTTAATATTGTAAAATTACATTGGTAGGGGGTTAGTATTTATCAGTGGTGTGTGACAACAGAACATGAACAGTGCAATCATGGGAGCTTTCTTTTTGTATGGGCCCTTGCTTAAGGTAGGATATTGATTTAAATACCTCCCTGCTTTAGAGCTCTGCTATAGCCCTGTGCAGCCAGTCTTGCATTTTTATTAAAATCAGCTTCTACTTACCACTTTTTCCCTTTGCAATTCCAACTACTTTTACTCTCAGATGGCCTGAGATATGCAACTTGAGATACACAGCTTGCATATTCTCAGCTTCTATTCATCTTTAAAGGCTGCTGTTTCTATTTTAGACCTGAAGAAAGGCCTTTGTGCCCAAATGCCTCTATCTCCCAAATGTGTGAGTCTGGTCTAATACAAATCTTGCCCTTTCGAGTAGGCTTAGAGTGTGTTGCTAGTTCTACAAAAGGGTATGAAATGTTTTCCTGTCTTTTTTTACCATTTCTGGTCTTACACAGTAGTTATTTTTGCTACCATGGTACAAGTTATTAATGTTAGGTAACTACTCCAAATATTTCCACAAAAAGAATGTAGAACTCAGTTTGCTTTAGTTGTGTTTGCATTTTCTTAATATATTAATGAGTGGGTTTCACAGAAGTGTTCATGGGAGAAATTTACAGAATACAGAACGGATATGATAAATTCCAAGTCTGCACACCAGAAAACCAATTCTGATAATTAGTGGGTTTTAAACTACTTCAATATATGTCCTTTTTTTTCTTTTTTTCTTTTTTTCTGGCGAACATGTAGGCCTATGTGCAGCAAATATATGCATATTGACAATAGCCATGCTGAGCCATGAAATCACTGACAGACCCACAGAGCTCCACAATGCACTGTAAGCTCCCATCAGGCCAGAAAGGAGAGCTCATATCATGTACTACAGTTACAATACATCTGCCATTAGTTTTGCAATTTACATATTGAGTATTCAAAATAAGTCTTTCAGAAAGCCCCTGGATCAAATTTCACAAAAAAGTAGGAAGCAAAAGGCATTTCATGAATTCTTTCCTTTCTTCTGCCCTTTCTGCATCTTCAACCTAACTTTAGGAGAGATTGTCCATTTTGCAAACAGTTTGCATAACACAATCACTTCTAGTTTGTGCTTGGGCCATGCTTTTCTGAGGTCATGTTTGTGCTGGTTTGTATTTAGGGCTTAGTAGCACTACTGTAATCAACATGGTAAGAATCTCCAGAACTTGTGTATACTTTCTACAGGTGATGTTTTTATTTCTTTAACCCACTGTAAAGAAAGCTTTTAAAATCAGGCTGTGCATTTGCTATGAAACATAAAACTTTCAGAACATCTACTTATCCTCTATATTCATCTGATGCCATGCCATGCAACTTATGCAGAGAATTTAAACTGGATTGATACCCCAGTTTACCAGAATAACCTACTTCTTTTTTGTAGTAGATGTAGAATGGAGATCAGTCATTGAACAAGACTAGAACTAGATATATTTCCCTGTACACAAGGGTCTCAAAAGTTTACAACAGCAAACACCTCCAGAAAACTTCCATCAAGAAGGGTAAACCAGCCTGAAAGGCATTATGTATGACATGTTTGAAAACGCTCTGCTTTGGCTGATAGATGTAGAATGCTCCATCTTTCTGTACAAAGGGAGAAGGCATCTTAGGAAAATACCAGAAAAAGTGGTACACTTTCTAAAATGCATATTCATTCTTTCATCTTGCTATGGCCAACCATCCAAATCAGAAGGATTTTTAAGACGTGATGTAAATGCTTTCTAAGCTCTAGAAAGCTCACCTAAAAATGCCACAGGGATAGAAGATCAAACGTGCAACAGATTGTGATTTATATGTTGAAATACCCTTGTGACCTGTGTTATTCTAGAAAGACCTAAGACCACTTGGAACTAAATATTATGGCACAGAAATGCATATATGGAGGGAAATTAATTCTCTTTATAGTCAAGCATCTAGTGTAAAGTTATTTAGCACTCAGTAGCCAGTTCTGAGTGCAGAAATGTGTGGATTTGCAACATTTATTTCTGCCAAAGTTTGTTAGTGAAGCTTTAACAGACATGCCTTTGAAATAAAAAACAAAACAAAACAAAAAAAGACTCAGCTTTATGGTTAAAACCCAGAATCTCATGAGTTAACAGAGAGCGGAGGTTTACTTTTCAAATATTTTGTCTACTGTTTCTTTACCTGTTCAGGGACTATCCCAATAACCAATATTAACGCATTTGTGGGTGTGAAGAACTAGCAAGAGCATTCAGGTTTTTGGTTGTTGTTTGTTTTTTTTTCAAAGTAGTACAATAGGTGAAGCAACACTACCATGCTTCAGTGCTGCCCACAAGCCCTACCTTAAACAAAGGAATGTCATTATTCACGATCTATAAAATTTATGTTTTACATGAAAACAAAACAATTTTCTGCCAACTTTTGGACATTTCAGGTGTGTCTTACTCCTCAAGATATAAAACACAGAGGTGAGTTATGTTGGCACAAACAACATTTTTGTGTGGTTCATAATTGGTATTGCCAGAATTGACCACAAACTCAGAAGAAACTATATTTCTTTTCTCTTGTTATTTCAAAATAGTATTTCTATTATATCTTAAATGATGCTTGTCACTGTGTGCTTTATTTCTAGAGTTGCATCTTATGGTACATTGTTTTTCAGAACACATAAAATGGCACAGAACAGCCTGGCATATTTTAAATTGTCATGGTGGTTTGTAACACACCAAGATACCTTAAAACACCACTAGAGCCAGAAAACATTGAAGAATGGTTTGGGTTAGAATTCTGATTTTGAGCATGTTTTGCAAAGCCATGGTTGCATTCATTTCCATCAGGACTACCCAGAATATGTATGCTGTTGTTATTCCTGATGGATTTGTACTTGCTGCAGTAACAATCAAGCAACATAGCCTTTCTGGCCTATGATACATTACCAAATTAGTTGTGACTTTAGAACAATTATACCAAATTAATTGTGACTTTAGGACAATTAATTCCCCAGTAATGCCTGTATTAGTAAACTAAATGGTGTTCAGAAAGCTTCTCCAGGCACTAGAGCACACATTCAGAAGGCCCCAGGTATCTTTTTGGCATATACCAACTAGCATTCTCTCCAGCAATTCACAGACACAAATCTGGAGCTAGGATGTTTTAGAGGCCATTCACAGCTGGCAGGCTATGCTGTCCCTCGGCTTTGCAGAGTCAGAGTTTACTAACACAAGTGCAAACCATTTCAAACAATTTTGCCTTAAGGCCCAGGAATATTCTTGGGCAGCACATTTATTGCTACGGCTATAGATCTAGACTTCAAACTCAAAGAGTATCTCAACTCTGACAATATTGTAAACTTACATAGGCACTATCAACCTGATAATTACATTTTTCAATATTGCCCCTTTTTAGTTTTTTTACTGTAATTTTTTATTATCATGCTACCTCATTTTTAACAGTTTGTTAAATGTTCTTAGACCACCATAGAGAAGCCATAAAATTGCTAAAATAAAGTATTATTAAAAAAAACCCAACAAAATAAACAAGTACTAGTAATTTAGACCTTTAGAAAAGGTCAACAATGATACGTAACAACTGCATTTTTTCCTCTTTACAGTCCTTTCAAGCCTTCTTAGAATATTTTTTAAGAAGACCTGCTTGAAAAAAATTAGGATTCTTTTTTGCTTCTTCCTCCATTTTTCCACTCATAGCATTGTGTCCTAGTATTCCAGAAAAGGCAGGAGCGTTTGTGCCCTAAGTATGATTTTTATCCTGGTATCATAAACTATATACAGACATTGAACCACCTTAAAAATCTCATGTGCTATCTGCAGTGACAAACAAATGTATTTACTTCCCAGTCCTTTTCTTCTCAGTTGTTCCGAAACTCATCTTGATCACTGTCTTGATGTAACAACACTTTATATGAGATTTGAACAACTTGAATCTCAATAGGGAGTTTCAATTAGTGCCAAAAGTATTCCATTTCTATCTTTCTCACAGTACTGTCATACAAACAGCAGATGAAAGGTTTAAATTTTAACATGTCCTCCAGCATACGCCTTTGATTTGTATTGTAAAATACTGTTTGACAGCCTGCACTTATTTACTTTATTACTCTACATAATTTTTTAAAAATCATTTCAAAAGTTGATACAAAGTATGAGAGAATAATCTAGGTATTGGCTGTGATACATCTTCCATTATCACCTTGCTTCTTTCCAACAATTTTGCTGTTTTTCAGCAAGTCCACATTCTATGATACCCAGGGGTTTGAATTGCTTTCTAACTTTAACATCAGCTGTCAGTTAAAGCCTTTTAGTCCTTCCATTGCTCTCTCTATAGACATTACTGCATTAACATTGTAATGATGTTAACTCAGAGCAATCTGCACAGTACCTATCACAGTGACTTCCTGACTCATGATCAGTGTTTCTGTCCACTTTAGTAGAAGAAAAAGTAGCTATATCTGTATTTTGTTACAAGTGATTTAAACTTTGTTTCCATTTGATCAGGTAAAAAGCAAGCGAACTGGACTGTCCCTGCCGTCCTGCATCAACAGGGTACCTCTGAGGGCACTGCAGCGTGAAGGTGTGATTTAAGAGGTCTTGTACATCCTGGCTTACCCAGCAGAAGCTGACTTGTCGTTTACAACTGAATTGTTCAGTCCCAAGAGGATATCCCCCAGGGGACTATCTGTTGAAATCCACGGTACCATAGGTGCTGTGCTGTCAGTAGCTGCACTGCCTGGGTATGTCAGCACAGGCTGAGGTCACGCATCTGGGTAGCAGTTAAGTTGGTGCTTACATACGTCTCAGCCCATGACTCGCTTCCTCCAGGAATATTTTGCCGTCTCATGGTATGGCAAAAATGGCACCAGGGGAGCCTGATGCTGCGTTGGCTGTGCCGCAGTATGTCAACAGTCAGATGTGCCTCACAGGGGGGGTGGTGTGGGTGCACACAACACTCCTTTGCAGCTGCAGCATCTTTCCCTACCACTGGCAGCACCTGAGCCAGAAATGACTCAACTTTAAGATACTGACAGAAGTCACGAGCACTGCTATTTAAAATCATAGTATTTCAAAGCTGAACTAAGCTGACTGTAACACATGCCACAGAGATCCATAGTCTGGTGTATGGAGTCACTTTGCAGAAGATTTAAAGCAATGTTTTACCATCACTGATGAAAAGGAAAGAGAGTATTTTGAGACTAGAGGGAGGAACAACAAGATTTAGCAAGAGTCCAGAAGTGTCAGGGTCCACAAGGCCAGGGACTCAGGCAGGAACAGGGCAGGGGGCTGGTCCCACCACCCCAGCCAGGACCAGGGCAGCCAGGAGGGACCAGGGCAGCGCCAGGCATCAGACATCTGCCTGGACACAGGGATAGGCTGATGCTGGATTGGGATGTCAGCCCATGGGTGAGTGTTAGGATTATACACAGTGGGGGAACTGGAGTCAGACATGGCTCTAAGGATGGTTGTGCTAGGCCTCCCTGCAGTGCTATCTGGGGGGCCTCCATGGGCCCATGGACACCAGAAGGGATGTGGTGTGGCTCTTATCAGAGTGTAAAGGTAGCAGAATGCCACATAATGATAGTGACTTCTTTTCTTGATCCACTTTGTCAAATCCTCCAGAATGTAATAACCTTGCTGCTTATATAGTTTGCAATATATAAATAATTTTTTATTGGTGATTCCAGATGCCTTAGATCTTTCAGGAAGTTCATAGATTTGGATGCAGTGGTGTACTTGCTTATGTCCTTTCTGACAAAATGTGGGTGTAACAGATTACATTACTGAGGATCACTGGTGGATAGATGTAGGAGATTGCCTTTCTCTATTGAGAAACTCTAGGCTATAGGTAATGATGCAGGAACATTTTAAGTGTTTCTACTCAAGAGTAATTTCTAGGATATCTGATACTTTCAACTGAGTTGTATATAAAGCATGGTGATTTTGTTCTTGTCTCTTTTCTCTACATTTCTGTAAATTAATTTTAAACTTAGCCATAGTTTGAAATTAATGTCTTATTAGTTAATAGATTTTAAGTAAGTTAATAATATTATGCTTGCTGGTAGAAAGATGATACTTTTCACAAAATAGCACGTCCTTATTGTTTAGTTCCTTTTAAGTTTCAAGGATGAGAAAATAAGCTATGTTAGATGAAATTTTGTGTTTATTGTTAACAAAGAAGATATTTGTTAGTTATTGTCATAGATAAGTTCATGAAAATATAGATAGATTGGAGAGATATCAATTTCATAGGTGGAACACTCGGTAGATAAAGAACTGGCTGGATGGCCGCATGCAAAGAGTTGTGGTCAATGGCTCAATGTCCAGCTGGAGAACAGTAACGAGTGGTGTCCCTCAGGGATCGGTGTTGGGACCAGTCTTGTTCAACACCTTTATTGGTGACATGGACAGGGTGATTGAGTGTGCCTTCAGCAAGTTTGCTGGTGACACCAAGCTGTGTGGTTTGGTTGATACGCTGGAGGGAAGGAATGCCATCCAGATGGACCTTGACACGCTTGTGAGGTGGGCTGATGCCAACCTCATGAAGTTTAACCATGCCAAGTGCAGGGTCCTACACCTGGATCAGAGAAATCCCAGGCACAGCTGCAGGTTGGACAGAGAAGAGATTCAGAGCAGCCCTGCGGAGAAGGACTTGGGAGTGTTGGTCGATGAGAAACTTAACATGAGCCGGCTTCAGTCTGCAGCCCAGAAAGCCAACCGTATCCTGGGCTGCATCAAAAGGAGCATGACAAGTAGGTCAAAGGAAGTGATCCTGCCCCTCTACTCTGCTCTTGTGAGACCTCACTTGGAGTATTGTGTGCAGTTCTGGCATTCTCAATGTAGAAAGTACATGGAAGTGTTGGAACAAGTCCAGAGCAGGGCCACAAGGATGATCAGGGGACTGGAGCACCTCCCGCTTGAAGACAAGCTGAGAAAGTTGGGGCTGTTCAGCCTGGAGAAAGCTGCGTGGAGACCTCATAGCGGCCTCCCAGTATCTGAAGGGGGCCTATAGGGATGCTGGGGAGGGACTCTTCATTAGCGACTGTAGTGATAGGACAAGGGGTAACGAGTTCAAACTTAAACAGAGGAAGTTTAGATTGGATATAAGGAAGAAGTTCTTTACTGTGAGGGTGATGAGGCACTGGAATGGGTTGCCCAAGGAAGCTGTGAATGCTCCATCCCTGGTGGTGTCCAAGGCCAGGTTGGACAGAGCCTTGGGTGAGATGGCTTAGTGTGAAGTGTCCCTGCCCATGGGAGGGGGTTGGAATTAGATGATGTTAAGGTCCTTTCCAATCCAAACCATTCTGTGATTCTATGATGGATGATGTGGCAATTCTACTCTTTCATATAACTGTATTAGTTTATTATCCTTGACACTTTATAGGCTATCTCAAAGTTCAGTAGAGGGAAACAGATACCTCCCATTATTGATTATCCTACACTAAACTGTTGAGATGGCGCTTTTGACCTGTCTTGTTCAAAGGCCACCATATGACGGGGAATAAAACTTGTGTTCTAAAATTCCCAGATTCAGTGTTATTGAGCTCTGTCCTGATGAAAAATTACCTGGTTACCTCTGGATAATAATCTTTTCTGCAGTGAGATAAAAGCGGTGTTTGTACCATAGCAATGACTGAGTGTTGAGTAATATGCCAGAAAACTTCTGAGCTTTATGAGTCATCCATCCTGAGGTGGTGTGGCAATCCTCTGGGCTGATTTGGAGGAGAGAGCAGGAAGCATTTCAGAATGTTTCTGATCATTCCTATAATCATCTTGAAGTGAGCCAGGAGATCCTTGTAATCAAGTTTGTACTACATCAAAAACATTATTTGTGTTGAGCAAAGAAATGTTTTTACACACTAACAGAAGCAGGCAACAGCCAGAGGAGTCAGAATCTGCTTTTTGAGGTTAAGTTTTCCGAAGATTTTTATTTGAGGGGGTAATTTTGAGGGCAGAAGTTGCTTAGAAAGTTTATTTTTCACAAATTTTCTTCTAAACAGATTTGAAAACAATGTATCTTATTTCTGAAAATTCCGCTAAGGAATAGGTCATGTATACTATAGTTGTGGTGATATTTCTGAATTTGAAAATTAATACATAAACCAAAAATTAATATTTTTGTAGCTTTCATGCTGCCAGAATATAACAGGTTTGTGGAAATCTTCTGGTCAACACTTCTTGTTATCAAGTAGCATTTACAACTTTGAAGCTTAAATTTTCTTCCTTCCTATTTTCGGCTGCCTTAAGAACACTGACAAACTAGCAGGTCGCATGAGTTTTTTAATGATTTAAGGAGAACAGTCAAGTCCTGTATATGATTAAGCACTGCCTAGGTATTAGAAAGTGGTGAAGGCTGTTCTTGGCTGATGGACTTAGGCAGGGTATGGTAGGTACTGGTAAGGTTAGAGATTGCTTAAAGGAAGGTCTTTGAGAAGTCTAGTGATACAGAGGCTGAGTTAGATTGCTACCTAAACATGGCTAGGAACTGTCTGTGGGCTCTGAAATAAAGCCACGTGAGCTGTTTAGAAAAAAACTTCCCCAAACCCCCCCCCACCTCAGCTAGCTACGGAGCATGTTCCCTGGAGCAGGCTGTCCTGTGAACTGTTCATCAGAGAGTGCTAATTTGCAATCCCAAGGAGAAGGCTATCAGTTAATTAACATGGATGATGAGCAGTGTGGTGCCTGGGATCACTCCTTGGCTCCATTCCACTGAGCAGTTTAGCCATAAACAGAAGTATCCTTTCTGGAGTGAGCAGCTTTTCTCTGCAGGTTTCAGACTCACTAATGGGCATTGCTGATTGATCCAAAGGCAAATTGTGATTTAGTCTCATTCAGTGGGTTGTCTGCTCCTCTTGCTTTGCTTTATTAACACAAATTGATGGGAGCCCCTCTGTTGGAGCATTGACAGAACTTGACGCCTGGGATGTCAGATAAAACACCAGCTTATACCTCATTTTCTTTTGCATAGTCCTACTGCATATTTTTATAAGATAAAGACAACTTCTGAGCAACCTAGCTGAATAATCTGGTTCTGTGTGTACAGAAAAAAAAAATGCCCTGGCACAAAGTCACAAGTAATATTCAACAGGAATAAATAAATAAATAAATAAACAAATAAATACATTTTAATACATATACAGCAGCTTATCAAATCCAGATCCCTTATCTTTTTCTCTTGGATGCCATGGGTGAATTAGATTTGCAGCAGTCTGTATTTGTTTTTATGAGAACTATAATTCTTTCTTTCCCTACTTTACAAAAAGGACTATTTTCCCAGAAGAGCTTAGATGAAAATATGAAGCTATAGTCACAGACTTTAGCTTTTGTTCAGATTTTGTCCCGGTTCAATCTCCTGTGCCACAGTAATAGTTTCAAGATGATATGACTCTTCTTGCATCTGAATGGTTTACAGCAACAAGTCTTTTCTGAGCCAGGAGGCAGCAAATGCTTACCTCTGGAGGCTTAATGAACTCATTCTAATAACCAAAAGACCTATTTACATGTCAGTAATGTCTATATAAGCTGGGTTTACTGAAATCCTCAGCCAACTAGAAGATGCACTGGCTGTCGCATCTTGGAGGAACATTAACAAACACTCGCAACTTCTTATTTTGATTATTCCAAGTATTCATCAGGTATCATTCAGAAGCTGGTCACAGCAACAAGGAGTGATGGGCCTGAATACTAAACCCTGGCTTTCTAAGTTTGGAAAACAAATGAGTCTCTATGGCAGGGTGATACATCTGCTTCTTCCTAAATGATTTGGAATAGATTGTGAAGTTTTTTGCATTTGCAGAGCCTACCATGTAATTGAACAGCACCAAAGGACAATCTCCTGTATGATGTGGGGAGGGCAGGTATTACAGAAAGCATACAAAAAGGTCATCAGGAAAAGACATCTGTTTGGAAGGGAAAGCGCCTCACTGGACCTGCAGGAGAGCTTACTATAAGAAGTGAAACAGAGAGCTATTGAAAGAAACAAAGCCACCAAACAAGGTATTTTGCTTTTTAATGTCACAGCTCTTATGGGTGTGTGGTGTCTGTGGGAATAGATGCCATATTTTATAACTTCAGCAGACAGCATCCAGGACACACTATGTTATTTCATTAATGCCTCTGCCCCACCTGCATAAGACAGTCATAATATCCTTTATAGACTATTCCTTAGCTTTACATTTCTCTTTAAGAAGCTGCTGGTTTTTTAATATGCACGTCTGATGTAAGACGTGTGCTGGCCCCCAGAGTGAAAATCAGATCTCATTATTACTTTAAAAGATATGTACCTTGCAGAATATGAGTATTCCAGAGAAGAAATAGAAAACATTAAGTCAATTTGCTAGATAGTAACTACTTAGTCTACTTAGCTATTTGCAGCCTGTCAAGTATTTACTATTAACGAATTGACCAAGATGTTTAGATGATGGCACTGGAATAGCTGCCTATCCAGTTTTCAATCCCTAATTGCTTAGTTGGCTGCTTCACATTATGTAGATTATTTTTTTCACTGTGCTGTTTAGTAAGTTTGACATTTGTTTACTGAATTTACTAATACTGAAAGCTAAAGCTTGCAAGGACATGAGGTCTTCCAAATCTTCTGTAACTGTTGCTAACTACTGCAAACAGGACCTTCTGGATTAGGAGTGAGTGTGCAGGTTTGCAGTATCTACTGCTCTAAAAAGGAGCATTTCCACAGGTGTGATTTATCAATATTAAGGTTGAGGTCCTCAGAGCATCTGAATTGATGCTGCTTCACTGCTAACTTATCTTTCACATATTGCATATCTAAAGCTTGATAAGAAATGGAGTTCACAGTATCACTGCTAACCCCTCATACTTTTTTTTTTCTCCACACCCCGCCCCCCTCCCAAGATGTTGCAGTTGAGAGTGAGAAGACATTACTTATGGTCATACAACAACAGAAAGAGGCCAGAGGAGAGGTCAACTGCATAGCAACTGAACTTTTGGAACAGAAGACTGAGGGACCATGTCTTCCACCTTTTATGCAAGGATTCATAAAGATAGCCTGAATTGCAAAAGCCCAGGGGAATAAGGAAGGGGAAGAGAATGAACAAGAATAGGATTGTGGACCCCTTTGACTTTCCATAAAGAGTGTATGCTCAGCATATCAAAACATTACTAAAAACTGTTCAGCCTGGAGAAGAGAAGGCTGCGTGGAGACCTCATAGCAGCCTTCCAGTATCTGAAGGGGGGCTATAGGGGTGCTGGGGAGGGACTCTTCATTAGGGACTGTAGTGATAGGACAAGGGGTAACGGGTTCAAGCTTAAACAGGGGAAATTTAAATTGGATATAAGGAGGAAGTTCTATACTGTATGAGTGTTGAGGCACTGGAATAGGTTGCCTAAGGAAGCTGTGAATGCTCCATCCCTGCCAGTGTTCAAGGCCAGGTTGGACAGAGCCTTGGGTGAGATGGTTTAGTGTGAGGTGTCCCTGCCTATGGCAGGGGGGTTGGAACTGGATGATCTTAAGGTTCTTTCCCACCCTAACTATTCTATGATTATATGATACTTGAATTATGAATGTGAATTTTAAAATTACAAGTAATGAAGAAAAGATTACCCAAATAAATTGTTTTCAAAGATTACTAATCTAGCTGTTCCATCTTGCTACTGTACGTACTTGGTTTTTAGACTTGACAGAGAATGGTCTCCTCGTTGTGTCTTGGGTAGAGAGAGAAAACATTCAAAAGCTATCATCTCTAAAGTTCACACTGAGGTCCTGGCTCTTAGAACAAATTTTCTCCTTCCTCTGGAGCATACCTTAAATAGATTTCTTTTGGGGGAATTCACAGCTTCTTCTTGAAGCACTATCACATCAGCCATTTGTTATTTATTAGAAGCAGATATATTAGCACATCTCCAGTTTAAAGGTTGCTTTTCTCACACAGGTTTCTTTCTGTCCCTAGTGACTACCCAGCAATAGGGAACAGTTTTAGTGGACATTAAATGATCCGTGCCCAGACCACTTCACTGTTTGTAGGTCTAAAGCTATACTGTTGGGTTGATGGAGCTTATCTGCTTCAGATGACATTATGATTTAAGGCTTCATGGTAAATTAACGGTTTGAAAAGTTACAAGTAATCTTTCTGCACATGACCAAATGCAACAAATTAAGTCTTTCTTTTGCTGCTTCATGGTCTATTTGCATAGAGATCTGTGACCCTATTGTTTATCCAAATACATAGTGCATAATAATTTTATGCAAATAATGAATCACTTTGTCTTTTATTTTTACAAGAAATTGCCATAAAGCTAAAGCAAGAATATTCTTACACTAAACTCATTGGCACAAAGTTAATTTTCTTGTGTTTGTACTGTAAGTCATGCTGTTGTAAAAATGCTGAACTCTTTGTGAAACTCTTGGAGAAACTCTTTGAGAAAAACTTAATAAAAATGGAAGACTACATAAAATTGACTGATTGTACTCTCTCATACCTAAAAATACATGTAAATAGCATAATCATAAGGAAGGTTGTGAGCATTGGCTATTATGAATGATACTATTCTTGCTTTAAAGTATTTTTACTCTTGCTTTACAAGCTTTGTACCTGATATTGGTGATGACTAGAAGTTTCAAATAATTTGTGGCAAATAATGGATTTAATTAGTTTTAGCTCTCTTTCTGCATGTGATTTTGTCATGAACATCTTATAATTTTCTCAAATATATTCATGAGATAATTTCTCTGAGTAAGTTTTAGCGTATATGTTTTTTCACAACTGCAAATATTTGAAATTCAATATCTAAGATGTTTTAAAGAGCTTTGATTGGATGTATGAGTCATACAGTATTTTTCTGTTCCAGAACTGGTTAAAAGAACTTATAAATTTTCATGACTAGTCACATTTACAAGTTCAAATTTGCTATGTTCTTATTTTCTACCATTAATTTTAAAAGGTCCTTTTCTGTGAACTATTCTGCTGCTTGACTCCTTTGCCTGAAAATGCACACAAAATTAGCCTCAAAATGAGTCCACATACAACCACAGTAGAGTCAGCATTTTAAATATTTCTGGAAATTCTATTCAGGTAGATATATGTCTCACCAACTGGCCATTTCAAATGTGGTTTGAAATCCTTTGTGTGAAGTGACTTATTAATTGAGTATTTAAATCTTGAAAACTGGGGGGAGGAGGGAGGGTAGAAAAGATCATTTGTAATTCTTAGGTATTTTGTGCTGTGGTTGAGGAAAGGTATTTCATGTTCCTCAAGTGTCTGAATTCATATAATCAACACTGAATACTAGCTCAGAATGTCTGGATGGAACTGTATACTCATTTTTGCATTCACAGTTTGCCTACTCTGATAGCACTGAAGGACCAAGTCCTTGAACTAACGTGATTCTAGGATAAGGTTAAGAGGTATATATGTTTTTATAAGTTCTATAGAACTTATAGAGCTCTAAGTTCTATAACTAAATCAAAAGTGTATTTATTTCTGACATATGATTAATTTTATGTAGTGATTAAAAATTAAAGCTCTGAGCCACTAATACCCCAAGGCAGCTGCTCCTTTTTGCTGATACATCATGTTGAGTTAAGCTGGTCACTTTTGGCCTGCTCACCTTATTTACATAGTACTTAATAAAATTAAATACTTTTTTGCACTTTGGTTGACCTGCCCTTTCTCTCTAATAATTTGTGGAAGAGATAGAAACAACAACCAAAAAATCTGCTGATTACGTACTCCACACTTTTGTAGTGGTTAGTATCATTTAAAATCAGAGTTATGCATGAGAATACATTCATTAGTATAGACTCATACCCCTGAAGTTATTAGGGTCACATCCAGAATAGCATTTAGCCTCATGTACTTTAACTGTAAATAATTAAATTAAAAAAAAAATACGTCAGTGGGACTACTTAAGAATATGCTTAAATTCTTTGTAGACTTGAAACATATAGGAATTGTGAATACTCTGTGATTTCCACTATGGCTCTTCCTGCTCTGTGGTAACTAAATATGTACTAGTCTAAGCAGAGGAAATAACATGTTTTACAGCAAGCTTTAAGTGTTCCACTGAGTTCAATCCGATCGAATATTCTGTACATCTGCTACATCAGAAACAGATATTCATACATCTTAATTGCCAATGATCTTTTGGCAAGACTCTTTTCAATAGCAATTCTAGGGATTGTTATCAGCAAGAAAATTAGCCAAGAGGTATTCTAAATATCAGTCAGGTTTATTAGTATATTTTAACCTCCATTTTCATTCACTTCTGTAATCTCAGGTAGAAAGTAACACTGTTTCCAAAACATATAGCAAATACTGCTTTCAGTTATATATTCTTATTTCAAAGTAACTATTAATTTTCTGAAAAGTTATTCTGGAACTGTAGAAAGGTAACTGAGGGCGGAGTATGGCCACTTTCCAAAAGCTGCTATCGCTCTCATATCTGTATACCTTAATTGCCTGGGTTTTATTTCAGGTAGTTAGCAGATGCTCCTTCTGGCAACCTTATGCAACACTATGAAGCTGTTCCTACTAAATACATTGTTGCCTTGAATATCCAATAGACACAATTAAATGCATGTTATTTTTCCAGACCTATTCCACCACTTAAAACCAGGTAATGCTCTGACAACAAATACTATCTTTAGAGCAAGATGAACTTTTATATTTTGCCCTTTGTAGAGATGTGCTTGAAAAATCAGCAACACTGTCTAGCAACCAAAAGGAGTAATTATAGCTCTCTCCTTCTCTAAGTATGTAAATTCATTTAACAAGATAAACACAAGGATATCCCTTATGTTTTATGATGGCTTGTTCTTCTGCCTTTTTTTCACGCAGAGGGACAACCATACCTTACGTAGGATCCCAGCAGGAAAAACCCTAGAAATTCCTGGAAGCCCTGACATCTGTTGGAGCATAGCAGAATGGGAGCTCTCAGATATATAGGATGTTTTGGTCCACCACCTCTTCTACACTTTCTGTAAAGAACAGAAGATAACAAACAGCCTTCCATTTGAATTTTGGGTAAGCCCCTTTAACATAATTCTTATACAAGGATGTTGCTGGCTTACCTGAGGCCCTCTGAGATCACAACTTTGTGATCATTATTATATTGAGTAAAAATGAAGTAATGAAGATCTAGCAAACTAACCAGCACCAAATGAGCATAGGTTTTGCATTTTTTTTTCCATGTATGAGCTTCATATCCTCAGACAGTAGATAAAGATCTTTGTTATATATCACTATGCAAATCTGGTAGCACAAAGGGAATATAAAGGTTATTTCTTCAGAGGTCTTATCCCGCTGACAGGCCTTTAACAAATAGAACAGCTTTAGCCAATATTCTTGGCCTTCCACAAAAATACCTGATGTCTGCTTCTTTTGTCCATTTTTAAAAACAAAGATGGAACAAATAGAAGAGGCAGAACTAAATGATATAAAAGTATTTCCTGTGCAGTCCCTTTCAGTGTAGTACTTTGAACAGATTATCATAGATATCAAGATAACCACTCTCTTTTTCAGTCTATACAAAGAGAGTGATAAGGCATATTTATTATAGAGGAACACACAGATGAAACTAATCTGGCAAACAGCACGGGGAAGAGCAGAAAGGTCACATTAGACAGGTGGATTGTGACAAGGAAGAAATGGAGATGAATTACTAGTCTTAAAGTTTCTCTAAAGTGTCTTACAGTAGAGTAATCATCATTGCAAAGGTGATTAAAATAGCACTCTTAGTCATGTTGTATCCACTAATTTGGAGATAGAACATTACTGGACAGCATTTATGCACATATGTAGTGCATGAAGGCAGAATTTTAAAATGGTACATCCCATTCGGCTTGTGAGTCAAGCAAAGATTATGGAACACCCATTTAATTGCCTCTGTAATGCCACAGCTGCAGTGTGCATATTTCTGCATTCAAATACTAGAAGCTACTTTCCTAGCTATTTTAGCTCATTTTACCTTCATTCTTTTCACTTCCCTGCTAAATCAGCTGCCCAAGGTCTACAGTGAAAAATGGCTTTCTGCAGTCATCCAGAGGAATGTGCCTTCTGCACCCAGCTGGTCTGCAGTAAATCAGAAACCTCTAGCATTTCTTCTCAAAAGGGAAAAATCTTCAGTACTCTGCTCAAGAAAACATTGCTGACATTCTTAACAGACCAACAGACACCAATCTGCTCATGAAATCTTCTTAAATTATTTTCATCAAATTCTACTTAACAGTTATGATATCTAATCTATCCAGCCATCTCTTCTAATTCATGGACCTAATTCCTCTGATTCTTAATCAGATGTGTGATCTGAAAATTCCTGAATGCAGCCTGCATGCTGGAAATTTTAGATTACCACGTTGTTGCATTAATTGTGGTTTATCTTTTTTCACATCAGTTTTAGAAAAAGGATTTTCATTCATGATAGTTCCTGCCCTCAGGGGTTCTAGCCTGCTTTTTGTCTTTGTAAATGCAAGGTGACCCTGAATATCCTTCAGCCTCTGAGAAATACAAGAAAATAATTAAGTATTAAAAGAGATCTCCAAGATGAATAAACTATCTCAGATGCACCTTTCTTATCCACTTTATGCTCATATTCTATTGTGCACATGGAGACTGATTAAGGAAGACAAAGTATTCATATAATTGAAAATACTATTGTAAGTACCTTATTTTTAATTTGAGTATGGGAATGTAAACCGTACCAAGACTGTCTTATCTTTGATACTTTAAATTTGTGAATTGAGAATAATCTCAAAACTGGAAGAAAATAATTGACATCACTATTGCAAAAATATCTATTGAAAATAGAATAATTAGATAGAAAAATATGTGCATTTTGTAAGTTCAATACTTCTGTTTCTTGATTAATCAAGGTAATAGTTAAACATGGAACATAATCTTAGAGGGAACTGCAGTCCCTGGTGAGGATGGCTTTGGGGAGCCCTAACTCCTAGGGTAGATACAAGAGACACTGTCAACTTAGTAAGAAGCAATATAGTTTATTTATTGCACTCTGCTTCCTTATTTTGTTCTGTCAGGAAGTCGTATATGTTGAACAAGGCATATCCCTCTCTGGTGTGACTGATGCTGCTAGAAACCGATCTGCTGTGTGCTGAACTGTGCTGCATAGCCATAATTGAAAAGGTTTCTTCTCAGATAGAAAAGATAAGCAGTTATAAAAGATTTTCTTCCTTCATACATTTTCTTCCTTCCCACAAACATATTCTGAGTGATATTACCTGTTCCCCATTCTAGTCTTCTTTTTATCTCACATAGAGGAAATGCTGGTGTAGTGCCTGGGAAAACGATGTCAGGTGTTGCTGCTCTCAAATACCCTGTGATAGTCAGAAGATTTTTCAATATTATCTTGTATAGTTTCACTAATAAGGGACAGATGTCTTCATAATACAACAGTAAAAATTTGTCCTAATTAGCCCTAGTTTATATATTTTTAATACATTTCAAGCATTCTTTTCATTGCTCCAGTTTGGAATATAGGCATTGATTACAAATTCAAATAAATTATGGGGCAGACTCAGACAGGACTTTGTCCTTTTGAGCAAAGAAATAAAACTTACTGATATTTGCTGGCTCAGAGATGCCAGCCCACTGCAGGGAGCTATGCCAGACTGCTTTCTTTAACTGATAACATCCAGGGTAAATAGGCAAGATCTTTTTCTCTCTTCTTCCTCCTCTTCATCTGTGAAATGGGTTCAACTCAAAGAGATTGGCCTCTTCCCAGGGGTTCCAGAACTTCATATCCCTAGAAGCTACTATTCTGCTCTGTTCTGCAGCAGTATCGTGAATAATATTCAGGAGTCAAGATACTGTCTGTTCTGCCAGAGAAAAGAAGCCTTTTGCCAGATTTTAATCATGAACCATATAACCTAATAGTCTATGTTTAGAAACTTGTCTTCCAGATGGTGCACATTTCCTTTTTTCATCTTAGGATTTCTTCTACTCAGTTGGACTATTTATGTTATGCCTTCCTGGTTTTTTCCCCTGTTTCTCTTCAAATAATACTCAGAATTAGTCAATACTGTAAAAATTGAAAATCATTCTCAAACTAAAAGTCTCTCATTTGCAATAGGTAGTCTGCCTCAGGGTAAAAATCATTATTTTTAGATACCATAGTGCAGATTTTTCCAGATGACTCCAAAAATATATCTGAAATTATAAGTACTCTGAATCTTCTGTCATTTCCTTTTGTTCGAGGTGGCAGTAATTTTAATGGAGACACATTAGAAGGTTACATTTAGGAGTGTGACCAGCAGGTCGAAGGAGGTGATCCTACCCCTTTATTCTGCTCTCGTGAGACCTCACTTGGAGTATTGTGTGCAGTTCTGGTGTCCTCAACATAAAAAGGACATGGATCTGTTGGAACAAGTCCAGAGGAGGGCCACGAGAATGATCAGGGGACTGGAGCACCTCCTGTATGAAGACAGGCTGAGAAAGTTGGGGCTGTTCAGCCTGGAGAAGAGAAGGCTGCGTGGAGACCTCATAGCAGCCTTCAAGTATCTGAAGGGGGCCTATAGGGATGCTGGGGAGGGACTCTTCATTAGGGACTGTAGTGATAGGACAAGGGGTAATGGGTTCAAACTTAAACAGGGGAAGTTTAGATTGGATATAAGGAGGAAATTCTTTCCTGTTAGGGTGGTGAGGCACTGGAATAGGTTGCCCAAGGTGGTCGTGAATGCTCCATCCCTGGCTGTGTTCAAGTCCAGGTTGGACAAGGCCTTGGGTGATACAGTTTAGAGAGAGGTGTCCCTGCCCATGGCAGGGGGGTTGGAACTTGATGATCTTAAGGTCCTTTCCAACCCTAACTATTCTATGATTCTATGATTCTATTTTAGACTTTCTTGCACTGATAGAAAACAGTAAAGTTTAAAAAATGAGGAGTTTGAAAAGGACTGTTCCTTACAGATTGGACCAGCAAGAAAAGAAATCATAAAACACTATTGTGTAATTGTAGGGGCACATCAGAAAAGAAAAAAAGTTTAATAGAACTCCAAGCTTACTAAAAAATGTTCATTAGAAAGGAAAGAGAGGGCACTTCTGGGTTGGTTTGTTTGTTTTGTTTGTTTGTTTGTTTGTTCGTTTTCATGGGAGAAATAATATCATTCACTTTCTTTCAAGGGTATAGAATTTTACTGGTGAAAAAAAAATACCCCAGGAGCAGGGAAATGAGAACAAATACTGTCAAGTACAAAGTGGGGTGCATGTTTTATTCTCTCAGGTGAGATAACCCATCTCAGACTTTTAAAAGTGCACTTGATGTCATGGTATCAGTGCTATGATGGTGATGAGAGCCTTTCTTTGTTGCTGTCTCTTTGCAAAAGAGGAAGTGCTGTTGTACAGGAGGACAGCCCAAATAGCTTCACTTTTGCTGACATTCTAAAAGCTGTAGAATGGTGGTACACTGAACATCTAAGAAATAAGAGTGAAAAGTAAAAATAGATATAAAGATAAGCAAAAGATTTCAAGAGAGAGAGGAGAAGTGGCAGTAGGAATCAGCATGAAGTCCAAGAAAACATCCTTGGTGAAACCTCCATCTATTCCATTGCTTAGGCATTTACACTGCATTTAGTTATAAAAGTAAAAGAGTATTGCTTAATATTAGAGTGTTGTTCCTTTTTCCCTTCTTAATGCTTAAGACTTCTAGAAAGAAGGCTGTGGAAAATGGCTCATGGAACACAGCACAGTAGATAAGCATTAGTGTCTTAGAAGTGCATTGTTGGATTAGCTACAAACTAAATAATTTGATGCTGCCTTGATAATGATGGTAAGAAATGAATCATGGAAGCCTTAGTTATGACTTCTATTAAATCTTTGGACAGAGAGTCACCAAAGCTTCAGGGGCCGTAAGTGGGATTTTTCTCTCTCTGTCTCCTACAGTATGATCTCAGCGGACTTAGAGAAACTCTCCCATATGGTGAAGGCTGAAATTAGTGATGTTTGTATGCTGTCATATTACTCTCCTTCTAGACTCCATTCCCATGATATGGGCTTCTAACTGTTTTTCACTCACTGTCTTCCAGGGCTATATGACCCTTACTATCTGCTTCAGCATTTGTGAGGGAGGGGGAGGAACAGCGCAGACTGTGGGGAATGTTTCAGGCATTTACATCCCCTCTACAGTGTAACTATGAAGGCTACATACGGAGATTTTCCAGAAAGCTCCCCAGCTTTCAGGAAAAATTGTATTAGGAGGTCAAGGGAGCAAAAGCAGATGAACAATATTCAACCAGGGAGTACTGTACAGAACCAAGAATAAGATTCATGTTGTGGTGATCGTGATGCTACAGTAATATCAGTGCCTAATAATTCTGGTACTTAGTATTGCATCATTTTAAAATCTCAGTGCTGTTAATTGTGTGGTATGGTAATATATGGTGATATTATGTCTACACTGATGAGGATATTGGAGGTTTTGAGTAGCAAAGAAGAATGAAGGTCTTTCAGGTCATACATAAACATTCACATTTTTTTGCACTAGGTAAACTGTGCAAATACATCATACAGGGCCTGTTTTTCTTTTTTGGATCATTCAAAGCTGACACAAGCTGTTAATACCGAGTTGTTAATACTGCCATTTGATGACTCTGGAGTGGAATATGTGAACTGTATTTCATGGCTACCATTCTAGATTCTATATTTGTCCGAAATTGTCAGTGTTGTTGGTTAAAGATTATGTGTACTCAAAGACAAAATTATTCATGTCTGTGGAACTGATGCTTCCCAAAATTATTTGAGGAGCGCTGGCAGGGAAGTTTGCAATGGGAATTGATATACTTATCCAGTGGGGGAATGTGAGCTTGAAAGAATGAGCAAAATGACCAAAAAAGGTTTGAAGAATTACATAGACAGCTGGAAGCAGTTAAAAGTGAAAAGCTGAGTTAAGTGTGAACATGAACAGAAAAAGAAAATATAATAATAAACTGAATAATAATTACTGTAGGAAAAATTAGAAAGAACAATTCACAGGACAATGAATAATATATAGGATCAAAAGGGGAAAAATCTCAAAATTGCTATATAATCAAATGCTATTTACAGCCCTGAAAGAAGATTATTTTTAACTCTGTTTTTTTCTCTAAGCTAGTTACTGACATATACTGTATGGCTGGATCATTTTTTACATTTTTATAATCTCTGGCAAAATATATTTCAAGTATATATTAAGTATTAAAGGTATTTTTTCACTTGCCAATTATTATTTATTTGACAATTATTTTCAAAAAATTTTTACTGGCTACAGAAGACTGCTCATATATTTTTGAATCCATTAATAAGGTGATAGCAGTGAAGTGATAGCTGGTGATAAGATCTTAGTATGGAACATTACTTATCTATTATTAAAAGTAGACTAAGTTTCATATTATAAAAAACATTGTCACGTATTCATAAAGTGACACTTAAAATCAGCAAAAGTTTATTACAATCCAGCAAGATTACTTTTTTGCTTTTTTATTTCTTCTTCTTAATGAGCTCATTTTACCTTGTTTCAACTCTAGCAGGCATTTCTCCTCCCCTCTTATTAGAAATTATGATGTTAGGAAACTGATATCTCTTGAAGAGTGACTTTAAGAACAATTACATAATATTCTGGACAGATATTGACACATTAAGGTATTCTTCCACAGTGAATATTGAGATATCTACCAACTAAAATTCCTGAAATTATAATCAAACTCCAGTGATTCCTTCATTCTTTTCCCCCTAGCTAGCAATATTTTCAAAACAGGTTGCAAAACATTATTTCAAAATGTTGATAAACAGCAGTGTGGGAGCATTGGTGATTAGCTGTGCAATTCATATGAATAGATTAGATTCAGCTGGTGGGACAGGACTGTATTTTTAATGCTCCAGAACACAGGACACAGGCCTGGCAACCTCAGTGTTGTAGTCTGAGCTGTAGTAGGACTATCTTTTGCATCCTAAGTATGAAAAGTGTATAGCTACTGCTGTCTGGAAACCTGTTTCTTTTCCAGTTGCATCAGCCTTTAGTCAGCCATTTTAATGGTAAATCAACCACTGAAGGTGTTTTAATAAGGGCAGGTACTCTAGTAAGTCAGAATATGCCTGCAGTAGCCATAAAACTTGAGTAAAAAGAGAGGAATCTCAGGTTTTAGTCTCTAAATTATATAGTCATACACAGCTAATATTTGTCCTTGAACCACTGGGCAAAAGGCATTGCAAGTTGCAGCTGATGAAGTATGATTGATCCATTAACATTAATAAATATCTGAAAAGGTCCATTGTACCATGACATTTTGAAATTTCACCCTGCTCCACATCATGAAAAATGGAAGTCTTGCCTGATATAGATGTTAATGGTGCTATAATTCCAGACCTTATTCTAAAAGATCCATCTTGTCTCACGCTTCCCTGTTTCACAAAAATTATTGCTGTTTGTATGCTGAAAGATGTTACTTGTATCCAAATTAGAGACTGATACTCATTTCATATGGTAGATGTTTGTAGTGTTTGCTCATGAGAAAGATGTTTACACAGAGATGATAGATGGGAACCAGATACAAGAGTCTTTTGGAATGCTCTCAGTAGGTTGCAAAGCTGTTTCTTCAAATGTTCTCTTGGACTTCAGGGTGATAACCAAGTAACTGCTGTGCTTTATTTGTAATGCAGATTTTATGTTGCGAATGGCTGCCGTTGTGTATTAAATTATTACACACTACAGTATATACTTTGATTTTGTTAGCAAGATATTAGGGAGATGTGAAACTTAATGGCATTTTTCAGCTAAATGCAATTCTGGAGTAATAAGAATATAGCATTGATGTATGATGATGTAGTGGACTGGAAAACTGAAGTAACATAGAAATAGTCAATGTGCAGGGTGAATGTATATTTGTACAACTGTGGACCACAACAATTTGTAAGGGGGGACCATACCTGTTCTTGTAATTCTTAAAATGGAGACAGTCTGTCCATTCCATGCAACTAGAAGAATGAAAGAGCTGTGTTCTTAATAGGCTTCAGGACAAGTTGAAGTAGCCTGTCCTGAAGTTACAGTAGGCTTCAGGATTATTGTTTTGTCAATCACTGTTCTTCACTGAGCTCACCTCTTTTGCGTCATACCCAGCACATATTCCTGAAAACACCTTTTTGTGTCCAGTCTTCGTTTTCTTGACTATTATTTCTGGCATTTTTCTAGTTCTTCTCCCTCATTCTTGTCTTCTAATATAAGTCTTCTCTTCTACTATTGTTCAGCTTCTGACTTAGAGGAATAGCTGGGTTTTGTTAAAGCAACACTATTCTCCTTTATTTCCTTTCTCCCCATCTTAGAGATGTAGCAAGGTATTAACTACTGATTAACTACTCAGTTTTTTTACCATGTTGTGCTCTGATTGGTGCTAAAAAAAGAAACTTTCTTAAATTTCCCTTCTTTTGTGTATTTTCCAGGAAGTAGGGAAGTAAAGTAAGATTTTTAAGTGGGTTGTTTTTTTTTCATTCTTCTATGTTTTCTCTCCAGTACAGTCTAACAATAGGCTTTCAGTAATTACCACCACACTGCTTCTTAAGCAGAAGCAAAGGACTCAAAAGTACTAAGACTAGTAACTTCATTTTAACCCATAAAAGACAGGGTCTCCTTACATTCAAGACAGTACCTGCCAACTTACCTCCAGAATTAATGTGTGTTCTTAATCAGAAGAAAGCAAAAATTGGAAAGATTCATTTGAACTGTTTGAGTGTCATCTGCAGAATAATGGTCATGGGATGCACCATCAGAAAATTACTCTATTAGTTCCTGTGAACTTTCCAGCTCTTCTTTAAAATTCCTCAGTGTCATGAAAACAAGGGTTTAGCAAAAGGCATAAAACTTGAGAATGACCAATGACCATTAAACAACATTTTCCTGCTTTTTATAGACAAGTATAGTGACATAGAGGATCAAGTCAGCAGGAAGCAACATATATGCGTGAATAGGCTCGAAGAGATCTAGTTCAATGAGATATATTTAACCTTTTCTTCAGCCCAAAACTGACAAAGATAAGATTCTTCTGAACTGGGGGAAAAATACATTGCACTGGAGAAATGCTCTTTCCTTTAAAGACATGATTAAGATATAACTTACAGTATTACTAATTGATTCTCTATGAACAAGATAAGAGATATGTGAATTTATTTCTCCAGCAGTGTTCTTCTAATGATACAAGATGCAGTTCATAAATAGGACAAGAAAATTTATCACCCAGGCTCTCTTCTTATACCAGGGATAAAGGATTTAAATGGTCCTTGAAAAACCTTTCTTTTTGAGACACAGAATGATTAATTCCAGGAAGCTAAATGTTTAACCTAGACCCTGACCAGCATCTTGATCCCATGTGAATGACAGTACAATGCATTTCTGCATATTTACTCTATTTAAAGGGTCTAGACAAATTTCTGTCTTCTCTCAGAATATCACTAGGCAGCTGCAGCACATTATATCCCTGCAGACAATAAACTTGCTTTTGCACATGATGTATTTTAGAAATATATGAAAGTTCTTGTTAATTTGTACTCACAAGTAAAAGATGAAGTTCTGTCATGGGAACTTAATTTGGCAAGGGTATAGTCCAGCTCCATTTGAAAATATGGGGGATTATTTTTTATTTCATTTCTCTATTTTTCAACAGCTTTTGTAAGGCTTATGACATCTGCAAGGTTAGTGGAATCTGATAACTATGGGGGCAGCCAGTCTTTTTCAAAAAGTTAACCTCCCCTAGAATCCTTCTGTTAAGTCTGGCTCTGACTATCATGTTAGTCTAATCAGTTTATTTCCAGTTTATAGTTCTATGACTGCATATTCATAAAAGAGAATAGAAATACACATTTCAGGTTAATCAATAGTTAATTTATAATATGAATAAGAGGAGTTTTTAAAACAACCTAGATTTGTCTTTCTTATGGTTATGTTTTATCTCCTATTTTTTGACAACTGTAGAAAGATATTATTTCTCAGCCATACATATAGGTGTATTAGTGAGGATATAGAAAAGGGGTGTTGGGCAGTGTCACTTCTTCCTTCTTTAAGAATCTGGATTAAATTGATGACAGCAGCAGTGGACATATAGTTAGCATGTCTTTGTCATATCCCTATTCTTGAAGTATCTGTATTCATACTATACAAAACAGTATTAATTTCATCTGGCTTCTAGGTCAGCTGCTTAGTTTGGCAGAATAATACTTCAATACCAGTTTAACAATGATTGAAATATATTGAGACTCCTGAAGAAGGAATGAATGTTACATATTCATGTACTTTCAGGTTCCACTCAGTTATCTTTTTTGAGTGGGAGGGAAAAGGATCCTGGCCAGAATATTAATACACTCAAAAGCTTCTCTGCCACAACTTGGCGGAGAAAAAAGAGCTGAGTCATTGGAAATACCATGGCCTTCCTTTAGTCGTCTGGCTTTCAAGATAAGCATGAATTCAGAGGGGAGGGCTAGTAGGGGCATACAAAGCTGTCAGAAGGAAATCCTGGGGTATGAAATTGGCCTCTCTCTTAGCTCTGATTTAACACTGCAGAAGCAACCTGCATTTCCAGAAGATAGTGATGAAGTAGAAGACTATTTATGTAGCATGCAGCCAAGTCTCTAGATCTCTTTGCTTGAACTTTTCTTTATAAACCCAGCTCCAAAGCAAAATGAAGTAGTAATTATTTAGTTATCATGATGTATATATCCTGGCACAAATTTAAGTGTTATTTACAAGTTAATGTTTGTTGAATAAATACGTATAATTCTTGCTATAATAATATGTTACAGCATTTCTATGGTTTTTAAAAGAAAGCTTAACCTCAAGTGTGCAGTTTAAATTCATGTATACGAAAATCTTACTATCTCTGAAAGTTCAGGACAGCACCAAATTTGTGACCTTATGTTAATTTTCTACTGGTATATTTCTTGGACGTTTTTGCTTTAATATGTGGCCATGGTTCAAGAGCATTAATATTTATTTCTGAATGGGTTACTTTGCTTTGCCAAGTGGAAAGGTGAGGATCAAAAGCCTTTATAAAATGGGAAATGGAACTGTTGGAACAAATCCAGTGAAGGGCCACAAGGATGATCAGGGGGATGGAGCACCTCCTGTATGAAGACAGGCTGAGAAAGTTGGGGCTGTTCAGCCTGGAGAAGGCTGCATGGAGACCTCATAGCAGCCTTCCAGTATCTGAAGAGGGCCTATAGGGATGCTGGGGAGGGACTCTTCATTAGCGACTGTAGTCATAGGACAAGGGGTAATGGGCTCAAACTTAAACAGGGGACGTTTAGATTGGATATAAGGAAGAAGTTCTTTACTGTAAGGGTGATGAGGCACTGGAATGGGTTGCCCAGGAAGGCTGTGAATGCTCCATCCCTGGCGGTGTTCAAAGCCAGGTTGGAGAAAGCCTTGGGTGAGATGGTTTAGTGTGAGGTGTCCCTGCCCATGGCAGGGGAGTTGGAATTAGATGATGTTAAGGTCCTTTCCAACTCTAACTATTCTATGATTCTATAAATAGTAAAGAAAATCAGAAAAGGAAGTAAAAGTGGTAAATTTTGATTTACAGATAAGGCATTAAAATAAGGGGGGGGGGGGGGAGGAGGGGATGTTGCCATTTTTACTGCTGTTTTGTTGTTTGAGTGATACTTTGAATGTGCTATAGCATTAGAAAAACATCCCCCAAACTAAGCAGCTGGAGGACTTAAGGGCATTGGAGTCTTGGAGGTATGTGTATTCTCTCCAGTCATTACTTACAAAACATGGAGGTAGAACAGAAGTTTTCAAAGCTTATTCAACAAGCACTAATGGGAAATCTAATTATTTTAATGCACTTTGTACCTACTGGATTAAAAACTTTCTGCAGTATTTCTACTTGGCTTTCTCATAGACTGATGTTGGGACTCCCACTGCATAGATAACATGCAGAAGACAGCTGAAAACAGCTATTTTGCTGGCTTGCCTCTCTAATGGCTTACACATCTCAGAGTAATGCCTGGACCCAAAATATTCAACGTACATCATGGTTCTGTGATGACTGCCAAGTAAAAATCTGGTCCAACTTCTCATGCAGTGCATATGGAAATATATTGGTGCACTGAGAAAGGTTGTTTTGGTTTTGGCATTTGGCAATTCACCCTGACAAGAAACCTGAGCCTTGGAAACAGGATTTCTGTGTTTGTTTCATTAGCTGTAATGTGGTAGGGCATACATGAAACAGAGTTAAGACATGTCTCTTCTCAAAGGCATGAAACCTTAGGATCTTGTGTCAGGGCTATTCAGAGGCACAGGCCTTCTGCATGCAGCTGGTTTACTGTCAAAGACCTTGTCATAAACTGGAATTACCAACTGTCAAATTTTGAATATGTCTACATTTAAATAAATGCTGTGGGACATAGGATGAAGAGGGTCATGTAATGGAAGAGAATGCATAGCTCTCTAAGCAGACCAGCTGTGGAGCAATGAAGTCTGTGGTAACAGTAGTGAGGACTACTAGAAGAGATAATTGAAATAGTTACAACCCCCTAACTCAGGATGAAATAGACCAATGTGGGACACAATTTTACATAAGGTAAAAAGGATCACTTCTTTTTATTAAAATCTCTATTTTGATAGAAAATACTCCATTTGCCAAAAGGCTTATTTTAACTTTTGAAATATATATATTTAATTTTTATGCATATGCTGGTTTTGGCTGAGACAGAGTTAATTCTGGCTGGGGTTAAGCCACAACAGCGAATAACAGACTTCCAGCCTCTCTTAAAACTTCTCTATTTGTTATGATTGTTCAGGAGGGGCCAGCAGAAGCACTTTCCCACTAACTTCAAAAGCTCTTAAATCTGGAGGAACCGGCTATCAAAGAGTGTCAGCCAAAGCACTAACATGTTACAGTCAATTGAAATCATGATACAAATAGAAAAAATATTTCACTTCAGAACACTTTAAAATAGATCCTCCTTCCTCACACTGGATGTGTTACCTGATTAACAGAAAACTGTTAAGAGTACAGTTCTTAATTCCAGTAGTTAATCAAATAATATGAAAAATTTTAGCAATAAGTATCACTGTTCTGTTTTTTAGAATTCAATATGGGTATCATCCAAATTTCATGGCAACAGGAAGGAAAAGTAATGCTATCTTCTGAAACCCATCGGCTCATTATGGAATTAGTCTCCCTAGAGATGACATCTGAACTGTTTTCTACAGAGTTTTCTATTGCAAGCATGAAGTGAAGGTGATAATAAATGCAGCTGTTAAAGAAATTGCTCTACCTTATCAAATGCAAGTTTGTTTGCTTCGAATTAGAAAAGGTTTTCTGAAGAAAAAAGGTCTGGTTATTTTTTGTACATCATCCATTTCTTGTAGATTAGTTTCTGTTAGTGTGCTCTGTCTAGTTTCTTAACTGACTTTTCATGCTAGCAGCTGAATGTTTCTTTTTGAAGATATTCCTTATCACTGAAATTTCTGAAAGGAAGAATGGTAGTATTTATTTTATTTTGAAAAGCTGCCACGTCTGGACCTTGAGCTAACAGCTGAAATGATTGAAGTCCTTTCCAGTGACATTCTGTCCAGTACGTGCCCTGGAACACTTTCTGCAATTAGAAAAACACCCACTGAAATATTACTGTTATTCTAAATCCATTAAAAACACAGTTCTTAAAAATCTGCATTAAATAGAAAAGAAAAAAAAAGAAAAAAAACCCCAACCCACCTGATTATGAACTGAACTAACAGTCAAATAAAGAATTCTTCTTCCTGCATGAATAAGTTTTCTTCTCATTTTTTAGGTTATTGTTTTCCTGCTTCAGGACAGTTCTCCCCTCCCCTTAATGTGCCAGAACTTTAGGGCTTAGTCATCTCTTCCCCTTCTATCTGTCCCCCAGTGACAGAACTTTTCATTTATGATTTTGTTCTTTGAAAAAGCTGAAGCAACATTTGTGTTCTCATGATTTATCTGTAATCCCCTAAAGTTCAAGGAAAACTCGGGCAGGGTATTTTTCAAATATGTGGGTAATAAAATGTGCCTCAGAAGAGTTTCCTAGGTTCTCAATGTAAAAATCTTGCTTTGTACTTTCTTTTGTTGCGGACAAGACCTTAAATAACATTTTAATATTAATCACTAACTCCTGATCTAGGATAACAGGATTCTCTTGAGAGTCTTTTAACACCATCTAGTTACCCAGAAGAATAACTGCCAGGCAGTATGAACACATCCTCACCCGTAAGGATCAAGCATTTGGCAGCTGCAGGCCCATTCATCTCTAAATTGAGAAACCTGGGCATGAGGGTGGTGCTAAATCTTCTTCATGATAAGGCAAGGAAAGTAATTATCAGTGGGTCATGGGAGCAACTGTCAACTTTATTTTTCTTAATGGCTTGTGCATGGTTTCTGGTAAAAGCAAATAGTAGCTTGGAGATTTTCATTTGTTAAAAAATGTTACAAACTAAAGCCATTGATCTTATATTTTAGAATGCTGCTGCTCAATTTAAACTACTTTAGGGGAGCTTTGCTCTTGGGGTGTCAAATCTAGGTATGAACAAGTGTCATTAAAACATAATGAATTAGAACTCACTGACCATCCTTTTAAAAGCAGTACATCTATTAAACTAAGCTGATTAGAATATGGTCCAAAAGGGAAAAATTCAGGGTCACTGGCTTCTCCACAGATGCTGATGGAGGGGGACTGGACCTTGTGTTCTGGTCTGCTGGGATGTTGATCACTTAGGCATTTAAATCACAGTTTTCCCGCAAAATATTCCTATTTTCTTTTGACAGGTATATAATGGTGAACATCTCCTATAGTAAGAGGAGAAAATGTGGCAGAAATTAAAAATCCAGGTACAACAAAAAACAATCAAAACCAGATTAATTTCAATTAAGTATGCCATGTATCACTGTTGGCAGTGCGGATGTACTATGTAGGGATGATGACCCATGCTTTGCACTGTCAAAGTAGATGACTGGGATCTCTTCTAATGATTTCAGTTCTGCAAAGTGATGAACAATTTCCCAAGTACCTGTGGCTCTGACTGGCTTGCTTTCGGTCACCAAATTCAGAGGCATAGAGGCCCAGAGACTGGGATTCTGAAAGACACTAATTGGAGTGTGGAAAGAAACTGATAATGCTTTCTATTGTAGGAAATTACCTGGTTTACTTGGTATGTTTTATCTTTGCTATGCATACTGGTGTTTTGTCTGCTTCCCATTTCTTGGATGTACTTGGTTTGTAAAGGACATTGGTTACTCCCTACACGTTTGGAAGCGTAAATGCAAGATGTTTCCTATTTTATGTAGGTTATCATTGATTAATACATTCACTGAAGGATCAAATAGTAATACTTTACATATAGTAATTTACAAAAACATCAGTGTGGCATGCTAGTGGGCACATCAGAAGTAACTTCTAGCATCCTTTAAATTTGCATTTCACACAACCTGTCAATTTGTGCCAACAAACAACTAAAAGTTGTGTGGAAAATAAATTTGTGAAATAGAAGTAAAACAATGCAAGTGCATATTTGCACAGATTACTTAAAAGAACTTATTAATTTTAAGAGTTTGTAAGAGTTACAAATAGCAGTTTATCCCAGTATTTAACTCCATCAAATGAAGACAAAAGGAAGTAAAATCTGAAGGTTACAGATCTTATCTTGAACAGCAGCTCATGTTGGTATGGGCATTTGGACTTAGGAATTACTTCTGCTTTTTACTCTCACTCAAAAGAAATGAAGTCCATCAAATCATCTGAGCCTTACTGGGGAAAAGGTAGAGTAGTGCTAATTGGCAGAGGACAGGGAACACACATGAACATCATTTAAGAGTCGCTTCTGCTGAAAGTATCATATTACTTTGCCTCCCTGTGGATAGAGACTGGAAGAGTCAAAGTATTTTTCCCAAATTTTTTTACTGCCAAGAAAGTATTTTGAATTGCTGGTAGAATTATCACAATGAATTTGATATGAAATCTATACATTACTGAACTTAGAAAAAAATAAAGTGAGTTATCTATTCAGATAAGAGCATTTGGCCTTTAATAATTTATTGTGATGTATCCAGGACTTGTCTAAAGGTCACCTACAAGGGCAGATCCCTTAGATTTTGGGGGTTTGTTGTGTTGAACATGAGGAGTTTTCATTCTGTAACAGATCTGGACATCTTAGATCCAAAAATCCTGCCTGCAGTTTGGGCATGAGTCCTTGAGGCATATCTGCCTTAATGCCTCAGGTCAAGTAATACATGCAGCAGAATTTTCACAAGACAAAGTGTGCTGGTTGGAAATATGCCCTAGCCATTCTCAGAGTGATTTATAGTGAAAGAGGGAGTTACATTAATTTCTGGTAATTATCGTGCAATAACATTTCAGTGTGGCAAATATCTTGCCATTTAACTAGGGCACTTGTTGGTGCATATTACAGTTGCTTGAGATTTTGTCTGACTTACAGACAGGCAAACCTTCACGTGTTCATGTAGAAATTACAATATAATAAACATAAATATATACTGTATAATATATCTAATTGAAAATATTATGAGGAACAGCAATTTGGAATAATATAATTGCTAATTGTCAAATAAGACTTTTCCATTAGGTTAAAAAAAAACATTACTTTTTTGAACTATTTTTTTTTTATGTTTTGAAAAGCCTTTCAAAGTTACATTCTGTCTTTCTTGGTTATGGTGAGTTGAGTTTCTCTTTAAATGATAATGTTACCAAAATCCTTCTAAGTATATGTATCAGAGTCTAACCCAAAATCATTTACTTACTCAAAGACTCTCTATAAATATTTGAGAATGAATTGGCCCAGTGGCACTCCACATTTACCAAACTAATTTATATACTGCTTAAACAAGTTCCAGTGTCTGAGGGAGTCATTGGGAAGGTATCTGGGTAACTGGGAGCAGAACTTGGCTCAGGTAAGTTCATCATTCAAATAGAGACATTATTCTAAATATCAACTGAGAGCAGTGAAGCTAGTTTATTTTTAACGTATAATTAACACCAAAATATCTTGCAGGTCTTACTTCCTTTGACTCCCAAGAGGCCCTGCCTCATTCATAGGTTCACAAGTAATTTTAAGTCGGAAGAGACCTCTGGAAGCCATCTGAGCCAAATGCCTGATCAAAGCAGAGCCAAGTTAGATCAGCTTGCTCAGGGCCTCATTCTGTCAATTATAAATATCTCCAAGGCTGGAGATTCAACAGCTTCTCTGCATAATCATTCCAGTATTTCTCTACCTTCATCGTGAACATTTTTTTCTGCTGTCTAGTATTTTCAGTGTTGTGACCTGTGCGTGTTGACCCCTCATCCTATCACTGTGCACCTCCAAGAAGAGTCAGGCAACATCTGCTCTATGCACTCCCATTAGCTTGCTAAAGATAGCAATTGCATCCTCACCCTTCTCTTCCCAGAACTGAACAAGCACAGCATCCTCAGCCTCTGAAGGTTGATATGCAAGTGTAACTGCTTGGAGCTTATATGCAGCTTTACCAACAACTCATAAGAGTGTACACTGCCTGGCTCCGTCCTTCTAAATTATGTTGGTTGAGAGGCCTGGTAGGAAACAGGACCAGAAAAATATGTTTTCAAATACTACATACCTCAGCTACAACTGGGAATATACCTTAGAACCCAAAGTTTTATGTGTCACTGCACCATTTATATTCAGTTTTATACATTTATATTCAACTGTGTACTACTTTCACCATAAAATAACCTTTTCACATTAAAAAAGATTACCTCTTTCATTAAAAAAAAAAAAGCCTGTTTTGATCCAGTGTACAGTTTCACAAGTACATCAGACTTTTCCTAAGCATTTAAAAAGCACTGCATTACTATTCTATTCATGCATTAGCAAAAAGAGATGTAACCAAATTTAAAAGTTTAAGATGAGAAGTTTGTGTGCTTGGGTGGTAAAACTCCTCTCAGCAATGTCTCCTGCAGCTAAGCAGTTCTGCTGTCTGGTCAGAAATCTACAAGTATCTTCTGGAGGATATTGATCCTGCTCAGCTCTCTTTGGTTAGTTTTGTACTACCATAAAAGTCTGCATTCGTGGGTGGCTTGCGTACCTGTCTGACCCCATTACAGAGGGAACATGTACAATACTCCAAATGCGGTATTGGAAGCAGTTCTGCTCCAACAACAACAAATTTTCTTTACTTTAATCTTTCCAGTGACTTCAACAAATTCTGAAGGAAAACTTTCTCCTAGTGCTTTTATTTCTCGTAGACCTTAATAAGTCTCTCAAGAAAGGAAATAAGTTTTCAGTCAAGATTTGTCGTACGGAAAAAAACAGGATGCTTTCTCTGACAATTCCCTCACAAGTCTAGCCTGCAACTTTTGGGGTTACTACTTCCAGCACTTTATCTTTCTGTCTCAGCTTCAGTTTGGGAAAAATCCCAAGTGTTTTTCTTCAATATGGCAAACAGGTGAATCCCATTCCTTCCCTTCTGTAGTGAGCATAGAGAGTGAAATGACTTAGATTATGCAGTCTCTGGCAGAGAAGTATTAAAGTATAAAAACTTCTCAGAAAGTTACAAGATTTGTCAAAAGTGGCTGATATATTTGGTGTTAGCAAACAATAGCCTCACTGTAAGTAGCACATGATTCCTCCCTGTTCTGGCAGGAAATAATCTTGGGGTGCTAATTAAGCACCACAAAGTAGCAAATTGCTAAGTCTGCACTTCCTTCCTCATTTGCTTTCCCTCAACTGTCCACAATCTGTCAAAAATAACTGTCACTTTCATACTAGTCTATTAGCCTTCATTATTATAGAATGATAGAATAGTTCGAGTTGGAAAGGACCTTAAGATCATCCAGTTCCAACCCCCTGCCATGGGCAGGGACACCTCCACACTAAACCATGTCACCCAAGGCTCTGTTCAACCTGGCCTTGAACACCGCCAGGGATGGAGCATTCACAGCTTCCCTGGGCAATGCATTCCAGTGCCTCACCACCCTCACAGTAAAAACTTCTTCCTTATACCTAATCAAAGCTTCACCTGTTTAAGTTTGAGCCCTTCTTAGCCCTTGCTTGAACCCTTAATTTTGAACCCTGTCCTATCACTACAGTCCCTAATGAAGAGTCCCTCCCCAGCATCCTTATAGGCCCCCTTCAGATACTGGAAGGCTGCAATGAGGTCTCCATGCAGCCTTCTCTTCTCCAGGCTGAACAGCTCCAACTTTCTCAGCCTATCTTCATAAGGGAGGTGCTCCAGTCCCCTGATCATCCCCATGGCCCTGCTCTGGACTTGTTGCAACAGTTCCATGTCCTTTTTATGGTGAGGACACTAGAACTGCACACAATACTCCAAGTGAGGTCTCACAAGAGCAGAGTAGAGGGGCAGGATCACTTCCTTCGGCCTGCTGGTCACACTCCTTTTGATGCAGCCCAGGATACGGTTGGCTTTCTGGGCTGCAAGCGCACACTGAAGCTGGCTCATGTTAAGTTTCTCATTGACCAACACCCCCAAGTCCTTCTCCACAGGGCTGTGGAGCACCTTGTTGTTTTTCATGTGCCTTAGCATGCCTTCCAGGAGAATCTGCTCCAAGATTTTGCCAGGCACAGAGGTGAGACTGACTGGTCTGTAATTCCCTGGGTCATCTATTTTCCCCTTGAAAATGGGGGTTATATTTCCCTTTTTCCAGTCATTGGGAACTTCACCTGACTGCCATGATTTTTTAGATATGATGGGCAGTTGCTTAGCAACTTCATTTGCCAGCTCCTTCAGGACCCTCAGATGGATTTCATCAAGTCCCATGGACTTGTGCACATTCAGGCTCTTAAGATGTTCTCTAACCAGATCCTTTCCTACAGTGGGCCCAAGGTCTTCATCCTCACAGTCCCTGCATCTGCCTTCCAATTCTTGGGTGGTGCGGTCAGAGCCTTTGCCAGCGAAGACTGAGGCAAAGAAGTCATTCAGAACGTCAGCCTTCCCCAAATCCAGGGTACCCAGTTCTCCTGATTGATAGCTTCCAGAGGGGGCCCACGTTGTCCCTAGTCTGTCTTTTATTTGCTATGTACCTATAGAATCCCTTCCTGTTATCCTTAACATTCCTAGCTAAGTTTAATTCTAACTGGGCCTTAGCTTTCTTAACCTGGTCCCTACCTTCCTGGACAATATCCCTGTATTCTTCCCAGGCTGCCTGTCCTTGCTTCCACCTTTCATAAGCCTCTTTTTTCCTCTCAGAGTTTCCTCAGCAACTCCTTATCCATCCATGGAGGTCGCCTGCCCCTCCTGCAGCACTTCCTTCTAGTTGGGATGCAACACTCCTGAGCTTGTAGCAGGTGATCCTTAAATATCAACCAAGAGTCTTGGGTCCCCCTGCCCTCTAGGGCGATATCCCATGGAACCTTACTAAGCAGGTTCCTGAAGAGGCCAAAGTCTGCTCTCCTGAAGTCCAGGGCAGTGAGCCTGCTGCACGCTCTTCTCACTGTCCTGAGGATCTCGAATTCAACCATCTCATGATCGCTACAACCAAGGCTGCCCTGGAGCATCACATTTCCAACCAGCCCCTCCCTTTTGGTGAGCATGAGATCAAGCATGGCACCTCTCCTTGTCGCCTTCTCTATTGCAGGAAGAATATTGTCTTTCATGCAATCGAGGCCTAATTTTTAATGTATTCTATCATGTTTTTAATAAAAAACCAGAATCTCTACATTGTCAGGGGACTTCTCATTTGGCAGTTAAATTATTTTCATCATAAAGTGGATGTTATCAGACTCTTTGAGTGGAAACATTAGACTGAAATAATAGGGCAAAGATCAAAGCCAACAGCTACACATTGTTTCTTGAGAGGAAACCCTGGCTGGAAAAGAGAAGCTGACTGACGGCATTTTTTCTTACAACTAATGAAAATTTCCCAAGAGGTTGAGCTGTCTAATAGTTTCAAAGGTGTAATAAAAGCTGATTTCAGACTAATACAGACATCCCAACAATATTTCATATGTATTCAGTTTTCTCTTTATTGCTGGCACTTTTTCACCACTTTAAGCTTCTGTTCTGCAACCCTGCAACCACACACAGAATCAGCCCTGTTTATTTCAGTGCTTATTCCCAGAAAAATGAAATTGTAAAGGAGGGTCTCACTGCTGCTGATTTGACTCCAACCTTTTCTGTTTAGATGCTCTGCTCTTTTTAGCAGTATTTTTGTATTTGATCAATATCAAAATTGAATCTCAGACTCTCTTAATAACATGATAAAATAACTGTCTTTGAGTGTCCATAGTCCTTTACTAAAATGCTTCAAGATAAATGTAATAATTAAAATTCTAGTAAATTAGCCAGTAAAATATTAGTACATTTTCACTAAACTTCTTCATCTCTCACTAGGAACTTTCATAAATTCTGACTTGTAATTAAGATCAAGTGTTTAAGTCTTACATTGAATGAGTTTATTCCAGATAATTGTGAGCTTTTTATTGAAATAGCCTTTTTAAAGAAGCTTTAAGTGCAGATCATAGAATTCAAGATGCAGAAAATAAATGTGGAAAACAGGCAGAACAAGAAGGGGTAGTACAGAAAAAATAATGATCAAAAAGTTGATGTATCAAATGAAGAAACGATGAGAATTACACAAGTTTGATAATTTATTGAATAAAGTAAAGCAAATTATCCAAAATAAGAGTCAGTCTGCAAAATTTATCTCTTTTCTGGGAACCTTTTAGAAAGTATTTTTCCCCTTACAGACTGCAAGTAATTAGGTACAATGTTTATATAATATAGCCTGTGGTTTGTTCTAATTTGTTATTTACTCACAAGGAAGAGCACCATTTATTAAACAAGAAGCATTTTGTGCTGTGTTATGGGTTTTCCTTGCAGGTGATCTATCACAATAAGGAGGACTGCAATTATTAAGATCTGACAACTACACAATCCAAGTGATAAATTTAAAGGCTGTTTAGCTACAATTCCAGCAGACTGTAACCTGCAGTGGTCTCTAACAATATAAAGCACTTCAACATTTCCCTGTATGGTCAGTTCTGAATGCATGTGGATTTTCAGAAAGTTTTAGAAGCCTATCAGGAAGGTAACTATTACTCAGAAAATATGGGATACATGTCTCAGTTTCTTGGGTCTTTCTGTGTGCAGAAAGGGAAGGCTGTTGCTTAAAGGAGGGGACCCAAGGGAGAATAATATAATATAGAAAAAGAAAATTCTTGCTCTGAACTCTGAAATCTCCTTATTCATGCTGCAGCAGTTATAGGCTGCCAGCTTGGAAAGTCTTGTCACCCTTTTCCCTGATTTTCAGAAGAAAGATCCCATAAAAACTGAGGTAGTATATTTTAAAAGTCTGTTGTATATGAAGGTGGCACTAACTCTTTTCTAACTACTTCAATACTCATGTTTTTGTTGGGTTTTTTTGTCATTAAATCAATGCTTCATAGCCCTAAGAAATATGTGAGTGTGGCCTCAGATTAAGTCACCATTTCTGGGACCAATCGTCTTCAGATACTTACAAGTCAAGTAACATTTTCAGCACACACAGGCAGAAGCGTTGAACAGTTGACTGGACTGTAAGAAAATGATGTTCAGTCAACACGTGTTTAGATGTGTGTGGGAGGTGCTTGTCATTTAACACACACAAAATGTCTTATGGTAGTATTTAAGCTATCTTACTGATGTATCCTTCCCATTACAATCAGGAACTTCCTTTTCAGGGAAACCTTTTACTGGTAGTTCATCCTCTGTGGAAGATTTTCTTCCTTTTTTTTTATCTCAAAACTGGTCTTCATTGAAGAACCGTAACAGGAATTAGTTAACTTATCTGAAACAATTTTCTTCAGCAGTTTTGCCTGGAGAATAAATATAGTCAATGTTTCTTGTAATTTACTTTGTTTCTCCAAACCTGATAAATCAAAGTATTTCCATGCAAATTAATCATCCAGTTTCTCTCTCTGACTGAATTATTTTCTACCTGGAAAGGGTGTCTTCTGCTTCATGAGGACCACCTTGGCCCCAGCCTGGGTTTTGTACTCTTAGCAACTCTTTGATCAGACCTTAGAGTCAAGCAATGTTCCTAGCCTTTCCTGCTGCTGCTGTCATTGCTTAAGACCTAATTTAAAGTATCCCTTGCTGACCACACATTTTTCATTAAGAAAGAATCTTAGCTCGATGATTTCATCCTTTTCTTTGTTTCTTATTTGTCCAATACATTACATACGAATGAAACTGCAAATACACTTGTAGTGTCACTGAAAAATGCCAGGCTCCTTTGTTTGGTTAGAGGTTAGGGGGAGGGGAGAGTTTGTGTGCTTGGCAATAGGTCTAGCTAGAGAAATATGTGAAATCTGACACTAGACAGTACTATAGTGTATGTAACGAAGAATAATTGTTTATTAAAAATGAATTTTTTGTAGAAAACAAATTTCCTGCCTTTGTTCCAACAGATATCATTTTTGATGAAAGTAGGGGTAGCATTGTTAGTCAGTAGGAAAAATAACTTGTTAAAAATCTAAATCTATTTTGGCTTGGTCATCAAAGAGCAGTGTGATGATACCTATGGCTTGAGGCTGGGAAATCTGGGATGTAATCAATGCGATGTATGTGATAACAAATATACACAAACTGGGGGCGTGGAGGTGGTGTTATTATTATTATTTTAAATGGTCTTTGATGGAATAGATTGTGATGATCATTTTCCAGAAATAATCTGACCCTCCAAATTCTGACATGTCATTTGTATGAGACATTTCTGTTACTTTCTTGTGGAGGTGAGTTAGGTTTGGAATCTGTGGTCATGAATGTTTCTGCCCACAAGTGGTTTCCACAATAACAAGAAATGCCCCAGAGTACCTGACTTAAGGATACATACAAACAGAAGCATAGGAAACCAGATCCAGTTCTAGCCATTCTGTAAGAACAGAGACTTCCTCATCGTACTGTCCTACTAGTTAGATATTTTTGATTCAGACAAATATGATAATGGGAGTCTTTTCCCATGAGGCTCGTTAACAACTAGCCCTTCTCACCTGAAATTACTGACCACACCCTAGGTGAATTGCTCCTGCTCAGCGTAAGCCACTGCCAGGTAAGAAGCATCATATGGTGTCAACTGTTCTCCAGCTTTTAGGACTTGTAAGCTTCCCTCTAGAATCACACCAGTCAAGAGAACTAGGTCCACAAATCAGCTGCAATGGGTGAAGCTTGCAGGGATGTGTGAGGCCACCAGAGAAGCTCTTCCTGGTCACGTACAGATAAATGAAGTGTTGTACCAACCCTTGATCACTGTGATCAGTACATCAGCGTACTTTGCTGGTCAGTTCTATGGAAAACACAGGGATTTTTAAAAAAAAGAAATTCTATTTCAGATGAGATCAGATCCACCCATACCATCCCTGACTGATTTTAGCCTCAACATACGCACCTAAGATTTTGGAGCTTTGAAAAATGTTGGCTAAAACTCTTTAAATGGATCTCCCTGTCCCTTCTAACGAGATCCTCATTACTGAAATAAATTGTCAGTCTGCCTTCAGGAAAAGACTTTCACCACACTTGCTGAAACACACAGTGGCCCACAGAGCCCCCAGACCAGAAATGCAGCCTGTCAGAAGCCACCACTCAGTTCTCACACCCCATTTCTGCCCAGCCTGTAACATGCACAGGAACATTAACTGAAGAACTGGCTATGAGAGAGGCAATTATTTTGTCTTTATAGTAACAGATCTCCCTGACAGAACAGACTGTGAAGCATCCTATCATACAGTCCTGCTGTGACAGATATGAATGGTCCAGCACTTCATTTACTTTTATCTTTACATATCTGGTCCCGTCAGGATCCAGGGTAGCCAGCCTTCTCTTCAATTCAAACAGGAGCAGGGTGAGAGCATCAGGTAGATCTGTCTTGGCCAATGACAGCATGCAGGTACAGACATGTCTCACTCACTGCTGACATAGCCATGACACCTACTCAGCTACAAGTGTTGAGACCTTAAAGACCTGCTGGCTGGAAAGGCATGCAGGTAAGGTGAGAGCGGCTGACTGGGAGATGTACCTTGTGCTGGAATCGTGCAGATCTTCCCTGTCAAAATAGTACAAACAGTGCGGGTTCATGTTTGCCTCCTCACCGAGCTTCTGAACGCCTAAAAATGCCCTTTTTTCACCATCTTGATAGAAACCTTCTTTCTTTCTTAGGACTTGGTAACTGTTGCACACTTGCTTCCTTCATGCAGAGCTGCTGTAGTCTGCAATATGGTGCAGTCAGTGGAAGTAATGAAGTTTATGGCAGGTATAGGAAAATGGCTGGCAGTGCTACATGCTCTGCCACCATCACATCGGATTCATGCTGACATCCGTAACTTGCTCCTCGTCTGCTTTAGCAATCCATTAAAGTCTTGCTCCTGACTGTCGGGGTTTAAGCCCATCCGGTACCTCCCACCAGCAGGTGGCTCTGTGGCGCGGTGAGAAAAGCTGCGACGTCCCAGCGTGTGCAGTGGGGACTGGTACAGCAGGGCAGGAGTTCGAATCCCACCGCGATGCCAAGAGCCACGAGTGTTTTCTTTCCTGCGGGATCACGAAAAGCAATGTGCCTTCTTTGCTGATGGGGCCTGCCGCATTGTGGCCGTTGGTGCTTCCCTGGTAGAATTCTCCCCTGCCACGCTGGGAACGCAAGCCAGCCATGATCTCGCAGGTAAAACCCATAGGTTGGCCCGTGGAGTGCGGTGGGACTTGAACCCTCAACCTTCAAATGACTCCCGTCAACACAGGCTGGAAGGCCAGTGGGCTAGCCATTGGGTCACAGAGCCATCAAAGAGGTAGACTACACAATTAATTCAGAAGCAATTAATTAGGAGAAGTTCATGTACTGTTGCTGATGCTGCCTCATTCCAGTTCATTGACGCCAATGAGTGGCCACATGATGGTGGCGCACTCCAGCTGAACCCACGATGCTGACTCAGAAAGCTGTTGGTGGATCACATCCCAGCTATGCTAAAGATCCGAGTTCAGTTTACAGATGTAAAATCCAGGACAAAGTGAGCTGGAGCTGTGCAGAAAGTCTTGTTAGCGGGAGGGATGGAGATGTGGAAATACAAGGTATTGGAAAAGTTAGAGAAATTCATAAACGGAATTGCACATTTTAAGGAAATACTGCCCAAATGCCTACTTTGAAAAGACCTGGTCCTCTCAGAACAGAACTGATTCTGACTATTTAGATGTAATATTTAAAACTGCATTAACATGTTTTGAAAAGAGGAAAAAGAAATGTTCTGAAAGGGTCATGTTCATATTTACAGTCTAAATCTTTGGAATTCTGTTCAGGAAACATTGCAAAATGTTTATGTTTTCTTCTGATTCAGGGTGAAACTCAACTTTTGTATTCGGCTCAGTCCTTCCCCATATGGGCTACTTCAAATCTATATAAACACCAGACTGCACCTATAAAATTTATTGGGGGGAAAAAAAAAAAAAGAGCTGTGGAAAGAAGCAGAGAGTATTCAGTTAAAATCAAAACTTCCCAAATCGCATCCTTTTTATTTTTATATGCTTTTAAAGGAATGCTTGGGGTTCCCCAACATTAATTTGGCAGGATTAATTAAATAAAATCAGTTTTAAAAGCCTGTATCTCTAGGAGCTTGCATTATCCTTTAAGTGTTCCTTTCATCTCTCAAATAATCAACGGTTCACAGAATCATAGAATACTGGGTTGGAAGGGTGATGGTCTGGGGGAGGGGGGAGTTTGCGTGTTTGGCAATAGGCCTAGCTAGAGAAATACCTGAAATCTGACACTAGACAGTACTATAATGCAGGTAATGAAGAATACAGAGAAAGGTGAAAAGGGAACTTAATTATTGTCCTGTAATATGAAAAATATGAAGCAGCAAATCAGTTTATCAAGTTTGAAAGATTACTGGGCTTCCATTCTGCTAAAAGAGGTAAGGAAATATACTTGATTTTATCTTATCTTTCTAAAATATCAGCAAAAATTAGTTTTTCATGAGGATTGTAATCCTTGAAATCAACTATTATATCTGAACACAGCATCAACAGAAGTTAACATAAGTTTTCACCTAGTAATATATATGATATTTTATTCCACTAATCACTAAATCAGATGCTTCTAACATAGAGCAGAGAATATTTAGAGATGTTGATTTATCCACAGACAATTACGGATCAGCAGATAGCAAAAAATAATTACAGATAATGCTGTTTTTATAAAATAATGTACAACAATAGTAAGGCTGAATTAATTTCTACATAAATCCCAAGAGAGCAGTAACTACTATAGAAAAGCCAAACAGAAAATAAGTAGTTTTGCAGGAACAAATTTTCTTCACCCTAATTGTCTACCAAAACCAGATTAAGATTAACATATTTTGTCCTCTGTTTTTATCCAGGAGAGCTCTGCTCCTCTCTAGGCTCAGACTTTTTTGCTTTTGAATAGTTTTAGTTGTGGTAAGTTGCACCAGTAGCACAGCCCACTTGCTTTAATCACTATACTACACCCCAGACTGGTAAAGAGTAATTTTATTCCGTTCTGTAATTCCATTATTCTTTATGTGCTGAGACCTGGTAGTGATACACATGTGGCAAGAGAAAAAGTAGAAAGATTTGTTCCAAATTTGAAAGTAATACAATGTCATTAAGATTTTCTATTTGAGCTTAGTATCTTTATTTAAGAATATATTTTCTTAGGTTATTTTAGCAGAATTAAACACACTGTTACAATTGATTTCGGGTTATAATTGTCTTTTCTGATTTGGCCTCTATAAAATGTCATTTATTTGATAAGATGTGGTGCTTTACTTCAGTAAATACCAGTTGATATATCCATTATTTAAATGCTTCAAAAGGTTATACACATTATATTTATTTATCAACATCAAAACTGCCTGTATCAACGGTAATCAGAAGCAGCTTGATTTCATGCTGCAGATTGGACAACAACTGCAAAATGCTGATTATCCCAGAGCTACCTTTTCTGACACCCTGAAAGCTCTTGTTTCATTATCACCACCTGGCATTGCTGTTATAGGTAGCAATTTGTAGGTGGCAATGGAAATTGTAACCAGTGAATCTTTCCATTTTCTAATGAAAAAATAACTATCAAAATCATGCGATATTGAAGGAAAGAAAAAAAACCAACAAAAAACAAACAAAAGAAGGGTTTTTTTCTATCATGCACAGGTTCTGCTGAGTACAGCAAAAGCAGTATCGGTTCAGAAACAGCCTTCAGCATCAAGCTTGCTGGTATATTTGCCCATTCTGCCTGAAACAACATGTAAGCAAAAGAATGGCTGAGAAAAGTTGTACAAAAGGAACTCAGACCTCTTTGACTACTGCAGTTGAGCCTGTACTGGACCCCAAAGGTGTGGATAGACTTACCGCAGCTCGACAAAACCAACTTTCAGACTAAATTGTAGAGAAAGATAAATTAGTAAAGCGATATTTTTCTGTACTTATACTTGGAGATTGCAGTTTGTTATGTTCTCATGACATTAATGTAGATACTGGTACCATTGAAAACTGGCATCAAACCGGTGAGTCAAGCTAAGTCATACAGCCAGCTGAGCTCCTCTCGAATTTCTAATTGTGGAGAGGATACCTTATAGTCTAGCAGAATTTTGATAACAAAAAGCTGAATTGACCTGGCTGCCTTACCTGTTTCTCCGTCCAGGCAATAAAATCTATTTTCTAATAACTTGACCCTCGGGTGTGTCAATTTGACCGATGACGAATGAATGAATGAATGCTAAAATCATGCAGATCTTCCCTGTCAAAACAGTACGACAGTCTGGGTTCACGTTTGCCTCCTCACCGAGCTTCTGAACGCCTAAAAATGCCCTTTTTTCACCATCTTGATAGAAACCTTCATTCTTTCTTAGGACTTGGTAACTGTTGCACACTTGCTTCCTTCATGCAGAGCTGCTGTAGTCTGCAATATGGTGCAGTCAGTGGAAGTAATGAAGTTTATGGCAGGTATAGGAAAATGGCTGGCAGTGCTACATGCTCTGCCACCATCACATCGGATTCATGCTGACATCCGTAACTTGCTCCTCGTCTGCTTTAGCAATCCATTAAAGTCTTGCTCCTGACTGTCGGGGTTTAAGCCCATCCGGTACCTCCCACCAGCAGGTGGCTCTGTGGCGCGGTGAGAAAAGCTGCGACGTCCCAGCGTGTGCAGTGGGGACTGGTACAGCAGGGCAGGAGTTCGAATCCCACCGCGATGCCAAGAGCCACGAGTGTTTTCTTTCCTGCGGGATCACGAAAAGCAATGTGCCTTCTTTGCTGATGGGCCTGCCGCATTGTGGCCGTTGGTGCTTCCCTGGTAGAATTCTCCCCTGCCACGCTGGGAACACAAGCCAGCCATGATCTCGCAGGGATTCTAGCCAGGTAGGACCTAAACTAGATGTCCCAAAACCCTGTCCAGTTGAATTTTACAAGTATCCAAAATTGGGGAATCCACCACTTCCCTAAGAAGATATTCCAAGGAGAGAGAATTATGTCACATCTTTATTACCTGACAGATTTTTGTCTTTGAGCCTCTTTCTACATTCCTATTGCTGTGTCCATCATGGAACTGTATTCATAAGAACCACCAGACCTTCAGATTTCTGTAACAGGTAAATAACAACCCTTTGGACTTTTCTACTTAGAACTATGTGGTTCAAGAAACAATTTAGGTAGCTAATTAGGAATGTTACTTAAAAATTATGAGTTGAAACCTCTACAAGGTTTTCCTTATATAAAAGTGGGATTGCTAAAATTTTCGCTAACTAATACATATTTGGGAGGAGCACACACCATTTAAAAAGAGAAGTGCCTTCCCTGACTGCACAGAACCTCATTAGAAATGAGAAAGAAATACAGATCTCCAAAGAAAAGTATATGAAATGGAAAATTAGGAAGGGGGGGGGGGGTGTTGAAGTACTTTCTTAGAAATTCTCTTTTAATGGATAAACGTATGCAACATCCAGTGACAGTTGCCAGGGACTGGGCTTTGCAGCACACTGAGGTTGATTGTCTCACCACAGTGTGTATTACAAGACTGGGGACTAAGGAGTCACAGTCATGCACAATTCAATGTTATAGAACTTTATATTTAATCTTTACAGCCTTTCAGATGTTCTTATTTACAAAACCAAATGTATTCTTTCATAATCTTGTGTTTCAGTCTGCTTCTCATTCACTCATGCCCATAAGAAACCATTTTCTACTTACATAATAAGGTTGCCCTAAGGTCCTTAATGTAAGGGTATTTGAAACAAAACATTTATGAAAACGAATGGTTTGCATAAAGTACTGGTAAACGTTTAAAGTACCTAGAGGGTAGGTAAAATGCAGTACAATTGTATACAACACAAAGGTGTAAATCAGTCTCATATTTTTATTGCCTTTTAACAAAAGCCATAGGTTATTGCAGCTACAGGATTGCTTGGGCTTCAGGTGACCTCTAGGGGTCACCTGATACTTTCTCTTCTAAAGCACAGGGTTTCATTATTTCTAATTCACACCAAGAAATTAGACTTCTTCAACAGTTTTTCCACTTTAAACTAGCGATGGCACACTCTGTTCTGTATGTGAGCTCGTATTTGTTCAGATATTATACAGTCTTTCCTAAAGTGTAACCTAAATTTTCCCTGCTGCATGTTAAATGAATTCCTCGGTCTTCTTTGATTAATCCCAAAACTGGCCTACTTCTGATATGCCTTTAATTATTAGTAGACAGTTCATGTTGTGTCATTTTCCTCTGGATGGCACTTGCTTAACTCTAAAATGACAGCATGCAGGTACAGACATGTCTCTCTCACTGCTGACATAGCCATGACACCTACTCAGCTACAAGTGTTCAGACCTTAAAGACCTGCTGGCTGGAAAGGCATCCAGGTAAGGTGAGAGCGGCTGACTGGGAGATGTACCTTGTGCTGGAATCGTGCAGATCTTTCCTGTCTAAATAGTACAACAGTCTGGGTTCACGTTTGCCTCCTCACTGAGCTTCTGAACGCCTAAAAATGCCCTTTTTTCACCGTCTTGATAGAAACCGTCTTTCTTTCTTAGGACTTGGTAGCTGTTGCACACTTGCTTCCTTCATGCAGAGCTGCTGTAGTCTGCAATATGGTGCAGTCAGTGGAAGTAATGAAGTTTATGGCAGGTATAGGAAAATGGCTGGCAGTGCTACATGCTCTGCCACCATCACATCGGATTCATGCTGACATCCGTAACTTGCTCCTCGTCTGCTTTAGCAATCCATTAAAGTCTTGCTCCTGACTGTCGGGGTTTAAGCCCATCCGGTACCTCCCACCAGCAGGTGGCTCTGTGGCGCGGTGAGAAAAGCTGCGACGTCCCAGCGTGTGCAGTGGGGACTGGTACAGCAGGGCAGGAGTTCGAATCCCACCGCGATGCCAAGAGCCACGAGTGTTTTCTTTCCTGCGGGATCACGAAAAGCAATGTGCCTTCTTTGCTGATGGGCCTGCCGCATTGTGGCCGTTGGTGCTTCCCTGGTAGAATTCTCCCCTGCCACGCTGGGAACGCAAGCCAGCCATGATCTCGCAGGGATTCTAGCCAAGTAGGACCTAAACTAGATGTCCCAAAACCCTGTCCAGTTGAATTTTACAAGTATCCAAAATTGGGGAATCCACCACTTCCCTAAGAAGATATTCCAAGGAGAGAGAATTATGTCACATCTTTTTACCTGACACGTTTTTGTCTTTGAGCCTCTTTCTACATTCCTATTGCTGTGTGCATCATGGAACTGTATTCATAAGAACCACCAGACCTTCAGATTTCTGTAACAGCTAAATAACAACCCTTTGGAATTTTCTCCATCGTACTATGTGGAATTCAAGAAACAATTTAGGTAGGTAATTAGGAATGTTGCTTAAAAATAATGAGTTGAGACATCTGCAAGGTTTTCCTTATGTAAAAGTGTGATTGCTAAAATTTTCACTAGCTAATACATATTTGGGAGGAGCACACACCATTTAAAAAGAGAAGTGCCTTCCCTGACTGCACAGAACCTCATTAGAAATGAGAAAGAAATACAGATCTCCAAAGAAAAGTATATGAAATGGAAAATAACAAGGTATAGGAAAATGGCTGGCAGTGCTACATGCTCTGCCACCATCACATCGGATTCATGCTGACATCCGTAACTTGCTCCTCGTCTGGTTTAGCAATCCGTTAAAGTCTTGCTCCTGACTGTCGGGGTTTAAGCCCATCCGGCACCTTCCACCAGCAGGTGGCTCTGTGGCGCGGTCTGGGGAGTCTCAGCGAGTGCAGTGGGGACTCGAACAGCACGTCAGGGGTTCGAACCCCACCGTGATGCCAAGAGCCACGAGTGTTTTCTTTCCTGCGGGATCACGAAAAGCAATGTGCCTTGTTTGCTGATGGGTTCTGCTGCATTGAGGGGCCGTTGGTGCTTCCCTGGTAGAATTCTCCCCTGCCACGCCGGGAACACAAGCCAGCCATGATCTCACAGGTAAAACTCATAGGGTGGCCCGTGGCTTGCCGGTGGGACTCGAATAATCCTACATAGATCTTGTTTCCCAAACATCTCCGTTCAGCCACAGTCTATCCAGTTTCTTTGGCTGGAGCTCATCCTTTTAAATACGGTGTCCCTAGACAATACTCTGATCTTTAATCACTGTCGGGTTCCTCATAGCCATAGCCTAAAGGGAACCCTACAAACAAGGAGGAGTAAAAGGACAATTTAAGGGGAAAAGTAAGAGTGACGTTAAGAGAGGCAGCGGCTGGGGAGTCCTGAAATTCTCTCTCCTGTTTTACTTGTGTCAGGTGTAACCACACAACAGCAAGAGCTAATGTTGTTCTGACTGAGCTTACAAGGAGTGCGTATAATATTGCCCATCTTGCATGTAAGTGTTCCCATGATCAGATGCAAGTTCCTTAGAGCAACCTCTTTGCCATAAATTGTCTTATGGTATGACATTCCAGTATCTTAATGCAGAAAAATAACACATTTCTCTCCTTTGCAGTGATGTATTAACATAGGATCAATTTATATTTGATCCTGGGGAGAGAATTAAAGGTCATTGTACCTTTGCATTGCATTCGTTATGTAGCAATCCCTTCTTGCCCTTAAAAGATAGGAATTTTCTGAATCATTAACGTGAGCTGGTTTTTTTACAGCGTATGTTTTGTCTTTGATTACTTCCCAAAATTGGAATAAAATTTTTTCTTTAAATGATAATTTATTTTTTTAATCCAATTAATACTCTATAACTTTAAAATTTCTTTTAGCTCTGATTCATGACAAGAAAATGAAATCACAAAATATTTAATGGAGAAAATTTTATTTAAAAGTTTAATTTGGACATAGCCAGATGTTTGGTTTGAATTTTCAGTCAAAACAAAATAGTAGCTTTGTAGTTTAAAAGTATATTGCTGTCATTTTCAAGAAGGATCAGCCTTCATAGACACATTTCAGTAGTACATAGTCTAGTGACTCCCCTGATTCACCATGGTACTTGTTCAGACAGAATCTCATAATGTACTGACATACTGACCTTGAGGGACTCTACCCTTCTGGGAGAATGTAGAAATCTTAATTATAGATACTGTGAGAAAGACACTGATTTGGAAAGATAAACAATGCTTTTGTTGGGAGGGGGGTGGGGGGAAGAAATAAAAGAAAGAATATTCCATTTTGTTTTACTTATCCAAAGCATGCCATTCCGGGAAGAAATGCTTCAACGAGATTTTTCAAATGAAAATTCAGTATTTTTAATGTAACATGTTAATTATGAAGAAACTACATCAATCTTTTCATAATATATTGACAATTTTTACACTGCAGAGTCTCAGAAATGGACCATTTGTGTCTAATATGTGAATGGTGTAAGTATATTAGGGCCACCATTATAATACAATCAGTTTTTGCAACATGGCCTTTGACACACCAATATTCACCATTTAGAATTTTTTTAACATGCGTATGCATCTTACAGGCCATAAAATATACATTAAAAGCCATATATTTAATGTTGATACACATGCTGTATGCATATGCATGCATTTTTAAAGTCAAGGCAAATTTCTTTTCTCTTGAAAGCTGATCTATCTCACGGTATTTTCAGACTAACTATGCTGTCCAGCTCAAAATCATTTTCTCAACTAGCCTTCTCTCTCTAACTTTCTGTGAACCATTTATTCCTTCCTTTGTGACTTACAAATTTAAACACACATTTACGGGAAAAATAATAGGAAAAATACCAACTTTTGTGATTTTATGCTTTCTTTTCCTAGACAAAGACCACCAATCAGCTGAGCAAGTCACCTCCTTACTTCAGTTCAATGTGCCGTTATTGCTTCCCTTCTCCCAGTAAAAACGTGAACACTAACGCACATTTGCTTCAAGGGTCCCTATTGAGTTGTCTGCTACTAGGAAGCAAATATTCTGCTTTATACACCAAGGAGTGTATAAAGTGGGATTTTACCTCAGAATATAATCCTTAGTCAGAATTAACAGCAGATTTCCACTCTTTTTCATGGCTTTGCTTTCTGATCACACATTACATCATACCTGTTCACTCATCTCTTTATTTTCCTTTCTATTAGACAAAGCTAGAATAACCTCTATTGTTACTGTGGTCACGGGAATAAAACATATCTATGTACTTTTTCTAAATTTATTTCTTTTAAAGAATTCAAGAATCAGTAACCTACTTGAAACCAGACTGTACTTTATACTCCTATAGATAATCCATACGGAAAATTAGATGCTTCAAACTATATTCTATACAGTTTCTTAGAGACCATTTTTATATCTTTTTTGCATTAATTTGTGTTGCAATGCCTCTGCACTTCTGGGGTCCTTTTAGTGAAATAAACAAAACCGAAAAGCCTCAAACCTGTACTATCTCAGGAACTCTCTTGTGCTGTCTTCTTGTGTCAGAGAAACTGTCTTTACAAATGTTCCATGTTTATAACCACCTCCACCATCAGTAATTGTCCAGCTCATTTCTTGGTGCCTTATTCAAAGACAGGTTAAAGTGGTTCGTAGTTACTTCATTCCTGAGCTAGGCACTCAAGTACTAACTAGCTCTCAGCAAGAAAGAACCAGATGTTGTATAAGCCTGAATGAGACATCACTATTTGCCCATTCAGGTGAAACTTAAGATATTAAATTTTTTCCTTGACTGATGTTTTATCTTTTTTATAGACCCATGAGATTGTCTGGAGGAGGGGGGAACATAAACTAGGAAATTAAGGGGTGGGGAATAAAATAGGAAAAAGAAAATAAAAAAACACGATTTATGTTTCCAGTGAGAATTCCTTCCCAAATCTCAGCACACAAGAGCACCAGCTCCTGCAGAAACCCCAGCGGTTCCATAAGACAACTCCAGTTATTTCTATACGTCCCACAATAACTGCATGCCCACACACCTTTATTTGTTCTTACTCTTTCTAAAGAGACTCTATAGCCCAAATTTATCAGTTTCTTTGGACTTCTCTCCAACATTAGACAATTTTAAGAATAAAAATCACAATTAATTCTGAATGAATATGAAACACAGGCACTTGAGGTTCTGAGATTAGAATTAAAATACATGTATAAAGACAACTCTGGTTTTAGTTTAACATCTTTATTTCCCTCTAGTTCTTAACTTTTCTTCTCTAGGGTATTTAAGCTATCAGAAGTGTTTGTTCTATACAGCAAGATCCCATGTTCTGAGTGCTGACCCAGAGCTGAAAATAAAGCCAGCTTGCAGGACTGGCAGCAAAGAGTCCATGAGACTTCCCTGCTTAGATCAGCACTCTGTTAGCTTTCTGTGTTCAAAAGATGACAACTTCCTTTCTCTTCCCTGCTTTAAACTTAAGTCCCTGCTTCTCACCCATGCCAACACAGCTTCTTCATCTATCTTCAGTTAGTGTATTCCTTTGTCCCGGTTTATTACAGCACTCTTGGAAGCATTAGTCTCTGTCGAGCTACAGATCATGACAATTATGTACATATATTTCACAAAGTGCATCTTCATCCATGGTTAACTTCTTTAAGGGCCATACATAGCACGTAACCCCAGTAGCAGATTTCTGTGACTCTTGCTTGCAGCTCTCCCCCTACCGCGTCCTTTCTCACCTGTACGCTCACCCTTAACCAGCTACAGAATCTTTTGGCATCTCATTTTGGCAAATATAATGTACCAGTAAGAATTTCTAATACAGAGGTTTGTTTGCTTTTTTTTTCTTTTATCTATTAGTTTCACAATATGATTTTGCTTGCTCAGTAAACATAGTTAAGCAGTTATTTTACCTCAATATCTGAATATTATTATATGTGTACGTATAATAGCCTATAGCATAGAGTCAATTGGCTTAGTCCCTATTTGAGACATTCAAAATCAATGTATTTGGCTCTGAGAATGGTCTCTAAAAGCAGGCCTGTTACATCTTTTAAATCCTTTTATCTTGCTTTTTTATTAAAGATTACTTTCCTACTTGCAAACAAGAATTAATTTTATCTTGCTCTGACCTCCTAGATCCCTTGATAGAGCATCAACCAGGAAGGGTATGGATATCAGGGAAGCAGCTCAAATTATTAAATACTTATCTGTAGCAAAGAACTGTGCTGTTATAACACAGGATTTTTCCGTTCTGTTAAAAGAAAAAAATGACAACAAACTTTTGAATAACTTATTTGAACAATTCTGTTCTTTTTAAATTTTACTATAAAGAAGCTGCTTCAGCTTATTTTCAGAAACAAACTTTATTGCTAGAGGTCATTAATTTTCTATGACTAAAAATTTGCAGTATGAAGATAACTGTTTATTAACAATGAATTTTAAGTAGAAAACAAATTTGCTGCCTTTGTTCCAACAGATATCATTTTTGATGAAAGTATGGGTAGCATTGTTAGTCAGTAGGAAAAATAACTTGTTAAAAATCTAGATCTATTTTGGCTTGGTCATCAAAGAGCAGTGTGATGATACCTATGGCTTGAGGCTGGGAAATCTGGGATGTAATTAATGCGATGTATATGATAACATATACACACAAACTGGGGGCGTGGAGGTGGTGTTATTATTATTATTTTAAATGGTCTTTGATGGTATAGATTCTGATGATCATTTCCCAGAAATAATCTGACCCTCCAAATTCTGACATGTCATTTGTATGAGACACTGGGAGTCTTCCCATGAGGCTCATTAACAACTAGCCCTTCTCACCTGAAATTACTGACCACACCCTAGGTGAATTGCTCCTGCTCAGCGTAAGCCACTGCCAGGTAAGAAGCATCATATGGTGTCTACTGTTCTCCAGCTTTTAGAACTTGTAAGCTTCCCTCTAGAATCACATCAGTCAAGAGAACTAGGTCCACAAATCAGCTGCAATGGGTGAAGCTTGCAGGGATGTGTGAGGCCACCAGAGAAGCTCTTCCTGGTCACGTACAGATAAATGAAGTGTTGTACCAACCCTTGATCACTGTGATCAGTACATCAGCGTACTTTGCTGGTCAGTTCTATGGAAAACACAGGGATTTTTTTATAAAAGAAATTCTGTTTCAGATGAGATCAGATCCACCCATACCATCCCTGACTGACTTTAGCCTCAACATACGCACCTAAGATTTTGGAGCTTTGAAAAATGTTGGCTAAAACTCTTTAAATGGATCTCCCTGTCCCTTCTAACGAGATCCTCATTACTGAAATAATGAGTCTGCCTTCAGGAAAAGACTTTCACCACACTTGCCGAAACACACAGTGGCCCTCAGAGCCCCCAGACCAGAAATGCAGCCTGTCAGAAGCCACCACTCAGTTCTCACACCCCATTTCTGCCCAGCCTGTAACATCCACAGGAACATTAACTGAAGAACTGGCTATGAGGGAGGCAATTATTTTGTCTTTATAGTAACAGATCTCCCTGACAGAACAGACTGTGAAGCATCCTATCATACAGTCCTGCTGTGACAGATATGAATGGTCCAGCACTTCATTTACTTTTATCTTTACGTATCTGGTCCCGCCAGGATCCAGGGTAGCCAGCCTTCTCTTCAATTCAAACAGGAGCAGGGTGAGAGCATCAGGTAGATCTGTCTTGGCCAATGACAGCATGCAGGTACAGACATGTCTCACTCACTGCTGACATAGCCATGACACCTACTCAGCTACAAGTGTTGAGACCTTAAAGACCTGCTGGCTGGAAAGGCATGCAGGTAAGGTGAGAGCGGCTGACTGGGAGATGTACCTTGTGCTGGAATCGTGCAGATCTTCCCTGTCAAAATAGTACAAACAGTGCGGGTTCATGTTTGCCTCCTCACCGAGCTTCTGAACTGATAAAAATGCCCTTTTTTCACCATCTTGATAGAAACCTTCTTTCTTTCTTAGGACTTGGTAACTGTTGCACACTTGCTTCCTTCATGCAGAGCTGCTGTAGTCTGCAATATGGTGCAGTCAGTGGAAGTAATGAAGTTTATGGCAGGTATAGGAAAATGGCTGGCAGTGCTACATGCTCTGCCACCATCACATCGGATTCATGCTGACATCCGTAACTTGCTCCTCGTCTGCTTTAGCAATCCATTAAAGTCTTGCTCCTGACTGTCGGGGTTTAAGCCCATCCGGTACCTCCCACCAGCAGGTGGCTCTGTGGCGCGGTGAGAAAAGCTGCGACGTCCCAGCGTGTGCAGTGGGGACTGGTACAGCAGGGCAGGAGTTCGAATCCCACCGCGATGCCAAGAGCCACGAGTGTTTTCTTTCCTGCGGGATCACGAAAAGCAATGTGCCTTCTTTGCTGATGGGGCCTGCCGCATTGTGGCCGTTGGTGCTTCCCTGGTAGAATTCTCCCTTGCCACGCTGGGAACACAAGCCAGCCATGATCTCGCAGGTAAAACCCGTAGGGTGGCCCATGGGACTCGAACCCTCAACCTTCAACACAGGCTGGAAGGCCAGTGGGCTAGCCATTGGGTCACAGAGCCATCAGAGGTAGACTACACAATTAATTCAGAAGCAATTAATTAGGAGAAGTTCATGTACTGTTGCTGATGCTGCCTCATTCCAGGTCATTGACGCCAATGAGTGGCCACATGATGGTGGCGCACTCCAGCTGAACCCACGATGCTGACTCAGAAAGCTGTTGGTGGATCACATCCCAGCTATGCTAAAGATCCGAGTTCAGTTTACAGATGTAAAATCCAGGACAAAGTGAGCTGGAGCTGTGCAGAAAGTCTTGTTAGCGGGAGGGATGGAGATGTGGAAATACAAGGTATTGGAAAAGTTAGAGAAATTCATAAACGGAATTGCACATTTTAAGGAAATACTGCCCAAATGCCTACTTTGAAAAGACCTGGTCCTCTCAGAACAGAACTGATTCTGACTATTTAGATGTAATATTTAAAACTGCATTAACATGTTTTGAAAAGAGGAAAAAGAAATGTTCTGAAAGGGTCATGTTCATATTTACAGTCTAAATCTTTGGAATTCTGTTCAGGAAACATTGCAAAATGTTTATGTTTTCTTCTGATTCAGGGTGAAACTCAACTTTTGTATTCGGCTCAGTCCTTCCCCATATGGGCTACTTCAAATCTATATAAACACCAGACTGCACCTATAAAATTTATTGGGGGGAAAAAAAAAAAAAGAGCTGTGGAAAGAAGCAGAGAGTATTCAGTTAAAATCAAAACTTCCCAAATCGCATCCTTTTTATTTTTATATGCTTTTAAAGGAATGCTTGGGGTTCCCCAACATTAATTTGGCAGGATTAATTAAATAAAATCAGTTTTAAAAGCCTGTATCTCTAGGAGCTTGCATTATCCTTTAAGTGTTCCTTTCATGTCTTAAATAATCAACAGTTCACAGAATCACAGAATACCAGGTTGGAAGGGACCTCAAGGATCAGATGGTACAACTTTTCGAGGCAAGTATGACCTAAACTAGGTGTCCCAGAACCCTGTCCAATTGAATTTTACATGTATCCAAAATTGGGGAATCCACCACTTCTCTACAGAGATATTCCAATGGCTGATCATTCTCATTGTGAAAATTTTTCTTCTTCTGTCCAATTGGAATCTTCCCAGGAATAACTAGTGCCTGTTGCCCCTTTTCTTGTTCACTTGACTCCTTTTAAAAAGGGAGTCTCCATCTTCTTTGTAGCCAGCCTTTAAATACCGGAACATGGTGGTGAGGTCTCTCCTGAGCCTTCTTTTCTCAAGGTTGAGCAAACCCAGTTCTGTTAACCTTTCCTTGTATGGCAGGTTACCCAGTCCTTGGATCATTTTTGTGGCCCTTCTCTGGACCCTCTCCAGCCTTTCCACATCTTTTTTGTATAGTGGGGACCAAAACTGAACACAGTATTCCAGGTGTGGCCTGATAATCACTGAGTGGGAGAGTTACATCTTTATCTGTGCTGGTGATGCACTTGTTGATGTAACCTAGCATTCTGTTGGCTTTACTTGCCACAGCAGCACACTGTTCACCTACATGGAACTTGTTGTCCCCCCCGACCCCCTGGTCCTTTTCCACAGAGGTGCTCCCCAGCCATGTAGATCCCAGCCTATGCTGCACTCTGGGTTTGTTTTTACCCAGGTGCAAGACCTTACACTTGCCCTTGTTGAACTTTGTGAGGTTCTTGTTAGCCTGTTCTTCCAGCCTATCCATGTTATCCTGCAGGGTGTCTCTCCCTTCCAAAGTGTCCCCTTCCCAACTCATCAGCAAACTCTATCAGGGTACATTTGATCCCATCATCTGGGTCATTCATGAAGATGCTGAAGAGTCTTTCAATACTGATCTGACTAGCAACAGGTCCCCAGCTGGAAAAGGAGCTGTTCACCACTACCCTCTTGGTACAGCCAGTCAGCCAGTTCTCTGAGAGCACTGAGTTGCTCTTAGTGACTTACAGAACTTACTCTACTGGCTTTACTCACGTGTACTAGTGCATTCAAAGTCTATGATGTTGTGGCTGAGTCAAGTCAATCCAGCTGACCTATTCATTAATTGTGCTGAGCTCAGTGGCCATGTGTGTGCCACAGCCAAAACTTTTTGTAGAGAACAGGTGATCCTGACACTGTTTATAACCAAGAGAATCACTTCTGGATAGGATCATTGTTTTCTTGAAAGATTTGCTTTTGAAAAAATGCAGCTAAGCACTAGTTTAAGACGTAATTAATGCTCTGAGGGACATAAATTCAGAGTCTCAAATAGGGCTTATTTTGGTGCTCAAAGCCATCTATGGTTGAAGTTCTATGTGGGCACATACAGTTGGCCATGCAAAACAGAAGAGCCTGTGAATTACATTTCTATATTTAATCAGTGTGAGGTCTCTCAGAAGTTTTGACTATGGACATATACATGTGTTTGGAAAGTTTGCCTTGCTGGTGCAGCACCTGTGCCTTCTACCTCATTTGCCCATATTCCTCCTCCTGAGGAGGCTGTGAATTTCAGCACTCTGAACTGGCTGTGTAAAACCATGTCCAGAGAGTGACATTTAAATTGTCTTTCACTTTTTTATTAAGCCTTTTATTTCATGGAAAAGCCAGTTCTCCTTGAGGCTTGGTAGCTTTGGAGGAAGGATCAGGGCCTGAGGCAACTGACTGGCTGGCTTCTTGGAGAGATCTGCTGTAAGCAAGCCGGGGAAACGCAGCCTGTGTTAGAAACCGAACACCTGCCATAACCAAGTAAAATTGTTATACTTGGTAAAACGTTTTTTGCAGGTTCTGCTGGCTGCGCTTTTCAGATAATGCACTTATCCATCAAGTGTGTAACTTCCTTGGGGAAGCAGAGCAGGAGATAAGAGCTGCCATGGGGGATTGAAAGTGCAACTCTGTCCTATGGCCTTTTGTAAAGTTAAATTACAGGGGTGTCACCTTCTGTGGTTTATTTCCCTTATTAGCACGGGTGCTACTTAATGGGGTACAGTTACCAGAGTAAATAATCCTGCGGGACGCTTATTTGGTCGTATTAACGCAGGAAGGAGAAAGCTCGACCAGGATTTATTTAAACGCTGGCGTTAAAAATAAAAATCAACCAAAAAAGTGTTTCTGCCGAGGGAGCAGGGGAAGGTGCCCGCCAGCTGCCTCCGGGCACAGAGTTTGGCTGCGGGCTCCCTTAGCGCCCGAGCTCCGCACGCCGGCCCCCACCAGACCCGGGGCAGCGGCGCCCTGCAAGAGCACCCCGCCGCACGGCACGGCACCGCGCCGACGGCCGCCTGCGAGGGCGGGCGCGGAGGAGAGGCCGGACCCATATCCATAGTAACGGCGGGGGCAGAGGGGAGGCGCCGCGGCAGCTCCCGCCCGCTGCAGCCCGCGCGGCGCCGGCACCGCACCGAGCTGCGGTGAGCGCGCCCGAGCGCGCTCGCGCCGCTCCGCGCTTCCCCGTGTCCCGCCCCTCACACCCCTTACCTTACCCACACCCCCCATCCCCCCTCCGCGAGCAGCGCGGATCAGGACGCGCGCGTGCGCACCCGCGGAAGGCGGGGGGGGGGGGAAGAGGGGAGCTGGCGGGGGCGCGCGCGGCAGCGACTGGACGGGGAGGGCGGTGGGGGCTCCGGTGTGCGCGGCTCCGCGGCGCTCGCCCTGCCTGACTCACCGCGGGGCGCGGGGAAGATGCTCAGCGCGGAGGGGTAGCAGCTGCGGAGCAGACGTCGGGCCCCCCCCCCGCCGCTCCCCGCCCCCGCCGGGCTCGGCAGCTCATCTCTCCGCCGCCGCTCCTAGGTGAGACCGGGGGGCACGGGAGGGCTGGGCGAGCACAGGGGGCCGGGCACGGGGCCATCGGGCGCCGCCCCCGCCCCGCCGCGGAGCCCGGAGCGGGGGACTGGGACCCGGCCCGGGCACCCCCGGGGAGGGGGAGCTCTGGCAGCGGACCCTGGGAGGCTGGCGGGAGAGAGCCGGCGGCGCCTGCGGTTGCCGCTTTCGCAGGATTATGTCAGCCCTTCCCTCACCGGTGCCCCCTCCACCGGCTCTGAGGCCGGCGGCGACGGCGGCTCCCGCCCGGCGGCGCTGCGGGGCGCCGCGCTCCTGGGGCAGGCAGGGGGCGGCGGGGAGGCGGCGGCTGTGGACACCGGGATGGCCGGAGTTTCAGCCGCCTGACGGAGCCGATGCTGTGGGCCGGTGAGTTTCCACCGGGCCGGAGCGGTAGGTGGAGGAAGGCGCCCCGGGTCCCCTTGCCTGCCCCGGCGTGCTCCCTCCGTGCGTGTCCGAGCCAGGATTCCTTTCGGAGATGAGGGAGAAAGTGGGCATCCACCTGGTGTGCTGCGCCCGGGGGAGCGGTAGCACGGCACACCGAGCCTGCAGCTGCCGGTTTTGTGGGGGGCTGTGTCAGTATTGCAAACCTCCGTGTTGCTGGGTCTTGTAACTTGATTGTGATTGTGCCCTGGTCTGAAACTTGGCGAAAGAGATCTCGGCTTCAAGGCACCGCTGTTTGTCGTTTCGGTTATTTAAGAAACGCTAATTGGGCGAAGTGGTACGGTTAGTCTGCAAGGGGAAAAAAAACCCCGAAAAGGTTGATGGAAGGGAGAAGTATGCGGAGATCGGAATGATGGTTTATGCTTCGGTATCTAGGAAAAATGCTCATATTGAAAAATACATCTTAACGAATAGCTATTTTACCTAATGACAAGAAGGCAGTTTTGATATTGGGAAGGAAAAAATGATACCTGAGAATTTCAGCTGGAACTCAGTTTGCTGCACACGTGCAGTAACGGTTTTCCTAAGGATTTTGGCATGTGGACTGATGCATGTTGCCATGTGCCTTGCAAAATTCTCTCTGCTCTGTGAGCAGTGGCGATGTGTGCCCACATGCAGGAAATCAAGGTGTGCTTTGTACTGTTCTCAACTGCAACAACGTTAATAAGGAAAACTAATAGTGTCCATCTGTAGCAGGATTACTGATAATAATGTATTGTAATGGTTCCGTAAAGAGCATTTTGACTTAAAACTGGTGTTAAAGTAGACCCTGACTGATGGATAATAACTTCTCATCTGAATGCACATTAACCAGTTTGTGTCACCTTCTTTCGTATATGCCAAAATATAAAATATAATAATATGCTAAACAAAAACCAGCCCTCAGTGGAAGGTTGTTACATGATAATGGGGCATTCTTCCTTGAATAAATATGAATACAAATTGTAAGCATTCATGTAAAGTTGATACTTGCTTGCCAAGTACAAAGCCTTAATCCTACGGTGTGTAATTACCGTAACGAATTAAAACTCCATTCTCATGGCATCCTAAAAATCTCAGTGATACTCTGAAAAGAATGGAGAGTAAGTGATTTTAGCTGATGAATTTGGTCTGGCAACAGTAATTTGCTAAGAGATCGATTCTTTTTGATGTGTGTATATAACTTATACAAGCTGTGGTCATGCGATCACTTGCAGACTCTCTTAACTTTACACACCTGCTAAGTTCCATTTCAAGAATCTGTGCAAATGGTTGACAAGTGAGAATTGGAAGAACTCACTGATGTATTCAAAGTAAGCTCTGCTTTCTGTATTACTGGTGAGCTCCTTTATTTTATTTTATTTTTTTTTTTACAGATCAGGAAAATGTGATAGTTGGGAAGAGATAAATTTATCCAGTAAGAAGGCAAATTGAAATATACTATACATATTCATTCTACTTAGAAGGAATTCAAATGCAGTACCCCAAAATTAATTCAGAAAGCTAAGGGCCCGATGCTTTTTCTCTTAGCATTTTTCTTTGAAGGGGGGGAATAACACCTCTAACTGGAAGTGGGCACATGGAGTTAAAAAGGGAGGGTAGAGAATGTGAGAATTAGGAACAGAGCTCCTAAAGCCTCCATCGGAGAAGGCTGCCCTGAACTAAAGCAGATAGACTCTAGGGTAGAGTTTTGCTACTGAGGAACTTGATGAGGGAGCTGTGATCCAGGTTAGTTGGGATTGACTTAAAATTCCAAGATCAAGACATTCTAATGTCAGATGAATCTGAATTCCATGTTGGAAATACTCAATTTATTTCCATCAATCAGGAAGATGCACATTTTGCTTTAACATTGAACAGCTGGCATTTTGGTAAGGATCTATTTGTTAAATGTTAGTGACAGGTGTAATGAATAATGTTCTTCACAAATAGTAAACTTCCAGCTTGCTTTGAGCAGACTGAGAAACTGCCAAGCCTTGGACTTAAGATCTCTTGGCTCTTGGTCCTGAGACACCTGCTCTGTGTGCAGACTGAGAGTTAAAGGAGAGATGAGAGTGAATGGTATCAATCTGGCTCCAATCTTACTCATTTGCCAAGTATCAAGAATTACTACATTACATTTGTAAGACTGGACTTCTTTTCCTGGTGGTCCTATTGTCACAATGCTTTGCTTGTGAAATCTTGAAAATCTATGTTAGTCTTCCAAATCAACAATCATTGTGATGATTTGGCCAGTTTTTACTTGGAGAGATATGATTTGGGGTTGTTTTCACATTTGGGAACATGTTGGTTTATGCTAGTTCACATTTTCAATGTTGTCTTCACAGCTATATGAGCGACAAGCTTATTTTTAAGAAATCACAGTCAGATTCCGGAGAATAACACCTTCAGAAAATTGTACCAGCCTAGCAATGTAATTTCTCCCTTTGTGTAGGCTATAACAGAGGGCTGCTTGTACTTGATCTTTTAGTCCATGTGCCAACTATGCCAGCTTGTCTACAAGACAGTAGTCATGGTTCCAAGTATTGAAGGGTTATGCTTTAGATAAACCTGGCTTAAACAATGTAATCAAGCTACTGAAAGTACATTGTTGCCACAGTTTGATTGCTCTGTCTAGCCATAGGATTTCTGTATTTTTCACCTTTGAGAAGAAAAGCTTTGAAAATTTGATGATTTTAGTAGTGTTTGAGCATGTTAAATTGAGTATTTTGAGCACTGAGATTCAAAGATGCAGGTCTTCACAAACCTTATTCTCAGCAAGTTAGCTCTATAATCAGCCTGCTCCCATGCTTAAATTGCTCTTGGAGGTGGTCTTCATTTACAGATTACATGTAAATATTGCTGGGTGTTTTTGGAGAGTTTCAGTGGTCATACTGTTTTTCACATAAAGTTATATACTGTTCAGTATTCTAGGAGAAAAAAAATGAGTTACCTGATGTTGGTTTGCTTTTCTTTTTTCCCTGCCTGTCCGTTCATGTAGTCTGGAGCAATAGAATTTTTCTGAAGGTCCTTCAGTCAACTAAGAAACATTTTGTCCGCTCTCCAAAGATTCTTTGTTTAAAAACCCCTCATGTTTGGCCTGGATTCACTCTCACAAGCTTGAGCACAGGAAAAGATCTTGTTGACATTGCCACCCCCCCAGTGAATTTCTGTGAAATATCTTAGAGTATTGCAAGTAACATTTGGGCCTGTCTTCATGTTAGCTGCAGATAGCAATCATTATGCCTTGTGTAAGGGAGTGATGATAATAGTGTTGAACAAACCTTAACCATGGGAGAATCATCAAAGATATAGCCTGCCTTCACTGGTGAAAGAGTAGTGATTCTGTTTTGAGACGTGCTGGCAGACCTTCTGGAGACTATCTCTTGTCCTTGGATCACAGAATGAAACAGGTCCTTATCGTCACAAAAATGTTCAAGCACAAAGGAGAAAATCCAGGATCATCTCTGGTCTTCCTCTGTTCCTTACTTACTGCCTTCAGCCTCTTGCTAGTGGGATATTTCCAGCTGATTTGACCGAAGAACATCTTTAGGAGATTTGCAATTCCTTTCTTTAAGACAGATGATATTTGCATAGTCCTTACTTGCTCATTCCTGTGGGGTTGGATAGTGTCTTTGTGGTACATCTAGAGAAATCACAAAAACATACAGGTTGCAGTGTAACAATGATACCAAACATTTGCCTCTTTTTCATTAGGACTCAAATCTCAGTATATCTGTGCACCAATAATTGAGATTGGGTTAAGTCAGATGGCTGAAATGCAGCTTGATCAAGAGAAGAGGTACTGAGCAAGGACAGTGTATCTAAGGATATTATAAAATCCCTCACTGTTTTGTCACTTGAGGGCACTTGTTCATCATCATAATCATCAACACTGGGACATACTTACTCTGTGGATGGTTAAGATTTGTACATTTTTTCCCCTTGTGAGTATTCATATCTTCACTTGTTTCCAAGACTTGCATGATCCCTCCTAAGCAACCAAAAAGGACAGTTTTCCTTTAGGAAAACCAAATGAAAATTCTACCTAGTCCAGAACTAAGTATTTGTAACCATCTTATTTTTATTAAATATACTACACATGCTCCATGCTTAACAGCAGTGCCTGAATGGGGAAAAAAAGGCCTTAAGAAGCTTGAGATGGAGCTTCTTACTCCCAGGCCTTTGCAGCTGGAGTGTCCTCTTTCTAGAAACACAAAACTATGATGTGTTAAGGAAAGATATGTCTCTTTGCTTAAGTTTTTCCAGCTTTTTCATGCAGGAAATCCAAGGTGATTCATATGAGCTTTGCTACATGTAATTCGTTTGTTCTGCATTCTGTCCCTGGTTTCTGTAGTAAGCAAACGTCCAAAGAGGTTTCTCTGTTGTTTAGAGTATTTTAAGTTCTGATGCTGTAAAAATGGTAAATTTAATAGTGGCTGCGGTAATGGCAGATGAAGTCAGCAGGGAGTTTTGCCTGACAGCCAATTTTAGTCCATTGTTTAATTTCTGAAATACTTTTTTCAGAAAAGAGTGTTATCCTGCAGTGGAGAATTAACATTTAGTTTTTCATTGTGAAACCTGAAGGTAGTAAACACTTGTTTTGCTTGTCAAGCTGTGGCTGGTCATCTAAACTCTTCATTTAGCTGACTGGTCCTTGCAGACTGCAGAGTGGAGTCAGACCTTCAATGCTTCTGGGTATTTGCATGTATGCCGTCTTGACTGGTTCTGTAAACCTCAGAGTAAAGCTTTTGCAAAGATGTCAGTGAGAATATATGTCTCTTTTACCAAGGCTATACTGAAGATAATTTGTTTCTTCTTTGTGTATCTGTTCAATAAAGAACACTATCACACGTAATATCTTTATTTCTAAGTATTGTGAATGACAGTAAAAGCCACTGTGGTAAATTGGTAAGCAAAAAAAAAATCGTTGGATGTAATTATTCTGAATATAGGAAAATGCAGAGTCAATTGCAGTGTTCATCAATATTTATTATGCAATACTAAAATGTGTGTATATGTACCACCCTTATTGGAAAAAATTTTTTATATGAGGGTGGTAAAACACTGACACAGGTTGCCCAGAGAGGTGGTGGTTTCACCACACCTGAAGACATTCAAGGCCAGGCTGGATGTCCTTCTGGGCAATCTTATCAAGTTGAAGATGTCCCTGCTCATTGCAGGTGATCTTTGAAGGTCCCTCCAACACAAATTATTCTATGATTGTATGTGTATATACATGCATAATAGGAATGCACAATTATCTGACTGTTTTTAGCCTTCATCTCACCCCATTGAAATTGATACTAATTCTGTCATAATTTTAAATATCTGGCCATATATATTAGGTCCATAAACAGTGCTTGTGAAAATGTAGCAACTTTTACTGTTTTATAAAGTCTTAGATACTGGCACTTACTGCATGAATAAGTATGCTGGCTAAATGTAATTTTTGAAGTAGTTAAAACACAATTTAAGATAACTTAGAGCTGTCTAATTATCTTCTTCAGGGTCCCGTAATCAAAGAGCTGTTATACCATTGTCATGCTTTGTTAATGCTTTTATTTTCCATGCATGTATTCAGAGGTAATGCTGGAATCTAGGAAAAGTGTTACTTTGATAATAATGCAGTCACCTGGAAAGCTCATTATTAATGAGTATGCAGTTGGTTAGTGAAACACCTGCACTATTAATATATGATGAAAATACACAGAACTTCAACATTCTGTACTAATATTTATAAACCACCACAGGGGTAAGTTGATATTGGAGTGAATTGTCACACAGCAAAATGCTTTAGCAAAACCTGTATGAGTCATTTGTATTTTTACTGAAGCCATTACAAGACTGAATGCAAGTTACTATTTTTCTTTTAAAAAATCCGATTGTGGTGGTTTTCCTGCTTTTAGCACTAGCAAGAAGCAATTCAAGGATTTTTATACACCTTTATGAGTACTTCTCAGTCCTCATCCATATTACACCTAGCTCAGGCATCTCAGAAGCAAAAACTGGCTCTACAGAAAGCACATTATAAAGAGACTTCCAAACCTCATCTTCATTTAAAAACTCATAGTAAAATTCCGTTTAACAGGTGCTCACAGGTTTAAAAATCTGTTGCACTAACCTTTTCCTAGGGGTTTCACTGATGCTTATTTTAACTAATTGATTGTCCATGTGATTTTTATGTACCTGTGAAAAATGGCAATCAATCTTTCTTATTTGTAGAGTGATAGCATTATAAAATGGTTTGGGTTGGAAGGAACCTTAAAGGTTATGTAGTTCCAAGCCCCTTCCCATGAGCAAAGGACATCTTCCACTAGACCAGATTGCTCAAATCTCCATGGATCTATCTTGCACTTCTTTAAGTATAAAAGTATGGGAAAAGTACTAAATATTATAATTTTCTGTTTGGATTCTAGTGATTCTAATTTTTGTTGTTTGAAAGATTATCTTTATGATCTGCATGAAAGATTAAAAGACCCTTTGCCGTAGCACTAGACATTGATTTTGGTGTCATCATATGGTGCCATGACTTGAGTGCTTCTAAACCGCTGCCTGTACCCAGCCATCTTGGCACACCACCAAACAGCTTCATACTTGTCCTTTGTGTATGTGTTAGTCATGATTACATCATAGTAATAACAAGTATTTATTTAGTGCTGTCTGCAGGATAATCTTCAGGGTTAACCTGGATGAAAAATGCGCTTTCCACCTCTAGTGGTTGGCTGTGCCCATTCGTGCTCCATCTCTAAGGCTTCCTGACACTATTTTTGTTCTTTATAGATTTGTCAGGGACTAGCAGTAGCTCCTCAGTGATGATACGCATAAGGAAGCATAGGGCAGAAAAAGAAAGCATCACATATCCCCAGGAGATTTTGAACAAGGTTCTCAGCTGGTGTAAATTGTCATAGCACCATTGATTTCACTGCACAGACTGAAGATATGTCTATGTACTTTGTCAGGAGTAACCTTGGGTACTAGGAAGATTCAAAAGCAATAGAGTACATTCAGTTATAATTGCAGGGAAGCAGTATTTGGGCAGCTCCTGACATACCTTTCTGAAGGTAATAAGCATTCACCTATTGCTATCACTGTCATGAGACCCCAAACACTGATAGAAGCCCCATGTACTCTTGCGAAAGAAGCCATCTTCTAATATGGTTTTATTCTTGATTCATTTTCACTGACCAGTTAGTTGGCTAAAACTTCAGAGGAAAATGTAATGTTGAAGGGGGAGGTCAAGGCCAGTATTTTCCATTTTTGTGACGTAAAAATTAGGCTCTAAACTTTCAAATTCACTGTGGTTTTCAAAAGTAAAGGTGCCTTTAGAGGAACTACTAGTTGATAATCTCTGTAAATGTCCAGTTGTGGAAGCTTACCTTAGGCAGTCCTGATCTGGAAAGTGTGGCTATAGAGGGTTAAGTTTCCCTTTAAACTATGTTTAATTAAATATGCCATACTCTATTGTATATACAAGCAGGTGACCTTCCTAGGTTGAAAATTTTGTTGAAATCCTTTGGCCTTCATATTTAAGGATAGTACTGCAGGACTATACTTCTGTAATGACAGTATAGGTAATGTTCATGTAAAATAAATGCAGTTTAAAACATAAGCTAAAGAGCAAGTAATATGCCAAAAATAGTATTTTTCCCTATTTAAATAACTGCATTGAGATTGTATTTCCTTTGTTATTATGTATATCAAATATCACTCCAGTCATAGAAAGTTCGGAAGCTTCTTTCTGTTTCAACAGTTTCCTAATTATTTTCACAAGTAAAGGAAAGCTATCATTCCTTCTGTTGACCCTTGGTGTGGTGCAGCATTGTACATGTGTGGTACCTGGGGACTTGCTAAAGCCTTCCTGTGGTCAGACTGTATCAGCTGAGGACAGTAGCTTAGTCAGACTGGGAAGTGATTTCCCAGCTTGCTGCTCTTTGGTGTCTGAGGTTGGTAATCTGTGACGGGACCTTTGCAAGAGAAGAATCCCTTTTTATCTGCAGAGCAGAATTTGTTTTTAAAAATATCTTTCTTGCCTTGTGGTGTAAGAAACTTTCTTTTGCAAAAGTAATTTAGAAGTACTGGAAAAGAAACAATCTGAATTAGAAGCGGTGAATAAATAGAAAACAGCAGTCGTCTTCCTATGTTGTTCTTGCATTGGCATGCACCCTAGTTTGAGTTATGTAACTTAAGTAATACCATTGTTATTTGACCTTCATAATCTCATTGGATCACTGGAGGTACAAATACTCATGTAAAATAAAATTTCTTCTTTTCTAACCAATCATCTTCACTTTTAGTTATCTGCATGTGATGATGATTTTATACTTTAATGCAAAACTGTTGATTCATGGCAGTAATCCTGTGTTCATGCATTATACAGAAGCTATATCTGGTATTGTAGCTATTGCTAGGGGCTGATGTGTCACGCATTTATAAGTCTTATTTTTGGAATATCTTATTTCAGCCACCACAACCTGCTCTGGTTGAAACTCTGTTTTGTTGATCCTGATGCAGTGATGACATAACAAAGAGGGTGAGTGGGCTAGTTGAAAACTAGTAGCACTCCTGAAGTATTACCTCAATTTGTTAGAAACATCTGACTTGTAAGGATTTTCTACATTCCTAAAGAGGTGGTAATAGCAAGAAAACAGTAAATTCAAATATGTAAATTAAATGGAATTTAGCACTCTTGGTTTATATTACATTTTTCAGGCACTCACCTCCTCCCTGGTTCTTTAGTCTGAAGCTTATACTTTTCATTGTACATCTTATACAATTATTCACATCTACTATTTAGAAAAACCCAAAATCCTAACCTTCTGCCCTGGTGTCTTTGTGCTTCTCAGTGGGAAATGGAGAATTGGAGCTGCCCTACTGGAGCGTGTGTGGAGAATCCACGCTGGTGCTCTCCAAGGTGGATCTCACCATCTAGCTTCCCCCCATTCCCCCCATTCCTTCTGTTCGTTCTCTCCCGCCTCAGCATAGGGTCCTGCTGAAGAGGATGGAACGATGATCTGGCTCTCCCTGCCTGTGGGAGGGAGGAGGTGGTTGAAGCTTAGTTCAGCCTTGAGGCATCCCCACATCCTACAGGTTCAAACTGAGGATTAGGGGATCATAATATAACTTCAGGTCACTCTTTGTCACACACTGCTGTGTTGAGCAGAGGATCTGGTCCAGCAGTATGAAAACTGACATAATTGAGTTCAGTCTGAAGGTTTTCATGATGCTGCATTCGCATGTAAAGCAGTCTAAGTTTGGCACAAACTTTAATGATGTGTGTGAGTCTGTGTAATCAAATTTGAAGGTATTTACATAATTACTGAATTATCAGAAGTATTAAGAGAGCTGTCATGCGTTATTATGCTATAAAACCTGATGCCTTTTGTAGACTATGACACATGGAGTGTTTTTGTTTATACTTTCGACATATTACAAAAGGTTGTGTGATGCATTCAGAAATTACATTGACAGTATGGCAGTCTCTGTCTCCCTTTTCTATACGGCAGTTCCATAAAAAGATGAATGTCAGTCATGGTCTTCTGTGAACTGAAAAGGGATAAAAATTGAGGTAGTTAATCATAAATAATAAATAAATAAAAAAGAAGATACATCTTTTCTATTTCTTGAAGCTCTGACAAAGTGAGCTCCCTCCTGACTCTACAGCACATTTTCAGGCTGTGAAACTTGGAAGCTGGGGACAGCAAACTTGTTAAATTGTGGATGGGAGTAGTTGAAAACAAGCAATTTTAATGATTTCTGTTTGTATTCTGGAAAAGATGCTTACGGTAGAAGGGAATCAAAACTTCAGGTCTGCAGGAGAGATTCTAGATGCTGTAGTAATTGGACTGCAATCAAGGTTTAAATGGTTACAGGTTTAATTGTATTCTGGTATCTTCTTCCATAGGGATATTTTAGTTTAGGTCTTGTAACCCTAGGTTTTGGTTGTGCTGCTTTGAAACACTGTATTGCCTGTTAAGTGTGGGGTGGGAGTTTTCTTACTTTTTGGGATACAAGACTGAGTTATATTTGTGAGGATTTGTGAGGATTCTTCAAAGGTCCTCTCTGCTTTACTCCATGTGTTGCCCAGGGAGCTTGCGTAATCCAAGGACTCCGAATGGAGCTTTAGTCCACCCTCCCTAATGTATCTGGGAGATATTTTTATACCTATGTATGTTTATCTTGGGTATGTAAGATACTTCTACATAACAGGGATGCATGTTAAAGCAGAGGGCCTGTTTCTTTAGAGTGTATCCTCTCTGTGTCCTGACATCAGCATGAAACTGCAATATACCTGTTATTTAGCCGAATGTCCACCAATTTCTGGAACTGGTGTATTTTGTATTGCCTATGTGCCCATAGCATTGCAGTGATTGGTCAAAGAGAACACTCTGATAGTTGCCATGTGGTAGAAAACTCTTGCCCAAGTGGCAGAAACTATGAGTGGCTGAAGGCACGTGACAAACATTGCCCGTCACTAGCCTGTGTTGCTGCAGAAGACATTGCAAAGCCACATCTGTTGTTTCAGCAGTAGGAAGTGGGAGAGCAAGGTGTCCAAGACATGTGCTCGACTAAAGCAAACACTCCTTTCCGAAATCACTCTGGCTGCCTTCTATAGAAGATTAGAAAAGATTATGCTAGTCTGCTACAAATAGCCCCAGTATCTGTCCATGAGTTTTGATTTTGCAGAGTAGTGATTCAAATGCTTCTGCTCACTGTAAGTGAATCATCTGTCTGAGGCAAGGATGTTTTCTACCAACCAGATCAAGGCTGTGTCAGTGATAGGGTTCATTGCTCCTCCAAAGTATAACAAATCCCACTGGAAAGCAAGAATACTTTCATCAGGAGCACTTGGTCCATGATGAAAGTGGAAATGGTTTTCTGGATGAAGTCATAAGAAATTGAGTGATGCTCATTTCAAACACTTTTATCCTAAACTACTGACCTCCTCTTAAGTAGTCCTGAATCTCTGTCAGCTCAGTAAGAGCCCAGGACTTTGATCTGTCTGTTTAGGATAATGCAATGTGTGTGATTATTCTACAGTTAAGAAGTTTTTGAGAGATTTATTCCCTGTGTTTTCTCTGCTGCCTGAACCTGTACCTATCCTAGGAGTTGATTGCAGTATTTATCAAAGCTATGGAGCCCCCATTTGAGCCATCTGTAGGTAGTGGTTGTGCCATCTGTCACTAAAGACTGCATTCCAGAGGGAGAAACAATATGCACAGACTTCGTCACGCAAAGCCTGTAGGGGATGGTCTCTGATGTTTGCTTTATCCTTGTAAGATGTGTAAGAAGTAGAAGTTGTAGTGTTTCACTAACTTCTGAAATGTTTATTGCAAGAGGCTTCTGAATGCCATGGTAGCTGATACTTCATGCTTACCCATTTCTATGCATTATGCATTTCACTGAGCTCCATGCATTCCTCTGGGAGGTGAACTGTGGTACCTAGCTGTTAAAGGCTGCAAGAATGTTAAATAAAATGGGCAAAACCAAGGTAAAGAAGATTTCAAACTAGTGTATAGCACTCAGAGGTAATGATAAAGCCATACAAAATGAGATGCCTTTGGGTGAAAGCATATCATTTCCTGAATATTTCTGCAATGAATGATCAAGGATTACAGGAGCAGCAGATGTTTGAGGCAGCATGATATAGGTTGTGTATACTTTTGTGTTATGTTTAACTGAGCCAATATCCTTGCATAGAGAGATAGGAGACTTCAAAAAGTTTCAAGAGAACATTAACAGTTTGTTTCAGGAATACTTTCACTGCAGTTTTGTTACTAAGAGCAGCATTTGATGTTTTTGCATGGTGTGTAGTGATCGCCTAATTTGTGATTAGCAGTAGTGATTTGTGATGGTCCACTTGAAGTGGAATTTGTGTTGTCTTCAGACCTATTTCACATTGGATCTGGGGGCAGGGTGATGACCTAGACAAAACTAAATGTGAGAACAATTACCTACTAATGAAACTGGGTTTTCAAAACAGCAATTTTGATGACTTCATATCTTCTCTATTGCACAAGCTTATTGGCAGTCCTTGTCGCAGTGAAGGGTATGTCTTCATACTGTGCAGTCATGGGGCCATGAATCCTTCTGCTGCCTTTTCAACTTGGAGTAAGGCATGGGCTAGACACATGCTGGTAACCAGAGTTACCAGAAGCTGCTGCTGAATTTGTGTGTTCCTTGGGACAGTAGCTTATCCACACAAGTAGGATTTGTGAGCTACCATTATCCATTTTTGACCCACGTGGTTTTGGCAATCTGTCAGAAACCGACAAGAGATGTGAAGCAATGAAGTGGTGGGGCTTGTAGTACACACTTCTTTTTTTTTTTAATATAACACAAGGAATAATTTGTACAAATGACAACCCTAAAAGGAGACACTGTATCAGTAAGAGGTTAATACTGTACATTGCTGTGTTAAACGGGAAAGGAACTGATTTAGCGTAAGCAAATTAACTTTTAAAAAGCCGTGTAATAGCTATTTCTATTCTAATACAGATAAGATGTAGCATTAAGAGCCTGTCATGACTTACATGTGTAATGTCTGTGTACTTATATGTGCATTAATAAAATATTCCGAGAAATGCATAGCAAGAACATTATATCCAGTAAGAGGTAATGCATGTTTAATCTAGACCTAGCTTCTGAAAATACTCATGAAACGTGGAGGATCAAACGTTTTATTTAAATACTGAATTTAAGGGCATTTGAGTGGATTATTCTTTGTTCTTTACGGATGTTCTCTCAACATGAAACCAAGGGGATATATAAATATATAAATCCCCCCCCCCCCTTTTTTTTTTTTTTGCAGTGTAGCAGGGACTTGCTCAGTTGCTAGGTAACAAGGTATTGCTTTATTTGCAGGAGCAGTAGCTGAGTTGATAGTAGAGGCAATGATTTATCCAAAATGTATTAATATATACTGTAGCAGTAATAATGATTATTGAATTGCTTATTTTTATGTGTTCTGTGTCATGGAAAAAATATATGTCATCAGTTCATTAGAATATTTCCTTCCGCTGATTATAGAAAAACTGTTTAATTGCTATGAATGTTGAGTTATTTAGTGAAGCAGCTGAATCTGTACATTTATTTAGTGTTTTAAAATGAATTATTTAAAAAACAAAACAAGGATTAACATGTTAACAAGAAAAGGGGATTTATAAGGAGGAGTAGTTTCCCTAAATTGTCCATTCATATCTTTTTTTTGGCCTTTCACACAGGCTTGCTTTCCCAGCAGCAATACGTTTTCCTCCAGGGAGCAAGAAAACCTGTCAGTCACCAGGGCAGAAGTTGGCTCCTTCCTAGTGGCAGGCTGCCACCTCTTTTCTGACTCCAAGAAGACCAGCAGGTGGTCTGCAGGCCACTCCACCGCCTGCTTTCTCATACAAGTCTGTAAATTCTGAACGTCAGGGTTGCCTTTAGGGCACATGCTAATGCCACCTGCTTCCACTGCTGGCATGCTGGCTAGTGACTAGCTAGGTGGTGCTGGATGCTGTATCCCTGGCCAGAAATGTTATTCCCGTTCATCTTGTTCAGTTTTGCCATTATCTGGCAAAGAGAAGTATATAGAGTCCTAGTGGATTCCCCATTGTCTTGATGCTCCTCTTAGTCAGGTTAACACCTTCACCCCTGTCTGTTAGTGGCATGTATTAACCAGGTCTCAGTGCTGTTCATGGATCCGGGAAGACTATGTCTAAGTGAATGGAGAAGGATTTCTGTAGTCACACTATAGAAGAACAGTTGTTCTTTCAGGATGATGGAAGCTATATTGACTTAAAAGAAAGTTGTTTTCAGAATTAGCCAGATTAGTAGAATGGTGTTTATCAGTCTGTGATGGAGAGCAAAGTTCGTCTACAAGTGACTGTTGGTGGGCAAGCAAGAACAGGATAGTATAGATGGCAAAGTCGATTTCCATGTACCTCACCTGTGCTAATGAACATCTGCAGAACTGGGTAACATGTTATGTTGCTGCTTGAAAACCTGTTTGTATCTTTTATATTCGGTCATACATGACATTTTCCCTTAGACCTCTAATGACATCTAATAGAGTCATTCACAATCAGTTCATAAGTAAATAGCTGGAGGCTTGAACAGTGTATTAAGAACTAAAGTATTCCTGATCCTTTGGCTTTCATTTCGGCAAAAGAAATTAGTAGATTAAATAATTAAGAGGCAGAATGGCACTCTCACAGTATCTGCCTTCCTGAAAAGCTACAGAAAAGAAAGAGCCAAAGCACAAGAGAGTTAAAAAGAATGTAAGTTAGAAAGCTATTCCTGTATCTATAAATTTAGAAGACTAAAAGAAATAAAGGGAAAACAGAAAGGATAGATGAGAGAAAATGGGTGCAGCAATAAAAAAAAGAGCAGCAATTATGCTTCAGCATGAGTCAAAAGGACACATGAGGATGGTACTCTTTTGTGAATCATCAAAAGGACGGTGTTTGGAGCTGTTGCAGGATAAGGCCTTCAGAAGATACAATTCCATTGTCTAGAAGTTAGAGGAAAATTTATATATATATATATATATAAAATATTTTTTTTTTTTTTTATGTACTATCAACTGAAAGCTGGGCATCCAGGGTCAGCCACTACCTGTCTGCTCATCCTTGCCTCCAGTTTCAGAAGTTTCACCTCTTATGACAGCATCTGACTGCAGCTTGTTGATGCTTGTTGTGCAGCTGCCCTGGGTGCTTTATTTTGGCAGCAAGAGGATATAGACAGTCCTTGGATCATTATCATCACACAGAATACTAACCTGGACGATAGGACTCCCTTAACTGCCCAGATTTAGTGAGCTTTGTGTAATTCACTTCACTGCTATTTAAAATTCCCCAGTTGTAATAATCGGGCTCTGACAGGGGACAACGTTTGCCCACTTGATGGTTTTGGATTTGAACAGTCATGTTCACAAATTGGTTCTTCCCTGAACAGAAGATTGTCTGTATGGCTATTTTGATAAAAATGCTTTCCTTAGTGGATAGTCAAAGTACTGGATTGTTTCTAATTTCAAAATGCTTTAATATGATTATATGGATGTGTCATAAGCTTCAAAATCAATCTGATGCTTGCTTGTCCTAAGCAGCAGACCTCTCTTTCCAGTCTCAGTCAAAAGAATCATGCATAGAAATTCTGGATGTGTATGACCAGGTGTGAGAAATCACTGAAGACAGTTGCTTAATTAATCACTGTTCTGACATATGTGTGGAATGGCATTCACTCTGCATGAATGTCATGTCATTTATGTAGACATGAATGCACAGCCTATATTTGTTTCACTGAGAAGTGGTTTTCGCTGCTGAAGGACAGAATTGAGTCTAAATTTAGTGTGCTTTAACTTTTCTGATTGTAGCAAAAGAGTATCATGCTCCTTTTATTTTATGAAGAATTGTGATTAAATAGCTGCGGTTTTGTTAAAGTTAGGTAAGAAATAAGATTTGAAGTTCTTGGTCTGAGCTAGAATTATTATTAACAGACATGCATTTTAGACTTTTTGGTCACTGATTTTCGCCATTAAACTTTTCTTTTGGGGAACACTTTTTAACTTAATGAAGTATGTTTTTGCAGTTATGCTGTCAGCCCTTTGAACTTGATTGAGCATTTGAACTGAAAGAATGGTTTATTTCAGAGCTATTGAGTTCCCACAACTGTCATGAAAGTAAGTAGAGGAAACCCTTTCAATAACCTTATTCTGGCACAGATATTGTGGCTTGCAGTGCTGGGGGTGGGAAAAATTGCAGGTAAGGAATAGAAGAGCCATGGTGGGAAGCTGAAATTACTAAGAGGATTGGGGAAGCTGGAAGTAGTACGGAGAAGAAAGTGGTAAAGAAAAAGGAGGAGTTCTGAGTCAAGAGAAGGATTGTAGAGATGTAAGTGAAAATCCCTAGGAAAACATACTGCTATTTATGCTCCTGGTGGAACATGTCAATCACCAGGTGCCTCTTAAATAAGTCCCTGTGTAATAAGTGGCATATCGGTTTAAGTAAAAGCATCTGGTTGTTTGCAGGTAGCTTCTCATACTGCTCACTTCATTATGCTGAATGCCCTCTGGTAGCACAGCATGACTGGTATGGGCCATGAGTACCTAGCACTCTCATCTTCTTCCTGGGGGAAAAGCGTATTCCACAGGGTAGCTGGATTTAGCAGAACGTTAGCTTGTAGGAAAGGGTTCCTCAGTGTATGTGTTGCTATGTAGTGGGTAGGGAAAGCAAAGGCAGAAAACCCACCTTCCACTCATAATGGAAGGTGGCAGAATGATGTGATAGATGGCTATGTTAAAAATTCGCTTTTGCTTTCTCTTCTTCTATTAATCAGGTATTTTGCTGTTTTACAAGGATCAATGCTTGCTAATACTTGATTAGCAAGCAGTACATGTTTTTATAACATTTTTCCTTTATATTTGTGATCAGCAAATGCAATGTCACTTATGTAATCATAACCATTTTTTGCTTAAACTAGCAGTGTGTGAGGAAGAGTGTTATGATTTTCATTAATATCATCATAAGTTTATGAGAACAAAGTTAGCAAAAGAAAACAATGTTGAACATCTGATTTTAGGCAGAGAGTGAAGACTGTGGACCACTTCTTAGAGTGCTTGGCCAGACTGCACATAGGGTGGATGTTTTTTATGGCTCTTATTTCACCCATTCTGACTGTGTGGATACAGCAAGTAAAGCCAGGATAATTTTGTGAGTAAAGCATGGCATTAGTATTTAGGAGATGGGGTTTTCATTTATATTAGTATGCCAAGTTTTATCTGCAGACTTAAGTTTATCAGTTAATCCACTTGTGCTTCAGGTGTTAATTTGTTAAAAGAAAATAGGAAAGAGAAATGAAGTTAGGTTTTTGGTGGGGTTTTTTCTCCTCTGTATTGATAGAAACACACACTTACATTGTTCAATGGCTCAAGAGCCACGTTTTATCAGCAGTACAGAGTGAAGTGACCACATTCCAACAGGGAAAGTTGACTCTAAAAATTAAAATCAATGCATTAAAAAATAGGTTCATAATCTGATGTTTATACTATGGTAAGACTCACTAGAGAACAATAAAGCTTGATCATATGCAATGTAGTATAGTGGATTAAATTTCATAATTGCTAATAAGTAATCCTTCTGTCTCCAGGGTATATAGAAGGTTGAAATGCAGCCAGTGCATTTTCATTGTGTCAGTCTCCTTGGCAGTTCTCTGTGGAAGCATGCTGATGGGGGGGAGGGAGGTTGGGAAGAGCCTGTGGGTACGTATGGTGTTTGCTGACAGGTACATAAATTACACAGGTCCGCTGAAAAGTGGGTGCACAGTAGCACATGTTGTATATCTTCCTGTGACACTCCAGTGTAGCATTCTTCTGGCTCAGGGGATTCAATTATTCAGTGCTCTCTTCTTTCATTTTTGATTGTGAGCTCATTTCACAGGAGTCTATTCTACTCTTAATGCTTCTACATAATTTTCCTGAATACTGGAAGTATATAAAGGAATGAGAAGAGAATAGACCCCTGAGCTTGGACTGTGTTTTCACTGTGCTAAATTCCTGTTCTACCATTCATAAGCTCTCACTCTACAAAACCTGTGCTGTTGCTCTAAGATAAAATGTGTAGGTCTGGATTTCATTTTTCTAAGCTGGATAATAGGCATGGAAGCGATGCATACAGCAGCATATCAGAATGGTCCTGTGCTGTATTGCTGTATTTGAAAGTGAAGGTGAAAGAGCAAGTCTTCTACTCTTCTTCACGTTTCTTTAATCATTTTTTAGCATGCTGTGAAGTAAAGCATACTGTGTCATATAATTTTATTCTTAAATCACATTGCTCAACTCTATTCTCATTTATCTAGGTGAAGCAGGAGGCCATGTCTAAGCACATGTACTTTGTTCCCTGTTCTCTCCACTTCCAAACTAATTTGATGTTCAGTTTTTCATTTCATTGAGCTTTGTGTCTTCTCTGGTACTTTGCCATAGAATGATGGAAGTCCTGTACGCCTGAGATGCAAGGACAAATATTACCAAATTGTATGCATCCAGTTCCCTTCATTTCACCATGGGCATTTCACCAGGGTTGCCTAACACTGTGTAGGCTTCTGCTGTAGTAAAACACAGGTGTTAACAAAGCAGGGTGGAAAGGTTGAGAGCTGACATTACAGGATCAAGAGCAGCTATTAGGAAAAGTTGCTATCATCTGTATCTTACTAGTATATCACTAACGTTGTGACTGGGATGAGCTGGTCTGTGGCTGTTTCTTACCACTGACATCAACAGCCTGGGAGAGGTTCCTGTAAGGTCAAGATGAAGGAGAGACATGCCAAAACTACAGGTTGTCCCCAGCTTGTCTCAGATCTGCCTCCGTTTTAAATGCTGTATCAATGGGTTGGGAGGAGAGGATTAGCACTAACAGTGACCTGAGTCTCAGCAAAGCCCTTTACGGAGCACAGCCAGGGAGAAATATTGCCATACAACTTCTCTCATTCATCTTTGCATGTGCTTTTGTGATTTAGTAGTTTGATTACACTTGGGTTGTGTCATAATTGTGTAATTGAGAGATTATTAATTGCTTTTACCTAAGTGCAAGTTAGAACATTTCATAACCCAGCACTGTAAACAGCCAAGGATTTATTGAAGGGTAGCAAAGCACCGTGTTTTGTTTTGTCTTAGGGACTACAAGGTAAAAATTGTCAAGTTTGGAAATAAAAGGTTAAAGTAACTGCAGTATGCATGTTGTCTGCAAGTCTAATTTAGTGTTGGAAAGGCTGTCTTTCTTGCTTTTACGTTGTAATAGGATTCTGCAAGCAGTATTTAGAGTAGGGCTGCTGCAGCCTGTGGAGGCTGTTCCCGTGTATAGAATTTGCAAGTTCAGTTGTCGTTTAATTAGCAGTTATGTAGATGATGAAGGGCTAGTCAACCTCAGGGCTTCGAATATCATAGGAAAATTAAGATGGGGGGTGTCCCCCTGACCTTCCCACTATGGTAATTCAGAGCTTTCTATGCAGTCATGGAACGTGTACATTTGCCTCCCTAATAAAAGCTGAGATTCAAAAGTTTGTGGTTTTGGGAGGAAGTTAGAATTTGGTGAGAATCATGATGAAATTACAAGAGTGAGAGACAATATAAACAGTATCTGCTTACTCTCACCATAAATATGCCATCTCTGAAATGGAAATGAAAAGTAATCCTAGGTTTTTTTTTTTTCTAGCCATGAGTATAAGCAGCTATGAGACTGAATATATTTGTAGAGTAGGTTTGCTGAATAAGAAAACACTATTTTTACACAGTCAGCTCTCATTCTAGCATTGCATTTTAACTGTACCCGTCCTTTTCAGTTCTGCAATGCAGTAATCCCTGTTTTATTGGAATACAGCATATGTCCAAGTGAGACCCTGGCTTCATTGCAGTCAGTGGTATTTTGCCACTGAAATCAAGAAAACCAGGTTCTCATCCTCACAACCAGTAAGTGGTGTTTGAAACAGACTTTCACTGGCATTAGATCATTGCACGCAGGTAATTTTTAAACATGTGGAAAATATTTTAGATATTGTCAAAGTCCTGATGTGTATATGCTTGATTAAGTTATTAAACAGCTGATATTCAGTGTACATTAGGAAATTAAAGCTAATCAAATGTTCCTTTGGCAACAAGGCACCTTGCCCCAAGAACATAAGTGTAAATCTGGACAACAGATAGTGTTAGCTGGGAACTAAATGTGAGCAATTTCAGCAGGGAATGCAAGTTGTGCAGCCCCAGATGTCTAGCACTCTGGTACTTGTGGCAAGCTGAGAAATGGGTTCTGCTGCCCTGGACAAGTACATAGGTCCAAGGCAAGGACAAATAAGCAAAAAAACAAAAAGGCATTTTTATTCTGCTTGGAGGGTTTTGTTGTTAATATTTCAGTAAATGAAATGTGTTATCTATTGAATTATTTTCCTAACCATTTATCTAACTTTAAATTGCATGAAAAATTCAATACCACTAACATAGCAAAAATGCTCTGAGTGTTCTGTATTCACTGAGTGCATAATAATCTGCAGTGTATAGATAACTTTTCAGTTTGCTGCACAGAGAATGAGCTGTGCAACTTTGAGCTAAGTTAAAATAATGATATACATTTTCCCATTTAATTTTAGATCCTATTTTTCAGTATGTGGGTCAGCTCCTTAATTCAGACCTGTGTTAGTCTTGTTACACAAAGCAGGTTTAGAACTAGGATCAGGTCTTCCATGTTCTCATTTCTTTAAAATAATGAACTGTAAATGAGATGTTTATATCTAGAAATGTAGATGTGTCAAATGACAGTTACTGTCTTCTTGCAATCTGCACAACAAAAGTTATATTTACCCTCTGAAACAATTTATTTTTTTTTATTAGTGACTCTTATTTAAACCCCATATTCATGCTTCCACGTACTTGCACACCAAATACTTGGAATCAGCTCAATGAATCATACTAATTCAAGTTTCATTATACTCTCAATTTTATGCCTTAAAACTACACATTTACAAGGAGGTTGGGCTGGAAGATTTGTCAACACAGGTCACTGGAAGGTGTCACTGAGGGATACCAGACTAGGTCTTGTCCATAGAGCACTCTAAATATAGAGTTACTGTACTATTCATATACGGAAGTTCCTCTTGCCCTCAGTTTATATTTGATGCAGGATTTGTTAACGTACATTTTATTATTCCAAGCACAGAATAAAATTGTGGTTGAAGTTACAAGAATGAGTGACTGCTCTTGCACTAATAGAAGCCTATATAATATATTCTAGGTATACATCACATGGCCTTTAGTCTTAACAGGTAATATGAAGTGGTGAGCTGCTAGGTAAATATTACCCTGATTTTGAGAGATACATGGGGTGGGGGGGAAAGCTAGCATAGGGTTTTGGATTTTTAGTGTCTATTGAAGAGTAATTCCATGCAGATCTTACGGTAGACACACTTCATTGTGCTTGTCAATTGTTTCACAGCTTTACACGTATTTTAAATGAGATAGCTGGACTGTGCTGCTCTAGCATTTAAATGAAGCCAAATTAGTATTCTGTCAGCAAGCAGAAGGGGGTTTTATACTAGAAAGGTGTAGGAGGGAGATGGATAATGACGGGTAAAACTTGCTGATACAAACACATGCCATGTTTTCTTAAAAATACGAAATTCTAAACCACTGAAGCTTGCAAATTCTTAGAACTGACCCTAGGTGATTTTAACATATATGCCAGTTCCTGGGGGCATACAAAAATTATTAGCAAAATAATACAATGGTAAAATAAAGAGGTAAATTCTGATATTTTCTAAGTATTTCTCACTTCATGACACTGCAATAATTTTCAATTTAGACAGTAAGAAAATGTATCCAGTGAAGAGATGTCATGAGATTTTTAAATAGCTAAAAATTCTATGCACATTTTTTAAGAAATCCATAGCAGGCACCCATGTTCACAAAATCCCTTCTTTCTTCAAAACATTATTGAATAGCCATTCTCAAAAATGCTTCCTATTGGTAAAACATTTGCATGATAAAACATAAAAAAAATTCTCTATATGTTTTATCTCAATATAGAATAAAACCATCATACTATGCCCAGTAGTATACTAAGTTGTGCTAGGTCACAGCTGATGAAGCAAGCTGGTTGCAGTGCTCCTAGCAGCACCACTTGTGCAGAAGACTCACTGTACAGACTATGAAAGAATAGAAATGTATGTGGGTGTTTGTTCTCTTCATTTCAACGATATCCTAGAGGTGCAAAATAAGGACAGAGATTGCTGAAGAATGAGGCAGTCTTCTTCTGCAAGCTTGGGTGGTTATACCATAAATGACATGTATAATAGACATTGAACATACTTTAAAAAATGTTTGTGCACGGTTATTTCACTGCTTATGGAGGAAAGCAGATACCATGAAATGAAATAAAATCTGATTTTATTATTAAATGGGGGTGCTGGTCGATGAGAAAATGAACATGAGCCAGCAGTGTGCGCTTGCAGCCCAGAAAGCCAACCGTATCCTGGGCTGCATCAAAAGGAGCATGACCAGCAGGTCAAAGGAGGTGATCCTGCCCCTTTATTCTGCTCTCGTGAGACCTCACTTGGAGTGTTGTGTGCAGTTCTGGTGTCCTCAACATAAAAAGGACATGGATCTGTTGGAACAAGTCCAGAGGAGGGCCACGAGAATGATCAGGGGACTGGAGCACCTCCAATTTGAAGATTGGCTGAGAAAGTTGGGGCTGTTCAGCCTGGAGAAGAGAAGGCTGCGTGGAGACCTCATAGCAGCCTTCCAGTATCTGAAGAGGGCCTATAGGGATGCTGGGGAGGGACTCTTCATTAGCGACTGTAGTGATAGGACAAGGGGTAATGGGCTCAAACTTAAACAGGGGAAGTTTAGATTGGATATAAGGAGAAAATTCTTTCCTGTGAGGGTGGTGAGGCACTGGAATAGGTTGCCCAGGGAGGTTGTGAATGCTCCATCCCTGGCAGTGTTCAAGGCCAGGTTGGACGAGGCCGTGGGTGATATGGTTTAGGACAAGGTGTCCCTGCCCATGGCAGGGGGGTTGGAACTTGATGATCTTAAGGTCCTTTCCAACCCTAACTATTCTATGATTCTATTAATCCAACAGCTTCCTTTCAGTTTTTCCATGGGCTTTTTATCTTACTTGTTCAGCAGTTTTAGCTTGTTCCTTTGTTGTTTCACCCTGTCACCGCTGTAGCAGTCTTCTGGACAAGGTTGCAATATGGTTGCAAATGCAGATTAAATTAATGAGCTGAGTGGGGGGCAGTAAAGAAATGCAGGACACCTGGAGCAAAGCTACAATGGGGAAAGGAATTTGGGGTCTGTTGAACTGAGGATAAGTTGTTAGAGGAAGGGAGAAGGTTGACAAATGAGAGAGAAGGAAGTTGAGTTTGTAAAGAAGAAAATAGGAAAGTTATCCGAACAACCATAAGAGACGAATAACGTAATCTACTCTGGTTTACCACAAATGCCTTGTGGATGTCACCTACTAATATTTTTCGAATACTTATCTTTTAATTTTGTTGTAAAATGTAAATCCTTCCATTAGCTATTTGTCATTTTATTAGCTATTATTATTATTATTATGTCTTCTCATTTTACTATAATGACCCATTTTCTGATCTTCCTTGTTCTCATGTTCTTCTCTTGTCTTATTCATCCTTTTTAAATTTCTGGCACTCATTTTTCTCTCTCATGGGTTCCAAATTCCCATTTTACCTTGGTTTTCCAATGCGCGTTGGTTGTATCTGCAATTAAGAAGTCGATTAATAAAATTTAACATTTGCGTTTTAAGTTCTCAACAGATACAATTCCTTGTACAGTTAGGGCTTAATTGCATCTCGTGGTGCTTCTCACTGTCTTTTGATTGGTGATTTACACATAGTGTTTTGTCATTTATTTGCTTTCCCCCTTACTCCCTGACCACAGAGAAACCCCTGGCCTGTATGAGGTCTTAGTTTACATTGATCTGTAACACAAATGTAGATTGTAATAGTATATAGTTGGAGCTGTCTCTGAAGGTGTTTGTTGCTGCTTGTGTCCATCCTAGCAATGAAGCAGGACCCTGAGCAGCACTGGCTTGCAGCAGTTGGACTGCAGGATGGCTGCAAAGCAGCCCCAAGTGGGAAGGGCACACCCTGATGGTGGCAGGGAAATAAGTGTATTAAAGCATCCTTCTGTGCTTCAGACTCCTTTATCACATGGCCTCCCAGCAGGCCAGTTTTGAAGTGATGCTTCTGTGTCAATCCCCAGAGGGCTTTGCCAGCAGAGAGCTGTTTTCTGAGAACACATTTCATAATTCCAGCATGCTAGTGGGTGTACCATGCTCTGCTCCCTCTCTTTTCAGAACTGAAATACATAATCTTATCTCCTGGGCAGCTCTGAAGTGCCAGTATCTTCAGTGTTTTCTTTTAAAATGTTTTGTTAACTTTACGTATAATTCTAAATCTTCAAGAGTGAAGAATCTAGGTAATTTTCCCCAGCCCATCCGTGCTGCTCTTTGATGGGAAAATGGGGATGCACTGCTCTCATGCTAGTTCTGTCCTCTGGGCTCACTGCCAGGGAGGGCATTCAAGTCCCAGGGAGCTCAGTGGGAACATCGGTACTTAGTAAATTCCTTGTGATAGGTGTTAATTCAGAAAAGATCAGCTGTACCTATCTTGGACCAAATCAGGGTGAAACGCAGAATGATTTACAGAAGATTAAGTAATTGCCTGAAGCTGAGTAAGCCCATTGTATGTGATACAGAAACATAACATTTCAAAAGCATATTTTAACCTTTTCCATAAGTATTCTTCATTTCTACTACTAAAGTAACACAGTAATTTACTTTCAATTCTGTGCAGAAATTTTGTTTACTTATGCTGTTAAGTATCTCTGAGAAAGCTGTTTGATAAGAAACTATGAACACAAATCATGAAAAGAAAATGTTTTATGATTCAGAGGTTCATACTAGAGCAGAAACAAGTAAGCTTAAATGTCAGAGCTCTTAAAATGAGAAAAGCCTTACATTTTTCTTCATTCAGACCTGGATCACAAATACAGGAAGAGCTAAAAAACCCCACATGTACTTGAATAGTAGTTTCTGAAACTATACTTAGTTAACAGTGACCAAATTTAGGCTTACTTATTAATTTTAAAACCCAAAAACATTATTTAATTTGTTAGTACAGAAATACATTTTAAGTTATATGAAGATAACTCAAGTGGTTACATATGAGAACATAGCAAATATGTAATATGTTACATTATCATCTAATCATCCATAATAAGAGGGTTTTTTCCTCTTGCCATTCATGTAAATCTACTCTTCTGATTCATTATTAATCATAGTTCGTGTGGTTATTGGTTGTAAAGTGTTCATGACAAGATTTCTTATGTTACAGTGAGTTAATGTGATCTGTACTGCAGTGCGTGTTTGTGACAGGACAATGTAGAAACTTACTTGGCTTCACAATAATACTGCTGGCTATACATTATAGTATTATACTAATACTATGTATTAATAGGTATAGATATAAATATGCATGTAAAATAATCTCTTTCTGGTTTAACATTTGAAGCTCTAGTAAAATTAAAGATCTACAAACTCGTTGTCCAAAACAGATGTGGTTGTTCATGGCATTAGTTCTGATCTGAAGGGTGATTATTTAACTTCATAGTAACATTTGTAGAATAGGATTAAAGAGATTATGATCTTTGTAATGCATAAATGGGCAGTATCAGTTATATAAGATTTAATTGAAGAAAGTGAAAGATTTATTTTAGAAGTACAAATCACATGAGAGAATATAACAAGCTCTGACTATTCTACTGGACAGCAGTACTGGGGGAATAATCTGAGCAGAAGTAGTAGAGGTACTGGGTATTAGACTGAACATCAATCAACAGCATAGCACAAAAAAAGGGCAATGATATATGAATGTTGCGCATACTAACAAGAGGAGTGTTTATAAAAGCTTGTAGGTTTCTGTCCCAGGGAGTGGTTTCCTTTGAGTTTCAACTGGGATAATGGGTTTATATGTTGAATTCTTTATGATCAGGTAAAACAAATTTAAGAGTTATTCTTGGTAGAACAATTTTGCAAAATTGCGTGTATGTTAAGGTCAGTAACTTGCAAAAGAAAAGAGAACTGTTCTTTGGGTTTTTTTTTTTTGGGTTGTTTTTTTTTTTTAAGCAAAAGTTTTGCATGTTTATATTACTTTTTAGATTAGGAGAAGAGGAATTGTTTCTGCTCATGTAATATGTTAGAAGTAATGGGTAGTGTAACCAGCATGTTTCTTCTAGGGGGAACAAGACTGAGGGCAAATGTAAGTTTCTGCCAACATGTAAGTGGATGTTAGAAAGGAGATAATGGTGAATTATGTTCATAACTTCGTGAGGACAGAAATGCTAGAGAAGAGAAAATTCAGGTTGAATATTAAAAAAAAAAAATCATTTGATTAAAGATATTTGCTAAATAACAATATTTAAACTATAAAAGTCATGACTAGACATTGGGGAGATTCCTGAAACATTGAGTGGTTTGAGAATCATTATAGACAAGATTTGGGGCTCTGACTTCTTGCAATGTGGGGCTGCTACCCTGCAGTTACCTGCATTCGTGGCTCTGCTACGTCATCTTTGTGGCTAGCCCCCTCATGTAGCGCTCTGCAAAACAAGGACTGCTGGTGTTACTACTACTGATGGGAAAAATGGGAAATGAACTCCTTGGCACTGCCTTTCTTTCTTTCAGCTTTATTGCATGGGTTGGATGGGCCTAAGATAAAAAATACAAAAAGCAAAACCGGAGTGTGGAGATCAGGTTTATTCTCTTTTTGATACTCCCTTTAAAAAGAGCTTCCCTTTTTCAGGAACTTTTGATAAGGCTGAAGAAAAGGAAAGAAAGAGTAGGGGTGAAGAAAACACACTACACTACACTGTACAAAGAGCCCTGTGCAGCCCTTCTCACTGAGAAAATTCAAATAGAATTTATAGCAAGAAAGCCTTTCCCATGATAACCCATTCATTGGTGGGTTTTGCCAGAGTTCTTCATTAACAATGTATCTGCCCAAACCATGGAATTTAAAAAGATACACTCATCTATATGCTTTTTTATTTATAATGCAACTTCAGGGGCAACAAGTTTGAGATGACCAAAGCTTTGCTGTTTTTCACTGTTAACATGAAGTTCAGTTTGTCTTTTTTTCAGCTGTAGTACAAAATCAGCTGCCTGTTTGGAGAGCTCTTCAGTACAGCTTGCCCACTCGCTTTGTTCTAATTTGGTTATGTACAAAAATGTTTCTTCCTTAAGCCAGACTAATGTTGAATGTTTAATGAAGGAATCTGCATAAGAAGATGTGTATGATCTGAGCGGCCTTGCAGTTTCAATTTCTCTCAAATCATGCAGACAGCAATCTTTTACATTGAAATTTGTTGTGTTGCTCAGAGCCACAAGGGAAGAACCTACTTGAGCTATTGACAGACGAATATTTTTGCCACTTTATTTGTATCTTTTTGTAACCCCACTTTTTGATGGTGTTCCTTCCTGCTCTTACCTCAAGGCGTGAAAGAAAAAGATATTTTGAGAAATGCTTTTGCTGTCCCCTTGCTGCCCCTGGCAGAGTTAATCCAGCCATCCTGCTGTGCTTATAGAGCCTGTTCTCTCCCACCCACAGTGCTTCCTCCTCACAGATTAAGAGTCAAAGTACAGCATGATGCCGGCACTGCCTATGATGTATGATTCTGCTCTGCCATGGTCACCATTGCTTTTTTTTAAGGTAATAGCATTGCTACTGTTGTGATAGCATAAAGGGTATGAATGAAGCAAGGATGTAAGGAAGAACTAATAGGGTTTTTTAAGCCATACCGAGTAGCTGGAAAGTGGACAAGATTTGGGATTCAGAATCTGACAGACATCCTCACAGTCCGAACCAAATGTTGGTTAGACAAAATTGCCCTTAATTTATTTTAGTTGCGCTAATCAATAAGACTAGCTGAAAGAAACAGTAGATTATTATAGCTGCAGTTGAGATTAATTGGTATCTTTTACACACACGGTAGCTTCTTCCAGTTGTTGTTAAAGGGTGAGATTGATGATGGGGGAAGAGGGGCTAAAACCTGAGGAGAGGGACTGGTGGCATTTATTTCAAGCCGTGTTTTTTTTTCCAGAACCTGTAGTAATTGTTTTAATGAGTTTAATTGCGTAGTTGTTTCATGAGCAAAGATTGCAAGCCAGGATAGTATAAGACAACTGGGAAAATAAATCGATGGAGAAATTTTATTTGTCATTTTTATGCTAAGGTTGTATATCATGCCACGTGCTATACTGAGATTGTCAGTCATTCAAAGTTTATTCTTTTGTGGAGTGTCCTTGCTGAAAGAAAAGTAATGGAATTGGTCAGCTGGCTGTTGCTGCAGAGCAGGTAGAGTGGTAATTGAAGACCCTCTTTACATCACATGATATATGTAGGTGTTAATTCCCTGTAAGTAATGAAATTACAGTCTTGATAGAGGTGACATCCATGGACTGCATAACACATGGTACCCGGAATAGAGTCAACGGCACCTATACTAGCACATCACAAAATGTGTCTTACTTCATGCAGTGTGCCAAATGCTGTCAAAGAAAAAGGCATGGCTGAGGCTAAGTAGCCTCTCTGCAGTAGTGTCATGGTCTAGCCCCAGCTGGCAACTAAGTACCACACAGGTACTTGCTCACTCCCTCCGTTCCCTCCCCCAGTGGGATGGGGAGGAGAATTGGGAAAAGGTAAAACCCACGGGTTAAGATAAGAACATTTTCAGTAACTGAAATGAAGCAAAACGTAATAATAATAATAGAGAAAAGAGGGAGAGGAATAAAACCCAAGAAACACAAATGATGCACAAAACAGTGCTCACCCCTCACTGACTGGCCCAGCCTATCCTGAGGAGTGATCGGTGGCATCCAGCCAACATCTCGCTAGCTGATATACTGGACAGGATGTTCTATGGTATGGAATATACCTTTGGCTAGTTCGGGTCAGCTGTTGGCTATACTCCCTCCCAGCTTCTTTGGCAGCACCTCACTGACAGAGTATGAGAAACTGAAAAGTCCTTGACTTAGGGTAGTCTCAACTTAGCAACAACTAAAACATCCCTGTGCTGTCAACATTATTCTCAGACTAAAGCCAAAACACAGCACTGTACAAGCTACTAGAAGCTTGTAGAAGAAAATTACTAGAAGAAAATTAACTCTATCCCAACTGAAACCAGGACAAGTAGGGTGAATCCACACTGATTACTGGTAAGACAGAAACAGTTGTGAGAAGAAAAACCTCTTTCATTAAATGGCTACCCTGTCTCTGCCAGGTTTGCTCCAGTCCTTGGGGAGAAAATGGTAGACACCTGACAAACAAACTAGAAAACTAGTAACTGCTGAATACTAAAAACCATAGGCCCAAAGACCGTAGTTTCTCTTTAAATGTTGGTGTTCAGGTTCTTCACAGATTTTCTTATGCCCTCATCTTTTGGGCGTCCAGTGTAAAAGGAGCTGCAGTTTCACTGGTGGATGCATCTCCTGTTTGGTTTGCAGTGCTGTAAGCACAAGCAGCTGCTAAAAAGGAGATTTCCACCCCTTCCTCTTTCCCCCATGCTTTGCTGTACTTTCCTGACCATTTACTTATGCCAGTACTCGCTTTTCTGTGGTCAAGTAAGGAAGCAGATGAGGGCCTTCCTTACACAGGCCCTACAGGGAACTGCTCTCTCTCCTCCTCCCAGGTCTCTTTTTAAGGTGAATGGGATCCTTGGAGCAAGATCCCTGGGAGGTTGCTCTGCTGCAGCTGCTGCTGCCGTGCAGCCCAGCACCCATCCTGTTGGACTAAATCCTGGTGTTTTCTTCTGCAGATCTTCTTCTAAGGAAGCATTTCCATGCAGTTTTCACAAGACTTATGGGACAATTAACCTGTACTTTGTCAGTGAATTGGGATGGGTTCTCCTTAGATCATATTTCCTTAGATCATGCTATCAGTTTATATTAGTATAATATTTACATTGCCAGTGATAGCTTTTGTAGCAAAGGCTGCAAACACTTTTCACACTTTTATCTTTATGATACTTCTACAGTTCTTCCCTTAAAACAGAGGATAAATATTAACGCTAGCAGTAGTATAGTAATACATGATCAACTTTGTAACTCTGGAATGTTTAACACTGTAGGGGATAAGGGTATTTTGGATTGCTATATGTGGTGTCTTGTGCCAATCATTCCATAGCACAGCCTGAATGCAAGCCGTAGTTAGCTTCTGGGCATAGTATTGGCTTGAACTAGATATTCAAGTGTGGAGCCCATGCTTTCAATGTGAATGTTTTACAATACAGAAAAATAATTTTACTAAACTGAAAATACTTTAGTGCAATAAAAATAAGGTCTTTGTGCATACAGCTCGTAACTGGCAAATACACTAGTAAACTGAGTGTGTTCAGACTAACATCCCTTAATCACATTTGTTCTGATCCTTGGTCCAGGTTCCCCTGTCCCGTATTTGGCTTTTCTTTCTGTATTTTTTCTGCAGTCATTATGTATCTAAAACATGTTGACAATTTAAAAAAAAGCACATAGAAGGACCTTTTTCTAGTATTAGAAGGAGATATTTAATGCCTCCCTAGGTTTTTCATTATTTTTACTGCATTTTTTATCAGACTATATAATTACATGATATAGAAATAATTCCAAATCCTAATATATTAATATCTGTATAATTAACTGATCTTATTCTCATATGACAGAGCTTACCTTTTTATGACTGCATTGGTTATAACTGTGAGCTACATTAATCTGCATTTTTACTCCAAGCAATGAATGGCTGTTTGCTTCTTCTGATATGAAATCATTCACTATAGGATGGTATTAGAAGGCTTTAGGAAAAAAAAAAAAAGCAAAGCTATTTATTTAGTAGACAAATGGCCCACTCTTTAAAAGGCCTTGAATGTTGTTTATTTTTTCCCTTTTCCTTGGAATTAAATCCGTGATGAAATTTAATCAAGATCAGAAAAAGGATCAGTGTTAGAGCTGTTAAAATTTTCTATGGAGATTTGTATCTGCTATTGTTACACAAGCTGTACTTCACACTTGTATACAGATTAATGTGCTTTGCTGATAATTGTGTATTAAAACCAGATAAATAAATGATTAGCTCATTATGAAATGTTTTGTAGTACCAGAAACTTTAATTAAAATTCATCTGCTGTGTGTGTAATCCTGCAAAATGCTGTGGGATAACATATTGCCACTGCTATTGCTCTCTTATAGTGCTGTATGATTAACAGTGAAGACCTCACAAAGGTTGGCCAGGAATAATATTCCTGGTGTCTGTGACCACACATTTCCAAACCGGATCTGAACCAGTGACTAGATCTGTCATTAACTCAACACGCAGGTGGAAATGCTTGTCAACAGTGGAGGGAACAGTCTAAAAAGTCTGTCCACTAGGACTCAATTTGGAAATGTATTCCACCTTTCAAACTGCCCAATATTTTCTCCACTTGCTGCCTGTGAAAACAGAAGGAATGTTTTCGCTTTATGTACAGACCTGCTTAGGGCTTGCTATTTTTCACATAGGTAATGTTTTCAGCCTTGTCTCTCAGAATACATAAACATTATTGTAATAATCTTTGAGTTTGTATGTATAACAGACTTTTAGGATTTCTGATTTATGGGGTATTGAGCCTTGTGTAATAAAAATGCACATATGTAATATTTGTCATTACATCTGAGACTTGCTAAATCATTAAACTGTGATTTATTTTTTCAATTTATTTTTTTTAAGGCCATGGATTTAACTTCTTTTTTTCTTAAAAAATTGTTTTTAAATAGCAGTTCAGCACGTGGCCTGTGACACATCCTCAGAAGGTAATGTGGCCAGGTCTTATTTCATTGTGTTTTCCTGATTTTTCTTAATGAAAAATTAAATTAATATTTCTCCACTGAACTATTGAGGCTTATCAATTACAAGCACAAAGTTACCATTACATTTTTTTTCCTCTTTAGTGGAGCTAAAAGTACTAGCACCTGATATTTTCAGTCAGCCAATCCTTAAACTAATGAGAAATTGGAAAACAGTTTCTTTTTTGTTTTGGAAAACAAAACATGACAAAAAATAAGAACTTCTGTAAAAAAATAATAAATTCTAACCCACCTGAATCTGACCTGGGGTGGTAATGGCTGAACAGCATTGTAACACCACTGCTGTGACAGCATGTGATGTGCAGCAGTGCAGCTCAGAGTGTAGCAACCTGGGATTAAAAATTACTCCTACTTGGAGAATACTCTTGCCTTTGATGTCTTGGTACCATTAAACTGGAGATCTGGAACTAAATTATATATCTGGTGTGGGGGAACACACCAAACAAACATCAGTTCCTCATGATAATGTATAGAAATAGGGCTTATAGGCAGCCATCTGTCTTTGTGAAATGCTGTCATCAAGACAACAGACATCTCTTTCCAGTTGGGTAATTAATTCAGGGCAACAGTGGTGCATATTTCATATCATTATGATACAAAATTGTAAGTCTCTTGCAAGACCTTTTGTAGGCATAAGAAAGAATTGGTTCCACTGCAGTTGTGGAAACCAGGAAAGTCTTGCATCTAGCACAGTTGGAGCAAGTCTCTGAGGTCCTTTGGGGCCTCCCTGATTTCCTGTGCCTGTGCTTTGCTGCGAAGTCAGGGCTCTGTAGGAAAATCCCTGGCCTGATAAAAATGACAACGGTTTGTGATAATTTAGGGTTGGAAGGAATCAGTAGCTGCAGTCAGGATGAGAAAGAGCATAAAGCATCCGTATGTGAAAAATTCAACAGATGTTTAATATGGTTTGGAGTAGATTTGGCTGTGTCTGGTAAGCCACTGGGCATTTAATATCACAGCTGACTCAGGCATATTTATCTTTCAAAATATCCCAATTATTACAGTATGTAATCTTGGTCAGTATCTGGGGCATAGGGTGATTTTTTTGCCTTTTTTTGCTTGGTTGGGTTTTTTTTTATTTTAATTGTTAATCACTGACAGCAGTTCTATGGATAGGATTTGTAAACATTTTGAACAGTTGTCCATGCTGGGAATTTATGTAGCAAGCATATTTAATCCTTTTTCAAATTTTCAGTTACACCAACTCTGATGATCGGGTTGAGGTGCCACTGGTTGGTCTGGGCTCACTTCCTGTGTGTTCTGGGCAGTGCTGTGCTTTAGGATAAAGCCCTGTGGGGTGTCATTGAAGCAGCAAAGTAGGACTAATCAATGTATCCTTCACCCACAGTCCCAAATAGCCTGGAATTTATTCCTGTATGACCAGCAGTAAAATGGTTAATAAAATCAAATTTAGCTAGCATTTTGGGCTCTTTGCTTGCAGAAATATGAATATCACACCTTGTTGGCATGTATTTGCTATTTTTTCCTTCTTAAATTCTGAATTGTCTGGTGCTGCTACCAGAGAATCCCTAGTACTATTCTGATCACTCTCTAGTTTGTGGCTAGTTCCCAGTGTCTGATGGTTGCTACATGTTTATCCCAGACCATTTGCACTATTATGGTTCTCCTGTGCCCATACAGTTAACTTTTCAGGTTATCCCAAAATAAAGAGAATTTATAACTTGAATTTCAGTAATCTTTAGAATACTGATTTTAAAGGGGGGGAGTAGAAAAATTATAAAAATACAGTATTGGATCATATTGTTCAATCAGAAGAAAAGATTAGGCAGAAGAATGTTGCAGAAATAATGCTTAGTTTTAGATGGAATAACTTGTTAATTCCAGCATCTGCCCGTACACAGTCATCAGGGACTTATTGGACTACATGTGTTTGTTTTTTAAAACATCTGTCAACTAAGTCAGAAATCTAAATCCAAAGTGTAACATCGGTTGCATTTGTGGGTTCCTTACATTTCCTAGTGGAATTTCATTTTGTATGCTAATAATTGGAGAATATGGATGTAAAAATATTATTAGGCTTGTGAACATGTGTAATTTCTTTGGACAAATGACTTGCCCTATTCTCCTTTAATTGTATTACAGCACCAAATGTAAGCAAATATATGTGATGGAGGTATGCTACTGTTGGTGTGGAAAGTGGCATGTCATGTAAATGCCTTTTTTTTTTGTCCTGGTAACAGAATCACAGGTTGTGGAGGGCCTTAGGCTACACTGAATAGTTTCTTGACATGTTGTAGCTGATTCCTGCAGCACCACTGCAAAGCTCATTTCACTGTCATATATTGAGTATACACAACCCATTTGACAAAATACTTCACTACGAAGCATAAGTGCACTGTATTGGCTGCCACTATAGTTCAGTATTAACTGTGTTCACTGTTATCAGGTATGTAGAAAATATTCCTGGGGAAGTAACCTGTGGGCTAAAGAAGTGCAAGACTTCTAATAGTTACCTCATACACAGCATTATGATATTTGTAAGATACTGCTTTAGGCAACTTTACCATTGCACTCTGTTGACCTGTATTTGTGATATTTGACATTTTGCATAAATACTGTCAAGGGTAATCCATCACAGAACAAGGTTTCAGAGTTTCAGGGTGTTTCTTAAACTCTGATAACTAAAATATAGAAGTGTTTCAGAAAACAGTATTTTATATTTGTAAGTTGTGAAACAGGTTTTCTAAGTAAGAAAATTACCAGGGAGTGCATTTCCAGAAGAATACAGCAGTCCTCAGTTAACAAGAGTATGCGGTGCAGATGGGAATGGGCTACAGCTGACTTTTGGCTGAGGACCATATGTTTCCGTGGGTTGCATCTTTAAATCCCTATCGCTTCAGATTTGGGGTGACCACTATTTTAACAGAAAAACTAAATGTCGAATAAGCTTAGCAGTGCTTATGGTGTTTAAAGAACTGTATTGCTTTCAAACTGAGAACAGTTTTTGAAATAGAATAGCCATTTAGACCCATCTGCTGACCTTTAATGTGCGAAGTCCCTCAATACTTCTGTCCTTTTCTCTCCTGTTCAACAGCTCTGTTAAGTCAAAGAGAATTGCTTTGTGTGGTTTGATACAGCTAATAAGGCAGTCAGAGCACCAAGGAGCTCGAAACAACGTGAGAACTGTAGCTTGACTTAAAAATGTCTGGATAAATGTTCTTGATGATTGGGAAGGACTGAGAAATAAGCAAGTTTATTGAAATGCATTACCTGAGTTACGCTCAAAGCGGCTGCGGTTCATTCCTGTGTTTCATATAGTTAAATACAGAGACAAACTGTGCACCCTTCTGTTTAACATTCAATGTAAACTAAATACATAACTGTCTCCTGCATGCCTCTGGCATTTTTGCGTGTGCTGTGCTGTCTCAGCTTCACTTGTGCTTCTCCACATTTAGACTAATAAGGAAGCACACAGCAGGCTTGTGGGACTCTGCGGCTTGGATCTGCAACCCAGTAAGCTGCCTCTCCAAGGAAGGCCTCAATCTCTTTCATGTCATAGCCCATCACTTAATAGATGCAGGCAGACAAGATGTTCTTTATGTTCAACAATATCAGATAGTAAAGAAGCATCCAACAGAGAAAGTGTGGACCAATTCACATGCCTATGGATGGGCAGGAGTTCACCCACCATAATAATGACAGCATGTTGCTCCACTGTATCCTGAGATGGTGGATCTAAGAGATGTCGTAGAGGAGTTGTTGGGGTTTAGGTTCTGTTTGTTCTCATGAATGGTAGCTCTTAGTGGTACTGCTTAAACTGAAATAATTGTTCACTGAAAGAGCATTTTCAGGGTTTTTTGGAGAATATTATTTTTTCTAGGTTGAGTGAGAAATTCCTCTCTACTGAAGGGTGTTGACACATGGTGGTCCTAAATATAGTGGGAAGTACTGTCTTCTGAGTGGGAATTGGAGGCAGCTCTGGTGTATGAAACCATATGTACAGTCTGGAAGAGTTACATGAGGACACGACTCTGCAGAGCAGAGGTTTGCTTCTACAATTAGGGCATTGTAACCATGAAACAATAGGAATAAAATATGATTATTTTTGTTTTCCATTAATATTTGATTTTCCATCTTGCTGCTTCTGCTCTGTTTTCCTGAGAGCGGTTGTGGTTTTGTATGTGGCAGGGACACAGAGAGATACAAGTGAGGAGTGGTTGCAGTAAATTCAGTACACCTTTTCTTCAGTGTTCTTGGAGTCTGGACAAGCACAGTGTATTTGAATCTATCCACTGACAGTCACATTTGCGTGCAACAGAGATCTTTTTCACTGCATCTGATAAAAGTAATACACCTCCAGGATGAAGTTTGTACATCCTGTGTTTCTTATGCAAGGATGATTCTACATGATAATTTAAACTGTGTGTGTCATTCAGACATTACCTGTGAAAGGCATGGTGAATTGAATTAAGAGCGCTAACATTTATTCACTGTGAGTTTCCTTTTCTCCCTTCTTGCCTTCTCTAAGCATTTGCTGGCTGTTACTCACTCCCTTTCTCATCTATCCTGTGAATCCTCTTAATCCTCATCATTCGCTGTTTGCCTGCACCTCTGCATTTCCTTCTCCAGTCTCATTCTCCCTCTCCCTTGTTTTTGCTCCATCTCTGCTGCCTTCTCTTCCTGTTCCATTTTCCTTTCCTCTTTATTAATTTTTGATTTATTTTTTTTCCAGTTTTCCACATCTATACCTGCTTTGGTTTCTCCCTTCATTCTGCAGGGTTTTTCCTCTGATCTTGCCTCTCGTTTTCTCGGCTGACTGCCTTGCCCTGCTCTCTGTCTGCTTAGCCTGTGTAGTGGACTAACTTGTTAAAAGGGTTAAGAAGAAAATAGCTTCACTCTGAATAGGTCTTCATTTAATGATTGTAATGTGTTCTTTTTAACAAGGTATTTTTTGTTATTATTTCAGGTCTTAAAAATTAGCTTGATTGGCCACCGGAAGCGTGTTCTGGCATCTTTGGGAGACCGGCTTCACGAAGATCCTCCTCAGAAACCACCTCGGTCAATAACCCTCAGGGTGAGTCCCCTGGAAAATTTGTTTGCTTTTCTCAAAAAGTCAGCAAGCATTTCACAAGTCACATAAAAACAACAGCTGCTTTGAGTGCAGTTCAGCTTACTTCATCTCTGAAGCTTATGGTGTAGACATCGTAGGCTCACCTGCTCAGTCACAACATATAGCCAGTGGACATAAATTTTCATTTGTACAGTGTGATTCATCTGACCTGTTTCAGATGTCTACGTTAGGATGAAATAAGTAGTGTCTTAGACGTACCAACTTACCTTTTTTGCTTAAGAAACTAGCTCAGGACTAGGTGTGTGCAAGCTGCACATCTGCACTTGCCCCCAGGCATCCCAGCCCACCTGATCAATATTGCAGGAGGAGAGATACCATTTTCCTTTCACGTTTTCAAATGCTTACACTTAATTTTCAGATGTACAGTTTATGCTTTCTCTAAGCAGAGCTTCTTGAAGTTGCTGAGATGCAAATGGCATTAAGATGTTTCTATGTATCAAGTTTCACGTTGGTTTTAATTTTCATTTGTGTTCCCTCTTTTAGAAACATTGTTGCAATATCCCTGTGATTCTTCCACACTTGACCAGTTTTAATCTTCTCTTGTTACACCACATTCACTGGGTTTCTCCTGTCCAATGCCTTTGCCTCTTTACTGTCTGTTACCCTTACTGAGTTGTGTTCTGATGAACCTTTGTTCTCGCCAAGGGAGTTCATATCATCAGTTTTTATTTTGATAATTTAGGTCACACCTTTTGCATTTGATCGGATCTGATTATTTTCATGGGGCTGGCATTTCTGACTGGAATCTCATCTGGGACTAAATTTCAAAATGTCAGTGTGTCCGTGTGCCCAAGTAATATTTCCTGCTATAAAGAGAAATAGAGAAAGACAGAATGAGGGCTTATTTTTTACGTATACTTCTAATTTCTGAGACCAGATTGTTTTCACCCTGCATATTCTGAGATGTCACATAGAGATGTTTTAGATCCCCTGCCCCAGATTCAACCTATTCCTAATGCCGTTTTGAAAAAGGTCTTGCAAAACTGTAGCATTCTGCTCTCAGGCACTTTGCACAAATATGGATGTTTTTCTTGTATTTTATGTATTATGTGAATTATTCCTAATGCATGGCAGGTGTTAAAACACTCCCAGGAAAGAGGAATCATTTGGAAGTTGCATTTTTGCTCAGTACTGTAAGTGCTTTGGACTGGGGAATTAGTTCCTCTTCAGCAGGTGGGAAAGTTTCCACAGCTTATGCTATTATTGGTTGGCACTGTATATTATCAGTTAATAGTGAAAAGGAAACCGAATTTCCTCCATCTGTAGTCAAAAAGATAAAAAGTATTCTGCTGCTCCACTGCTAGAGCTACTGATGCGGGCAAGCGCTAAATGTCATTCATCACCTCATGGTGTTGGAGTCTTTACAGAGAATCCTAAAGAGGAGGACATGGGTTTGGATTAAGGTTTTCTTTCCCATCAACTGCTACTTTGCCATTTCACACAAAACAAAGCGATAGTATTTATCTGTAGTTTGCAATAATTTTTAGCTTGAAAATCGGTTTAAATAAACTGATCCTTCAAATAGAAGATTGATTTATAATAAATCGTAGAATGGTTCAAATTCAAAGGGATCTTAAAGATCATCTAGGTCCAATTCCCCTGCCATGGGCAGGGACCACTTTCACTAGAGCAGTTGCTCTAGATCAGTAGAAGAAGATCATTTGTTGTTTAAAATGTCTGCTTTTAGGGTCCCAAGATCAACCTAAGGCATTGGTGACACTTCATCTTTTTTGACTCTTTAAAATATTTTAGAGGACAAAATTATCAAATATTGAGGAAAAGCAACAAAGATCTTAAATATCCACAAAATATGTTATTCCCACAATAACTGTATACTAAAGAAAAGTTATTTTTATTTCAAAGTCATATACTCAGAGTTAGAAAATGCTGGGTCTTGGGTTACCTATACAATCTTGCAGCCTGGGGAAGGATTTCTTAAGCTCCTCTCCAGTTCTGACCTATGTAGTTCCAGCTTTACATGACTAGAAGGACTGAGAGGTGGAAATGAAGCAGGTTTTAATAGTTAAATATATGGTCAGGCATCCTGCAGAGCATGTGTCTGTGCATTTGCGACAGGGTGGAAACATGATATGACTATCTGGTGATTAACAGTAGGATGGTACTGAGGCCATGGTAGCACCTGCACAAGCATCCATTCCTGGTCTGCCCATTTGTTAAGGAGATGAAAAAGTGGGCATGGAGTGAGGAAGTGGAATGAGGGAAGAATGGGAGAGAGATTCATGATTAAAGGAATAGCTGTACCTGTGAAAATACAGATTTACACCTGCTTTTGCTACAAAGCCCCTGGATAACACTCAGTAAGTTATTTAGGTAATTGCCTTATAAACAGTCACTAATTGTACATTACCAACATTCTACATATTTGACTGGAGTCTAGAGTCTGATTTATACAAGTGCTGAGCACACAGTGCTGCAAATTAGGTCAATAGAAGCAGAGTTTTGAATACAAGCACTTGGAAAACCAAGCAATAGATATTGTAATCGGGCATCCAAAGTGGCTTATATTCTTTAACCTTTGTCTGTGTGTCTTGAGTCCCCCACACAAAAGTGATAATTAGAAATGCCAGAAGTCAGAGGATGTGGTGAAAATAAATTGATTGACATTTGTAAAGCAGTATGAATATCACGAAAATGACGATATTAGTCATCCTATCTTCAGAGCAGGGTTTGAATAGAGTTTAAGGAAGGGGCTTGGGGCCATGAAGCGAGGTGGGAATAAAATACTGACTACACAATAACTAATGATAACACAGTGCTGACTATATGACAACATGCTGCACAGTTGAGGATCCATCTGTGCTGTGAAGGACGACTATGAGAAAATAGCATAAAATCATAAAATTACATACTGTTCCATAATGCAGAGGCACTGTAATTCTTTTATTTCTTGACTTTGTAATTCTTGTCTGTATTGCCTTGCCAGCAATCTTCCAATATAGATCTCTGAGTGAATTTCCTCTTTATATGCAGTTTGATAAAATATGAAAAGCTCAATGAGAGCTGGAACCTGTATGTCCATTCATTGCACGGTCATTTGTAACTTTGATGCATTGGTGGCTCTGTCAGTCTACTCATAGAGGGTGAATCGTGATTCAGAGCAGAGAGAGGTTACCTACCTGGTTGGAGCAGTAGATAACAGTCATTATAAAAGATCTCATTTGGAGCCTCTGTACTCAGGTTATTTTCAGGGCAGAAGCATGTGCACCATCTAGTCAGGCCCGTGGAGGGCAGGTTTTAGACGTTGTGCCTCACCAAACCTGCTGAGCATGTGCGGATGACAGCTTTTCAGAAGCTTTTAACTGGGCCAAATGTAGGTGGATTTTTGTGAAGGAGGGAAAAAGACTATTCCTAAGAGGAAAACACTCCTTTTTTTGCCCTGGGAAATGTCAAGTGCTTGTCTCAGATTACACAAAAGCTAGAGAATTTAGAAATTAAAAAAAAAACCCAAAACAACAACAACAACAACAAAAAACCCCAAAACCCCAACACAACAAAAAACCACCCACAACAGTTAATTGAAAGTTGCTAAACTATATATCCCTGATTTTAGTTAACCAAATGATAAATTCAGATGCATTACTGTGATTGTAAGGAATAATGTCACATAGACTCCTACACTTCAAATATTAACATCAGATGTTACTATCACTTGAACACATGCAGTGAACTGCAACTTCCCTTTCCATTTGAAAGACATCACAACTCTCTGGTATCTTACACCAGATCTTGTTTCTTAGCAGCATGGAGTATAGTACCTTGATGCTTTTCACAATTAGGTTTGCTCCAAGGTAATAATGCATGAAATATCCACTTCAATTCTTTCTTTAAAGCAGGTCTTTATACCCTCCATGCACACTGGAGCAGGTCTTTTCGTACTCTAGTATCTTCAGGTACTTTCTTCTTGTTTGGTGTTGAAATACAGTATTACAGCAGCAGGTAATTTATACAAGTTCTGCACTTTGCAAACAGACTCCTGGGTGCATTCTGCCTCCAAAGAACTTACTATCAGAGAAATCTAGTGTCAGATAAATTGAGCCCAGTGGGATTGGAACTAGATGATCTTAAGGTCCTTTCCAACCTTAATCATTCAGTGACTGTGAGAGAAAACTGTTTCCCTGTGCAGTTGCAATGACAGTGTTTTACAGTCCGCACTGGGGTGGCATGCATGTAGACTGGCTGGCCAGTTCACCATAGCTCTGCTCCTGCTGATTGCAGTCTCCAAGACAGTGTTGAACAGTGGAGCCAGGCACCAATGTTTATAATTGCTGTTTGAACAAGTGATGTGATGTGCATGAAAATAGGTGTTGCCAAACATACATACCGTGGCTGGCTGTGAGCAGAGTGGTGGCAGAGCCTCATAAAAGGTATGATCAGGAGGACATGTTTAGCTTTTTATTAGGTAGAATTCATGTATCATTTCACTGCGGTATTTGCACACTGACTGATAGAAGGTCACAGTTCAGCACAGATTACAAGAAAAGCCTTGTAAAATATTTGTACTCTGCAGCTTTCATGCATTCTAGGAATCATTATTTAGCTTGTTTCTGATACCCAGTACTTCAAGTTAAATGAGTGTTCTGCAATACCTATAAAAATTGCAAAGTGTCTCTGTTTTGTAAACATTCATACATCGCTTTTTTTTCCAGCCAGAGATGTTGCTAGAGTTCAAATCACTTTCAAATCACTTTCACCGCTCAGAGTGGCTGCTCAAAAGTGGTGAGAATGTATTTCATCTTACAAATAGCTAGTGCTAAATCAAGGCTTTATTTGGGCCTTGACAAAAAAGTAACTCACTGTTTTATCTATCTAGCAGTCCTAGAAGGGAGAATGTATTACACAGAGAGGCTTTAGAGAGGAAATTTGCCACTAGTTGATGTAAATAGTGAATTATTTTTCCACATGGGCTCTGCACATTAGGTAGCAAAACTCAGAAGTCCATCCATAGTAACCTCTATTTCAGGAATTGTTCCTTAATTTTTTTTAGTAAGAATCAGTCAAATAAATACACTTTTAAATGTGTGGTTTGAAGTCACCAGTATGCTGTTACACTGCCTTTTTTTCCTCTCTGCCTAGGAACCCAGTGGTAACCACACTCCTCCTCAGTTGTCTCCATCACTTAGCCAAAGCACGTTCACTACTGGTGGCTCCCTGGACGTTCCCCACATTATCATGCAGGGTGATGCAAGGAGAAGAAGAAATGAAAACTATTTTGATGATATTCCCCGGTCAAAGCTGGAGAGGCAGATGGCACAGGTAGGATTAAAACGATGCCATTAAAAGGCTGTGCCTTGCTGCAATTGCTTACAACTAAACCTAACCCTAGCTGTGGGTCATATATGAAGGGTGAACTGTAAACTACAAAGATTAACAATTTTTCCAAGCTGTCTGTTTCAGTTCTCTATATTTCAAATAGTTTAAGTTGGTATGCAGTTTCTTCTGAGAGGTAGAGTTTTGGGTTTGTTTAGATGGAGGTTGAGATGAAGGTGCCTTCAGTGCACCAAAGCATGCAGACTCCCACCAGCACTGACTCTGCCTCTCGTTTCTGTAAGAAGGTTCAGATTCCTCAATTTCTGAGCAACCTAGATAAAAATAAGCTGACATCAGTTCACTGCCAGAAACTCAGAGGACTTGGAGGACAGTAATTGCTGCATTTATTAATGGAGAGGGTCAGCATTCTGCTAAACTTTGTGATCTGGGGATATATCTTGAGTGTTTAAAAAAAGATTTAACAATGCAACAATTTAGTTCGGCATCACAACAGCACTAGACTCAACTGGATGCTAAATCAAGCTGTTCACAAAAGAAAACCTCCATCTCTAATTTTTTTCACCCCAACAGAAAAAGAGTACTGTTAATTTCAAGTCAAGCATACATTGGCAAGCATGATGTCTTGAACAGTTCTAAATGGCAGTAAAGTTAAGCTTGGACAGCCTGTTGCTGAAAATGCTGAAGGATGAACTCAGCTGTTTTTTGGTGGTGCATATGATGAAAGACAGACAGGTCTTAAGCCAAGCTGTGCTTTGCAGTGCGTGTTGGAAATAAGGCTTTGATTTGCTGTCAGAAGCAGATGGGCAGCCAGTGCGGTTCCTGGAGCGACTCACTCCAGGAAGGAGCAGGTTGCTGCATGCTGCCCTGCGAGGCTTCCCAATGGTTCTCTGCCTGCCACAGCCCAAAAGAGAGCCTCAATATATCAATATCAAAAATTCAGCCTCAAAATGGAAAACACTATGCAAATAACTGTGTTATAATGAACAAAAGGCTTCAGTCTGTTAGCTAATTACATGAACAAGAAGAAGTAATTAGATAAACAAGCAAAACAAGGTGCTGCTGTTACCTGGGAACACAGAAACAAATTGAATTCCATTTGTACAGAGGATATTTCTGGGGAGGTGAAATTGCATTTGGTTGGGTGGGGTTATTTCCATGCCTTTCTTTAATCTCCTAATTTTCTGCTGAATGATCTTATTGTACAAAACTAAGGGGAAAGTTGCCTAGTGAATGATCTTGTTTTCAAAGTGAAGTCTGCTGGGCTTTTGTGGCAAGAACACACAAGTCCAGCAGGGAAAAGCCCAGTTCTTAGCATGAAAAGGTTTCTTTGAAGGTCATGAAATTTAGGTGTTTGAGCATGAAATGCACACTTCCTTATGGCTGAGTAGACTGCTTCATGTACTTATTTCATTTTATCACTTGGTTCACAAATCCCTATTCTCACTTCCTCTATTAGTCACTAACATTGAATTCTTCCTGTCTCCTTTTCACTCTTTTATTTTCATGTTGGAAGTCCTGATATTCCCAAGAGGTATGATACACTCTTATATATGGCACTTGGAGATTTTCTTTGGGCTTTTAAAAATTGCTTTTCTAGAAGGACTGTGATATGTTGCATACCTAAAGAGAAAACTGAGCAGTTAGTATTTGCATCACTCCAAACCACTTTAAAATCAATTAAGTGTTGGGATTTTTGTTTTTGTTGTTTGTTGGGTTTTTTTTTTTTTTTTGTGGGAGTGTGTACCCACTGAATGAATTACTTCAGTGCCTTCTCTCTAACTTTCACAGTGGAATATAGCAGTCATCCTTTGGGACTCCAAAGGGGAAAATTGATTCAGATGAAATCGAGAAAATGGTGGTTTGTGTTAGTCCCTGAACTCCAATCTGTTTGGAGTCTTTCTCAGCTCTGCCCCCAAATTCTACACTCCTGATGTATATAAAATTCCCTTTGACTTTAATGGGAAAGTCAATGACTCCCTCTGGTGATCATTCTCACTAAATTGGACTCACCCCATTAAGAGGCTAATCAGGGATTTATTCAACCATTCTAGGCCAAAAATAGAGTTTTAAATTTATTTTTTGCAATATGTGCTTTGGTAAAATGAACTATATTTCCTTCAATCTTTTCCCCCAAAGGCCCTTCGGAATTAAAGGTAAAAGAAAGGTTTCTGGAAAATAAAGGAGATCCAACTGATTGTTATCGTGAGCCTTCAGTTCCATGGGATTTTTATCTAGCAACTTCTTCCTTGCAGTTTGCAGGTTCCTTTGGCTTATGTCAGATCAACCGTAACTTCTGAGGAGATACTAGTCCTGCTTTCCAGTAGAATACTTCTCACAAACAGAATGATCTAAAGGGATTATTGGAATTGCTTTGAAATTATTCTTTGTCCTAACCATTTCTTTGCTAGGCTGTTTGCATGCCACTGTATGAATCTGCATGTCTACTGGATGCTATAGTAGAGAGACATGCATAAAGATACTTTTGATGCTGTGATTTTCTCAAAGGGTTTTAGGTGTGTTCCTGATGATGATATTACTGGGTATTGTTATGGCCTTGAAGAGAGAGGCAACACAGTATTGAGAGTTTATTCATGTTATTGCTTTCATGAACTTGATTTTATTTTAGAAATGTTAAGGTAGTACTATTTTAGCCTCAATTTAAAATCTAAAATCTGAAGATGTTTTGAGAAAATGGTGAGATCTGGTGTTTCTGTCTTTATTATGGCCTGTGTTTTCACTGAACTTTTTACGTGGAAGTCATCAAGCATGTTGATCTTTGTATCAGATACTAGCTAGTGTTTGTTACAACAATGAGCACATCAGTTTAAATCTGTTTTCATCTGATCTGCTAAATGGATTTAAACAGTTCTCTTAACCATAATAAAATCTGCTTGTAAGTAATACAACACTTGGTTTCCTGGAGGAAGCACTGATTTAAATTTACTTAATGTGGGTGGTTTTCTCTCAAGGCTAGCATGTACCTTCATTCAGTGGCAGACTGTTTGTGACCTAAGAGCGAAAAATCCTAATGTAAACAATGAGTGTCACCAGTTTAGATTCCCCACTGAAATAGGTTTGGTCATCCAATTCTCCAGTTGGTCATACAACTTTGAAAGTCTCTGACGTCTGGTTGGATAAATCAGAACTGCCAAAAAGGTAATAAAGAAGGCTGTGAAAGGGTTTGTTTTCCAAAAGAGAAAAAAGAAATCCAGAAAGGATTGAATAGTCTGAGTCATCTTTGACTGTAGATGTTCAATTCTGAACCTCTAAACCATAGAATAATATGATCAAATTAGTGTAGTTTAAAATAGCAGAGGTAACTCTTAAGATTACCTAAACCTTTTAAATAGAACTGAAATCATACAGGCAAAGACTGCGGACTTTGAAACCAAAATCAGTAGGAGGAGTCCCACTGCAGGTATTGGGTTCTTCATTTACCCCTGAAATCATGGAAGGTGGGGGAAACGTATTTGTGGGGAAGAGCTTTGGAGGTTAAAAGGAAGCATAGATAAGTTCATCAAAATACATTAATAAAAAAATAAAATGTCAGGTCTTTAGGATTTGTAATTCTCCAGCCAGTAGAGAAACTTTAGGTACTAGCAAGAAGCATATCCCAGACTGCCAGCCCTGAGGCTGTTGCTGTTTATTGTCCCAGCCAGTGACCTACGGTGCTTGTAGCCACTGTGGTCCATAAGGCCTATTGCTGTGGTGTTCAGAGCACTGCACCCTGACCAGGAGCAAGGGACAGAAGCATCCTCCCTGTGGCTGGTGGGCAGAGAGATGCAGGAAACACCTCTGCCCACACTGGTCAGTGCAGGAGCAGAGCTGGGTTAGGCATCACCCGGATGCTGACACATGCTCTCCCCATGCTCCTCTTTAGGGCTCGGGGGAAGGCTCCAGGCTGTGCCTGCCTGTGGGAGAAGACACTGGTAATGAGTCAGAGTAAGCTGTCTGGTAGGATAAACCTAGTCATGGCCCATATGGGTAGCACCCTAGTGGGCTGTGACGGAAGGAAGAGATCCTCTAAGATGTCAGAGAGCTGGAGAAGTTATTCACAAAGCCTGGCAAGAGGAGTTCTTTCCTGGAGATGCTGAACCCAGGCTTCATTTTGAAAGCCTTTCTGGGTTCTTTGGTCCCTTGGTCTGAGGGCTCTCACTGCTGGTTTTTCCTTTTTTTGGTTTGGTTTGGTTTGGTGTTTTTTTTCCTGCAACACAAGATAGCTTAAATGTAAGGTCATTTTAATGACTAGGTAGTAAGTTTGAAGTAAAGCTACCCTGATCGTTTGTATTCTGCCTTGTAACATTATTTCATGAGATAATTTTTCATGGCAGGATTAGGATTAGATATGCAGGAGACAGCCGTTTAAACTGAGTTAGTACTAGAGGATACAGATCTTTATCTACGATAGAGAAAAAGTATAATAAAAGCAAGAGACAGAACTAGCAAAGGCTGATTCATTAAAAAAAAAAAAATAATTTTGATGCTTTCTGAAGTAATACCTTCAACTCATTAATGTCTTCCAAATACTTCACGGACACTAATGCATTCATATTTCCAGTGCAGTGTGGGGCTATATGATTTAAAATCACGTTTTCCATTTTGCAGTGAAGAAAACTGAGGTACAGGGATGTTGCAGGCTGGCTGAAATGTCACTAAGTTTGATGTAGCCAAAACCAAAACTCCTGTCTCCTAGGACCCACCTTGAGTTCTTTTAAGTTTTAACCACAGTATGACATTTTTTTATTTGCTTGTTTCCTGTTCGGATATTTTTTTTCCTTTTTTTTGTCTCCTTCTCTGCTTTGGAAGGATTTAAAGATCACAGTGAATCAAGGAAAATATGACCCATGTAAAATGAGATTATCTAAGAAGCAATGAAGAATGGGTTTTATCAAGGGTTGAAATTACCGATGAAATAACAGAATCCTTTGCTAGTAGATTTAAGAAGCAGTAAATGCAAAAATACAGTTGTTTATTTTCTAAGGTTTCTTACTTCCATCTTTTATAAGCATAAAACAATATCTATTGTGAGGATGAATAGACAGCCCTTTTAAAGACAAGTTCGTAAAATCCAAACAAAATCCTCTAAGGTTCATATTTTTATGTGCATGGAAAGATGACTGAACTATGAGAACCTTTAATATAACATCAAAAGAAAAGTACATAACTCACTCTATTGCATAGTATAGATGTTACTGACAGTTGTCTTATTAATTCATATAGATATTAATGCCATAGAGGGCTGTATCTTGAACTGTAAATTTCAGCAAACTTTCGTCTGTAAACCCTTGGGTACTGTGTATTTAATGGACAAGTAAACGGATAAAGACACTATGAAAAATCTAAGTAATTTCTGCCTGAACAGAAAGATACTTTTTTTTTTTTTTTTTTTAGAATGTTATAGAAGCTAGCATTTAGAAATAAAGTTTTGTGATGTTAATCATACCTACATGCTGCTTCAGCATATGGAACTAAGGGAGCCGCTTCTATATTTGGTGTTAATGATCCAAACTGAAGCCATAAATACTACGCCAAGAAGAGAACAGATGTTCCTTCAAGATGGGGACAGATGTTCTTTATTAATTTACTGTTTTTCACACTCAGTCTTGTGAACAAGAAGCCCTACATTGGAAAGATTGTATGAAAGCTGAATTTTAATATCTAACATTGATATTTTTTTAGCTGCTGGAAAAAAGTACTTAGACTTTAGTGTGCTCTTCTGAATAAGCCAATTTTTTTGTTGCCGTGGGGGTTTGGGGAGCTAAAATGTAGGTGTATTACCTAATATTCAGGGACCAAAGTCTCATCATCTTTACCGGTGGTATTTGTCCAGAAGTTTGTATTGTCTGTCCAAGGCTAAAAGCCTGGGTGCACTTGTACCTGGCAGCACCAGCAGAAGGGGTGATGTCCATCAGAAGCAGCTTGGCTGCTCAGCAGGGGACATGGGGCCAGAGCTGCAGCTGTAAACTGCACCTGCAGGAGCTGGGCAGGCAGTTGGAAGATCCTTAGTCCATCCTCCCCAGCAGGAACCCGGCTCCTGGTTGCTGAATCAAAATCAAATGAGAACTGCCTGCCTATAAGAAAAGATGGCCATTGCATTAAGGAAGGTGTCAGCTGGTTGAGAGAGAAGCACAGCTGTATTATTAGTCTTTTCAGAGAAAAATGTGCAAATCATGGCCCTGCATGGAGCAGGAGGTAGAGGTGCATGGGACCTTGAGCACTGATACTGGTGTGGGATGAGGCTTTGCTTCTTGCCCTGCCATGGGCTGGAAGACACAGTATTTGCAGGCTCACTGTGGTCCTGGGCCAGTCATCTCCCTTCATGGGGTGTGCTTGCCATGGCATACACCTTCTTGTGAAACCTTGCTGGATGCATTGACATGGAGTGGGGTGTCACTGCTCACGCCACTGCCTGCCTTCAAGAAGCCATGCCAAGATGGACAGTGATTTTCTGGAAATCTTCATGTAAGGTATTTTCAGGAGAAGCAAAGAAATATACCAATGTACTCATTCTAATAAGAAGTGCTATTTCTGGTTTCTGCTTCTCTAAAAGCAATACTGATTTTAAATTTCACTCTTTGAGGATCTTGTTTTCAAAGGAGGATCTGTGATCATTCCTGCTGGTAAGGCAAGCTCCCCCCAGAGCTTTGGGAACATTCAGGGAAGCAGCAGCCATTGAGACAGCACAACTGCTCTGCCACAGTCCTGAAACATTTGGAGTGATGATTACAGAAGGGGCCAGACAGCCCCATTCATTCGGTTTTCATTTGTTTCTTTCAGCTGTTACACCTTTAAGGATTGTTCAGCATGCCAAGAGTGATTTTTCTGGGATTTGATCCAAATTTCTGGAGGTAGACTGAATTACAGCTAGCTAGTTAGATAATGTGCATCAGAGGGAGCGGGATTTGCTGCTATTTCTCTCTTTCCCTCCTGTGCCTCGCTGGAGATGCAGCACCAGGAGATGGGAGCGATTTCCCAAGGCTCAGCCTGGTGGTGAAACACAGAAGATGAGGCAGTGGGGGAATAAGCCAAGTGGTTATGTTCAGCAGCTCCTCTTCTCCCTGTGCACCAGCTCTGCAACGTGGAAGTGCAAGAGAGGGCAGCCTTGCTAAGGAGAGGTGGAGAAAGCAACAGAAGTCTCCAACAGTGACTACTCAGACCAGCTCAGGGGTGAACAGAACATTGGGACCCTGTAACCAGCTCCAAGCTCTGGTGGTTTTTAGGCTTCTGGTTATTGTTACTCCCTCCTGGATTTCCTCAGTTTGCCTCCATCCTTTTTGCACTGCAGTTGCTAATACTGGATGCTGCCCTGTATGAGACCTCACTGGTAGCTGCTCCATATGGCAGAAAGGTTCCTTCCCATGTGTTAGAATATGCTGCTTTTATTAAATACCTGGGAGTTTTTATTTAGGAGAGGGCAGTTCAGCAAAGGGCCACCCAAGATGGCTGGGGGCTGGATCAGCTGCCCTCTAAGGAGAGGCTGGGTGACCAGGGCTGAGGAGAAGAGGCATCTTTGCATACTGAACTGAAAGAGGAGAGGCACTGACTGGATGCCAAGAGAAACTTATTCCCCAGGAGGACAGGCAAGCAGCGGGACAGGTTGCTCACAGAGGCTGTCCACTCTCTGTTCTTGGAGGTTTTCAAGATCTGACTGGATGAAGCCCTGAGCAACCTGATCCTATCTCACAGCTGCTCCTGCTTCAAGCTGGGGTTAGAATGGAAACTTGCTGCCTTGCATCCTGAATTATCCTGTGATTTATTTACTTATCCTTTTGCAGGACTGCTATGTTCAATTTGAAGTATACTAAAACTTCCAGATCTTCTTGTGTCCTCTCCCCACCTCCCTCTTAAATTGTTCTGCTTATTTATTTGCTATTTTACTTGTATACTTAATCTTACATTTCCAAGGAATACTCTTAGCTTACTGAATTTCATCTGACTGGTTTCTGTAGTTCATCAAATCCATTTTCAGTTCTTAACCCATTCTTAAAAATCTCTCACTTCTGGATCCTGCCTAGAGAGCCTGAGCACTCCTCCAAGGCATGGCATGGAGCAGGTCATTTCAGATCGCCTCAGCTTGTTCCAGTCCAGGTGTGCTTAAATACTGATAATTATTCTCTAACTGTGCACTTCAACTTCTTGTGCATTTTGATTCAGGCTAGTTTGTATATGTGTTGCTGCATCAGGAGTCACATAGTCAGTGTTCAAGTCCTGCTGTGCTTCTCCTTGCTGCTGCTGATTTAGTCAGCCAGTTTTCCAACAAAGGAAGGAAATTCGATCTGAGATGATTCATACTGAACAACCTCATTATGAGCATCTTGAATTTCCCTTGGCCCACAGAAGCTGTCTCAGTTAACACGTTAGGCAATATTATGCTTTTTCTTTGTGACTCTCAGAAAGATATACGTAGGTACAGATATACACACACGTGCGCATATTCCTAAGTGTTTATTTCAGGTGGCCAATGTCAGAAGGCTTCATAGGCCACAAGGACCAGGGGATGGTGACTGAGTTTCTAAATATTTTTAATAACTTGCTGGTCCCTGTGGTTAGGCTGGCTATAATCTTCTGAATCTTGCTTTTCTCCCATCTTAAACATTCTTTTAGCCCTTCTTTGGTGCTTTCATTATGTTCTGTGACATTCTGAGGATAATTGCTCCTAGTTTAGGTAAATCTTTAACATCTCCTGAAATGCCAGTGAGTTCATTGAGGTGTGCTGAATACATCAGGACTGCCTTTCACCCAGCTCCTTCTGCATATGCTAAGTATGCTTTCCTCTCCCTAGAAAATACGTAATTTCCATGATTACTCCTACTGGTTTGTGATCACTTTCAGTACAGTTATTCTGTCTTCAGATTATGAACCAAGTCTTCCCTGATTCACTTTATGAAACACTAGGTTGACTCCAACATAGCCCACAACCTTGAAGACCTGTATATGTACTGTTCTACAGCTTTTCCAGTAAACACGAGTGATTAGAAAGACTTGAAGCAGATGGAAATCTGCAAACACTTTGTAACATGATTGGCTACTGACTTTACTGTAAGTGTCTGAAGCACTTAAACCATATTGTCTTCTGTCATGATGGAAATTAGCCAGAACAGTAAGAAATATTCTTACATGAATGTTTCCTTGAAATCAAGTGGGTTAAGTTAAATAAACAGGAGAACTGTGAATGTCCTTAAACAATTCTGTTTAAAGATAGCCATAAAGTGATTAGGAGACCATGTCAGAACGGTGGTAAGGGAAGGGAGATGGATGAGAGGGGAGCAGGTAATACAGAGCTTCACCTCCCTCCCTCTCATACTGTTAACCACCCACCTGTATCATGGGTAGCAGATGGCAGGAGCTGTGCACTGCAAGCCATTCCTTTTCCCCCTTTCTTTGACCCTCCTGCCCATCAGAGTTGTGTCCCATGGTGATTAGATCGGGGAATCATAGAATGGTTGAGATTGGAAGGGACCTTAAAGAACATCTAGTTCCAACCCTCCTACCATGGGCAGGGACACCTTCCACTAGACCAGGTTGCTCAAAGCCCCATCCAACCTGGCCTTGAATGCTTCCCGGGATGGGGCAGCTACAACTTCTCTGGGCAACCTGTTCCAGTGTCTCATTGCTCTCACAGTAAACAATTTTTTCCTAATGTCTCATTTAACTCTACCCTCTGTCAGTTTAAAACCATCAAAATCCTTCATGCATGGGACATCTGTAGCTATTACAGGAATAGTATCATGATAGCAGGATCTTGCTGTGATATTGCTTGCACATATTTATCTTTTGGGAAGAGTAAGTGCATGTTTGATACTAATCAGGTAATAGGTGATGCCATTTTTTGATGCTATTTACCATAATACCTGGGAAAATGCTTTTTGTTAAACTCTTTTTCATAGAACCTCTGCGTCACTTAATACCAAGTGCCCAAGTGTATTTGTGTTTATTATGGTGGAAGTGCAGGCACAGATTGAATTCTTTTCCTTTTCTTTGAGGGCATATGTTTTGGGAGCTGAATATTATGAGTGTTTGAAGCCTAATCCCCATTCTCCCTCCTACTGCCTATTTACTGGCCTCAGATACTCACTTAACCTTTTTCCTTTCCCTGGTTCCTTCCTCTTCAGCACACGGGTATGCAACTTTAAGTAATTCTCCTGAGGATTTCATAATTCATTAAAAAATGTTAGCACTTTGAAGACATAAAATATGTATCTAGTAAATGCTAAATATTTTTACAGTGGTGCAAGGAAAAGGTTGGTTTCTGAATTTGAATTCATTACCTTCTATAAAATTAATGTTCCTTCGGTACTGCATTTCAGTACCTTAGTCATTCAAACATTAATGAGTGCAGAACTGAGTAATGAGTTTTGCACTGCTGCCCTTGTGACTGGGCACTCATACAATTGCAAGAAATTCTCAGTCTCTGCTGGTTCACTTGATTTATTATTGATTTAATAAATCAAGTCACCTATATTTAAGGATGATTTAGCTTAAGCCTTGATCCTCCAAATAACTCTGGAGGTAGGCCTATATGATGGGGCCAGTTCACTTGAACAGTCCTTGGAGCAGACACCTGGAACCAGAACTTGTCTCTCACAGGTGAGTACTCCAAACATCTGCTTTTATGGACTCTTCTTTCTCCAAAGAATTAAAAATAAAAATTAGGACTTCATTTATAAAAGGAGTTGAAGACAGCCTGTCTTCTGCTGCTTTAACCTGTGAAAGAGAAAGGTGAAACAGATAGGTATGAATTTCTTCAGTCAGAGGCCATCGAGACCTCACAGTTTTTGGGTGAGTGCGCTAGCCCCTGAGTTTATGTTTAGGAGAAGATGAGCTGGGGTGCAGGGACAGTGTGGGTACCATTGACATGTATGAGGAAGGATTGATTCCGTACCCTCTTTTTAAATGAAGATTCTTAAAGCTTGCATACAGGTTTAATGCAGTGTCACATAACCTGTTCCTGAGTTAGTGCCAAAGCAGCTGACTGATGTATCCAGTGTATTTATACGTTAGGTGCTGCAGCGCGGTAGGGCTGCTGTTGCAGCATTGCTGTCAGCAGCAGCAGCCCTGGCACTCTGCTAGGACAGCCCTGCACACCTCTGCTGTGCTGGGACAGGCATTGTCTCACAGCTGTCATGGTTTAAACCCAGCTGACAACTCAGTACCACACAGCCGTTTGCCCACCCTCTCTCCTTTCCCCCCAGGTGGGATGAGGTGGAGAATTGAAGAATGTAAACCCTGTGGTTTGAGATTAGAGCAGTTTAATAATTGAAACAAAGTAAAATATAGCGATAATAGAAATAATACCCCTAACAGCAATACTGGTAATAATAATAGGGAACAACAAAGAAAAAAGAAAATTCAGAAAACCCAGGTGATGCACAATACAATCACTCACCACACGCTGACTGATACCCAGCCTGACCTGAGCAGCAGTCTGGCCCTTCCGAGTAACTCTACCTAGTTTATATGTTGAGCATGACATGCTGTGATATGGAATATCCCTTTAGCTAGTTCAGGATGGGTGTCCTGGCTGTGCTCCCTCCCAGCTTCTTGTGTGCCCCTCCTCACTGGCAGAGCATGAGACTGAAAAGTCCTTGATCAGAGTTAAGTGCTATTTAGCAACAACTAAAACATCAGTATGTTATCAGCATTGTTCTCAGACTAAAGCCAAAACACAGCACTGAACCAGCTACTAGGAAGAAAAGTAACTCCATTCCATCCAAAACCAGAACACCAACTGATTACCTGAGGCACCACACCACTCCCTAAAGGCTAGTCCTTGAAAGGGGCAGGATTTAAGGGTACGCCTTTTTCTCCAAAATATCAAGATGGTGAGCACCAGCTGTACAATATGATGTCATTACAGCAACTGTGTGCCAGCACTGGGGAGAACTAAAATATCTGTAACACACGTTATCATGCTGCCTTACCTTACTCCTTTCAGGACCACAGCATGTGTGTCCGAATAGTACTACATTATGTTTTCTTGATTACCAGATGCTTGGGGATGCTGCACCTGGCATGGAAATCTGTTCTCTTTTACTCTTCTCTTGAAAAGCAGGGGCACAATCTCCTGCCATGGACTTCCATTCAGGAATCACCACCCCCCCCACCCCTAGGCAAACAAACATAGGCGTTACATCCATGGGCATGATCAGAACATCCAGAAGTCAGTTTGCTTGACATGCAGAAAAAAGGGTCATTAGTGCCAACTAGTGCAATGTTCTAATAATGGCACAGCAGAGGAGTGGTTGCTACTGGTCTTGCACTGAGAGTAGGTGTTCGTCACATGGAGGAGGACTGTTTTGTAGCAAGTTGCAGAGGATGAGATAGAAGACTGCGAGCCAAAGTCAAAGGTTTTTATTAGCTAATGCTATCAAAATGAGCCCTGCACATCATGGAGAAGCAAGACGAGGGGGAAGAAATTAACCAGATATGGGAAAGTGTAAGAATTAATTGAAGCTGTAGGAAGGGATGCATGCTCATCCATTACAGATCATGAAGGAAATAAGGAATGATTAACATTAGGCTGCCACCAGCCTGCCTGGCAGCGCTCAGTAGTCAGTCCAGAGGATGCCAGCCTGCCCTGACACTAACAAGGTGATAACCTAGTCTTGCCACCCCCCAAGCAGCTAGGTTTCAGGCTACAAAAGGTAAGAGCAAGAGCTGTATTTCTAAAAACAGTTGCACTTCTTTGAGCATCGGTGCTAAAATCCTGCTGCTGCTGCTAAGAACTGGCAATGCACATTCTTGCTGTTGTTAAATAACTGATATTAATTGCTATCTATTCTGGATGCTGCAGTTGCATTTTTCAAGTGTGTTTATTGCCTTTGGTTGCTGCCTGCCGAAGATACTGTGGGCAGATCCTACATCTGATGCTTTGTTTTAGTTGCCTGGCTACTGTAAAATGTTATCTTAGCTTTTGCTGAGGTGTCACAGATGCTTTCTTGATGAGTGCCCAAACAAGGAAATATGTAAAAGATGGTGGCAAATGCTGTGCTTGCCTAGTTCTGTTGCTTTTGCTAGAGATGCTACAGTATGCTTACTTGGCTTTGCTGCTACAGACTATCTGTACTATAATGTAGAAGGTGGACTGAAACCTTTCATTTATACAGCAGGGTCATGGTCAGTGCCAAAGGTAATACTAATCTGTATCTCTGTATGCAAAGGAACTGTTGTTGGAAGGAGATGTTGGGCAACTGCTTCACTTAACTGCAGTGCATTCTTTTCTGGTAATTGCTACAAAGAAACTTGTTTTTCCTGTTGACTGTATTGCCAAATTTTTCTCTTCCTCTCTCCCTGTGAAAGTCTCCAACAGAGAGAGACTCAGATCTCAAAACTTAATTGGGATGTTAACTTCAAATTTCTTCCCTGCCAAAACCTGAAAGTAACCAGTATTTCTTCTGCGCTCTGCATTTTCTGTTTATGCCTACATAACTTTATCTCTTTACATCACCAGCGCTTCTGACTAAATTGTTTTCTTGTACTCACAGTCTGAAACCTCTTCTAAAGTCTCTGAATAAGCTTTGTTTCCTTCCAGTCGGTCCAAAAATATTTTGTCATCAAATAAATAAAAAACTACTTTTAACAGCTGTTTTATTTCCTTCTTTGATATTGTTGCAAGCCTTTTCTTAATTATTCTTGCCTTTTGGCAGTTGCAGTGCATTAATATTTACAAGATGAGATGTAGTTTTCTGTTTATATTAGCAGTCTTCGGTCTGTGAGATCTGGACCAACCAGAATGCAGGATATCCTTTCTCATCGATTCATCAGGTTCATAATGTAAGATACAGTGATAAATGGCTATGTTGTCACTCTATGGATGTACAGTCTGTTGCCGTGGTGTTATCTACGGGTGTCATGTCACTGAAATGACAAAAAAAGTTCATAACTTGTCCGCCCTCTTTTGGGATTATGTGTGCGTGCATTCATGTATCGTGCCATGTGGCTAGCATATGTTGGCTGTATGGTGTACATACAGGATGGGGGGATTGCCAGCAGCAGTCTTGCTCAGGGGGAGCTTTGACTTCTCTTCACAATATTTCATTTGCTCACTTTTCCAAAGCGAGAAACCGTGTAAACAGCTCGGTTTGCACAGTTTCACCCCCACAATGTGTTGTCCTGCCCTTTCTGTGTTAACCTGTAGGCTTTGCCTAACTGGGGAATACGGCATGTTTGCAGGGGCACTTTTGGGGAATTAGAGGTAATGCTGATGCTGCTCTGAATTTTCATCACTTCTGTGACAGTTACATGTGCTGTGCACGTGAGAGCAAACCTGGTGATCTGTGCTGCAGCATGGTTAGGGCGACAGCCTGTCATTCAGCAGAGCATATCAGAGGAACTCTAGATTTCTCCTAATTTGTGCATTATGACTGCCTCCTTGGAGTATCTCTCTCAGAGAGGGGCTGTTTTGGCTACTGAGCTTTAGAAGCTTTTAAAATGTAAGTACGCCATGAACCTGCTTCCATTATTTAAAAAGCCAAAGATACAAGGAGCTAAAAAAAGTTTCTCTCGCTCTAGGAATTAAAATGCACACAAAAAAAGAGGATTTGGCTGGTCCACAGAACATTTACAATTCTTACAGGGAGAAAATCACTGATTTTTCAGCCAGAAGCATTGTATCTGTGTGTGCTCCAATTTATTGTTGTCATGGTGACTAATGCATGTTACCATAACTAGGCACGAGGCTTTAACAGGTGAAAAGTTAGATGATGTGGTCCTTCTTAAAAATGACTATATTCAACCACTCAAAACCAGGCCTTTCTCTTTTTTTCCCTTCTTTTTTCCTGCAGCATGGAGGGCTTTTAACTTGGCATTTTTATAAGAATATGAGGCAGGTGTTAGATTTTATAAAAGTTGATTGGAGATTACTTCTTTGCATATTAAAGATACCACTTTGTCCTCGTCTGTACTATTAGCCAAATTCAATTGTCAGAGAATGGGATGAGAGAGAAAAATGTGCAACAATTGTAAAAAATTACCTAATAGCAATAATCCACTTCTGTAGCTCATTTGACATCAAGCATCTGACCCTTTCTAGAGCACTGAGAAGTGCACGTCTGCCCATTTTCAGTGTTATGAAGGACTGCAAGAGCATGAGATACTGGTTTTTAAGGCTGTGACCTTTATGGTTAAAAGTTGTCACTGTAAAAGAAATGAATCTTTATCACTCTGGCACCTGACTTGAGACCATTTTGTGATTGTTAATTCTTCATCTGCAAAATGTGGAGCAAAAAAATCTTCTTTCTTGAGCTGACTGAAGCCAAAGAGAGGAAAGGCAGTGGTTAAAGTCACGGGGAGGTTAGAATACTAAAACACGGGCAGTACAGAAAAAGCCACGTGATAAATTGCACAGCTGTCTGATGAGCTGTAAAGTTAGATGAGGAATAAATTATCTTTTGCCTTTCTACTTCATCAGAGAAATAAAAATCTTCATACATATATTGTGTTATAAAAAATACATAAGCTTAAATGTTTATTTTTTATAATTGCAAATTAAATATTCAAACCAGAAAATCCTTTCCCTATCATACCTATTTTTAAAAATCAAATCAAACATCATAGTTAGTTCTGCACAGTAGTTTGTGAACATTTCTATACTGCTTTAAAGTGTTTTAGGTGCTTAAGAAGGTCCTGAATCTCAGTATGTCAGCTGTGAGTTGTACCAAACAGATTCCTCACATTTAGAATTGCTAGTATTTCATGTTTTTTCTACCCCAGACTTGAGACTTGTTATTTCAAGTCTTCTGTAGGTCAAAGATGTTCCTACTTTATATTTTACCTGAAGTTAATTGCCATCATCACATCCTAAATCGAGAAGTTACAGTATCTGACTTGAGTCAGTCCACCAAGGAACAACTTTTTTGCCTGTAGAGGTTTTTAGGCCCAGATTTATGAAAGTAGTTTGCTCTCTAAATCTTTTCTAAAAGCCTTTTTTCCCTTAAAAGAAAAAAAATTGTGTGGGGAGTACGTAGTAAGAATTAAACTTCTAACCATCTTCATGGGTCTGGGCTTTAAAGACTACTCAGTTCTATCTCAGTCTAAGTAGGTAATGAATACTAGCAATAGTTTGGTTTAAAAATCTGAGGAGTTTGATAAGAAACAAAAGGAAAGGAGACCAAAAGCCACTTCTACTGAATATTAAAAAACACTTCTGATACAGTTAAAAAAATGTATGTCTATGTATAACGTCCTCTTCATCTATCATTATAACCTATACCTATGATGTTTAATTTTATGCAGTATTTCTTAGCTGCTCCCTCTACAAGTCACACTGAAATGCACAAAAGGGTTCTCGGTGCAGAAATCCTGTATCTCTGCATTTCCCTAACCCCAGCTGTTTAGATCATCCACTTGTATAGCAGTCTTATAAATTCTGTCTTGTCTAATTTGAAAAGAGTAGGTACTAGGATGATTGTATATATTTATAGAACAAATACAAACAAATATACAAATACAAGCAAATGGTCTCCAAACATTCCCTCTCTAAGTGACTCATACGCTAGTTTTATTAGCCCGGTGGAAGATTATTTCTCATTTTTTCATGACTATTGCTTCCTAGCTCTTTTATAAAATTGAACCAATATGAGAGGTAATCAGGGATCCTCTTTTTACTGCCCTTCATTGACAGAAAGAAACAATGCAGTTCTTCATGCTTTTAGTATCTTCCATGCAAAAGCGAATCAAATTGTAAAATGATGTACTCATTTTATTCCTTATGTACCCACTTAATTTGTCAGGACTGTTCATTTTCTGCATGCAGGGACAGCCATCTGCACAGCAGTGCAACAAAAGGGTTTGAAGGTACTACCTAGTACTACCCAGAATCACTTGTTCTGTAGGAATTCTAGTCCTACTTATGGCCATCCCCATGTTTCCTTGGTGGAAAGACCAGTGGTTAAAATATACACTTTTATAGGTTTTCTGTCCTGGAGTTACTCCTTTTCCATCATAATAACCTTTGGCTAAATAGATAGATAGGATATACCTCCTGCTTCCTCACACGGAACATGTAGGAGTGTTTCTTTATTAGGAAAAAAAAAGGGGCTATATCAAGTGGTCTGTTAGCTATGGCCTTGAACAGTTCATGCAAAACAGTTGAGCACACTTAGAATGTGTCATGGGTTCAATCCATATTGTAGTCAAATACAAACTCCACTGACAAGGATGCAGATGCTTGCCCATTGTAAAATGATGGAAACCTTATTTTAAAAGAAGTTCTTCTTAAACAAATGAAATTTCCACTTCAGGTTAAATATGATAGAGGGATAGAAGGTGGTCAGAACGATTCATTTCTATGGATACAGTATGCCACAAATTGGAGCAATTGTTCCTGCTGCTTTCCTTTAAAAATTTGAGGTTGCAGTCATATCCATAGCATATAGGCAACTTAACTAGGTAAAATAGAAATTACAGTACTGTATATTTTGCAGCTGTGCTAATAGTGCCAACATTAACTGGATTTGACTTGTTTTATATGTTCCCTTGCTTGAAGTTACCATATTGGCAGGGTAATGTTGATGTTTCCAGATTTATCTCTTTCTTTTCATTGCAGAGCTGTGCAAATGCGTGTCATTTCATTATTTTGTGACACATGAAAATGATGTACTTGTTTTGTTTACTCTGTCCTGATTTAATTAGTAGGATGTGATAGCTTGCCAGACTTTTGAATGTCTTCGATAAGATTTTTTCACGTGTTTTTGATGCTTCTTTTTGCTTTAAAAGCCTTAAATTCTAACCGATATTCTGTGTGAAATGCTGATGACAATTCCTTGCCTGCTTCAACACATATTTTAACAACATAGCATGCATAGAAAATACACAGAGATAAGTGCAGGTAAAGAAAGAAGTAGCATGATCCAAATTGAAATAATCAGATAGGGCAGGGTAAAAGAGTTTGAGAGAAAACAGGCAGAGGAGGAAGAAGGATAAGGAGGGAGAAATCTGATCCCCAAAAGACAGGGGAATTCAGAGACAGACAGGAACAGACCAGACAGGATACGGGAGAAGTGGCAAAGCTGGTGGGAAAGGGAAGGAGACTTGGGAAGAGGAGAACTCCATCCACAGGTCATTTTCTCTTAAAGTGAGCTGGTGTTGATTTGGTAGCATCCCTGTTGAAGAGAGAGCATGGGTACATGTGAACCAAAAGTAGGAGAGATTGCAGTTAAAAAATAAATAATCTCAAAATAATATCTGTTTTTGCAAGGGCCTTCAAGGTGGAAGGAGTCACCAAGGACCCAGTGATCAGTCCAGGTCCAATAAAGCCATGTCCAAACATATGGAATGGCAGGCAAGACCCAGACCAGCACAACCATGCTGGGGGTATTCCTGTACCAATGCCTGTGTTGGCTCCTTTTTGGAAGGGAGAAGAGTGTCCTGCAAAGGGATTTGGTAAACTGCAGTCCTACCCTTGTTCTCTGAGAGCTTTGAGGAAAAAGGGGAGGTGATAGCTCAGGAAGGCAATCAATCACCTGTATCAATGCGAATGATGGATATGGAAAGGAAATGTTAGTAGCTCTACAATGAGACTTCAAGAGAAGGTGTTCAAAGGAAATATTTGTAAAGAGATTAAAGAATACCTATGTTTGAAGAGTGTGCAGTAAGTTTTCAGATCAAGGCAAAGTCGAAGTTATTTAGTCATTTAGTAAAGTTAGTTATCGATTATATGTGCTGGGGTCATGGAACACTTTAACAGCATAGAAAAGCTTGTAAAACATGTAGCGGAATTTGTGAATGGCATTTTTGTGCATCTCATTGCTTTCATCCTCATATATGTATTGTAAACAGTTATTTTTAAAGAACATTTCCAGAGCGTAATGATTTTATTCTCAAAGCAAATAGATTTAATTAAAGCCTCATTAAACACTACAGTAGATGACTTTGGATTATAAATTAAATCATGCAAAATGTTGTAGGAGTTGTGTTCCCTTATTTTAGTAACATGGCTCTATGCGTATAAAATAAATTATTGTTAATTGAGCACAACAATGGAGGGTTAGTGTATAGTGCATTTGCCTGCAACTTCTCTTATATCTTGAACATTTATGATTTTCAGACAGGAGACTGGGGAGAGCCTTCCATTACCTTGAGACCTCCAAATGAAGCCACAGCATCAACACCTGTACAATATTGGCAACATCATCCAGAGAAACTCATTTTCCAGTCATGTGATTATAAAGCATTTGTAAGTGTTGATAAATTTAGTGATTTGACTTGGGGTAGATACATTAACCTTAGATTTTGATGGACTGAGTTTTTTTCACTTGTAATATTTTTTTCACTGTGATTGTACTAAATGAGAAACAAGAATGCACAGTACTTTTTGCTATGAATTTTGTGGTATATTGCAGTCCATGTAGGAACAGCCTTAAATAAATGCTCTATGAATAACTGGCTAAGTGTCATAGAAGTGGCAGTGAGAACAAACACCCCTGCTTGTAATCTATCACAAATCTCTTCCTGTGGTTGTCCCTGGACAGTAACTGGAACCTCTGCCTTCCTCAGCAAGTCACAGTCAAGGTCCAGTCCATCTGCTCTCAGTTTTGCTCTTCTCCTGTGAAGCACTTCAAATTGAAAAGGAAACTCAGTGATTTATAATTCCTTAAATATTTTTCATAGTTTGCAGTAAAATGAACAGGTTTATCTCACGTGTGCCTCTTATCTCATTGCTTGATCCAGCAGTAAATTCACAATCAGATGTAACCTTTGTAGTAGATTGGAAGGTGTGTGGATGACAGAGATGAAGTTGGGATGACCAGGAATATTCAGGTTACTGGTCATGAAGGAAACACCTTTCTTTCTTAAGGAGCATGTACCAGTCTATTGTCTCAGCTCCCTGAGCTGTATTGACCTCAGCTTTAAAGCCCTGGCTTGGAAGTTATAATGAGGGCAGCTTTCATTGTATGGCGCATCACTCAGTTAAACTGTTGGATGCTGTCTGCCTTGCTCCCACGTGCTCGGGGTCTTTCAGAAGGAACATTTCCAGAAGCACAGCAAGTCAAAAGAAAGCAAAATTCGTAGAATTCTCAGTTTTTCTGGTAACTAAATTGGGCAGTACTTCCATGATTTATCTGTTACACAGTCCACCCTGAGAAGCGTTTCTGAATGCTTGCAGCTGAGGCAGGGACTGGAGCTGCCAGTCTCTTCCTGTTGTTCTGCCATGAGTTTTTTTGCCCTGGTGCCTGACCAGCTGGTAGCTTTCAAGGAAATTCCAATTTGTTCTGCTGTAGTCCATTAAAAAAGAAAATAAAGAAACTGTGTCCTTCCCAGAGAGGACTGAGGCTGCCAAAGATGGTAGACAGCAGGATCCAGAGAAATATATAGTCCAATTCAATATGCTTTTGTTTAATTTTCTATTTTCAGAGCTTGCTTTAAATTCATTTCTCTTCTCCAAGGGCAATACTACGCCACCCCATCAAATTAATGCCCAAAGCCCTGTTCCTGTCACTGCTGGGTCCCCAGCTGGACTTGCAGCTGCTTAGTTTATGAATCTTCATAGGAATGCCCTTCACTCCTTTCTGCTTGTGCTTACCTGGTAGTGCTGGTGTTGCTTACACTTACATTTATAATGCCCTGTAAAGTTTCTCAGCATTACCATCAATTAGCATGTTGGCTGCTGTCTACATTGAAATATTTACACATTTTCTTGCAGGTCAGAAACCCCTGTGGTACTCAGTGTGAACTGAAGGCTTTAAAGAAAATATCTCAGTTTAGGTCAGGAGACTGCAGATGAACCAATATACTTTCTGTTTTGTCCCAGCTTGTATTCAGCTGTAACTGAAGTTATTTTTGATAAGTTCTTGTTTAAGATGAAGCTGGTTCACGACCTGGATGGGTCAACTTAATCCGTTCCCAAGGGAAGTCAGTGTGGTGGAATGAGAGGGATCAGGCAGCGGTGGTGGTCTGCAGCATCCTCTGGGAAGAGGCTCCTGCCCTTGGCACTTTCCCTCCTTCTGCAGTCTACCTGCCCCATTCTCACAAGAGGCAGGACTTCTCTTCAGCTCCTGTGTTACTCACTTGCGATTAAAGACTTGAGAGAAGCCATGGCACTGCGCTGCAGTGAGAATGCAAAAAGACATCTCTGTGCCTGGGGAGAAGACAAGGGATGGCTTGCTCTCCCCTTTCTGCAGTTAAGCCAGAGTTGCATGAGACAGAACTACAGAAATATCCTATTTGCTCAGAGCTATATGAACATGTGCACATCCATAAATGCACATGCCTGTAGTATCTCTAGGAGAAATGCAAGCATGGCTCTCACACAGCCCTGTTAGCAGTAACAAGACCACCCGAGAACAGCAGGGATGATGCAGCCAGCTCCATCCCTGAAGAAGCAGTGCCATTCAGACATGGTACAGAGAGGACCTGAGACCTCAGAGAAATAAATCCAGAGGGGAGAGCCCACTGTCATGGTGCAGGAGGGCTCAAACTGTACATGCCAGCAAATGACAGAGTGAGGAAGAGACAGGTAGGAAAGCAGATGTGTCAGTGAGGCACCCACTACGCCTTGTGTACCCTCAGAGATGAGCAGGCTTCTGGGAGAGCACAGTGGCTTTCATCAGGCTGAGCCAGGACCAGCACCAGCACCCTTCTGCTTCCTCTCACCCAGCCCTCGCTCAGATCAGTGAAGGCTTCCAAATAATAGTTCAGGGTCAGCCTTTTCTTAGGAAGAAATAATGGCTTAAACTAGTTTTCAGTTCAGATTTATTTCGTCTGTTTGTTGCCATCAAGCTCTGTTATTTGCACATAAATTAGTTACAGATTGAGTACACAGAGGTTAACATCGCTGCGGCCCTTCACATCCATGTGACTGTACACATAGCAATATGAGTTTGGCAGATGGAAGCTAAAAAAAGCAAATTCTCAATTTTTTTACTCAAACGCCTTTTTTTTAAGATGGGATCTGTAGTATTTCCTTGTTGTTTGAGTGACTAAGGTGGTAAGCTAGAAGACTTTAAGGTATCGCTTCAAAGGGCTCCATCTGATTCACTACACTTGTTGCTGTGCATTCCCGTTTCATAGGCTCATTAACACACTGGTTTAAATGATTTATCAGAGAACTGCAAAGTAAAAAAACTCTATAGCAACATATAAATTTGCTGCTACCACTATGATTTTTAGGCATTTTTAGTGAAATTGTGCAGATGTTTTTTTATTCTGGAATTCTAAATTAGGTTTAATGGATTTTTATCTTAGTATTTAGGTTCTATGCTGGTAAAAGAGTTGAGAGGCACAGAGTCAACACAGGATGCCTGTGCAAAGATGAGGGTAAGTTAGTAAACCTATTCCTTTCTTTATCATCATATTAAATACTATCAACTTGTGATTACATGTACTGTGCCCTTTTTGCTTTTATGATGTTCTGTTGCCCATTTGTTTTTCATTGCCCTTGCATTTACTTTGGTGTTCAGTAGGAAGTCTCCTCTGCCTTTTATCAGGTAGTACCAAAATTTAAAGGCAGATTTTTATTTTTTTATTTTTTATTTTGTATGTAAGAGAAAACCCTACTGTGTGCATTATGTTTTCTCTTGAATCTTAAACTGTGTTTCCACACACTTTAAATGTGCCCATATCATATTGCTTTTACAAAAAGAATTTGTAGCCCGCATATGATAACTACATTGAATTTATTATGTGAAAATATGTACTAGTAAATATATTAGTGTGTTACCAAAGCTATTGTTTTTTACATATGGTCAACTCCTACCATCACATAATCCTATGGATGCTTTTACTCACATGAGTATTCCCACTAATTATGAGTTACTTACTTGCTTATTGATTGAAGGATGAAAAGAGATCTAATTCAGTTTCACCTGATGGTGGAAAAGCATTTAGGTTTCCTTCAAACTGGTAAGAAGATATTTTTCTATGGCTCTGGTTCATAGAAAATTCCAATGAGGCTTAGTCTGTCTCCAAGAAACATACTGCTGGTGTAAACTCAGAACAAGCCACAGGCCAGCTACACGATTTACTCCCAACTGTAGCTGTAATAAGAATGTACCTCTTCATGGAGATGGTGAACATATTATGGTCTGTCATGATTAATTAATTAAGAATATAATTGTTTGGTAATCTACCAAGTGTGTAAAATTGCATAGAAGAATGAGTTAAATTCTTTCTTCTGTAGATCATAAATCTTCTACGCAAGATGCCTCTGAGCATTAGACATAGCGTTCAGATCAATTAGAAAGCTGGAAGATGTCTAAAATTCATGCAATCAGACAGCCATTTCCTACTGGTTACGTATCTGCAGCATACAGACTTTTGTATAAGCTGTTCTAGCTAAAGGCTGGCTGTAATTCACATTTACTAGATTGCCTGAGATCTGGAGCTTTTCAGTTAATTACATGCTAATCATTCCTCACCTGGGCTTAAACTCCTCTGAAAAAAAAAAACCAACAGCTTGACATAGAAGGAGCTACAGTCACATATGTGTGTTCTGGGGCATTAATTGAGGCTGCAAGCACACCACCTTCCAATCCAGCTTTCAAAGTGTCAGCCTTAGCAGTTCAATTTTTCAGGCGTATGCCTATGCAGATCTTAGGGCAGAATTTGACACCATAATAGCATATGACAAATCAGTAAGTTTTCTGACTGAACTAGGAAGCTTAACATCAAAAAAAGTCTCTCTAAATAATTTATAGCCATTTTAAGATATTTTTAAAGCAATATATTTTGCAAGTTTAAATTATATACCTGAAGAAATAAGTGTTTGAAAACAAATTCAAAATACCTTTTTTTCTGTAAAAATAATGGAGTTGCATAGTAATCTGTAGCGCTGTATGTATTATACAGTGATGGGATTTATATACATTTATTTTTTACATTCTCTTTTGAAACCGGTGTCCTGTGAGAACGTTTATTTTCTGGTTTGAGGGGGGTTTATTGCAAAGAGGTTTGAATAAAGCAGGTTTTTAATCAGGATTTCATCTATTCTTTCTATGTAGTCATTTTAGTCATATTCTTATTCAAGTCAGAAACAAAAAACATTGACTTAATGGGAGCAGATTATTATTTTAACATAAGCTTGCAAGCAAGAAAAATGTATCTTTTTCCAAAACTTTGTCCATATGATTGTGTTCATTTGTGTGTATGAATCGGGAGTCCAGGTTGTCCTAAGTAATCCTGATGTGATGTGCTTAATTGTATTTAAGTACCAGTGGGTTGTTGTTGAAAATGTGGCTTCTTTTATAGTTACATTTTACTTTAAATGTACTGAAAGAGACATTTCACACAATGAAAAAAAGCGAAAACCTAGCTATATTATTTGACTGCTTCTCAAGTACTGAATTTTGTCCACTTGTCGAGTATCGTTAGAGGTAGTAAAATTTTTACATAGAGGTAGTAAGATTTTTACATAGGGTTGTACTAACGTGATTGAACATTTTTTAATTTTAGTATTTTACTTGGTTTTCCATGTATATATTTCAAGTCTATAGCATGCTGCAATCTGAAACATGTTGGGAGGGAGTATGTCACATCTAACCTTGTGTCACTTTCAGATTTTTTAATCTTTCTGGAGCCAGCCACATAACACTTTTTAAGGAGAAGGTATTAAAATTAGGTACCTAAGTTTTCTGTCAATGTGGCTTTAGCTTCTCCATCTTTAACCTAATGCTGCTCAAAAAAGGGTTTATATTCACTGGATGCCTTCCAGTCAACAGATGCACAAGGACAAAAGAAGTCTATCAGTGAAAAAAAGGATCTTGATATTCCCTAATCATTCATAGATAACAGAGAAACAACAAAATGACATTTGCTGACTGCAGATCCCTTATTGTTAGTTGTAGAAGCTTCCTGTGCTTTCAGTTATTGCAGTTGATGGGTTTGTTTCTCAAGCGAAGTGTCATGTGGATACCCCTCACATCTCTCCACAGCGGGACCTACAGCAGCCTCCTTATCTTATAACTTAAGAGTGAAGGGAGATCCTAAATCTCTTATAATGAAAATAAAAATAAAAAGGAAACAAAAAACCCACCAAACCTGGGAAGTTCTGTCTTAATAACTCTTCTTGGCTATCCACTCTGCTTCTCAGCATTGTGCAGCAGTGTGCTCCAGCAGGGCAAATGATGAATTTGTTTGTAAAAAATCATGCAGATGCAATAGATTGAGCTCAGCACGGTGGTCAAGGTTATACATTCCTTTTGTTCCCACCCAAATTACAGATTTTTGCAGCCATCCAAAATTACGGATGTTTGGCAAGAACTGTGTCTGTTAGAAGGATTATACTTTGGTTTTCCATTCACATATTTGTGCTTCAAAGATGGATTTATATTTTATGGCTTCCTATTTGTTTCCAGCTATTTTCTCTCACAAACTCCCTCTGCAGTTGACAGCAGTGTCTCCTTATCTCCATTCCCACCTGCTGTAAACTGACCTTTGCAACTTGGAGATTAAATCTTGCTGTCCTGGTCAGTATAGATTTATTATGTTTGAGAGATACCTTCAGAACTTAAGAGCTTTCAACTTTCTCAGCATGGAATAGGAAATATTACAAGTTTTGTTTTCAGATTACTGCCTTCACTTCAAATCACCATAGGAACACAAAGTGAAAATAAAATGTGTTTACATCAAAATAAAGAAAAGGAATAAAGTTTAATTGGAGATAGGAAGAGACTTGTTCGCTACAGTCAACTCCATCTGGCATTTACACATCTGAATGTCTTGACCAGGTATGAAGGGGATGGTTTTATACTTAACTGGCATAAGTACAGCAGCAAGGTGGACTCTTTCCTTGCAGTAATACTAAATCACTAATGTTGCATACACCAATTGCACAGTCTGAACCAATCAGATATATACTGCAGCAGTAGGGAACATAGGTTTTGCTCTTGGAGCCTGACACCTTCCTGAATATTATATATCTTTCTTAAAGGTTTTCTTGTTAGAATAAAGGTTCTTACATTTCAAGTCAAAGTTCAGGGGAACCAGCAACATAATTCTATTCATAAAGCAGGTGTTTAAATATCTTGCTGACTTAAGACTGAAAGTTGGAATTGTTACAAAATCTGCAGATAAAGCAGAGGTGACCCCTTCACTGAAAATAGGCAGGGTGTGAGGCATTCATTCCTCATTTCTTCTTATATATAGGAGGATGACCTGGATATAGATGTCAGTCTCCTTGTTTCTGCTAATCCCTTTCTACTTTTCCATCTGCATTTAGTTTCTCCCCCCAAAAGTAGAAGTGTCCTGCTGAAATACTCTATTTGAAAATTCAGATTCTTCAGTCTCTGTTCTCATGGGACTTGTAGCTCTGTCTCACTCATGTGGCCAGTGCTTCTGGGGAGCCAGCAGTGGAACAGGCACATGGATATTATTCAAAAGAAAAAGAGAACTGGTGGGACATCTAGAAGATGTTCAGTCATTATGCACATCCACATCGTGCTATCCCATGTTCTTCAGAGGATTGTATGTCCTTGAGCTCTGTCGCTAAAAGGAATCCAAGGTGCAGGAGAGATGTGCTGCCCTTTCAGCAGCAGATAAGTGCAAACAGATACGGCAAAAGCAAAAAACTTCTTTCTCAAGTAGATGAGTTGCAGGTGTATCCCCAGTGCAATGCTTATGTTAATGATGTAGCTTGGAGGCATTCACTAATTGTAGGGAAGTAAACAGTCTTGTACTACAGGGGCTACAGATGCTATCTTGTTCCAAGAGGTATTAAATTATGTCAGTGATGCTTTTTTAAGACTTTTGGACTGAGAGAAGTTTGTAAGTGTTACAAGTCAGATTTCAAAAATGGCTTCAAAACTACTGGTCAAATGTGAATTTTGATTTTTTTATTTCAATTTCATTTCATGCATGATCTTGTCAGAGTGAGTCACTCAAACATAAATGTTTAATGAGGCTTCATAAGCTTTAAATAAATAACAGACTTATGGGCAGATAATAGTGGGTGACAGCAATATGTTTTTTGAAATGTGCAGTCTGATCCTATTTAGAATTAATAGTTGCTACAGTACGGGAAAATGTTCAGATTCTCATAGTGAAGTGGGTTCCAATACATAACTGAATAGAAAAATTACCAGTTACAGTCTTCAGATAGCTATTAGAAAACAATGTAGGACAGAATTAGCGATTAATTTGCAAAGGTAAAAAGCCGAGATGAAAAGTTAAGATATTACAGGCTTATAAACTTGTACCCAGAAGTTATGTATGGAATTGTTAGTGACTTGGCATAGTTGAATAATGTTTTTTTACTGTGTATTTGCAAGATCAAGTATAATCACATATTCAGTAAAACCTAAAAATTAATATGGGTTCATTTTTGACACTGTATGAAAGCTGAGTAATCCAGTTCTAAATGTATATATAAGTACATGAAAGTGGTCAGCGTGGCAAGTAGTGCAACAGTATGTCAAGTGAATGGGTGAGCATCTTACTTGGACACCATTCTATGTGTGCTCCTTAATTTCTTATTCAGCTGCTCCATGTGTGTGTCTGCACTGTTTTGTACACTAGAGGGGTATTTAAAAGTGTTGGATTAGTGCTCTCAGTTCTGCACAGAGCAAAGTGTTGCAGTACAATCTTGTCTTGAAAGGTTTAAAGGCCCTTTAGGGTTGTATTTGCATGTATTTGCTTTTTAAAAATAAAAATAAAGCTAGTTTATATTGCTTTATTCATAGAACAAAGTCCTCTGCTTCTTAAACTATTGTTGATTACCTTGATTTGTTAGGCACACTGTCTGGCTGGATCTAAAATTAGTTGGATTTTAGTTTGCATTCTAAATAAGTCCAGCACAGCCTTTAACTCAAAATCAAAATACAGATGGAAATGCTTTACCCACTTAAGACAATTTGTAGTACTATACCGTGGAAATCTGTTTAGAGTCTGCTTGCAAGTGGGGTGGGATTTTTCCATGAAACTAAATTGATAAAGATGACGAGAAGCAAGCGCTTGCTCTCTCTGTGGCACCACTGTGCTCTTACATACCTTTAGGCTAGTTTCAAAAGGAGGAACTGGGAGCAGCCCTGTTCAATGCTATTCAGGGGTTTGGCACTGTCCTACCTACTGGTAGCAGTGGGTTTAGATGTAAACTCAGAAGGGAATTAAATCCAGACCTTTATTGTAAAAGCAAGCACTGTAATAACTAGACAGTTACACAGCAAACACCTTTCACCTCCTTCACTGGATGTATCTGCATTCCGGGTGCTGAGGACATGAAGCAGCTTCATCGCAGCAGCTGTATTAAAGTACAGGCGAGCCTGCTATTCCTGTTGTTGTTTATTCTGTAGAAGAAGAGGCTCTGTGTCTTTTTGGGGGGATCTGGGAAGTTGATCATAAGTCACATTAGATTTAGGATGGTGATGCTTTCTTCCATCTTCCTGTGTCTGAAGTCAAGCCTGCTTTGTGGTTCTTGAGTTACACAGGGCCTACTTTCACATAGTCATCTACTTGTCTGGTAGGGAGTGTTTCAGAAGTAGGACCACAGCTGAGTCTCTCTGGCATTGCACTGTGCAGCATTATGACTCTTCACTGCAGGAGCATTGTACCTGAGGAGACAGAGCATGCACATCTGTCCTTGTGTAGGGACTGGCAACGAGCCTAGAGTACGCTTGCTGTTCAACCAAATGATTTTCCTAAAGAAGTGTCTTAAGGAGACAAAGTTATGGTCACAAATGATGGAGTTCATAGTAACTATGACCAGTTCCAGGCTAGTGAGCACTTGCCCAAAGACAGGGCCCTGTCACTATGATTGCTTCTACATGAGATAAAATCTAATTCTGCTACTATGGTATGAGCATGCCTTGGAGCATTAGACCGTATGTCAGCATGCACATGACATCCAATGCCAGCCTTCAACTGTGGCTCCTATAACTTTGGCTCAAGTCCACATGCTTCCCATAGAGGCACCAGATGGACAAGAACGTTTTGTCATCTCATCATGGCCTCATGGAATTTATATTGTGGCTAGGACCTGAAAAGCCCATAGAAAGGAAATACTGACTCCTGTGTCTCACCTTCTTCTCAGATTCTGGTCACAGGCACAGGCAAAGATGCCCACTTGGCCTGCACAGAGGTGTGAAATGTCTGACCATGAAAGCTCTGGTACTTCATCTCAGCATCCTAGAATTCAGAGCCAAAGCACTTACAGTGCCTTACCAAATGGTTTTCATATTGTATGTCTGAAAACTCACGATACACATTCTGGCAGCCACCTCCTTTAAAAAGAAAAGGACAACAAGTAAATAGGATGAGCTCACCATGACAACTCAGAACTGTTCAAGTCTGGAAACTGCTTGGAAATAGTAATTATATGGTGGACTTCAGTTACTGTATCACTGAGAATCGAGCAGGGGGAATAGAGCTGTTTGTTTTTCATGATAACACTGTCATTATAACAAAGGATGTTATTGCACTGCCCAACTGTTTGTTGCAGTGGGGGTACAAGTGCAGAATTGTTTCCTAAAATCATGTTTCTACACTGGAGAACACCTTTGCACAAATCCTGGGGTTTGTATGGTTTGCCAGCTGATAAGGGACATTGCTCTTTTCCAGCTGAGAGAGTTTGGCTTAATAAATTACAAATGTCCATCAGTCTCTGATTCATTTCCTAAATTGCCAGGTAAAATTTAACAGTATCTTGATGAGCTCTTTCACTCAGATACAGTCTTCTAGCAGTTCACAACCTTGATTAAATACTAAAGATCAGGTCTGCTCTAGATAAACCCAGGTGAATGTGGAGCAGACAAGGAAGATGGTTAAATTACAAACCTACTGGTCTAGAGGAAAGAGGACTCCCAGATGGTCAGTACAATGTGGCCTTGCAACAGGAAGATTCACCTTTATGGCAAATGGAAGATAGAGCAAATTAGGCCAAAAAGCTATAATAAATTAACTTAGTAGCCGTGTTTGTATAGCGTGTTGGAGGAGAAAAGGAATTTTGCTGCTAAGGAGGCAAGGAAGAAGATAATTACAATAATCAAAATAGGAGACAAAGAGCTCCTGAGGGTAGCTGTCGGGATAGAAAGAAAGGACAAAAGTTGGATGATTGCTGGGTTGCCAGATGATTAAAGTGATGTTGACATATTTGCGAATATTTTGTCTGGTTATGAGCATATGCGGGGTATATTGCTTGTTATTCTGATAGATGTATGTACTGCAGCTTCTGTAGAGTCACTGTCGTGCTTTCTGTGCATTGAATTTTGTGAAAAGGCTCATTTAAGATCTATTATAGACACACACACACACACACACACACACACACACACACAGAGGTATGTACTTGCTCTGCTTTTGGCAGGGGTACCATTTCTTCTTCCACACAGTTCAGAGTCATACAAATCAGGTTAGTGTCTTCCCTCAGATTTTATTAAGATTCTTCAGGATGTTTTATCATTTAAGCTTTCATTTTTTGAACAGTGCCTAGTGTCCTTGGTGAAAGAAGCTTTCTCTGGGATAAACTGACACTTGCTTGTTGTCTTGAGTCACTTGTCATTTGATCCTGAGAAATGCAACAGTCCTCTCTATTGCATGGATGCGTGGGGCTTTCCTTGAAACATTAATTAGAGGTTTTAGCCTTCATGGCACGGACACTAATTGCAGAATGTAGCTGGATCTGTAGCTTTGAATTTTATGCTGGCAAATTTGGAGTCTCATTTGATTCTGGAAGGAACGAGAGCTGATAAGGGGACTTGATTACAGGGTTTTTTCCTTTAAGCTTTTATTTGTTTTGCTCTCTAGTGTTAGCATCACCTGTTTTTCAGACTTTTTTTTTTTTCTCGGAAACAGTCTGTGTTTTTAAGCTTATATCTGTGCTGTTTCCTTTTCCTTGAAGAATACAAACCCTCTGCTGCTCATTTTGTTTAGCTGCTCTAACGATCTTTCTGGGTGCCAGTTCTAGACCTTTCAGTGTGTTTACACTCTCATTCTGTGGGCTGATATTTATTCATATTTAGGTGTAACTGAACTCACTTTCCTCTCAAGAAAATGTTTGACCTCTGCGATTGTTTGCAGATACTCCCATGAGTGAGTGTTATTTGAATGTTACCTATCTATTTTATTTATCTACAGTAGTTTTGTACAGAATAGTCTGGTCATTGCCCTCCACCTGAAAAGAATTCAAATCAGCTGTAAACTATTATGTCCATATTTGTTTTGTTGGTTGGTTGGTTGGTTTTGGGGTTAGTTTAGTAAATTTGATCTGTAAACTAATCAACAGATTTTTTCTGCAGAGAACTTAAATCTATTCCAAATATTTGCCCAATCTGCTCAGCAGGAATTATCATTGCTGTGTGCATCATGTTGATGGCACACAGAAATAGATTAGCATAAAAGAAAAAATAGCCATATAGGAAGACATGAACTGTAGGTAGGAGAACCTGGCACTGAGGGAATGCAGAGTAAGCCTCAGTGCTAACTCATAGATAAAGCAGCTTTCAGTAGCAGCTGCACTCAAGAAACTGCAGACGGCCAGTCATGACAGGATATAGTGTTGGACTGACAGATTGACTGGCAGGGATATCTTGTGTCACAAATAAAAGTGCAAGAAGGCAAGAGAGTGAAATATTTCTAAATGACAAGTAATTGCAGCAAAGAGACAGTACTGCGAGGAGTACCGCAGTATTGGTTTTTACATCTAGGAAGAGCAGGAAAAGAAGAGGGGAGTCAGGGATGATCTTAAAGAGATGCATTTTGGGAACCCCCTGGTTGCATTACTGGTCTTTTTAAACCTGGCGAATTTATTTCATTCTCTTCCCGTTGTGCTTGGGAAAATGAGAATTTTTACCGTTCTTGGAATAAACTGTAAAGATCTTAGTCTTGTAACTACAAAGCAGCTATTTCAAAAGCCCAGAGCATAGCCAGCTCAAGGAACAGTCAAATATTTTGATAAGTAGCTTTTGTTTGACTTCCTCATTTTGACAGAGGAAGAGAAAGAGCATTGGTCTTGCAATGCAACACAACTCTAACAACATCTTCATTTTGATTCCAGAAGTCTACAGAACAGATGAAGAAAGTACCAACCATTGTCCTGTCTGTCTCTTACAAGGGAGTCAAATTTATTGATGCAACGAATAAGGTATGTGGAATTATTCAATATTGGCTTCTATTTCTCTCAAATGGGAATATGAGACTGGCTCTCTAAGAGCACCAGTACAGAGAGTGAACAGAGTTGCACTTTGTGTTTTCCTCATCTTCTTTCCGAAATGGATATAATGTCATTGTCATTCTCCAGAAACTCAGGCTGGAGGACGAGTAAGGCAGCTTTTAATGGCTCATTTGATGAACAGTGTCCAACCTTCTGTCATTAAAAAGCAAGCTTATCACAAAAGACATTTGTCAGTGAACCTCTGTTGAATCCTTTTTCATATTCTTCCCTATACAGTTCCTTAAATATGTAGAAAATATATGCATATTTGTTCAATAATATAACTGGGGGGAGGGGAGAAGGGGGAGAAAAGGATGCCTCGATGGAGAATAAAGATACAAAGTTTTCTACAGGGCCAGCCATTGTAAAAATAAAAAACATGGGCCTTGAATGTTCTTTTCAGATGTCAGAGCCTCTCTGAGAGCTGTTTTCCTGGTACTAGCCAATTGACCCCCTGAACTGCAGCAGCTTCTTAATGGTTGTTATTCCATATTTTTTTCATCTTCCTGTGTGGCAATGCCCCTGTGCTTTTCTCTTACATTTTAAAATACATCCAGACTTGTATAAAAATGAAAAAAGGGAGAAACTGGGAGATCATAGAACTCATTGATGAATACAGCACTGGGTTATTGCTTACCCAAAGTAAAATGTACAAGCTCTGTATACAGGTGTAAAGTAATGCATGAATTTCTCTTCTTCGGTTGTCTAAAATGGCAAGAAAATGCAATCCATGCTGATGCTTGCATGTGAATAGAAGAAAAACTACCTTTTCAATTATGTGACTTAAACTCACTAAAAGCAATATGAAAAAATAAATCTGACAACCCAGCTACCTGACCAGGTTAATAATGTATATAACTGCTTTGTGTTGCTGAACATTCAGACCACATGATACATCTAATCCAGTATCTATCCAGCTTGCCAAATAAGTCAGTTTTTAAAGGTGTTTAATTAGAACTAAGTTTTAAGTGAAGGAACAAAAGCAGATTTTTGAACTCCTGGTAGAGTTTGGAAGCTGTATCTAGGGTTAGAAGATGGCATGAAAGAAAAAGAGAGGTGAAATCACTATTATGTCAGGTATTGGCATATTTGCCAGAGCAGAGAGAACAGGGATTCCTGTCAGTTCCTTTTTCTTCCATTGATTCAAAACTGAGCTTCTACAACCCTCATTTCCTTTATGTTCTCTGATGGTGCAGGGCACAAATCAGGACATTGCAATGCTGTTAACTCTAACTTGAATAAAGCTGTTTTCAGCTCTTAAATCTCTGTGGTATAAAGGATGTAACTTCAGTGTTCATAGCTTTAAAAAAAGAATACATCAGGAGAACAAAAGGAACTTCCAGTATCTCTTTGCACAATACATATAAACTTATATAAGATGGAAACTTAAAAAGTATGGCAAATTGCATTAGCTTTAGACCAGTCCCACTGAAATCCTATGCCTAATAGTGCAATAGATGTATTTGATGGAGGTAAATAATGCCACAGTGTTTTTTCTCAAGTGGTAGATTGCTTTCTCTCCAGTTCAAAATCTGCACTGCCTTTCCCTTCTGTAAAAACCAGGTAATAGCCTGCAACTCTCCTGGAAGCATTATCATCCTTGTCCACAGTGTGCTGTACCCAATTCCTTCAAGACCCAAAACAGATTAGCACTAAGGTGAGATCCTATTCAGACTTGTACTGCTTCCATATGAGCTTATAGTTGACAGCGCTGGGCACCACTTAGCAATAAACGCATACTTTTTAATGACAAAAAATAGCTAGCAGTTATGTGCTTGAAAACTCAGCTCTCATGGCTGTTCATCCTTTTCCTTTCTGCCACCAAGCTAAGACTTTATATTCTGAGTCGTAGCAGGCAAAGCTTCAGGTGACAAAGGGGCCCTGACCTCATTCCACGACAGCTATTTCAGTGGCGCCTTGAAGCTTGGCATGACACCACTCTGACATGACACCATTTCTTTGCAAGTGAGGCCAGAAAGAAATTGCTGCTTAGGAAAAAGCAGACTTGCAGAATTTTCTCATGGGTCACAGCTAACCCTAACTTCTGGGTGATTTCTGCCAGGAGGGACACTGGCTGACACAAGATAGGCAAGCAAAAGCAAGGCTGTTTAGTAAAACACTGATCTCTCCAAGGTATTTCCTTGGCAGAACCACACTCGACTTTCAGCTTCCCTGCTTTTCGAGAAGCGCCTGAGGTTTCTCTTGCCAAACTGAGTGACAATTTTTAGAACAACGGCTGTACAGTGACAGTCAATGCCTGAGGAGTGTTCCCAGAACAGTGAGCTGGTTCACAGCCTTGTAATTTCCACGGAGTAAGACTGTGGGTCTGCTGGAGTAATGACCCTAGGAAACAGTAAGCGCATGCACTGAAGACATACATGTTTAGTTTTGAAAGGAGATCACAGAGGGTATCCTATAAAAGCTCGGGAAAAGCTCAGTTTCACTACTCATTTTCATCCAGAAGATGTAGTTTAGGTATACTTTATATTTTATTCACAACAAACTTGGTTTGGGTATGTTTCCAAACTCCACTTCGTTTAAAGTGAAAACATTAAAATAGTCTCTGAGAGTTTTGACTCAAGTGCAAAGCCCTGTATAAACCCCAAGTCACTTAGGAAAAATTTCAGCAGAGCATAGCAGAGCTCCAGTGGCATACGCTGTGTAAATTCAGTTGAGTACTTTGTGGCTCATGATTTGGCATAAATACTTAACATGATTTTAAGACTTTCCAGGCTTTAATTATTTCTGCTTTCTAAACTACAGTGTTCCCAATACAACATCAGTGACTGTATTATAGCTATATCTGTGGTTATCTAAATCCCTGGGCTTGGTTTAATTGTAATTCGCATCAAAATCTTTATTCAGGGTAAAAGTTATCAATTTGAGAACAAAGAAAATAAAATGCTTAACGTAACATAACAAACTAGTGATTGTTAAGCAGAGATTATACGTGTCATTATAAATTAGCATATGTTGAAACATAAGTACTCTTTTTGTCATTTCAGTGAATAATGCATAAAACAGAAATAATCAAGTATGTTGCAACAATTTAAGATTAAGAGGATTATTTCATTTCCTCAGTAACAGTTTCCTTGTCTCTTTTCTTTTTTTTTCTGTAATTTGGAATGCTTTTTATTAAGATTTTTCCTAAGGCGTGTTTTCCTTAAGTAGATATATTGATATGTCTTTTCAAAACCTTGACACCGATATGCAAGGGGGAAAGTTGCCACTTAGCAAATGAAGGAAGATATGGCAATTAGTGTTAATACGTTTCCTGTTCCTTATAATTTAGAAAAAGAAAAGAGAGAGAGAGAGAGAAGGAAGCAAGAAAATGGGAAAGAAAAGAGAGGGGTGAGGGAGAGCCAGAGATTGTTTTAACTTGGACAGATGCCACTAAGGCAGCAGCAAACAGTGGCTCTGGGAGGGACTGGGACATGACAGATGTCACATGTTCTCTGGTGCGATAGCGATGTCATGCTGCAGGAGGCTTGTTCATTTTGGGGTTTTGTGGAAAAGCTACAGCCAGCAGGGCCACAATTCAGAGAAGCTCATATAAACTAAGTGCTAAGTAAATTCATATCCAGTGAATCATTCTGTTTAAATAAATCGTTTGAAATGGGTGTGTTGCTGAAGCAAGGCCTAATCATAAGCCACTCTGCAGTATCTTCTTCTCTGGCTTCATGGTTCCTTTGGCCTGCACACAGTAATTACATATGAGCAATTTATGTAATGAATATTCATACTTTTCTCCAAAGCTTTAAGACAGCTTTTTTTTTTATTTCATCGGACAGACATGCCCCACCTGTATCTCAGTAGTGTGCTATAGCTTACATTGGCTGTTGCAAGTAGTGTGCTCGGTGCATGAATGGTTTCATTTTTCTACATCTTTCTTGCAGGATGCTGTTGGCAGTAAGTGGAGAAAAGTTGCCAGATCCTTTCTGAAGTTATCTTTTTACTAAGCAGAAGCCTTTTGAGAGCTCTGGGTTTCAATTTTGTAAATCTTTGGTGGTTTTATCTCTTGCAAAAGCATACTTGGAAAAGTATAGCTGAAATTTGTCAAACAACATGTGCAAAAACCGGGATATTGAGCCTGTTAGGTTTCACCAGATTCTGTCTGTCAGTGGACTGAAACAGTGTCATGGAGTGATCATTATACAGAAAACCAGCAGCATCATAAGCTGCTCATATAGTGCTTTGAAACTGCTTTTACAGTGGTGTGCCAGGAAAGATGTCTCTGTCAGAGGATCCTGAATAAACTGCACAAAACTCAACCAGATTCGTAGGGAGACTGTAGAATGTAATTGTTTCCTATCAGATTATTGGCAATTCTGGATATCATCGAAGAGAGTCAAAATTCCAATGATCTATGTAAGATCACACATGGGGCGTGTTAAATCTCTTCTTACTAAGAAACTTTTGAAATACTTCAGTAAAGCAGTAGAACATAAATGTAAACCTAAACCCACACCTTTTACAACTCTTTTAAATTTAATTCCTAAATTGATTGAAAATATTTTTTTTAAACAGAATATTATTGCTGAGCATGAAATCCGTAACATTTCCTGTGCTGCACAAGATCCTGAAGACCTTTCTACATTTGCGTACATCACTAAAGACTTGAAGACTAATCACCACTACTGCCATGTATTCACTGCGTTTGATGTGGTCAGTTTATAGAAAATACTTCATTTAATAATTCTTTGTAATAGTATTTTAATTCTATTGAAACATTTTCAGGTATATGGGGGTTAATGGAAGGTGTAATTCATTTACCACATGAAAAGGTTTATCTACTATGGGATAGTAAAAAGACATTTCTGGAGAAAATACTTTCTTTGATACTGTCTCATCTGCCATCTGAAATAACTCACCCTCTGTAATCTCAGCTGTTGACTGTAAACTTGGCAAGTAGCATTTCATACGTCTTGATGTATAGCTCTTCTAACCTAAGCTGTAGCCTTCCAAGAAATTTGTAACAAGCAGGTTTGGCCACCCATTCTGATATCTGAGTGAAAACCAAGTAAATCAGAATGTGCATTATATACAGTGTTCAATCTTGCTAACAGATAGGTTCAAGATCTAGCTTGAATTATGTTTGCAGGCTGTCACGTGGTTTTAACTGCATTGTACTCCTGGTGGTGGTAACATCCCGCCTTCACAAAACAGATGCAGGCTGCCTTTTTGGAATAGAGGTGAGATGTTACCACCATAAGTGATGCCTTCAGATTTCTTACCTTGCTGTACTGACTTTTAGTGTTTCAGTGTTAAGCTGGCTCAGACCCAAAAACTCAAAACATCTCTCTAAATATTGTTTAGACTTTTTGACAATATATTGGATGAACTGTAAAACTGAAGCTTCCGCTGCAAATGTGTAGAGAGTGCATGACAAGTTTTCTGTTTGCTTTAACCAGAGAACCAAAACACTTACAGATCTGACAGAGACCACACAAGTAGCTAATTACATATCTCAAGATTTCCTAGGACTATTTGGCTACCCCACTGACACATTTGAAACATCTGTGATAACAGAGATCTGTGTATTTGCCTTTCTGTGTTCTTGTGTAAGTTTACCCCTGTAGCTATCAACAGATTATTTGTTGTTATTATTAGAGGGTCCCTCTGTTCTGCTCTGCTCTCCTCTCTGTCATGTCAGTTGGAGTTTTAGCATAACAAATAATGCAGATACAGAATTTGGGAAAATTTTATTTTAGCAGCACATTTACCTTTGCAAAAAGATTGCCTTTGTTTTGAAAATAGCAAATTAATGCTTTAATCCTTTACTTCCTGGTTCAAATCTTCTGGTCTAAAAATCTCAAAAATATTATTTCAGCAGAAGCCCTTACAGCTCCTGATATTTTGATGGAAAATGACTAAGTTCTTCCTACATTTATGCTTCTCAGGTGGTGATGCACACAGGCTGATACTGTTTCAAGAAATCATGAACACGTATCAGTTGTTAGTCAGTCTTGCTGTTCCAGCTAAATTTGGTGAAATAAGTAGTGGCTCTGATTTTTTAGGACTAAGAGGACTTATTGTCCAAAACTTTCAGGAACACTTGCCCTCTGAGTTAAGCACAAGATGAATTCAAGATGATATTAAAACGTTAAAGTCATTCAATAAGAAAACATTTTAATGTAGTATAATGTGTATGAAGTCTTGAAACATGCTTACAGGAATATAAATGCATTAAATCAAAGAGATCAGAGGTGTCTGAACTGGGGGGTTTTGTTTGGGACTGGGGAAATAGTCAACACTGCAGAGCGACCGCTCTGAGAGAGTTTAAATAGTAAGATGTACAGAAAGTTAGGTTTGAAGGAATTTTAGCATTTTGGTTCAGTACTTTTGTTGTTTAAATTCTCTGCTGACATTTTAGTGTCCACAGGAAGTAGAAAGAACTTCAAAATTTTGTTACAAATAGAGATTGTGGTCTGAAAGATGTTACGTTATAGAGCTTTTAGCAGTAAGTGAATCAGCTGAAATTAGACTGACGGAGGTTATTATTTCTCCTGATCTATTTAAGTACTTGTTAATGCTTTCCATTTACTGCTGTTTCATTTATAGGATTAATAATCAAGCACAAACAGAAACCCAGGTATAGTAGATGAAATTAATTTTCTTCTTGCTTCGCAAGGAAAGAATAGCTATACAGGAATAATTACAACATTTTGTTCACTTCCTGTACCTTAGGAGGAGCATTTAATACCCCAAGCACTTTAGCTATTTTAAGGAATACAGAAACTTTAATGTCTAATAAACTGTCTTGACTTAGTTTTCTCTTGCAACATAGTCCTTAGTCGGGTGTTACCTACTCAGATACTCTTTTTGTGTTGTTTTATTTCTCAGGATCTAGCACTTTTGATGCAAATACAGGCCCCCCAAACACCAGCTAGATATGTAGAATGCAAGCATACAGTACATTACATTTGCTGTTTGAAGTCTAAAACTGATCTTCCAGTTAGCTAACAGAAACAATCCTACGTGTTAGTCAACAGAGAGAAGTCATATTAAGAAAAATAAGGTTTGAAATAGCAGAAATCCACAGTAAAGTGTAAAAAAAGATTCATCTTAAATCATATATATTATGGCAATACAGTATATGGAATGGTACAAAAAAATTTTACTCTTTTAAGTCCTTCAGTTCCTCAGGAAATGTGGGCAAGAGCAACTTTATTTTGCAGATAGGAAAGCATTTTATCATAGTGGCATGTCAACCACCGATACATACAATTTGGGAGTGACTATACATGTAGCTTGTCTATTCAGTGTTAGAATTCTATGATCAAAATTGAAAAAAGTCAGAAAATTGAAGAATATTGAAGAGGACAAGGCTTGGGTGAAGAAGAGGGTTTATTGTTCAATATTTGAGTCTTGTTCTCTTATAAAGCAGCCCTAAAATATAAGTAAAGGATTCCCTCTGGAGAAACAAACCATTGTCACAGTTCCTATACTAAATTCTCATTCTTAGAGGGGAGGCATCCGGAGTAATTTCCAGAGATTCCTATATTGCCAAATGCACCTATGAATAGAACACAGCTGGCAGTAAAAGAGTCAGTTAAGGTGTAAGAAAGCAATTGGGCATTGGAATAGGTTGTCTGAGATAAGGTGGCTGAAAAATCCTGATTCAGACTTGCACCGGGGCACTATCGTAACATTACATGGCTAGCAAGGCAGTTGACCTCAGTTTCTCATCTCCCAGAAAGTGTTGCTGAAGGGTGTTAGCTCACTCACTCTCCTCTGCTGAGCTGATCATGGAGCAGGACTGCAGCATTCTCAGTAGCACAATGGTCCTAAAAGTTTTGCCTCCTTTCTAAGGAGCCTGGTGGAGGGCTGTAAAGGTCAATGTCTCCCTCAGTCAGACCAGCAGGTCTACAGCTTATGTACAACACATCTTTTCAGGGAGACAGATCTGTTTCCTTCCTTTTGTACCACGTGTAAAAAAGTCAAAGAGTCTCCTCGCTCCATCAGAATTTCCACAGCCAATTGTGTGGTTTGGTTTTCCACCCACATCCCCAAGGGACTCCTGCTCTTATCTCTCCAATACAGCACCTGCAAGAATCCATACCAAATCTAATCCTCATATTTCTCTCCCAGTAGTTTAGGTGAGGAATTCCTCAAACCAAACTTATTTACTTCTGGGTGTTTTCAAAATACGATTTTTCAGATTGTTCTTTTTTTTAAATTTACAGGGGGCAATTTTAAAGCCCTCCTTGCCTCCGCTTGCAGATTTCCCTTCATCAAGGCTCTACCGCAGCACACAATGTATAAAGTCTACGTACAAGTTCAGTTTACATTTCAAATACTGAACGGAACACTGGATGTTCTATTTTATTTGCTACATTTCAAATATTTATTAACCACAGAAACAGTTCCATGTTTCCTATGGCTTTCAAGCTCCAGGCAGGCCTGGTTTTTTCATTTTACAGATTGCAAAAAGAAAACAAATCACAGTGGCTTCAGATGAAATGCAGGACCCAGACTGGATTTATGGCTCAGTGTAGCAAACTCTCTGCTTGTCTCCGCTCTTATCTCAAGAGCTTTCCAGGCCTGTGTCTCAGTGACATTTTTGTATGCCACGCTGGATGGTGCATTTTCTCAGTCCAGTGGTACTGCAGCCTGCATTTTCTTCAAGCCATTACTACACCCTGTCCTGTTGATGTATTCTTTAGCAATAGTAATGGCCACTGTAGACAATCCCATGGTGATATATTACACTGCCTTACTGTCATGACAGCTGATTAAGATGTCTTTAGAATAATATCTTTGTCCTACTAATAGATGTGCTCCATTTCAAACATTATTATTCTGTACATTTTTAACAATTATACTCTGTTGTTCTTAATTCCATAGCCAGCATTCTGCTATAAGGCAGGGCACTTTATAATAGTCTCTTCAGTCTTTCATTTATTACTCCACTGGCAAACTGCATCCTCAGTGTTTCACCGTCCTGGCCAGTCTCCATTATTTAAAGAGGAGATAATGCAGAGACTACTGCTATCAAATTAGACAGACATTTTTGTTTGGGAAGCTATGCAACTTTGGTTAGGTTGCTGTTGTGACCACAGTCATAGCAGCTGAGAGTATATCCCAGTGGAGGAGTATAACTTTTCTGTCTGACCTAACAAAGACCAGAGCTGGCACCTTCATAAGGAGTTCTTACAATGAGCTAAATATGCTGAATTTAGCCTCTACTATGTGTGGTAACAAAAGGATGTAATTTCTTCACTGTTACTGTGAAATTGCAGTGCAGGACATGAAATAAAATGTCCTACATTTTACATTAACACATTAACTGTGGTTTGACAACTTAAGGGCATATAGTGTGCTTCCAAGTGTCTTGTATTACCTTCTGGCTTGTCGCAAACTCAACAGCTAGACTTGACTAGATAAACAGATACCTCATTTAAAATTATATCACAAACATGGGAAATTTAAGGGATCGCCTAGTTTCAAAGCAATGCAGGATTGCTTCCAACTGTGCACTACAGAGGTTGAGAAAGGAGAAGATAACTTCTGAATTGCATCAAAGATGTGTGAATTGTTCTAAGGAGACCATAGGACATAAAGTAGCAAGCCTGAAGGCTTGCATTTGCTTTGCAGGAATTCCAAACTTTGTTACAAATTGAGTAGCCTAGAAATAGGCTCTAGTGGGAGCCTAGAAATAAATGTACCAAAACAAACCCACAAACCTGAAAAAAAAAGTACCATAGAAATTCACTTGCAGTTTAGGTTAAGATCAGATTTGAAACTCACAGCTGCTCTTTCATTGATGTAAAACTGTGCTGAAAAACTATTTGTACCAACACCCTGGTTCCTCATTCATGCTTTATAAACCTTTCAACAGGTTTTGTTCCACATGAGAACTTTAAAGTATTCCACCGATACCACTAAACTTGTCTTGGTCTCAAGAACCTAACTTCTCTGGTTGTACACAGTCACCTACACGCACACTTACCAACAGCATTCTGACATGCCAGTTGGAGCTCAAACATTTTTACTCTAGGGGAAAAAAACAACCACCACCACCCCAAAAAAGAAACAAAACAACCCCCCCCCCCCCCGAAAAAACCAACAACTCCAAAAACATGAGAAGGTTTCCCCAGCACTTGAAACATGCATCTGACGTAGAGCACTGACTTTCACACGTGCATAGGTGGACTGCATCTGTGGAGCACGGGGGTTGGGACTAGATGACCTTTGAAGCTCCTTTCCAACCCAAACCATTCTGTGATGCTATATCATTTGCTTTTTGTCCTTTTGGAAGCACCACATAAATGCCGCATCCTCTTCCCATGCTGTTCAGTGAGAGTGCAGCGCCCCCCGAGGTAGGTGCCCAGGGAAGCAGCACATCAGGCTGCTGGTTCTGGAGCAGGACAGGTCAGCAGAGAAGATCTGAAATAGAGCAAGGTTGAGTGTCAAATAGATGCAGTAGTGCAAGATGGGTGGGATCTTGAGAGCAGCAGATACGGGGTGAGCTGAAAAGGTGGGGATGAATGTACTTGTTCTAAAAAGAGATGACACACACTCACCCAATCCTGTTTTCATGCATAGTGAGACAAGGTTTTTCAAGGTTTTTAGAAGTAATTACTTTCAGTAAAATAAACTACATTTAGTTTGGCTTTAATCAATGAGAAATCAAATGACAGACATAAATATTAGCGAGACTAAGGAAGTCATTAGCAGCATGATTTTAATTATTTACATTACAAATCACTTCCTGTAGACAGTACTACTCCACTTCATGTATCTGATGGTAATTCAGCCTCACTCTAATTTTAACTAACTGTTTTTGTCTTGTTTCAGAATTTAGCTTACGAAATCATCCTTACACTAGGACAAGCATTTGAGGTGGCTTATCAGCTTGCACTACAAGCACGAAAAGGGGGCCATTCTTCAACCCTCCCAGAAAGCTTTGAAAATAAACCCTCCAAACCTATTCCCAAACCACGCGTTAGTATTCGGAAGTCAGTGGTAAGTAAAAGGTAGCTGTGCATGCAAAAAAACCCAAAATTCAGCTATACAGTTAAGAGTTGATATATTAGAAGCTGTAAAAATAAATCTGCCTGTTGAATGAGAGATGCTGCATGTCTCAGTTGTGCCTCCTCTGCTCATCAGCTGGTGGGGTTGTGTCACTCCAGCACAGGTAGCCATTTCAAACAACTGCCATGTCAGGTCCTTCCAGATGTGGCATGGCTCTTTTAGTACTTACAGAGCTTTACCTGATTCGGTCTACTTCCAATGTATTGTGACTTTTTTAAGTGCTGGGGGTCACAGCCAATGCATACAACTAGAGCTCTGAGGTTCCATGGGCTTTCCTGATCTCTTGTCAAGAAATAAAACCTGCACCAAACTTGATTGGTACACAGTCACTACATATGTATCCTAACCAAATTACAAATCCAAATCAATTGACAATTATCTTATCAATCACACCAAGCAACTTCTTTTCTTACCTTTTTTTGTTGGACCTTCCTGTTCCAAAACTGGGATTTAATAGACTTTTTCAGTAGTTTCTCTGGAATCCCAAGCTCCTAAGAATCCAAGCTCATGGCAGCCTACATAGTAATTGCCTTTAAAGTGCCCTCCTGAAGTGTATAGATGACAGAGAAATATTCTTTTATGGTAGAGTTTAAAAACAATTATTAAATACAGTATGAATTATGAATACAGGCATAAGATGATTTGGGAGGGAAAAGGCAAAAAATGACTGCACACTGTATCATATTCACTGGCTATAAAATGAGAACCATACTCTCCGATATTTAATGATTGGTTGAGAGGATAGGGAAAATAAGTGTGACTGTAGACTTTGTCACCCATTACCACAGAAACTTCCTCCATAAAATTTTAAGATAGAACATTTCCTGATATCATCAACTGTCTCAGTAGCAAAAGGACTTCTCAGGATCAAGGATGGCTGTAATAAACTACGATGCCCTATAGCTTGGAGGTAGACATACCTCTAATCTAAAGAGGAAAAAGGGCAACTGTGGGTACACGGGAGTGTAGACCACCACACTTGCTGCTGCAGGACGTTGTTGATACAGGATTTGTTCTGTGTTCTATTAGTCCAAAGAAAAAACTTTGCCAGAAATGCTGTGCACAGAGATGGTAACCCTGTATGTTTGCATTTAAAGCAGATAGATCCATCCGAACAAAAGACTCTTGCGAATCTACCATGGATTGTTGAACCTGGACAGGAGGCCAAAAGAGGCATTAATACCAAGTATGAAACTACAATTTTCTGATACAAAACTGTCCCCCCTTCCTTGTTGTGCCTTGCACGCCAAGCAGTCACAGCACAGCCTTTCCTTTATGGCAACGTTTCAATCCAGCAGAGAGGAAGACTGCACTGTATGAGTGGCCTTGTAACTAACAAAAAAGGCTGACAGTCATTTCTGGTGATGTTCTTCTTCCTGCAGCACTGACAGAAGAATGACACTATATGAAGACTTTTAAAATTACAGTCCACAAGAGGAGTGAGAAACCTTATTTTTCACGCAGTTCTCCCTTGTGACGCTGCCACAGTGCTTTCTTTGATTTCTTATTTTAGAATTCTACTTTTTAAGAAGTAAAAAAACTAAAGGTCTCTAAACTAACACTAATGCTGCCTATGAGTAGAATATTTGATTGGTTTTTTATTTAAATCTTGGCAGTTTTTAATTGAAATAGAACCAGAATTAATAAATAGAGTATCTGTGAAACCACTGAATTCATTAATAATTACTGTGTTGAATAAAGAACTTATTCAAGTGACAAGAAATTAGGCACCCTGATTTCTGTATGCGCTGGTTTTATATGTAATCATTGGTGTCCTTTGATCCTCTACAGAAATAGTAACTTCTTGCATTGTAACAAAGGATCAGAGTTTTATGAATGGTTAGAAAAAGGTATTAATAATGCACAGAAAACATTTATTAGATATTTTTATGGAAGAGAAGTACTATAGGAAAACATGTGAATATTTATGGAAGGAAGCCAGATTAATTATGACAAATATTGTTTATTTTAAAGTTAAGTAAACCACTGCTATTGCAGCACTATGAAAAATGTAAAAGTTGTAGCATCAGTGCACTGGATGTTCCATGTGATCAGTCTGGAATGAAAGTGGAATGGTCGTTCTACTACACCTACATATAGTTTATGCAGTTCAACATTGCTATAGCCATGAATTCTGCTAGTATTTTTAAAAAACAATCTCAGTGGTTCTAAATAAAGTCAAAACCATGGATTTTTGCTATCAAGATTTCTGACACAGAAAGCTTGTTTGGAAGCGTGTTGATAAAATTCTACTGCAAAAACATTTTCTAAGTAAAAATAGTGAGAAAAAGAAAATATTCCAAAGTAATAAAAACATTTTCATGGAACAAAACAGTTAAGCATTTGCTTAATATTTGATTAAATAAGATTTACTTACCTTTTCTTTGAAGTGTTTTAAGTTTTTTAATGTCTGTGGAGTATTTGTATAATACCATGATGTATATTTATGTAGAACTGAAATTATAACAGTACAAATATCACTATAGGAGAAAAATGACATTTTAACGTATACTGTTCTATCCAGTCAAATTGTGAATCATTTTGAAGTTCATTATAGAGATATTGATAAATTGTGTGGTTGTCTTACTGTTTTTTTAATTATTATTTCATATCCAGCTGAGGTTTTCAGTTAGAATCATCAGTTGGTAAATTCCAAAAAATGGATAATCGAACTTGGTTTAAACCTGATCATTGTATATGGTTTAGTTAAACCTAATCATAGCGCTGAGTGATGACATACTTTTAATACAGTATTCAATTTACTTGAACAAAATAGTTCCGTGTACATATTTTTGCCTATTCACTGTTGATATGTACGTAGTCAACTGACAGTAAAAAAATAACACTAAAAATATGGTACCAAAACGAAAATTGTATAGGAGAACAGTAAATAGTAGCCTCACTGCAACAAATACTTATGTAAATATGCTTGGGCTTCCAGTTATAAATTTTGTAATTTTGTCATTTATTTATATCCTATAAAAGCACACAAAATAAAATGAAGTTGTACAGTCCCAGTGCTTTGTGCATCGTTTCTTCACTGCTAAAGGAAATAAGGGGCCTGATCTAAAGGATAATGACATCAGTGAAAGGTCCTCCCCTCTCCTTTCCCTGCGTTCACTGGACTTTGGATCTTGTCCTGTGAAAACCCAGGCATGGCTATGGAGACAGTTCTGGTTTAGAATACAGATTTTGTTTACAGATGGCAAATACTTCACACTTTAAAGTCCGGAATTAACTAACTGGGTCTTTGGTACACTACTGACTGCTGACTTACCATGTTTAATCACACCCTATAAAGACTCACATAGGGAGTTATGTTAAAACACGTTCACTTTAGGCACCAAAAGTACAAAGTCGCCAAGTTTTCAGGCTATGAAACTGGGGCACCTCTTACGTTGCTGAGTGACCCCTAAAGCTAAAGGATGAGACAGGAGCTGCAGCACAACTCTGAGTAGATGTAAGGGAAAGGAGTGAAACAACAGGAAGAACAGACAACTTGCAGGAATTTGATCAAGGCTCATCAAAGAGGTGTCAAGCAGGTAACGTGGCACAGTAAGCAGCTGAACTTGTTTGGGAGAGAGAATTGGGGCAAAAGAGACTGAGGATGGCTAGCGAGACTGATGAAAGATGAGACAGATGAAAGAGTGGTGGGGCAGGGAATGAATGTGAAGAGAAAGTTTTGGGGACACAGTGAGGCAGTGAACAATTGGATCTCCCACAGCAGGCATAAATTGAGACTGGAAAGGAGAATTAACAGGTACAAGGCACTTCTGTACTTGCAGAAGCCTGAGATTTTAGAGGGAAACATTTCCCTCACCAATTGACACTGCTGCAAGTCAGATGGAGAGAAGTCCATGGGCTCCTCTCTGACATGGGCAGTGATTTCTTCAGATCCAAAGAAACTCCTACAAACCCGCACTAACCCAGAGCAGTTACCACTTGATGTTTAGTCTTTTTTGGTCAAGGTGACTTTCCATTCAGTTTCCTATTATGCTGGAAGTGGACAGTAAGGGGACAATGATCAGTCTTAAGAATGAAGGTATGGAAAAAGCCAGGCATCTCCAAAAGATCAGAAAATGAGGAAATTTGCTATTTTTGACCTCTATACTCAAGGTAAGAGGGAAGCAGAGGCAGTCAAAGAGAGTATATGAAGAAATGGAGCATTTGGATGTTGCAAAACCAGGAGTTAATTGCAACAACTGCCTTACAGTGGGAGGGTGGAGAACAGGCAAGAGAGATGATACAGAAGTAGGTTGCATTTGACATTGAGAAGGTAAGGAAGTTGGAATCAAAGTGAGGTAAGTGTGGGTAACAAAGGTTTTTGAGAATTATTTGGGTAGTGAGGTCTCTAATATGCAAGGTAGAAAAGCTGCTGGCAAAAAGCTTAAAGACTGGAGAAACTCCAGTGGAAATTTATGTGGAGGACATGGAGGGTTTCCTAAAGCAGATGTTGCATTTCAGACTCGACATAGTGACTCCTTCAGCCTGGTCTGGTGTTTATTAATAGCCAGAAGAGCTACAGCTTACAGCTGGCAGGAAAAGACACTCAGCATATCTGGTTCTGGTATTCCGCCAGTAAGTTTATGAGAGGCTGCCTCTCCTTCAGAACAAGTGTTACACATGCCTTGCAGTTTGAAGCCAACACCTTAGCATCAAAAACTGGCAAGGCCATAAAATGACCATTGAGAAGAGAATTATCAGGTCATGAAAAAGGTTGTGCCCATCCCTTTGAAAATAAAGCAGCATACTAGACAACTAATAAGCTTTCACATCCAATTGTGATAGTTCATAGCTTCCATCCTAGGTTAAAATAGGCAGTTCGTGCTATGTGCAGAACTGTCATTTAATTTTGCCCTAGATTTCTTTCAGTATGTGTTGTTTAGCTGTCCTGCTTCACACTTCACTGGAAGATGATGTCTTAGGTTGTCATCAAGACAACAGCCTAGAAATAGTAACTTCAACTGTGCCCAAACTACCAGCCTGAAGAACTGACCCTATGGTTACTGTGTGGCAGTAACAAGCATGTAAGTGAAAGACATGGCATAAGAATTAGAAACACTATTGAGATGGTGGGCATTTACCCATCCACTTAATAGGGATATCTATTATCTCATATAAAAAAGACCAGCTGAGGGGAGTCAGAGAATAAAGGACTCCTAACTTGCTGGAAATATTGACAGGATTTTCAGCTCACTGGAAGGCACAAGGGGATAACGCTCAGGCTCCTACTGAAAAGCTCCACAACTGTTTAGTTCTCTATAACTTCTTTAAGTGAACCAACTTCTTCGCTGAACTAGCAAACTGACCATACTACCATAAAGTCCACTTTGGAATACACTGGTTCTAGTTAATTTCCACACCTGTGAGTTGATAACGCAAGCTAGACAGAGGCCGATCACAAGCTCAGCTAGCTGAAACTAACACACAAGAATGATTTGCAGCCAGAGTTCACACTAGGACATAGATTTGGTGGATGATATCCTTCCTACTGACTGGACAGTCACACTCATCCTCATTACAAACCTGAATGCAAGCAGCCCAAACACTGCTGTTCTACTGAAAAGGCAGAAAACGCAAGAAAAAGGCCTATGGTTTTCACCTTTCAGGAAAGGTGTGCTGCAAATGCAGGAATGGGAAACGGCACCTCCTTGTCTGGCTCCCGCTCTTATACAATACCATAAAGAAATTTCTCTTCAGTCCTACTTTATATGCATTTGCTAGTAGCACATCTTTTACCCTTCCACCGTGGAAGTCAGGTACATCAATATCTTTGAGAACGTGGCTCTGGGTAAAGTGAAAACAACTAAACAGATGAAAATGCCATCAGGTATGTAAATGAAACAAAATTCTCTCTCTCTACTCTTGCCACTAAGAGCTTGGAAAAGAAAACTATCTTTGTATCAATCTAAAATCTGAATTCAAAACATTTTACAAAAGCTTAACATAAAAAGCGAAAGGTAGAAACTGAGTGCCTTATGCTTCTTCCAAAAACAGGGAAAATACATCACAGATTTAACATCATAAGCTCACTTAATTGCAAGATACAAACCTTTTTATGATTTTTTTAGACCATGGCAACTCCTATCTTCAAGTCATTAGAAGAGCTGCTCAAATTCTCCAGATCCTCTTCCAAAGCTACATGTATTATAATAATAAAATCCAATTAAAAAAACAACAATTCACACACAATGATAAAGATGGGTCAGTGCTTGAGAACATGTCCAAATTTCAAGGCAGTATATTCATTATCATCTTTTCTAAGCATGTAATAAAGAATACAGAAAGTCAGAGCGAGACAAAGGAAATGGAAATACGTTCAGAACAGAGAATGCCTAAAGAGCATTAAATTTATCCTATAGTGACACCATGAGGAAAAAAGACTACACTAATTTCAGAAATGCATTAGATGCAGTGCAGCCTTCATTCTTCTGCTTTGTAATTGTTGGATAATGATAATTGCCAGGCTGCAGAATTAAGGGCTTGAGCATGTCTCTAAGCAAAAATATTCTAATGAATATAATTGAGGGTAGCACTACTTATTTCTTTAATTTTGTTGAGAAGATTAGTAGTATTTTTTTAAGTTACCTGTATATGTTTACACTGTTCTATATAGTCTGGAATATATTAGTGATGAATTAGGTGAAAATTCTTTATTGGAATTGAATGAATCTACTGAGGCGTCCAAGTATCTGGGAATACTGTGCATGAGCAGAAATTAATAAGATGTTAGATCAATTATCATGGCCATGTCTCTGTCACAGCCATTACATTTCACTCAGCTACACTTACGTAAAGCTTCAAGAATTACTTAGGCTAAATACCTCAAAAGCCTGGAAAATTAAACTGATTACTACAAGCAGTAGTAAAAAAAAAGGAGAGTACAAAGGTGCCATCAGCCTCTGATGTGGCAGGAAAGCCCTCAGGTGAAAAGTATTTAAGTAATTCCAGCTGGTGATACACAGCCTGTCCTCCTATGCTACAGAAACAGATGGAGTAGAACATCCCTGCCAATCTGACTTTGGGCAAACCTATTTCCCAGGCAGAAGTCTAGTCACTGTATGACACAATCTACAAGGAAACTGCACTAGGAAAACAAAACATGTTTCACCTGAAAGCATAGATCACCTGTGTGCAGTGCTGCACTTCCTAAGCAGCCAATCTCATAGACTCATAGAACAGTCAGGGTTGGAAGGGACTTGAAAGCTCATCCAGTTCCAATTCCCCACCATGGGCAGGAACACCTTCCACCAGAGCAGGCTGCTTAAAGCCCCATCCAACCTGGCCTTGGACACTGCCAGGGATGGAGCAGCCACAGCTTCTCTGGGTAACCTGTGCCAGTCAGTGTCTCACCACAAAGAACATAAACCCATAACAATCAGCAACACCTAGAAACATTCTGTGGTGTTCAGGATAGATTCTCCCATATAACCTTAAATGTGCCATTCCACGTTTTAGTCAGGACTGACTTCAGGTCAATAGTTGCCTTGGCCAGCTCTTTCAAAACACCAGAATTATCGTATTCACAATCCTTTAGACATTTTTCATTTTTTCAAGGTGTGATTCAAAGGACACTTCATCTTATCCATCTCAGACATTTGGCTATTTATTATTTGGACTCACCAAATCAAAATTCTTCAGTTTGTAAAAACGCATCCTTGCCCCTGTTCTGTTAAGATTATAAATTTCCTATCCCTGTGATTAATATATTCCAAATGTATTGTCTTTCCAACATCATATTTCATAACTGTGTCACTGTGATCAATGAAATAAGCTGCTTTTTGTTAACTGCATAAGTTTAATACAAATGACCTCTCATTTACTTTGCTTACTGATATTTCACTCATTAGTGTACAAACCCCTATCAGTCACTTTTATACTTTACTTTGCAATCTAAAATATCATAACCATCCCCTAACATATTTATCTATGTTTCACTGCCATCTTCTACACCTCTTTTTTAATGGATGTCATGTAAGATAGCATCTTGTTCAGCAGGTTTGGGGGGCTCATGTATTCAGCAAGAAAAGGGGTTCACATCTGTGGAACTGTAACTCCCTGAACCCTTTTCAATGATTCCCAGCTTGAACGCATCCTACATTACATCTATGTTCCCACCTATGCCAAAAATAGGTTTCCTGGAATTATTCCAAATCTGTAACTCCCTGATCAAGGTGATACCCTGTTATACAAGGAATATGCAAGCAACGTACAAATAGGTGACACTTGAAAAACTGCTAATCTTTACACCTTGAATTTAATTTCATAATTTGATTTCATAATCAAAATTTCATAAGGGTTTGCTTTTCAAGAATGTCTCCACTGATCCAAAGCCAAACGTGTGGGTGTTTTTCATCTCGCTGTAGTTGATCTAACTTGTAAAAAGGAGACTTTTAACTTCCTTTCTATAGTTTCTTTCAATTACATAAACATTCCTGTGAGCAACTCAGTAAGAAGTTGTGACAGATTTAGAGCTGCCTGGTGATAATTTATGAGTACTTTATGTTAGCCTGATTACTGAAATGTTTGTTATATGGCTTTACTTGTTTAACGTAGCAGAATCTGTCAGGGAAAAAACAACTCTGAAAAGGAAAGATAGATAAAGGTACCCAGTTCTTACAGAAAAATGTCAGAATTATTTGAATATCCTATTCAAAACAGACTCTAAAACTGGCTTAGAGGAAGAAAAAGCAAAGTAGCAAAGTCCAAGAATCTGCAAAAGCAGAATTTGTGTTTCAGATTGAAAGCAAAAAGTGCTTAACTGTTAAAAATAAGTAGTTCCATCAGTCTCTATACAACCATTACAGTTACATCTTTAACATGCCACTGCTACTGGAATATCTGTGCTACTATCTCTGACTGCAGTCACTTAAATTGTCTTTACTTCCTCTCGGGGAGAAGTTCTGCAGTCCTCCTGTTTGGACCAAGTCCTTGAGTTACAATACCCAATTGAGCTGTTCTCGCTTTGAAGTTTTGACTGTGTTTCCAATTTTTCCCTTCAAGGAATCTCATCAGCCATGAAATGACTTAGAAATAGGAAAAAATATCTCAGTCTGGCCATTTCAATAGGGAAAACCACTTTCTTAGAACTCAAATGTTGCACAGAACACATTCAAAACAGAAGACACCCAAGCTCAAAGCTGCTCACTAATTTCAACATCCAAACTTTGTTTTTGTGAGAAAGAAGAGTATATCAAAGTTAAGATCACTTTTATTTTCTGCTAAATTCTCATAGTATTCACTGTGATCAAATTCTCATTTGCCAGATAGATTCTTGCTTAACAAAATGAACACATGGACAGATACATATCTTAAAATGGTTTCTAGTCCATGACAGAACTCAAATAAGGAGCAAAGTAAGTGATGCAAACTAGAGGTACAAGCTCTGTGAGCACTGTGGTTCAATTTTTTAAAAGCAGATCTAATTTGTATGAAAACTGAAATATATATATAGGAAAATCATTTTTAGGTATGATCTTTATTCCCCAGACTCACATTTTAGCATAAAAAAGCAAATATAATGCAAAATACGCTTGTGTAACAGCTTGTTGGAGATCATTATTTTTTTCACTAATACACACTGAAGAAACCAGAGAGATCCAGAACACAAACTGAGAAAATGCTTCATTCCACAAGGCCACTCTGGATAAAAGAAAGGATAGTGAAATACAACTTTGTTCCAGCAAACCTTCCCCCAGCATTACCAATACTAGAACCCTGAACAGTGGAAAACCCATTTGAAAGCAGGTAAGCAATAGTAACAAAGGACTAAATATGAGATACAATAAGGGGTAAAGCAGAGAAACTGCAAAGTGTAAAAAGCTGCAGAGGTAGTAGAACTTTAAAAGCAAAAATAGACCATAAATTCAAGGAACAGACTTCTTTCCATGTCTACCACAACTGGTATTTTAACCCTTTGAACAAAGATATTTTTTGAAAAAGGAGATAAACCAATCAAATTAGCTTTTTGCTTACTTCCATCTACCATGCTTAACATATTTTTAACCAAATTTAAATGCTCGAGATAAACTGTGAAGAAAATTACGGGCCACATGTAGTTAAATTGAACTGTACCTGTCTCTCACAGGTTTCAGTTGAAGTTTTGCAGTGAAAAACACACTCTTCTTCCACAGATTCAGTTTGGCCACTTAACCATCCTTCTTTCGAACGAGCATGCGCTCAGAAGATCTACCTCAATCCCAGTGCTTCAGACTATGAAAAAAATCAGCTGCTGAGTCAGAGCAGCAATTTAATAGCTGCAACCTTGATACTGTAGAAAGAAAAAATATTAGTATCTCCTCTATAATGTTTAGAGTGGACAATAGGCCCAACTGTTTGGCTTTGAGAAACTGAGAGTGCAACTTCTGCATGATGTTAAAAATATCTATATAAATATTTTGAAAATTCACATACACTCAGGTGACCTTTTTTCATGCTATTGTTAAACATATATTCAAATAAAGGCAAAATTTAACCAACATTTAACATGTTAAACTCCTTGAAACTCTTCTTCCTCACATTTCCCAGTTCTGAAGTTCAAGTCACGTATTGATGAGACACCTTCCACACATTTCCTCCAATCTCTCATTTGTACAGCAGGAAATAAAAATGTGTAATTGCTATTTGCTAATGAATATAAGTAAACTCCTCAGCACCTCGTAAGAAAACACGCAAATACACTGCAAAAATTAGGAGCTACCAACTTGTGTAAGTATATCTACACTATTGTCCAGACGCTGAGTGCTCAACACCAAGACTATTGACTACTGGCTTCAGAGTGGATTCTTTAAATCAAAATGTCTGATTTGGATTTAAAGACTGATTTCTCTTGGCTTACACCTATGTCTGTTCATTCATCTATTCTTTAACCCCCCCCCCCCAAAAAAAAAAAAAATTCAACCAATGAACCAACTGAAAAACAAGACCAAAACAAAACAAAAAACCCACAAAAACAAACCAGAAAAAGGAACAAAACCCCACACCATAAACAAAACACCTGTTAAAAAGGCGAAACTCTAAGCATCTCCAAATCTTGCATTAAAAATATGCCACTCTTCTCATGCATTGTTGCAGCACTGTAAAAACAAAAGCATATTTTTCAGTGTTTCCTTAATCTTTTCTTCCTACACTACTTCTGCCAAGGGGCTTATAAACAACATCCAATACTCATCATAGTATCAAAAGATGAATTTAAATGGCTCTAAATGAGAAGTGAAGAAAGAAACATCCCTGCCATTGTGTCTCCTGGACTGGAAAACTTGATTTCAAAGCACTGCAAGCCTTTTAGCACTGAAATAAGAGTTTGAACCAGCAGGCTACAATGGCTTAGCACACTTAAACCTGAATATTAATTCTAGTGAGGAAGAGAAGTATGGGCCAGTTATTGCTTTCTTTGGAGACAAATAATGTGATTTTCAGAATTACAGGAAATCCCTGTTCTCATGTGTTTTCTAGTACTAGCTAAGTATATAAATGAAATTTGCTATACAAATACTACAGAACAATTAAAAAGGCCTACTGCTTTAGAAAAGAGAAAAATGTAAAATAAATTTTTTATAAGGCATTTTAAATATTAAGCAGACTTTGCATTAATTTATATATTAGAAATAACACATACTTTAAGCAGCATCGTATCTACTCCTACACAGCTGGATTGGGTATATTTGTCGCTGCTTCATTTTGAGTAACTTTAAATATCATGATTTTCAAAATTCATGTAGCTCATATGTTATTAGAGAACCTGAACAAAGCTAAAAAATAATTTAAAAAAGGATACAAATAAATTTAAAGAAGTGGATACAAGATGAAAAGTACTACATAAACACAGAGTCTAACTGTGGTATCCTGAGTACTCAGATGATCCCTCTTTAGTACAGAACAAGAATCCACTGTAGCCTGAAGGACTCGAATCTAACCATTCTCAGAGCACTTGTCATGCATACAGTTTGTCATTTGTTAAGTGGAAACAAGCACAGGAAGCTAATTTGCTCTGCAACCAGTCAGGCCTCAAGAGAGAAAAGAAACTGCCTATTGAAACACAGATACTTTCTGAATAAACACAGCACTTAAATAGTTCAGCTAGTCCAACTATAGCACAATTGTGCTATATCACACAAACAAATGAGACAAGAAGTGCTGAAATTGTTGGTCACACACGCAGACGGAAAATATTACTCCTTTATATTCACTGGATCTTGTAGGATGCACCTTAACAGCCACAAAAAAGACTAGTCTCAATATCTCATTGCATATTGGCAAAGCCAGTGATTGTGTCCCATTCCTAGTTTGAAAGAGCAAAGTGAAACAGCACAAAAATCACACTAGTGTTCCAAGTATCTGGCACACTCCCTGTTCTCCCAACACTAAGGTTCATTTAGCTTCTACTCTTGAAATCACAACAGAAGTGAGGCATCCCAAGTACTCAGAGCTTTTAGGCATCATCGTCACTGTCTATGAGCCCAAATAAATTTGTTTCTTTACAGTAGATGGAGGAGGAAAGCAAGATGTGGACAAATATACCCAGGTGTGTGCTGTCAGAGGGAAATACGAGAAAGCATACCTCAGCTGCAAGGCTGACCTTTGCACTACTTGGCATTGCCACCGCATCTCTTCTTGCTATGTTGGAGAAAAGGCAACCGAACAGTTAGGTATGGGGTTCGTGTTCTACTGGCAATTGCAAGAACATACCTAAATTCTCAATGACCTGCTGGTAGTCTGGATTTACTGGCTTCCTGAAGATGGGGTGGAGTGGCCTCCCTGCAATATTTTGTTCTAGGAGGCCAGAAGAAACCACCCAAGTCAAGACTGCTTTCTCAGCCTGTCTTTCCCCCTGAAACTGGCAAAGCCATCAACTTCTGTAAAACACCTTGGGAAAGCAGAGACAAGGAGACAGACTGCCATAGCTAGATACAGCCTGGGGAACTGGGTCCCATACAGAGACTTCACTAAATAAAATTAAAAAAAACCTGAGGGGGGTCAACCATTTGCACAGCATTCTGTAATATAGAGTTTAACTGCATCATTTTCTAGGGGAGACAGGATAATTTTGGGGTGGAGGACGTTCCTCTACTGCCAACAGGTTAACCAGTTCCAGCTCTACCTACACACTCCATCACAAGAAATCTATAAACCTTCACATGGAAAAACCTCAAGCAATTACGTGCATTTCCAGTTGCAGTTCCATTTCAAATGACTGTGTAAGATAAGAGAGGGGGAAGGGAAATTATGTAGTTAAAAGGATTAGTACAATTCAGGCAATATAAAGCATCCTCTTGAGCAGCTGTGTCACATGTGGATAAAATTCCTTGTTGATAAACAAAAGAGAGAAAAGATTTGCAAAGGCACTGCAGGTCTACTTGCCAAAGTGAAGAGACTCAAAACTTCTGCAGAAGCTGATAGGCATCATGAATAGCGAATGTACCTAAAAATTGTTTACAAAAAAGCATATTATAATTTCAGTTAAAGAACTAGATAAAATTGGCAATGCTCATTAGCTAAATTTTAATGCAGGCTGATTCAATTTGATCTGGCATTACAAGAGATAATGGAAGCACTAATGTTCCATCTACATAAAAATTGCTTCTGGCCAAACTTTCTTTTGTTTCCTTCAAAATACATTTAACATCAAAGAGAACAACTAAATCAGATGACACTGCAAGACTTATTACGGTAAACTGCCTTAACCTTCTTCAATACTTTAAAGAAGTGGTGGCCTTAGTTGGCCCCTATTTTAACAGTTTTCCATTTAAATTGTCATCATATCTTGCAAATCAAATCTGTTCTTTGGCTCTTCAGACTCTCTCGTGACTATTTCTCTTCTTCCACCTAAGCTAAAAAAGGGCTACAGCCAACTCCATACATTAGCACATGAACGCAACCATCCTGACTCTACTAACACCACCTTCTACAAAGCACTCCTCAGTTACAGCAATTATTGCTGCTGTGCTGTTTTTCTTGCAGGGTAATAGAAGGATTGACTATTTATCTCACACTTCTTCAAGCTTTGTGCTATTTGCTTCCTACTCACTTCAAAATCGAAATCATCTATGAACTCTGCTCATCTACCATTCACTTTACTCATTAAAACATGATCAGTTTTTCCTGTCATCAGAGTTTCATTAGCATTGTCACAAAAGGCAACTATGAGCCATGATTCCTAACATGAAACATTTATCCTTTTTACCCAGTTAGGTCTCTAAATTCAGACCAACATGGTCCCATGCAATAAGAACAGCACAGCCTATGCAGTCAAAGGACACTGGAGGAGAGGAGATTCCTGCTCCTTGAAACTTCAGCTCTTCAGAGAGGGATGATAAGGTCTGTACAAACCAGACAGAAACAACGCTGCCCTGAACATTGCACGACATAGTCCAAGACTTCAGTTTCCCTTTGTTGGCTCATACTTCCATCCTTATATTTAATACTGTTGGTTACCTGTCAAAGTACTTTTGATGTAGTTTGTAAAACATCATTATGTTTAAATTGAAAATAAAAACACAACAGAAGATAATTTAAAAAACAGCACTCCCCCTCCCTCTTACCCTTTAAACAAAAAAACCAAAACCAAACAAAAAGCCCCAAACAAAACAAAAATACCCCATACACACACTCAAGAATTCAAATTTATTTACAGCTTTGGCCAGTACTGCCTGGATTATCTTTATTGAATGCTGTACATACTCAGAATACAAAACATCACATTTTTTCTATTGAATTCCTTCTCTTTGGATTTCTGCCAGCAGTACTTTGATTACACTGACCCGTATTGAATAGCACCTTAGAAATGGTGGAATTTCAAGTTAAAAGAAGAGGAAAAGAAACAATTGTCAAAACCAGGAAAATACCAAGAGTGTATATTAAAGCTTTTGAAATGCACACACACACACACACACACACACACACACACACACACAAAACCAAACCTAGAACTGAGAACTTCATTATTCAGTATCAGTTGAGACACTTATAATGTACTTTTTACAATCAAGTACTTAGATGGAGTGTTCTACTGCCAAGTATAAAAATATGAAAATCATTATATTAATCCTTGTGCAGTTACTCATCGCAGTTGAGAGGCAATTTGCTAGAATAAAACTGGGTATCTAAGAAAAATTATCTAATTATTCACAAAAGAATGTCAAGTATAAGTAGTACAAAACATTTCTACCCCATGTTGAATCTATAAATAGATTATAAAAATTACAATTAAGAAAAAAATAATAATCACATATTATCAGGCGAGAGATCCCTGTTCATAGAATCCCATGTAAACAAAGCTGGTGAAAGTAAAATATATCCATTGTATAAACTGAATGCAAATTCCAAAAGGAAAAATAACTAAAATTCACATAATCTTATATTTTTCAATATATACCTTTTAAATATTTTCCATTCTTAATTTAGCTGGTTAGCTGTATCCTTCTTTTGACTAGAAATATGGTACAACATCTTCCACTTCAATTGCAAAATCCTGTCAGATTCTGCCTTGAGAAAACAAGAGTCAAGATGTTCTCCTTAACAGGAATAGCTCATACGTGTTACAATGCACTTTATCTTCACAAGGTTAGAAGTATGAAGGCTCTTATTGCAAGTGGGAAGCACTATAAATCAGCTACTTGATTTGTTCTGGACATCAAGCACCAAGATAACTGTTTCATTTTTCAAACGAAGGACGTCCCTGATTCTTTCCATTCTGTACTAAATGAAAATCCTTGTATCGCAGTAAAAAAATTTTTTTTGCATCTTACATAGCTCTGTTCATGGCTAGAGAACATTTAGCCATTAGTCATAGCACAAAGCAACATTTCAAAGTATTAAATTCCTATTATTTCTTCAACGTTATTAATTTTAACAAATTTGAGCAAATATTAATATAATTTCCTTACAAAATTTGAAGCAACATACTTAATACGCAAATCAAAATTTAAGGATTAGAATAATGCTTAATAAAACCACAATTGCATGCAAGTTCATCTGAAAAATATGCATAAATGTACATAAGTATACATAAAGACAACATGAATAGAACAATGAAATATAATTCACATCTTAATGAGTATCAAACATTTAGCACAATTTTGTTTCCATCTTAAAAAATGAATTATCTTTGCAGTGGTCAGCACATTAATCACATCTTCCGTAATACATAAAGAATACCAAGATTATCAACAGTCACATACACTTTGAAATTAGGGGACACACGTATTGACTTGAGGTTTGTTCCATTTGTGTAGAAGGTCTGTAAGGATTCTCCAGTATTTACATTCCACCACTAAAAAAAAGAAAAAAAGAACACACTTTCAGTTTGTTGAAGGATGCTTAGGATAAATTCTATCAACAGGCTTACCGTGGCAAGCCCAGGTGACTGCTTTTCCCAAAAAGGTAGAATTAGAAATTAAACCCAAGAAATCTTCAGTAGAAAACATTTAGGACCACTTAGCAGAGGCGTAAGACTTTCAAACTTCAAAAAGACCAAAGCCATACAAACCAATAAATTGAGGTACTGCCTCTTGCCTCACCACAAAATGAAAACAATAGACTTAAACTGTAACATGCCCAAAATTTAAAAGATCATGCATTTTTATATAACCAAATGAATATATGAAACACATTGCCAGACATTGTAACTGAAACTATGGTTGGGTTAAGGAACTTGGCTGGATTCACAAGAGGATCAATCATGTACACATTTGAAACCATTTACAATTTTGTTAGTAAGACAGACTTTTTTGCCAGTGATATCTGAACTTTTCTATTTTTTTATTTTTTTTTTAGGATCTACAGTAAGCACCAGTAACAAAGATACAGAGAAACCTTCCACCATCTGTTTGCTCCATGAATGTAGACTGAAATCTGAAATTTCAGATTTCTTGGAAAAACTGTAAACCAATGCAAAATGAAACTAAACACAATCCAGCACAACACTTTTACCTGACTGTTCCAATGCCCTCTATTCTTTCAAAATTTGAGTGCAGTAGCAAAATATCGAAACAGATTACCTTCAGCTTTGATCATCTATAAAAGGTGGTCTTACTACTTATTATTCACCTCATGAAATACGTAGCACTACAGTTGCGTGCATAACACAGATTTATAACTACATAGCAATAATAATATAAAAATAACAAAAATCTGAAGCTAATAAGAATTGAATAGATGGCGTTCAAAACCAAACTCCAAGTCTAAGTCTAAATTTGTATGAGACCTTTTCAGGACGGTTTCAGATTTCAGAAGAGGTGAAGAGAGCTTAACAGTCATGAAAATGGAACAGCTTTGTGTTAAGTAAAACATCTCAGGTTTCTTTATTTGAATTAGTCTGCATTTTCATTTAGAATTATCAGAATATTGCCATTTAATTAGGCACGTTCGGATATTTGATTATTTAAGGGCTTACCTTAAGATAGCCTCCAGAGGACACAAGTATTTTACTGTCAGGTGAAAATGAGAGGTCTGTTACCCAACCACCATGTGTTGGTTCTCCTTCATCTACAGTAACTGGGGAGCAGGAGTGAACTAACGCACCTGTTAACATGTCCCAGATCTAAAACAGAGGAAAGAGTATGGGTATAAGTAAACCTAAGCAGGAAGAAAGGGGGAAACCTCAAGTACGAAAAGCTGAAATGTATTTTTTTAATATTAGATAACAAAACCATTGCAAATAAGCATTCTACTTGAAGTGACAAAATAACCAAAATAAATGATTCTCCTCTTAGAACTGTAATGTATATCGAGGATTTGATCATGCATGCAATTCACAGTAGAATTATTGGTAAATTATGTGAATCAGTTCCTCAGCATTCACAGGACATAAATCTATTAATATGGTTACAAACTAATATCTCATGTGGCAAACTTTCCTATTTTTGACTTCCCAATTTTCACCACAATGTTAACAAATTAGACAAACTGTGAAAACTTTTCTGTCTGAACTATCAATTGAATTGCAAAATAAACAGGAAGATTGAAGCAATACCCTTATTTCTCCTTTGTCATCTCCAGTGGCCAATAATTTGTTATTACGAGAGAAAGTACAGCACCGCACACAGGCTTCATGACCTTTCAGCTCATGAAGAACAGATGGACTTTGAAAGCTCCATATCTAAATGGAAAATATTACAGAAAAGTGAAAAAGATAGTTCAAAACCATTAGTATTCAATTGTACTTAAGATCTTTTTATATATGTGCATACATGTGTGTGCATTTACGTATGTATTATATCGTAGTCTTTTTATCATCTGAATCACACAAGAAGGCATTTACTACCACATGCAAGTGTATTTTTTAACCTTGGAATATACTCTAATCAAACTGAGTCATTTACAAGAAAGTTTCAAGCTGTTCATAGGAAAAGAATTCATCAATCAGCTTAAAGCTAGATTTTAGAAAATATAACAGGACACTTTAAAAATCTAATGGGGCAGAATATTAAACAGTTCACTTTTTGCACCTTGCTTCCAAATGGGAATACCAGAACCTATGGACAGCACTTTCACTGGAAGTTCCAGAAACTTTTCTCAGTTTAGGTTTCCAAATTAAGATGTTACACTATTAATAAATCAATACAGAGAACTAAACAAAGTCTTCTCCACAAGCTTGTGCACTAAATGTGCATTTTATTTGTACAGAAGTCACCAGGACAGCCTTAAGTTATATCCAAGATGAATACTGAAATAACAGTAATAGCTTTAGAAACAAGTTCACAGATGTAGGAAATTTAATACTAAAAATACAACAGCATAGCTTAAATAATCACTAGTCACCTCAGAATAAAAGAAAATACAGCATATATTTCAGGACAAATAAACCATCATTTTTATGTGCTTACAGACAGTAACCAACCTTTGCAGTTTTGTCAGCAGAAGTAGATGAAAATTTACTACCATCAGGTGAAACAGCACAGGAAAGAACAGTGCCTCCATGGCAAGCAAAATCTTTTTCTATGTTGCCAGTAGTGATATTCCAAACCTAACAAATATAGAGGAAAACAAGTTACTTCTCTAACACTGTAAAATGGTTAACGAACCTGCATCTTACACAAGAATATATAAGAGATAAACTCAACTACATAGTTCTAATGTGGCAAATATTTTGTTGTACTTAGTGGTATAGTTAAAATAAAAGACTGTAAACCTTACCAGAAACAGAAAATGCAAAATTGCGTCTTAAAAAGTCACCTCAGACTTTAGAATCGATTCAGTGAGATGTGTGGCAACACAAAGTGCAAAAATACCAAATGTTAGAAAAGATGGCGAGATGTATCGTATGTGATTTGTCAATTCACAGCCTTTTATTTACCTTAACGGTTCCATCAAATGACCAAGAAAGGAGTTTTGAATTTTCCAGAAGTCTAAAATCCTTGATCGCTTCCTTGTGCCCTCTTAGAAGCACACATTCATCCAATTGCCAATTCCATACCTAATCATAAAGATGGAATACTTTAAAAAAAAATTCCCAAAATTTTAATGGCAAAGGTGAGAAGAATTAACTAACTGACTTTTAAGTCACAGGAATAATAAAAAGTTCTTACGGAGGCAGCAACTAATTAAAAGGTTAGATACTGAAGATATCCATAGGAGAGATGCTGAAGACTGAATATTAAATACTATGGCATACTCAATCTATGAGAAAGTTCCCTATAATAAACACAATCTGATTCTCAAAGTGAATTTGATGCTTAAAATTTACTGGCACTTTAAAAATGAAAAGCAAACCAATAATTTTCTAGGCATCCCAGAAGTTTGGAGTTTTAAACCTTCGATTATTGCAACAGACTTCCATCACCTGACAAACCTCATATTATCTATACTTAAATTAACTTTATTCTATATTGCTAAAGCATATTTTTAATGAAATGCCATTTTGCTTTGCATTTTTATAATAAAATGACACATTTTAAATTCAACTATTCACTGATAACTGAATAAGTTCTTGAAGTTTATTTTACAGAAGCTATTAAGCATCAATTTAAATTCCAATGATTTTATAGTTTTCAAATTAATGGGTTTTCTGTATCGAAGTTCAGAAAGCAGAGGTGTTCAGACAACGCTGGAGGTTTAACTGAGACGGTGTCCACTAGAGGGAGCGGACGATCCAGAGGAAAACCAACCTGAAAAGGCTCCCAAAGCCGATAAACTGATGAGCCGTCTGTACTGCTTAATTAACCGCAGCGAGGGCACTCAAGCTAGCTTCAGATCGGATGCTGCTTAGGTTGCATGTACATCAGCAAGTAGGTAAAACACTGATATTGGAACGGATTTGGTGAGAAAAACAGTGCTGAGAACCAGCACTCACATGTGTTTTGGAGGCTTTATTTAAAACTGCTCAAATTTGGCTGTGTGCACCGAATGCTGATTAGCACCTGCAGCATGTGCTCTAGGTTTAGGAATTCTTTCAGTATGCCTGTAACTGCTCTGAAGTGCAAACTAAAGCACAGTATGCATGAATGACCAGAACATTCATTTCAGAAATACATCCCAGCGGTGAGCTAAAATGCTAATACAGACACACCAGAATGCTTCACCAATGCCTATCTACCCTGCTGAGAGGCAGAGCTGATTAATTTGAGACTGCATTAGTGCAGCCACTCTGTTTCTAGTTAGTATCTGTATTCAGCACTGGACTGGACTAGGTGGACACACTAACCTGCTCAGAGACAGGTCTTCATATCTCCTTCAATGTAAGCAAGCCCACTGACAGACCTATCATGTATAGACAGTTCTGGGTCTCATCCCAGATCCTCTACTCATGCAATCAGAACAGTGTTGAGTAACCTTTGAAAACTAACATTCCTTTCCCCATCTTATAGGAGTTGGTGCCTTTCTGTCATCCACAGCATTAAAAATAGATATTGTGTAATGCTCATTATCACATAAGGTATAAATAGAGGCTACAGTTTCTACAGTCTCTTGTTGCAAGATGAAGCAATAGAGAATACAGTAGTCATTTACTAACTTTATATTATCTATAGTGTACAAGATCTTTTTAAATAAAATGTAAATTATAACTTTATCTTTTTAAATATCTTCCAAACCTGTATAACTGAATCATGAGCACTCGAAATGAGAGTCTGATAATCAGATGTAAATTGACAACGCTGCACTGATGTCTTGTAGGCCTCTCGGGACTTCAGAACTTTCCCATCCAACAACTGTAATACCTTTAGAATTAAGAATGAAATAATTATATTTATTTTACATACTTGAGGAAAAGGAAGAAAATAACATCAAATTATTTTTTAAATAACCAGGATTGTGAAGACGTGATTCTCAGTCAATGGTCTGGAACAATAAAAAATTTATATTAGCTTACTCCTTGGTAAAATGAAATTCAGAACTACACTATTAGCAGTACCTTTAAATTACTGTCATTTAGACATCGTTCACAAATGTAAAAACTTTGAAGTATTATATTGAAGAATATTATTGTACAAAGTTACTTAAGTGATATTTCTGTAAAAAGGAAAAGCACCAAGAAGGATGTTCTCCTTTTTAAAATCAATTTAGGATGTAATACCTTTATTGTTCCACTCTCCTGTCCAAAAGCTGCAAATTTGAGATCTTCACTTAAGCAACAGCAGGAAATGGGGGATTCTTGAGCTCCTGTCTGTATAACAACACTGTCTGTATTTCCATCGATAAGCTGCAAAATAGGAAGTTATTACAATATCTTTAAATTCAAACTTAATTAAAATATAGATCTAAGAACATTAAAGAGAACAGTATGCCAATTTCAAACTCTGAATTATAAAGACGAGTTATTTTCATAAACCAATTGCTTTGAAGGTTAGTGCAACTATCTTCATAGAATGCTCTCTGAACTGGACAAGTTTGCAAGAGGAAATTCATCTCAATATTAGAAGGCTTTTTAAAGTTTGTCTGACTAGAAGAAACAAAATACTACTCCTGAATTTCAAAAGCCATGTAGTGAGCTCCACACTCAAATTTATTTACCTTGCCAGCCAGATTATATAACACATGCCAAATGGAGCACAAAATCCTCTAAGTGCATCCTCTAAGCATGACTTTAAATTTACTAGCACATATAATACACCAAAACTCAATTCAGTATCACTCTCAAATCAATTCCCAGTTGGGAAAGGAGGGAGAAGAGAGAAGTCTTTAGAATACAATGATTTCCAAAGGTTAAGTTTAGAAAGCTACCAGTGTGAAGTGTTTAAAAAATAACATACTGTAAATTGAAAGGTGACTAGAACCACAATTTTGAGAGATTACAAATTACAAAGGGTAAAACACCACAATTGCAAGAAAGAATGCTTTTAGAGATGTGATAGCAGAGAAATATTGTTAAACTACAGTACACATGCTTAACTGCAATTTGTCTTTTCAATTTCTTTTCTTGTGCAAGGGTAAAGGAAAAATCTATTTTCTTTCTAGAGTGGAGTCTTCTCTCATTACTATATTGCTACAGGATGTCAGAATATTGTATTTAGGGTAGAAAATCTAAGCACCATTTCCTCTAAGAAATATTTCACGTAAAGTTACAACAGAGATATACTAATCACAAACAAACAGATCAGTCTACTAATTCAAATGAGAGCCAGACTACAACATTACATAGTAGTTGCTACAGATTTTACAATTCAGGACTCCAAGCTCTCCTAAGGCTACTGGCAGACTTGGGCTCACATCTTTCATTCCCCCAATTTGAAATGACTGATTCAGCTATTACACAGCAGTTCTGTGCATCATGTACATGTGCTGTGTAACACATCTGCACGTCTATACACGCTGCACACACTACATATTGCTGTGCACATCTGAGCCACGTGGAGGGTTCACAGCTTCCCAGTCATGAAAACAGTTCTGGTCCTCTGCATCCAGATTCAGTTTTGACATCTGTGTGGAAATTTCCCCTCAAACTTCATTTTTTGCTTACTAAACTAGGCAGAATTTCTAGATATAAAAATGCTATCATACATTAGGAATTATTTGCTACAAATTCCAAGTGTTGACAGCCATGAACAAGCAGTACTTGCAGTGCTTCCTCCATTTCCTGACATTCGCAGATGAAATTCAAATGCATTAACATATTGAGAAATACAGCTTACTTGTAAATGCTTCTGATTGTAAATTGCCAAAATCGTCACTTCATCATTGTGAAATACAACATCTAGTTCACTTTTTAGCACAGCATCAGAAGACTTACACACCTTCTTTGTTTCCCAAATCTGTTGAAGAAAAAGTATTTCATTAACTTTATTAAAGAACAAAATACAAAACTGGCTGAGTAAGACTAAGTAAGCCAAAGACTTATAAACTTGCAAGTAACACTGATTTCTAAAATCAGTGAAAATTTTATTTCTGCTATTTTCATTTACTAGGTGAGGTTGTGCAATTACTATGGCGATTCCAATGGATGAAACAGAACAAAATTTTTTTCAGGATGACTAGCTGACTCCCCTGTGTTTCGAGTCTATAGCTATAAAGTCTACAATTTTCTAATCCAAAGCAGAATGTTAAGATCCAATTACAAAAAATACCGAGTAGAGGTTTCTATACTTCAATTGCTTTCAAAATTTAAAGACTGTAAGTGTCTAATTAGAAGAAAAAGAAACTATATTTCTGCTTCCACAGGTTTTAGTGAGGCATTACAATTATAGAAAAGTATCCTGACCATTAATATGCAGATACATTTAACAATGAAAACAACTTCAAGTGTGCTAGGATCCTTAAAAACTTCAAGATTTCTTATTCAAATAATATCTTAAACAAACCAGGTTACAATTACTCTTGAATGGCTACTGGACTTCACAAATCCCATAGATATACAGTAAATTTAGATAAATAGTAAAGTAAAAACACAAGCTCATTTTACTGTATATCTAAATAATTTTATAACAAATATCTAAATATATATTGGCTATAAGTGAACATAAATACTAAATATATCATATCAATATATTATGTATATATTATATGTGACATTTTTATTAAAAACAACTTTGTAAATGCGTAATTTGATAATATAAATTCACATTTTTCAGAATGGAAAATGACATCTTACACGTATTGTCTGGTCATCAGATGATGTCAGAAATAAAGATCCATCTGGCGAAAATGTCACACAATGAACCCAGCTCATGTGTCCCCTGCAATATGCCACTTTTGATAAAGATTTAATATTCCATAACTACAATAAAAATATCAAAGAAGAATTCAAATGGATTTAGAATGTAAATTACAGGAAAACAATGCAAAACAAGAAGCAGTATACTTAATTACTATTTTTCTAGTATTTTATTACTTCTCATTCTGAAATCAGATGTAATGAACTGTGCCTGCTTATCACATTTCGGTGGACAAGAAAACTGCATCAGCAGCCTCTTTGACTGCTATAATTTTAAAAGCGGCAGGGAGGGGAAGAAAAGCCAAAAAAAAAAAAAAAATAAATAAAAATCACTCACAGCATAAAAAAATGCAAGTTCGACTTGACCACAGAGATTGCAAACCCCCCCCAAAAAAACAAGCAGCAACAACAACAACAAACAAACAAAAAAAAAAAGAACCCCAACCCCAAAACTAATAGTTGTACAGGCTTGCTGAAGCCATGCTAGTCCCAAAGTTACTCTAGATATTTCATTCCTTTTTAGTGAGTTTCCACATTCTTGTAGCAGCATATGGTAGAGCTTGGTTTGTTCTAAGGAACACTCGTTAGTGTGACAACATTAACTTTAAATAAATTTAGTGGACTGCTGTTTTTGTATAAACATGAGTTCTGTTGTCCAAAATGACATATAACTTTAAATCATTATTTCCCAACTTATATTTTATATACCAGAAGCAAATGAAAATTAGACAGAATGAAGTACATTTGTTTCCCCTCTGCATACAAGAAACTATTAAGACAAATGTAACATTTTATGTTACAAGTAGTTTTTCCAGGTATACTGTAGAAAAGACACTTACCTCAACAGAACAGTGAGACAAAGCAACTGCTACTAACTCATCATCAGGACAAAAGTCACAGTATTGGATTGTACTGTGATGACTCATGATGACCTGTGTTAGCAAATCCCATGTTTTAACACCAAAAAGCTGTGAACACAGAATCACAGTAATTAGCACCCAGTTTGAATAACTTCACTAGAGACAAATACCTTGTATGTTCAACAGTGTTCATTCTTTAATTCAGAAGGTATTCCCCTCAGTCAATGAATTTGCTGGCCACATATTTTTACTTTACACACATTTTAAATCATGCATCTCATATGTGAAATATATTAATGGACTAGAATTTTATCTTTAATCATAATTTCTAGGTAATTGAAACATACTACCAATACCTAATTGAAATATACTACCTCCAAAAAAATTATTCAAGTGAGGTACTTACCAAAAGCTTATTTTTGGCTACCACCAAAATCATGTCACCATTTCTGGACCAAGAGCAACATTTTACTAAAACCTCCACATCATCTGTTTGCTCATCTGCATTCTTGAAGAAGTCTTTTATCTCAATACTTTTCAGTTCATTTGCTGAGCGTACTCCCCAAAGCTGCAGTAAAAAGTAAAGGAAATACACAAAACCTCTTTTCACCAATGTTGATACAGAACTCAACAGAGGAGAGCTAACTCCCAATCACTTCTATGAAAGAAGAGGTGTGGGGGTTAGAATATGAAAAAGAAAGCCTTTGCTACCTTCTCCGGTGAAGAAAAAGCATTAGAATATTCACAAACCCAGAAGGCTTAGACAAAAAGAACTAAAAACCACAAACTGGAAAAAAATAAAACAACAACAACAACAAAGGCTTACACTGTAGCAGAACCCTCTCCCCGTGTTCCCTCATTCCAGCTACAATCCTGTCTCAATATCTACTTAACAAAATAATAAAACAAAAAATAATAGCTGCTTTGCAACTCTTTATTAAAAGCCCACTCGCCATAAGAAATGTGGCATACATTTAGCTTTGCACCTTAATTTCACTGAGGGACCTGCCAAAAATCTACTACTTCTGTTCTCTCCACTACAATTTTCCTTCTGAATAGCAACAGCTAAAGCAACTCTTCCTTCCCGATTTAGCAACAATACAGAAAAATAACAAGTGTTTTAAGAACTGCAATTCTGAAATAGTGTAGTCCTGTTGCAGCCGAAGGCAATAAAAACAATACTTACATCCTAAGGAAAAACACATAAACCTCTTAAGTCACTTCTAGTCCATATATGAAAAACAGCACATAGAAATTGCTTTTATGTTTACAGATGATTCATTGACAGAGATAACAGAACTTTCAATTAACCTAAAAACTTACTAATTTAAAACAAACAAGGTTCACACACACACATCCAGTCTTCTTAACAAAGTATATTAGAGGAAAAAATGTAAAATGTGAAAAAGGACTGAAACTGAGACTAGCTAGGATTTAGTTACAGGCACCCAACTTTTTTGCTGGTATTGGACAAGCTATCTTGCATTAATATGGGACCAATAATCACATGTTTCAGGATTTAATGCATTAAAGCTGATCATGCAGATACAGTTTTCTCACACATATTCTCTTATACATTTGATACCAAAAAAAAAAAACAAACAAAAACCCAAAGCCATCATCAACACAAACACTTGATTTTAAAACACACTCTGTACCTTTACTGTTCCATCTGTTGAGCAGCTAGCAACATATTCATCATCTGGTGAAAATCTACAGTGATTGACAGAATTTTCATGACCCATCATTGTATTTCTACAATACTTTTTGTTCAAATCCCAAATCTGCATGAGAAATAAACATATAAATATCACCATATTAAAGAATTATTCAAAGACAGACTGTTCATGCTCTTCTCAAAATCATTCACTAACAACCAAAATTTCAATTATTTTTTTTCCTTAGTTTTACCCACACCCTCATGGATTTGATGTTATGCCCTGCGCTACCCCACAATTTAACTCCATCTGCTAATGTGCATGAAACTATTAACATCAGAATTACATACACCTAGTTAAACTTCCTGTACAGTGCAGACAACGCCCTTGAACAGCAGAAAGTTACTGGAAGTTTCGTCAGACTGAGGAAGAAGCTTCCTCTTGCCTCTTCCCCTTTCAACTTCAAAGTTCAGAATTCTGTAGCTTAGGCATAATAACAAAAATTAAATCTCTTGGGTTAGTCTTAGCCGGTCTGAATATCATCCTTGCCACTTCCATACTAACAAAGTTAGAAGAATCCTAGAATCATAGCATGGCTTAGGGTTGGAATCAATCTTAAAGATTATCTAGTTCTAACCCCTCTTGCCATGGACAGGGATACCTTCCACTATACCAGGTTGCTCCAAGCCCCACCCACAGGCTTGAACACTTCCATGTGGTTTTTTGTTTAGGGCTCCTTCTCACCACCCCTCTCTCACACACAGTTTTCCAAGTCTATAGCCCAGGCTTCCTTTCTTCACGCCCAAATTCCTTCACTTTTTTCCTAATTTAAAGAAATCGTACATTTGAGAGTTCCAGTGAGAACTCAAAACAAGAACCGTCACTTTTATGGTGTTCTCTGAAAATAAAAAAATCAGGTCCTTTTGATTATTGTGCATACGTCAGTTCTGACATTCAATACAAATGAAAAGTGTCAAACACTGTCTAAAATCCTAAAATCTCTATTCCTCCTAGCTACAGCTGGAAGTGACAGTTGTCTCACTAACAATTTCACTCTTTGCTGCACTGAAACTGGGCAATCAAGGCACTAGAGGAAACTAAACAAGCAGAAAACTGATCCCACCACACAGAAGTATTTGCAGAGCTAGGTCCTTGACCACACTATTGCAGATCAGCACATGCACTGCAACAAAGGCAAGTATTTATTTATAGCCAGGACACCTTCAGTGCCAGTTAGCTATACGATTCGCTTAGTTGTACTGTGAAATTGCACTCGTATATGTCACAGTCTAGGCCTTACTTGATTCTTCTGGTTTCTCCCTTCCCTCAGATGCAGCCTCCCAGTCTGAACAGTGCCAGATGGTTAACATGACAAACCCCTTGCTTTGAATACTGTTTTGTTGGCTTCCACCTTCATTTCTTTACTATGTCAAATCAACTTCATAAATAAATGTAGCTGCTACACTTCCATAATACTTCCCCCCCCCGTCTTTCAGCATCCAGTTTTTCACATTATTCATGTTTTCAATCCTAAATTTCTGCCTTCATTTTTCTTATGCTGTTTTTAATCAGGTATTTCATTCCTATGTTGTCCAATTCCCACACCACCATCTAAAAGTCTTGCTAAAGCCTTCACCTTCATGCTCTACCAGTAGAGGAATTGCCCGTTCTCTTTCGCTGAGCACAAACACCCCTCCTGTTCTGCCTCACAGAAATATGATTACAGAGATGTTGTCAGTACGCTCAATCTGTTGCTATCTCTCTTCTACCAGGCTCATTAAAAAAAATAATAATTTACAGTGTTTAAATATATTTATACATTATAATGTTATAACAAGCAGCATGAGAACAACCTCAAATTTTTCCACTTACTTTGATGAAAGTGTCATTTGAGCAGGTGGCTAAAAGATATTGACCACTTCTGTTATTGAACTGGCAGCAATTGACCTGCTCTGAGTGCTCTTCATAAACACGCCTACATTGGCCTGTTCTTGAATTCCAGATCTAGACAAAATTGAAGGATGAAAAAGACTTTTAAATATGTTTAAAGTACTTCGTTTAAAAAAAAAAACAACAAATCTGTAAACTATGCTGAAATACAGATGAAGCCTTAAACCATTCTTAGCACTTCAAAAATGTTTCAAAAATAAAAGGAAAGCATATATATTTACACTTAGAAAAAAATAAGCTACAAGGGGAAAGGGCATAATTCAGATTAGAATCTTATAAATACTGTAATTTCACAAACATTTTGCTACAATAGGAAATAAAATTCCTACAAATAGAAATTAAAAACTGTAAATAATTCACATGTAACAAAAAAGAAAATGGAAAAAGAATTTTGGGTACATTCACCTCATGTTATAGATAGGACTGGACTCACGTCATGCTCTACTTAGAAAGAACCATCTAACAGAAATAAAATAAGTTGTAAAGCTGCATGATGTAAACATCAAGCATCTTTTATGTTTTGTAGTGGATGGAGCTTTTGTATTTCTTAATGGTGAATTATCCACGTAAGATTTGAGACAGTTAAAAAAACCCTTTAGTCTTCAGAATCTGCTCTACCTGATTTGGTTAAACTGAAATCAAAATTCTTAATTTGAAAAATTTGTCTGCTCTGAATTTCCTTACCTTCACTTTTTTGTCAGCAGAACAAGTTGCTACAAATTCACCATCTGCAGAGAAAGCGCAGCAAAGTATTTCGTCATCATGGGCACTTATCTCCAGAAGTCTCTCTCCACTTTCTGCTTTAAACACCTAAAACAATAGACAATAAAATCTGACAACTCACATAGAATTGTAAAATACAAATACAAGTCTGTTTTCTCTTAAACAGCTCTTTTTATAAAAGCTCTCCATAAATTTGATTTATTTTTGAAAGCATAATTTTAGGAAAATGAACATAGTAATTATAAAAATATTTAATGTGAGCTGCAATTTTGTAAGGGTGATAGAAATTATTAGAGAGAAAAAGTAAAAACTGGTTTTTAAAAATACTGCGTATGAAAAGTTTCATTAATGACTTTTCCTACACTTAGTCATTAAGCATAGCCCATGTCCTTTCTTAGTACTTTCTAGTAGTACCTGCAAAACACTGTATCTATTAACAAAATCTAAACTATTCTTCAAAATATAAAATCCAGGTGTATATATAGGTAATATCCTTTAGTGGAAAGTAATAACTTCAGCAGAAATTGATGATTCGGGGAATAAGCAAGGAAAAAGTTGTGAAGAATTCTACAGGATGATGCAAGTCTCAGTCTTGAGCTAGTCACAGGCAATAGAAGGACAGCGGGAGAAAAGTGTCACATCTTAATCAAAATCCCAACATTCTGGATCTGACTTTACAATGGTGAGGGGTGGGGTGGTGAGGAGGGAAATCAGGTCACCCTTTCCTCCTAGATTACATATTCTTAACTATTAAAAAATATCACAAGGCGTTCTTCACAGCAGCCTCCAGGATACCACAGTTCCCTGCTTTTTTCCTTTTTCATTGAACAGGAGTATCAGTGATAATGAAATGGTTAGTATTTATTCAAATAAGAACACAAATACTGAAGTAACAGGAAATGTACATTTACAGTAAATTCTGCAGAACACCTGCTCTTAATATAGGATTTTTTTTTATTTTATTTTACAGAAAAAGTAGGAATAGCTTGAAAACTAAAAAACTTAGGCCACTATTAGAAAAAAACATTAATAACTTCAAAGTTAAAGAATGCAAAAAAGGATTATTGCTAGTTTTCCTATTACTTCATCAAGAAAAATTTAGTTTATATGCAATCCACAGATTTTACTTTCTTGGGTAGAAAATGAAGATAAAAATAAGCAATCTTCTCTCAATAATGAGGACATTTAGTACAGAAACCCAGCACAGTAACTTCAGCACAGCATAAAATCAGTACACATCCATCAGGCAGGTCCTTAAGTGGATGCCATGATCATAATATTGTAGAAGCCAGCAAATAAAAAAATAAATAAAACCACAGTAACAATACATTAAGTAGCCAAATGAACAGCAGCTAAGCACCACTAATGTTATTACTTTAGTACTCAACTTATCAAGCATCCAAAACAACACCAAAGGTTTGCAGAAGAGTTGTTCTTTTCCCTTACCTTCGGCTGTCTGGAATATGGATACTTTACCAGGTTACTGGCTGATTGCTAGTTTTCTTGAAAGCTGGCTTCCTCTCCAGGCAGACTGCTGGCAAATTTGTATTAGTCACTTTCCTCTCTGTCTCTCTTAATCCTCTTCCTAAGCACTTCAGGCCCGTTTCCAATCTAATACTGTCCTCAGCTTCAGGATTTAATTTTTCTTCCCAGATTTCTCTCTTTTGCATAAGACAATTTACTAATTAAGCACTGAAGTTACATAATGTTCATTACTATCCCACAGAAATAGCAAACCTGTAACTAAAAGTCTTGGCATTTCTCAGTTCTATAAAGGTTTACTGTGACTGGAAATAACATTTCTGCAGGCAAATATTAAACATGCTGCGGTGCATTACTTAGGCTCATATTCATATATTCCCTGAAATTTGAGTTTAGCTTTCAGACTAGAAGATGATGCTTACTATTCTAATAACACAACTTGATGCTTATGTAAATAATACATAATTTTTAAGCATTTCTCTCTAGTATGTTCTAGATCCCTAATATCTCCACATAACAGCAAAAGAAGTGACAGGACTATTAAGAAATGTTATCAAATTGGTACACAGCATCTCTTTTCACTCACACATAGGTATCTTACCTGAAGTGTTTTATCAGCTCCACATGATGCTATTCTTTGTCTATCTTTAGAAAAGCAGGCATGGTAAACAGCATCTCTATGTGGACGAACAACCAGACGGTAGAGGTTTTTCAAGGATGTTTTATTTCTACAGGGTAAGACAGTTGATTTTAGACAAGTAGTGCCTTTCTATCATTCAAAATCTATAAAAAGATGGCACATTTTCACATCTTGAGCAGTAAGCTTTACAACAAACCAACCATCCCACTGTATCTTACCTCTCAGCCTTTATGATGAAGTAGTACAGGTAAAAACAAAAAAAACCTGAGTTATTATCACCCTCTAATAGTTACAGCTTAGAAGCAAAGAAAGATAATATATGCACAAGAGAGCAACATGTACTTTATGGGCAAAGCTGATACACTGCAAGACACAGCCTTCCTCATGATATTTTAATGCTCTGATATGTGCTATTTCCAAATATAAATTTCTTCATAAGAATTCTTGTTTCCTGCAGGTTTCCTTTTCAAGCTTATTAAAAAAAATTCGTAAATTTGTTTAGATCTTAATAAACTTACTTTATTTTCATATTGATGACTTAATTCCTGTCATTAGATACATATCATATGACTATAACTGCATTTCAGCCGGAGATTAAGCACAGAATCTAGCACACCTGAAATGAGTCTTGACTCACTTCAACAAAGAATTAGTAGCAATTATAATCATCCTGTTTAGCCAGATCTTAATACCGAAAGTCACTGTAATAAGGTGATTTTGGTGATGAATAGATTGTTACAAGATTATTTTTTTTCCCTAGAGTAAAAATGAATCTATGCACTTCAAGTTTTTATTGTTATCAGTTTCAAAATTCAAGCTTAGCATTTAAATATTGGATAAAACATCTCAAAGAAAGGAGCTTCACTGTAGAATGAAAGCGATTTTTCACTGCAAAATACTGACTCATCTAAGCCAACTATTTTTTTTTCTTTTGCATATTTTAATAAACCCAAAATTGCTGGTCAAAAGAGCAGCATATTCACCTACATATCCTACAAACCATTTTGGGAACCTTGCCCTAGGATTGGAGACAAAAGCATCTGTCTCTGTTCTGGTGATTTCAGTCATGTTCTTCAGTGTAAGTTTCCCACACCAAAGGTGAAAACCCTGAAGTACCTAGAGATTTACTTCTCTGAACTGTGCAATTTCCAGGAGTTTTTGTTAGAATTCTGTTAGCTATGCAAAATGAAACTACCAAATATTCAAAGAGAAGACCTGAAATTCAAGTATGCCTGGATTAACCCACCTAGTTATTACCATATGCCCTGGTTTCAGCTGAGATAGAGTTAATTTTCTCCCTAGGGACTGGTGCAGTGCTGTGTTTTGGATTTAGTCTGAGAACAATGCTGATAACACACTGATGTTTTAGTTGTTGCTCAGTAATGCTTACCCTGATCAAAGACCTTTCAGTCTCATGCTCTGCCAACTGAGGAGGGGAACAAGTAGAGAGGAAGCAGAGATGGGACACCTCACCCAAACTAACTAAAAGGATATTCCATACCACATCATGGCCAGTATATAAACTGAAGGGAGGCACTCGGAAGGCCCAGATTGCTGCTCAGGATGGGCATCAGTCGGCAGGTGGTGAGCAATTTAATTGTGCATCACTTGTTTATTCCTTCTTCTTTCTATTTTCTATTATTATTGTTGTTGTTGTATTATTATATTTTACTTTAATTTCAATTATTAAAGATTTATTTAAATAGGAGAAATGTCAAGATTGGATAGAGATTACAAAGCCTTTTCGTATTTCCCATCTCACTACTTTCAAAAACTTTGCAAGTTAACACAAATGCTCTGTTTTTTTAAAGCGTACATTGTACTAGAAAACCTAAAAGCATACTGTAACATAAATAAAACTTGCACTACAATTCTAACTTTTAAAAAGTATTTAGAGAAATTCCAACGCTTTTTATGAAATTATTTTCATCTTTGTATAGTTATTTACAAATATTTAAATAGGAACAATCATTGAATACAGAAGTAAATAAATTCCTCCATTTTTATATAATTATTACTAATCTGTGGCCTTACATATCCGGAGTTCCCCTCCTCCAACAAGTTCTTTAAAATTATTTCTATTTCTTTTCCCAGGAAAAAAAACAAAAACCCAACAACATAGCAGTTCTAAGAAGGTGCTTATATTAGCCATACATTGTGTTGTACATTAAATGATTTTCTTGCATCAAAGGATCAACATATAAGCAGGTGGACTGCAGCTACTTACATCCATTCCAAATAAAATGCTCCTGTTTCTCTCTGAGCATGTAGCTTGGCTTGCTGATACACCTCTGATGTCTCTGGTTGGCAAAGACCCAGCTGTATAATGTCAGGAAATGGCTGCCGTCCAAGGAGGTGCCCATTTAAGGACAGAAATTCCTGGAAGTTCTCACGTACTGCACTATCCTATGTACAGAGCAGATAATATCTGATATCACAGAAGAGGATTTATTTCCTAAGTCCCCTTTGAGGTTTTTTTTTTTCATTTTCCATACAGCTAATATTCTTACAGAAGTACTTAATTCTATTTTTCTATTTAGTTTTATTAGCAAGTACGTATGACAGACTGAAATGTTTCATTATCCTGTTCAGGAAAGCATATTATCCTTATTTTTGAAACAAAGAATACTGGTGACAGCGATTTACTCAATAAGCAGTCAATATAAGAGACTGTTCCGAGTGGCCAACAAAATTCTACATCTCAAAAGCAGACTGCTATATGTACCCACCATTAGCCACTGCTCTCCACCTTAGTTACTGAGCTCCATGGTCAATTACTTGGGCACACACACTGAAGTTACAACTAAAACTGAGAACTAAATTTTCTTAATTTTTCTCTTCTCCAAATTACAGTTTAAATTAGTACTGGGTTTTATGTTTCAGGTTTTTAAACTTTCTACATATCTGCCATATATACATGCATACAACAAAATGCAACTACAGAATAAAAAATAACGTATTTGTAACAGACTGATCATTTACCTTTTAGTATCATACCTTTTGATCCAGGATTGAACTATATTCTACATATTCATGAATCAGATGAGCAGGCCCTACCAATTCAGTTTTAGCTTTAATCCAATCTAAAGAAAACATAAGATCATGGAGTTCCTACAAGAAATAAAAATTCAAGTTCAGAGCATAAGTTTCACAACAGAATCTACTTAAGAGGAAAAAGAAAAGCACAGGAAATACATTAGGCATTTAATATGCTTCAGTTCAACTGAATAACTTAGGCAATTTCCTTCTTTCATGCATCTTAATCAGGTATGGAAATTCTGGGTATAAAAGACTAAGCTTGTTATTTAAGGGCTGCTCTTTGATACAGCTAGTCAGAGAAGGCATGGGGGTACAAAGCAGAACTTGACTTGCAGCACACAAGACCTAGTTTAAGATAAAACTCTGAAAAAACTTCTTCTAGCTCAGACTAGCAAAGATCACTCTGCTAATACTGATCTGTTGTTCTTCCTAACAGATACTGAATTTGGATTTAACAAAAAAAAAAAATGTTATAGTTGCATTTAACTTAGAAAAAAAGAAGGTTATTTAAAAGGCAATCTGAAACTGCAAACAGAATTGTGACAATAGAACATTTCATTTGGAAGGGACCTACAATGATCACCTAGTCCAACCGCCTGGCCAATTCAGGGCTGACCAAAAGCTAAAGCATCTTGTTAAGTTCATTGCCCAAATGCTTCTTAAAACAGGCTTGGGGCATTGAACATCCCTCTAGGAAGCCTGTTCGAGTGTTGGACCACCCTCTCAGTAGAGAAATGTTTACTAATGTCCAGCCTAAACCTCCCCTGGTGCAGCTTTTAAGCATTTTCATGTGTCCTATCCCAAGGAGAAGAGATCAGAACCTCCCTCTCCACTTCCCCCCCTCAGTAAGCTGTAGAGAGCAATGAGGTCAGCCCTCAGCCTCTTTTTCTCCAAACCAGACACTTCCAAATTCCTCAGCTACTTGTCAAAGGCCAGTCTTTCCAGCCCCCTCACCAACTTTGTTGCCCTCCTCAGCATGCATTCAAGGACCTTCATATCTTAAATTGTGGGGCCCAGAACTGCACACTGTAGTTGAAGTGAGGCTGCACCAACACTGAGTACAGCAAGATAATCACTTCTCTTGAGCAGCTAGCTTTGCTATCTTTGATGCACCCCAGGATGCAGTTTGCCCTCTGGGCTGCCAGCACACACTGCTGACTCCTGTTGAGCCTGCTGTCAACCAGCACCACCAGATCCCTTTCTGCAGGGCTGCTGTTCAGCCACTCCTCTCTCAGTTTATACTTGTGTCCATTCTAGGTGTACAATCCAGCATTTGGACTTCTTGAATTTCATCCCATTAATCGCTGTCCAATCCTCCAATCTATCTAGGTCCCTCTGAAAGGCCTCTTGTCCCTCAAGAGAGTTAACAGCACCTCCGAGTTTAGTACCATCATCAAACTTGCTAACGGTGCATTCAACTCAAAATCGTTGACAAAAATATTGAACAGAGCTGGCCCTTAAATTGCCACCTGAGGAACACCAGTGTATCCTCTCATCTCACAGTTGGATGACTTATCCAGAAGGATGCTGTGGGGGACAGTATCAAAAGCCTTATTAAAATCCATTAAAAAGCTACATCTACTGTAGTTAAGCCTGGGTTTTCAAGAAAGGTTAGAGAAGATTTCTTAGCAAAGCTTCTTAAAAAGGAAAAGAAAAATACAAGCCATTATGATACAAAATACAAAAACTTCTTAAGAACTCGTTGAAAAGATAAGACACAAAAGGTAGAAATATACTAGTTTTCATAACAGACAGTATCAGTGGAGTGCCTAAAGGACTTTATGTTGAGTGTTTACCTATCTGTTCCAAAGCCTGAGAGAAGAAAGGTTCAAGTGAGAAAAAGCCAGGGAGAAAGGCTACGTGGGTCAAGAAGGAAAAGAGGGCACTAGTCAGAACTCACCTTCTGCATATTGGCACCTGCCATATGGTATGCTAGGAAGTTGTACCAGTACATGCAATCCTCTTGAGACGGAACAGGTGTATTAAGTTTGTAATATTTCTTGTACTGATTTACGATGTTTTTATGTAGTTCCTGCAATGTGAATCAAAACACTTAACTATCAGTTAACACTATACCAAGGTATGGATTAGTTTCAGTATTGAGAAAGTATTATTAATATTATACTGTATATAGTTTTGAGGAATAATATTATTTCTCAATTGTAGTACATTAACTAATAAAACAAGAAAAGCTTACTTTCCAAAACTGTACCTAATTTGTCATTTAAAACTTCTCCAGAAACAGTCTCTGGATATCAAAAGACAGAAAAGCAAGCTGTTAAACTTCCCTCTCAGGCAGAGAACAGCTATCAAATCACTCTTCACATTAAATGTGGATAGCTGACAAAAAAAGACCCTTCCATATACAAATCTAAAGCAAGTGTAATAACTTGCCTTTTCTTCATATCTTTTTGCCCTGTCCTTTAAAGCCAATAAATTTATTTGGTACAAGTTATAGGTCCTCTCCCTGAAAGTACTGCCTTAAACTGAAAATAGCATTTCTCTGTATTGAAGAAGAAATTTGCTATTCTGGTAGGCTCTTGATGGATTTGGAATTATCAGTGGGACATTCCATCTCCTGCTGGAAATGTCTTGACAGAAAAATTAAGGATATAGAATCTTCTCTCCTTTTAGTTTCTTAGCTCCAAATGGAATCATCAGGAAATCACTCCACAGTTTCAAGTTGAAAATAAATTGTTTTAGTTAGGCAGCATTAAGTTTAACTGCATTGTGGACCTATTCTATGAACCTACTCTGGAGACTATGTAACAAAGCAACATTTTCTGAAGAATGCCTAGGTTTGGAGAGTAAAGTGAATAGGTCAGTCAATACCCTACCTGAAGCTGATTGCGATTCTTCTCTGTAAGAAAGTCGAGCTGAAGATCATGTAAATAATAATGAAATGACTTCCCGTTACGATCACAGAACAATAGCGATTTGTTAACAAATTCCTGTAGTATATCTTCAACTTCTTCAGTTTCCATATCCCAAAGAATACAGAGAACCTAAAAAAAGCACATTAAGACAAAAAAGAATCAGAACTAAGGGGAAATATGACTTGCATGAATATCATAACAGGCTACCAATTAGCTGACAACAAAACACATGCTAATAGATATAGATATATTACCATTTGTAATAAATTCAGTAACTTACCAATTCTTCCATACCAAACTACAGAACAGATAACACAAGTTAACCCATCTTTTGTGTGTTTGTGCTGATTTATGGTGATCCTGTCTTTTTCTTAAATGAAACAAATTTCACAAAGCAGTTTTTAAGCCTTTAGAGAGCTCAATTACAATCTAATTTACAAGCTGTATATGGAATGCACATTAAACTTCAACATTATGAATACATTTGTTCAGTTGCAATTTTTTTGTTTCACTACTGACAATAAACGTCATGATGCAATAATGGACCTAACCTACCTGATTTAGCAAATTACTATTAAGTTACATACAGCATAAATTATATACAACAATTACAAATTATATGCATTCTTTAAAGTTATTTTTTGTACCTCACTAAAAATGCTGAGATTTCTACATTGCTGATATTACCTTAGTAGGTACTTTAACATCTTTTGGGAGGATAGAGAGGTCTTTATAGTAGTCCTTGTAATTGTCATTCAGTTGATCAACGCTTATGGACATTGCTTCATCAAGGGCTTCATAATCATAAGAAGAAGATTTTCTTATTCTTTTAAACTGCTTATTCTGCAGCTGTTTGAGATAGTATTCCCAGCGACTAGGGAAGTCTCTTAACAATGCACCTATCAAGGATATCACAAGAGGAGAACCTGAAGGAAAAGATTAAATTAATCTTAGAGGTTTTCAGGAACACAATCCCATGGTTAGTCAAGAGGCTGAATAAATCAGATCATTTTCCCAATATGTTGATTAAATTCTTGAGGTGTGGAGGACAAACAAAACATGACATCTGGAAACTCAACAAAATCAAGTGTAATTGGGGATCAGGGAGATGATACTCTGAAAAAAAACTGCCTGCAAATGAATATGAAACACTCCTATTTAGTTAAAAAGTATTTACACAGCATTTCTGTTTTACTTAAGGTGCACAGTATTAAAGCGTGTCCACTCCTCCATTTTTAAGTCAAAACCTAGAAGAAAAACATACATTCACCACTAAATGATATGTTTAAGAGTGGTAAGTATACCTTTGCATTCTCTTACAAGGCAGTTAGCTTGTTCTGGCAATTCTGGTATTTTCATATTCACAAATAGGGATAAAATCTCCAGTCCTTTCTCATGTGCTAATCCACTTTCCACATGAACCTCGTATTTATTGCCTAGACATAGAAACATGGGGAAAAAAAACCAACAAAACAAAACACAAAAAATCCTATGAAATTGAGAGTATTTTCCAAGCAAAATCTGGAGCAAAGGACCTAGCTCATGATTTTTTGTATAGTTTTTTATATGGTTAGTACTGAGAAGACTACAAATTCCACTATCAGAATCAAGTTTGCCTTATAGAGACAAAAAAATTAACTATAATCTAAGAATTAGAAATGCATTATGGGCACATTGTAGCACTGACTACTTAATAGTATAATCACCCTATAGCAGCAGTGTCGCAGAGGTTAATTTATCCTGTTGAGAATCATTGCACTCTTCAGTGTAGACATACAACTTTCAAGGTAACATATAACATTTTCTTCACAAAGAGCATAAAGTCTTACAGGGCAAAATTTTAAAACTTGTGCACAAGTTGACAGACACAGATTTCACTAGATTCTTTAAAAAAAAAAACCAAAAAACAGAGGTACAAATTGCATACAAATACACACAAACCCCATGGTGCAGGACAGAAAGCTGTTCCTTACCTGCCACAGCATCTGTCACGCTCCTGTCCCTGCTGGTGATAAGAACCTGACATTGATTATCAAATGCTTTTAATACCCAGGAATCCCAAACATCATCCAGGATCAAAAGAGATCTAATGCAAGAAGAAATATTGCAAATTTCAGATCAGCTATTAGTGCTACAATACAGTATTACATCTTAATAATGAAAGAAAATTTTCAGAATTTACAAATGTATCACTGAATAAATTCTTTATATAAATAAGTAAATTATCTTATTCCTCTTATGAAGGAATTGTCTTGGATGCTGGGGTTCTTTTTACATAAGCAACATTTTATAGTGACTACCTATTCAAATACTATAGCTAGTCACATTTCTAAGTTACTATAAAGTATCTCACCAGAATAATGTACCTGCCTGTATCTAACAGAGAAGTTACTCAAAACTGGTTTTAAAATGGTCCAAGGGAGTAAGAAGTCAAAAGGATTGGCTAGCAAGTAGATTTATGAAACAAAATAGCAGTTATTTGCATTCTGTGCATTTTGTGGAGGAAAGAAAAGTTACTGAAACCAAATCTTACAACTTGTTTACATGTACTGCCCTTTTTTGGTCTTAAGGAATGGAATTTTCAAGCTACACCCGTCTCTAGTTAAATTGTCCAATTGTCACTGAAGCATGCCAAGACATTTTTCTACAGCTAAATGATGCCTACGACATCAGTGATTACAAATTAGGATTTTATTCTTTATGAAGGATACACATTATGCCACATTTTCGAAGTTGCATATGTCTTGGATACCCATATCTCATTTTTCTACAGTTTCTCTATTAACGCTTTTTGATAAATCAAAGGGGTTTATGTAAGTCAGTATTTTTGAAAGTTTTAACAGGAATGCCTATTAAAGAATTAAATTTCTAGAACTACTCATAGCTTCACCCTGAATAACACTTCCTAATTATTTACAGTAGAACAGGAAAAGGGGAAGCAAGAAGAGTTAGGAAGTTGGTATTAAAAACAAAAATACACACCAGAGAGACAGGTAAGCACAACATAGACACCTTAGACGATTAGACCAAAGCTAATCAGCAAAGTTTTATCAGTTAAAAAAATAGTGGTTTATTCTATTGACATCACCTGTGATATTTGCGTAGCATCAGCAAACGAAGACGATCTTTAGCCTCCTCAATGTTAAGTGGTGGTCTCTGTGAAAGAGTGGAGTCATGTTCTAATCTACTGCAGAGATTCTGAAGTTTTATTAGGAGTCCTGCTTTATCCTGTTTTCCAACAGAAACCCAGTGAACTCCTCCTGGAAAATAACCTACCAAGAAAAGCAATATTAATCATGACACACACTTAATATCAGAAATATTTAACAGCAGCTTACTATAGCAATCAATAACTCAAGTTCAATTAAAATATAAAAGTTTATAGCCTATTGGAAACCAGACTTACAAATTCACCATTAACACAGAAGGATGGTTCGACAAGACCACTATTTTTCACAGAACAGGTTCTATAGGGCAAGTTCCCACAGAGAATTCACACCATCACTGATGCTGTCACCCCTCCTCTCTATATGCCTTCCTGCCTATCCCTTTACAATCCCTGCCACATTCATCTTCCTAGCAGTCGGACTTAACATTTACTTTTATAACGTTCTACTACTGCAGGAGTTCAGAGTTTGGTATGTGAACATCATCCCAAAACAGTGAACAAGAAGGCATCTAGAAGAGTCAGGTGTAGTAGAGGATGCTGTAGTCTCTATCTCTAGATCAAGTTTTCTAACGCCCAAGTCCCTCCTTCTCCTCAGTGTCCTATAGTGGGGGAAGAATAATCATTAAATGGTTTCACTTCTGATCTGCTTTAAGCTAAAGTTATACTAGTGTAATCAATCCACAATTGCTTGCCATTATAAAAATATATGCAAAAGTTAGAGCAAGATTTTTTAAACTCATGTAACAAGGAGAACAGTCTAAGGACTTAATGAGCAATGCCCAAAATTAGATATGATGCTTCTACTCTCATAAGTCAAAGCAGAATCCAAAGTAAAGAGCTATTCGGAATCTTTTCTCATAAATTAATAAAAGACTTAGCGACGTAGAGCACTCAATGATTATGAAAGCTGTAAGTTGCAAGGAAACATTTCAGAAGCACCTATGGAATTTAGAAACTTAATTCCTAAATTACTTTCAAGATTACACATGATAATTCACCATGTATGTCTAATACACATACACCTTTAGTCATTTTTATACAAAATATACACGTTTTTCTAAAAGTACCTTCCAAGAGATGATGATCCCTTAAAGCTTCTGCTGTTAAGACAGTCTTCCCACAACCTGCCATTCCATAAACTGTGACCCAGCCCGGATCACTTCCCAAGCAGCACAGCTTCTGTTTAATAGCATCTACCAGTTCTGGGCGAGTGACAAAAACAACTGGTCTCTGTGGTACACCTCCTTCACAGAGAATTGTCTTAACTGAAGTTAAAAAATGAGAAACATGAAAATAAGAAGTAACTTCAAACCAAACTGAACAACTCCCCACCCCAACAACACTACCCGCACCTCATGTCCCATACAAATGTTCAAAAAAACTACTCAACTCACAGCACCAAATACAGAAAAAATACTGCTTTTTAGAAATATATTACTTAACAGGCAACTAACCTCCCACTTACAGTAGTGTTCCAATTATTAACTACATACAAGGCAAGCTAGTTACATCAATCCCTAGAAGTGAAAAGATAATTAACAGCTCCAGTAGAAACTGTGGTAAACACGACAGCTCTGCTATACCCAAAAATCAAGTCACTTTCTCAGCCAGAAGTTACTGATGCATGGATGCAGCAGAAAAGAAAGTGTGCTTTGTAAGGCTTTTACTTAGTAATTAACAACAGCACAGCACTGCGGCTTAAGCAAGACTTCCTTTCATTTAATCTAAGATAGCATGACTTGCAAAGGAGCAGGTAAAGCATAGCAGGAAAGAAAATGTGCACTTTATCACAAAGCAGCCATACGCAGTGCCGTATTATACTGATAAATTCTGGTAATTCTTACTTAGGTAATCAAAATTCCACATGCCTATGATACTTCTTAAAATGTAGCGTGCCAGTAAATATGGCAGTTATTCACATACAGTTAGACAGCTCTTCCCACTAGAAACTACCAATTTATTTCATGTCAGTCAAAGATGATACAGATGACAAAATGGGTAAAAGTTGGGAATTTATGTAGGGTAACTAAAACATCTGGTGGAGAGAATTAACAACCTAATAACTAGATCAGCTATTGGAATGTAGGCTGAGATACTACAGACCTCTCTTCAAGATAATCATCAAAATTTTGGAGGCTACAATATTTTACGTTAAATTCAACTTCAATATATACAGTAAATCTTTCTTTCACATACAACAAAAATGTTACAATTTAGAGAAAATTGCGAGAGCTTCAGGTTTCCCTCTTTTAAAATACACATTAATTATATGAACATTTTCCAGATAACCTACAAAAGTCAACTGTTGTTAACCTGCCTGCCATATTAAATATATGAAATACAGGAAAATACTACTACTACTACAACTACTACAACACCAAAACAAATGAACACACCAACTACTCCTTTTTCATTGGAACAGGTATTACAGTCACTTAGGAAGGAATAAAAAAATGCAACTTGTCTTCACTTTCATGCACAGGGATTGCTGTAGTTACACTGACCGTGTGAAGTCATTCCATCCATCGAACTCTTTCTGTTACCAGAGGAGATGGCAGGGATGCCGTCCTGAAGAAGTGCAGCAAGATCACTGTATCCTTCATGAAGTAGTGCATTATAGAATGATCTATATGAATTATTATCTTTTGTAAGAATAATGTTTATTAGCATTGCTGCTCGCTCCTTCTGTGTATTCTAGGGAATAAAAAAAAACACCCCCAAACCCAACAAAACATTAAAAGAGGTGTTATATAGAACTAAGAGACCTTAGAACTTGTCTAATCTGTCACTCTGTCAATTATACAGTTTATAGTTCCAGAAACAGCCTTCAACTTGACCGAGCCCTTAATTGAAAACTATGAAGTGCAATAAAAACTGCATGCTAAGCATATGTTTAAGAATTTCCTCAATCCAGAAACGAGACAGACAGAAACTACTATTTTTAAAACAATGATATAATGCATGAGTATACTAGGAAGATAAAAAAACAGCGAGAGACAGTTCTACCTGTTGTTTTACTCTCTCCTCCTCCTGTAATGTTAGCACTTCATCAGAAATCATACGATCCATAATATAGGAAGTCTTGATGTCTTTTTCCAATGCTTGGCGATTCATAAGTAAATAATTTCTACTCTTGACATCCATATTTCTTCAGTGTGAAAAATAGAAGAGGAGGAAGAACCAGAACATAACTTACAAGTACAAGGAAAAAAGTTTTAAAACAGCTTATGAATTCTTGTTTTGAACTCATAAAAAGTAGCACAGCATCTGCATTAGTGGAAGACAGAGTGAATCTTCAGGCAAGCTCATATTACAAACTGCAGAGAGCTAAAAAATTTAGTTGCTTTTTTTACCTTCTGCCTTGATAAAGAGACTTGCTTACTTGCTTATAATTAAATATGAATTTAATTATACTGTTTATGACTCAGTAGTCTAGCTCAGCTAAACAGTACAGTAGCATTGTGAAAATACTGGGAAAATCTAATACTCTTTTTCAACAGAATAAAAAAGGTGTATTAAAAGTTAAATTGTAATAGTTCACAAGCTACTGTGGATATTAACAGTATTCTTGAAACACTGTTTAGATGCCATATGCTATCGTGTTCAATAAAACTATACAGCTGAGTGTTGCTGTAATTAATCTGGCTACAATATTTCTCTGATTGCTCCACTTGGACACATATAAAGTGGGTATAAAAAGCATTTCAATCTTTAACAATTATTACACTCATACTAAAACTTCTGTGCTCACTACATGAAGTTTTCATTTAAAAAGCAGGTATGTACTACTAATTCTGAAAAAAAGAAGAAAATCTGAGTCGCTTTCCACATTTCTATGAATTTATGTTGATGAACACTTGCAGACCTAAAGAATCGCAGCCTGTGCAGTCTAGTATTCTAGGAACTTCCTAAATGTCTCCATGAAAGAAATTTTCTCCCCACCCACTACATCCCTCAAATTTTTTAAGTACTTGGATCATGTGAGTGGGACAACAGGATGAGAAAGACAACTGACCTCATGGCCGAAATCACTGGGCAGAACTACAACAGAAAATAAATATCCAGTATACCAAAACCCATGAGATAAACTTGATGCTGTCTCCAAGTTCAGGACTTCATACAGGTACACTCACATCTTGACACATGATAGAAGATGGAGCACTCAACACTGCCAGTGACTGAGCCACACCTTCCTTGTCAGCATTTGATGCCCAACTATAAACTTGCATTCTTCCTCTCTGTCCTTAAAAAACAAGTGCCTGAAGAGGAGAAAAATACTGCCTACTACACAAAGGTTTTCTAGAAGTGATCAGCTGTGAGTTCCAAATGATCTCCCCGATCACACAATCCTGCACAATGACCAAAGGCTCCATAGGCAATTGCAAACTTCTCCACGGAGCAACTACAAAGCTGCCTGCAAATGCGCTCAATTTCTTCATTCCTTCCTTCGGGAGCCGGGTAGATGCAGAACAACTGCCTTTGGAGCAGCCCACGCCGGAGCGCCTCTTTCGCCGTACTCACCGAATAATCTATTTTCACTGAAAATGATGTGATTAGGAAAGTCTTACACCCTCCCCTGACCCCACCGCACCGGAGCGGAGACAGGAAGGCTCCCCAGTCGAGAAAACGTTCAGGTTAAAAATAAATAACTAAATGATAATTAAGCCACCAGTGAGGCAAATACAAAACAAAAGCACCTCGCGAACAAAAACCAAAGGCTTACCTCAGATCCAGACACGCCTCGCCATTACCAGCCGCAGGGAGAACGAAACAGAAACCGGAGCGGTCAAACCAACCCCCAGCCGGGACAAGGAGCTCTGCCCGGCAGCTACCGCAACCTGCCCCCGGGTCAGGGGAACAAGCCGTCTCTATGGCACACAGCTCGGGGCCGCGGGATGCAGTCAGCCGCAGTCCCGCCCTACCTTGCCCGTCTGCTTCCCTCCCCGCCGACTCACCTGGCTGGCAGCGCGGCCGTCAGCTGCCGCCGGCAACAACTTCTGGCCTCACCCTGAGAAGTCGCTACCCCGCAGGGAGGAAGCAGCGCTTCCTGACTACTTCCTCCTTCCGGGCCCGGGGGTGGGATAAGGGCCGACTCGGCCCACTCCCCTCCGCGGCAGCCGGCAGCCGCGGGAGCAAAGCCCGGCGCGCCGGCGCAGAGCCTCCTTTGCTTCGGCGGCAGCGGGAGCGTGCCTGACGTGGCGGGAGAAGCTTCCAGTCGCTCCTAACAGCTCTGACGGGTGGGGCGAGAGGCGCTGGCCCGGGACAGAGGTGTAGCCGCGGGGTGTGTGAACTTAGTCACTGCAGGGTAGAACGGCCTCTTCGCCCTGCAACTGGGGCCGGAGGAAGCCTCCAGGGTACGGAGAGTGTCCGCGGTGGGGCGGGGTGCCCGGCTGCTGAGGGAGGGGGAACGGCAGCTCTAAGCGCTGCAAGGCGGTGGCGTCGTGGAAGAATGGTGATACCGGGGCTGGGTGGTGTCCTGCAGGCCTGCTCCTGGGCTGTGGGAGTTTCCTGGAAGCTTGAGGCGGAGGGAAAGCCGCAGTCGGTCTCTTTCGGTGCCCTGGGCCGGGAGCAGGCAGGGCAGGAAGAGGATGAGAGAGGCTCGGGGGCATCTGTGGGAGCTTGTCTGTCCCCAGTGCACGGGGCTGAGCACTGAAGTTGTCTTTTTAAGGCTGATTTGTTGCTCCTGTATTAAACTATTTCCCTACCTACCATTCAGATCTCTTAAATTTTAGCTTCGTTATACGTGCTCTCAATCCCGAAGGTGTTTTAAATGTTAACAACATATTTTTGATTTGTGTTTGGGTTTTTTTTGGGGGGGGAAGAGAGCCAGAGGTGGTTTATTTCCTACAGGCCAAGGTCAGTGCACACTTCCTAGTACTGACTTTCAAACAGCTCTAAGCTTCGTGCCCTGTGACAGATTAGATTTTAAACAATGCCTTTTACGCCTGTGTGTGACTATGTAAGTATCTCTAATGTTTAAATAGTCGTATTTTGACAAGTAACAAAATGGTGGCAGAAAAGCACAAAGTTTTTGTCTCAGATTGTGCTAAACCGAATCCACCAAGGCTCTGGTCTATTTTGAGCAGCATGGTGAAAGAATTAGACTTAAAAATTCCACTGCCTCCTTCTTGGTTGATTAGAACATGAGGTTGTGTACTCTTTGAAACTGGAGATTCATATTGCTAGAATTCTGTTCAGACCTTCAAAGATGAAATTATGGCTTCCCTTTTACCTAGGTGCAGTGTTTAAATCATCTGTATTTTTCTATTAACTGAAGTCTGTGGCTTTATGGATGACATGAAATCATTACAACAGATTTCTAAGTTAAAGTTTGATTTGCAATCCCATTTTTTAAAATGAGAAAATTCATTTTCCCATTTAAAGTGGAGTAGATAATAATTTAAGAAAATCTACAAGTAAAACAGGATAGTGAAATTGCTGATGAAATAGTGATGAAATTGTGATGGTAATAAACTATAAAAAGAAATATGCTTTCAGTCCTTGTAATTTTTAAATATATCTTGAAGATGGCTTACTGTATAACAGGTGACATATTTCTGGAAATGTAAAAATAGCTAAAGTTTGAGAAGTCAGCTCAGTTTGAGAAAATATGAAAGTGGTGCTCTATAGTATAGAAAACATTTCCATAGTGTCTTATGAAAGTATTATGATACTTCACAGAAGTTGATATAACTAGAAAACATAGTAAACACTGCAGGAAACTTTTTTGGGTGTAACTAAAGGGCAAAATATTATATTTGAGGATATTTAGAAGTAAGTAGTCCTATTTGGTTTTGTTTTTTTCCCTAGAACTCTTTTGCTTCTGCTTGTTTTAAAACACAAAATGTCTGAAGTTAAGCAGAGGAATAAAAGTATTTCTTCATCCAAGAACAATGAAGGTTCACAAAAGGGTGAGACACCAAGTAACTGTGGGAAGCTGGTAAGTTCCAGGACCAGCACTAATCGGAGTTCCTTTTGCATGGACTCACGGACAAGCTTGAGCATGATTTCCCTTGCTGTTTGCCTGGTGCTGACCTGGTAGGTAACCTTCTAAACTGGATTTTAATGTTTTCTTTTGTATTCCATACTGTTAAATCATGGGCAATATGATTAGTTACATTTCTTAAAGTTGTAAGGATCAAGGAAGGAATGGCAGTACTCCCAAGTGTGGAAGCATCAGTGTACGGTAAGAAAGTATAGAAGCTCGATCTGTTCCATCATGCTGGAAGTTTAAAGTTGCCTTGCTCATGAATTCTAAATACCTGCTTTGGAGACTACATCTAACTGTGAAGAGCAACTTTATCTGACAGTAAGTACAACAAGGCTCATTTGGGAGGTAATAAATAATTCAACAGTAGAAGTGAAGTAGGGTTTTATGTAAATAATTTGCACAGCAGGATGGTAAATTGTTCATCAGGTGGAGTCTTCAAATAAAGGTCAAATATCTTTGTAAAGGATGTTTTAGAAGACTTTAGCATCAGTACCTTAGTTCCATCAGAAACTAAGCTTCATACAAAAATGGTTAAATTCTCAGAACTCCAGGACAAGAAATTAGCCCCAATTATTAAACTTTATCTTAATTTTCAGATTGACATCTAAAATTTGTTCTTGTTTTCTGCTTATATCTGGTTTGAATGCATCTAACTACCGTTAGCATTTTAGCTTTTACTAACAATCTATATAGAATATTTTGGATCTTTTGAAACATCTAATTGCTATTCAGTATACTAATAAATATCAACTTATGGAAGCACAAGTATTTTAAGTAAACTCTGTTATTCTAGGTAAAATTGTTATGACTGTGAGGACCCCTCCATAGTCTACAATAAACCTTGTTTTGGGATTGACAACCCTCTAGCAAAATTTGGGGTGTTAGCTTGTTTGTCTCGCTTCTTTTTTAACTGGACAAAGTACTTTCATTTACTGTGAATTTAGGAGCTTTCTAAGCTGTATCTAGAATGTAAATAAAGTACAGGGTTGAGGTCTTTGTTGTCTTCATCATAACAGTAGCTATACAAGCTTTGCTGCAGTGCACCTTATGATCTTGGATGGTTGCGGTTAAACAACATAAGAGTTAACCAGCCTACAGTCCAAAGGCTTCTGTGCATTATTTTATGATGCTTTGCAAGAAAGTCCAAATTAACTTTGTGTATTTTATATCCATGTTAGATTAGATTAAATAATACTGTATCAATAACATGTATTGTAAGATGATGTATTTTGAGCATGTAATGCCCTCCCTATGTCAGCTGTCTTATTGGACATCTTTCCTGTTTGAATGGCATACAGTATAAGAACAAAGCACATCTATGGCTGTTGCCTTATTTTTCTACTGCTATAGGTGTGTGTGTATATATACATATACATAAATATAACTTCAGTACAAAGATAGATCAACTTCATTAAATTCTAGTTTGTTTTTTTTTTTCTCTCATGTATTGATCTAGCAAATTCTGTGAACACAAATCCCTGCAGGAACAGACTGCTGTGAATCAGGTCCCAGAACACTTAATATATGCTACTTCTATAATTTTGTTTACTATTTATTTACTTGCACTTTGCAGGTTCCTGTTTCAGCAGTCAGGTCAATTTGCTGTTATGGAAAAAAAGTATACTTTCTTACAGCAAGAAGCTGAAAAATTCCTGGATGTGGAAAATAAAGTTAACTTAATGTCTGAAAAGGTAAGCAGTAACATCTTAATTGGATAACCTCTGGTGATTATATGCCATTGTTTTACTTTTCTGTCATTTAGGTAAACTTAACTGACTGTCTTTAAAGAAATTTTCGTTAATGTATTCTACTTACCTGTGAATAGGCCTTGGAGAGTATTTCATGTGACTAAATGTGTCAGTTTGTACCATTGTTCAAGTATGTGAATATAGCGGTTGTATCTCGGTATTATTTTTTTAGACACTAAACTATTTTCAGAAACTTGATTTATGCATACTTCATTCTACCAGTACTGTCTTGTGTATAATTTTAAGATACATAGTTTTGAAGAAAATGGATAGGAATTTTTATGTAGTAGACCTTCATAAAAACATGAAGACATAATGAAGTGACAGAAGTAATTTGTGTTTCTATTTTATTTTCCTATCTGCTTGTGACATTATCAAGTGGAACACTTGGGCTGGCTGCTGAATTATTTTGCAGATAATGATGGGAGAACAGCATGACTTATGCCAGTGAAGTTTTAGTACTGAGCTTGTAGTGATGTCATTTATACATGATGTGATGTGGTTATTTATATACTACACATTGCAAGATGTTGCATGGGATTTACATAATGTGATATATTTTACAAAGCAAACAAAAAAAAACAACCCATGGAAAATAAGGGATTGACAACAAAGAAAACTGTGTTTTTTATAGAAATTCAACAACAAACGCTTTCCTGCGACTTCTTCATGCAATGTTAATCAGCAATATTTTAAAGTTGAAGCATGAAAACAAATCACGTAGGAGCTTTGTAACAAGTAATGTGGCTTCTAAGGGTCTTTATTCTGTTAAATGCAAATGGTTTTCTGTCTTACTTTCATGAAGTAGACATGGACATTGTTTTGTGTTACAAATGCAGCTTGAGTCTTCTGAAAGTATCCTACGAGCAGCTGCCTTGCCTGTCTCTGTGATGACTGAGTTTGAGCAGGAAATATCTTCTCTTCATAACATCATAAATGATATTCAGAACAATGAGCGGACTCTCTCTCTGAAGCTGCAGAACATTAATGAGAAGTTCCAAAATGTTACGAATTCCTGGAGAAGAAGCTTGAATGAAATGAACACTAACACCAGTGGCTTAAAATTGGAAGTTAAATCCATACATACAGGAGTTACTTTCCAAATCAATGAAGTTGACCAAAGAATTAAATCCTTTTCAGAAAGAGTAAGAGATTTGGAAGACAGTACAGCCAGAAATATAAAAACACTGAAAAGGCAAGAAGATGAAGAATTCTCTAGAGTTGAGCAAAAGTTGGACTCGCACGCAGAGGCAGTTGAAAAGCTAGAAAAACAACAAAATAGTCTGTCAGCCAAGGGCAGAGACCTGCATCAGAAACTTGCCAACTATGAACCTAAAATTGAGGAGTGCAAGACCCATTTGCCAGCAATTGAAAATGCTATTCACTCTATTCTTAGATTGTCAAGTGAATTGCTAAGTATGGAGAAACAGATACAGGAGTTGACAACACAGCTACATACTGTGGAAAAGGATATGTTGAAATCCATTTCTGATACGGTGGCCATGCAAAAGGTTCTTGAAGGCATGCAGTACAATGACAGCATATTGAAAATTAAGGGTGAAATACTGGTTTTAGAAGAAGTCATGCATGACATTAAAGTATCTTCAAAAGAAATAACTTTGGGGAGCTGTAACTTAGAAAATGACCAGAATGGGGATAAGTGAATTGGGATTTACAGCTTTCATTGCTGAAAAAGCACTTTATAATAATGTGACTCCAGCATAGGTTAAGGATAGCTGAAATATTGTCATTAATGTAAATAGGCATTAGATTGAAAGGCAGAGTTTTTATAAAGAGGCTAAAGAGCAATAATTTTTATTTTTTTTTAAGGAGGAAGGAGTATCATCTTAAGGATTATTTTAGCTTATTTATTAAAAGTTCATTTTTATTAGGAACTAGAAGCAAAATATTTAGCGATAAAGGGGGGAAAGATGTCAAAACTGAAGACATCAGATTACAATTTACATTCAGTTCTCACTGCTTATTTTTTTATATTGTTATGTTTTGTATTATATTCCATGGACAGTTATATTACCATGAACAATTAAGTTATTTCTAGTCAGATACACATGTACTTTGCTTTTAATGTATTATATGCCATAATGTTTTTGTGCTTACAATACGGACTTCTGAATGTCAGAGTTGTTACTGGCATCCACATTATGTGGAAGAACACACCAAGTACATTTTAACAGCTGCAGCTTAGATACAACAGCTTGACAGAAAGCGAGTACCCCTTATGGAGAAACTTGTACTGGTATTTATAAGCACAGGGTTATGTAGCAGCTGGTGTTATCATTCATTTATTTCACCCTGTGCAAATACCCTCCTCAGACCTAATTTCCATCTTTTTCGTACTTCCTGAAATCACAGGCATAGTTTTGTTCTGCCACTGAAGTTGTTGGACTACATGTAAACTGAAGTTCTTATTTACAGATCTTCCTGTTAGGTGGTTCTTCAGCATTTAATTTGAAAGTTTGGTGTGATCAGTCACTGAGGTTTTTGGCTTTTTTTTTGCTTGTTTGGCATTTGTGAGTTAGTTTGGTTTTTCTGGTGCTGTTAGAAACAAGTTTTAACTTCTGCAGAATATTCTCCGTTAGACATGTGACATGTCTGGTATTGCTTTGCATTTCAAAGGGGAAAAAAGCCTCAACAGTGTCACTGACATTGGTTCTCAAAGTTTGGTGAACCAAGGGCTGCAGGAGCAGTTAATGAAAGCCATGGAGTTATGTATTTGGGGGCTGGGAGTACCTAATTTATCCGTTGATCTCTTACGTCTACTAAAACAGGATGCAGTACTACCTGATGTGTCTGATAGTTGTTCACTGAAACTTGGATCTCAAGACCACCCTAAACTTGTGTCTACAGATGTCTGGTTTGATAATTTCCTACTTCTGAACACAGGAAAGTAGATTGCTTAGTAGACAGTATGAACCCACATTTGACTTAATTAGGCTAAAGTTAAATTATTCTGGCTGTGTGCATTCATCTATCTAGAACTCTATTGAAATCTTCACTACAGTTAATGTTGCCTATTCAAGAGACTATTAAGCCAGCACTTCTCAATGTTATAAAGTCTATCAGTTTCACATACTTATTACTTATGTACAGATTTGTATCTGTTTACAGTCATATTCAAATAAAATGTATTGCAGTTAATCACCCTGTCCTTGTGCATAATCTAATTCAGAATAAATTGTTTCTTTTCCAAATTCTGCAGACTTACTGGGGATTGAACAGGAGTGTGTCACTCGGGTATTTTCCTTTCTTCCTCTCAAATTTGAAACCCAAACACCAATTGTTAAAAAAAAAAAAATCACAAATAAGTGAAGTAGCAAATGCCGCTAAAAATCTAGCTATGAGTATCCCATCATTATCACAGCTTTGATGGAGGGTTTTTCTATGAATTATTGTGTCTTTAGACAAAAGAGAACCATGCCTAACTCCTTCAGCTTTTCCTTCTATGACCACCATGTTCAAAATACATATAATGATTACCAAAATAAAACCACATTGATTATGATCCATGATTTTTGGATAAAAGAATTATAGTCAGCTTTCTGAAATGTTTCTAAACTGTGTTTCTAGATCACAGCTGTCATAGGCTTAATACAAAAGATTTCCATAAATCAGAAGATTGCATTTGATCTGTGGTTTCAGAGGTCACGCTGGAAAGGCATATAGTGCCTTCCTCTAATGGTTGTTGTAATAGAAAAAATAATATCTGCATTTGTTACCTATACTGAAAAAAACCCAACTTTGTTACAACGTAAGTGTCCCACAGACAGGGTTTGCATTTGTTTTCAGTATCAGATTAGTAAGATACTGTATTAGATACAGCTTCAATTTTGATATATGTTAAGCTACAAAACTTGTAAAATATTTTTGTTTGTATTCTTTTAGTGTGAAAAGACTTGGAACCTAATGGAACACCTGGAAGATCTTCAAGTAATTTCTCACATTAAACATCTGCAGGAAGATATTTATACAATGAAAACGTGGTCTAATGGCATAATTAAAACCCAAGAAGAACTGCAGAAGAATTTAACAGCCATTTTTCATGCCATTTCAAGTGCTGAACAGAATGCAGCTTCTGTAGCAAAAAACCTAACTTTGACCATTGTGGCAGTAAAAACTGACATAAGGCGCATTTCAGGCCTAGTTTCAGATACTACTGCACTGACAGAAACTTTGCAAACACTAGAAGATAAAGTAGGAAAAGGTGAAAAGAAGACAGTAAAGAACATAGGGGACCTGCTTAGCAGCAGTATCGACCGAAGTACAAAACTACAAAGCATGGCATCCAGTAACACAAGAAAAATTGAGCAAATTCAGACAGCGCTGTCTGAGTTAAAGAGTGATTTTAACAAGCATTCCGATAGACTTCTGAATCTTGAAGGTGACAGAGCAAAAGTTCTGAAGACAGTTACTTTTGCAAATGACTTAAAACCCAAGATGTACAAACTTCAGAAGGATTTTCCCATCTTGGCGCAGTTCATAAATGACCTAACGCTGAGAATAGGAAGATTAGTGGAGGATATATTAAGGTGGGAGAAGGAAATTGCTTTAGTGAATGAGAAATTGGCCAATCTAACAAGAGTTCAAACAGATATCAAAGTTATAAAAGATGAAATAACCAAGATTTCAGACATGAAGTGATCACCGTGAAATGCCACTGCCTAAAGAACAGCAGTTTGAGGAGTGTTAGCTCCATCATGTGTAGTACTCAGAAGGCAGTGTTTAAAAGGCTTTATTTAGAAGTGCACCAAAACTGAACTAGAAATTTGTCCTCTTCCTCAGAAAAGGACAGTCATACTGATTTCAAGGGATAAACTATAATGCGAGCAAAAGAAAACATGTCTCTGTACATGTATTTGTCTCTCTGAAGGGTGTCAGGTGCTACATTTAATAAAATGCTTATTTTGTACAATAAAATAGTGTAAAAACATAAATTCCTGAAGAGCTTTCTTTCATGAAGAAAGCAGGACCCCAAACCAACAAATCTTCAGCTTTCCTGCTCCAAAGAACAAAAAGGTGGTTTCCATATGGAGTTAAGAGTTAACCAAACTGCAGTAGCAATTTAAAAGTTGTCCTCTGTTATGCCTTTAAAATGCAAGTTTATGGGGAGAATGGTTTGAATGGCTTTTTTCCCCACTGTTAAGGATTCTGTTCAGGTATCCCAATAGTGTTAATGATTCACTGTTTCTTAGCCTGTGAAATACTACAGCAAGCAGCAGAACTAGCAAAGAGAAGCTACTTAGGTCCCAAAAGGTTAGACTGATCTGAGCCACAGGCAGTGTTCCTGTGGTGAAGAGCAAGAGTTTATAAGATCTGAGACATCTGAAAATGCAGTAGGCTGCAGACTGAAGTAATGAGATAATGGGAATTGATTTAGCAGAGAAAAGGGAGAAAGGTGAACAGGAATAAAAGTAATTATAACAAACAACTAAGAGAGGTACAGCAATTCAGAAAATCCCTATAAATTATATCAGTAAGTACAAGCAGACAGTACAGCTTTTTAACTTCTCACCAGTTAGTCATACCTGAGCATCCTAGACTCCTAATTGTACAGAAACTACAATCATTCCTCACTACTATCCTCAGAAGGCAGGTGATCAGTAATTTCCCATAATCTGCACAGGTATTATAAAACTCCATTTGCCCTTCAGGTACACACACCTCCACTGTACTAAACAATAAGTTTTAGAGTGGCTTTGTAATTATACAGGTCTAAGGATGAAGGCAAAGCTCTTTCTATGGCAGAAAAGATGAGGCAGTGTTAAGTATTTTACAATTACATTTAAAGCAGGCTGCTCACCTTACCTCCCTGGTTTAGTATTGTCAGTGGTGGGCAAGAGTATCAGCTCAGTGAAACTGCAACCCCTTACTCAGTTCATTTCTAGGGGGGCAATTTTATTAAGTGATTAATAAAATACAATTTTATTAAGTGATTAAGAGATTCAGGCAATAATGGAAAATACAGCTATGACACTTAAAACGTTTCATCCCAGGCAGCTGAATCTTTAACTAGGTATGCAGGTATAGGAATGCCCAGTAACAGCCTTGCCAGCAACTTACAAAGGGAACAAACAAAACAATCATCCCAGCAATTAGGTGATCAGTGCTGAAACACAACATGAGCAAAGTAATCCAAACACATTTAAACACCAGAACATCAGCTCAGCCAAGAAGTTTCTACTAGCAACATCCTCCTCCCAAATCACTCAGAGTTACAGAAATCATATTCTGTAACAAGGCCATGTAGCTACTAAACTTAGCTACTCAAGGTACTCGTATTTGCTATAAAAAAAGGATGTTTATTGTTTTCATTGTGGACTACATAATTTCTGTGTAGAAATGTAAGCGAATTACAACTATTTGTATTATTACAGCCTGTTTTAAAATGATATGCAACAAACATTTCAGCACGTATCAGCACATTTGATCTGTAATACAACCTGATACAGACACAGGGGATGGAGTTATTACTCCAAATTTATATAGGCAGTATGATTTAAACCAGAAAGCTGATCTCAGCTCCAGTAACAGCAAGAAAGGATGTTTTGATGTTTTCTCCTTCATAAAACAATATACACAAGCAGCATATACATAAGCCATGTTTTAGAAAGCACTTTGGGGTGTAGTGACTGGTCTGGGGTTTCCCAAAATCAAAATGGAGTGCTCCTCAATACAGAATTTCCCCTGCAACATCCTTCAAAAGCACCACCACTCCCGCACCCCGTCTGCCCAGCTTTCAGAAGACACACCACACATTTTGTATAAAGCAGTTATAAAGTTGACCTTTTAAATGAATTTTAGTACTGCACTTTTCCCACTGAAGTTTATTTAGAATACCGGTAGGTTGACCCTCTAGGTGATGAAGTGTATGTTAAATCCCTTCATCACAAGAATCCAAACAAGCCCATGGCTGAACATTAATGAAGTCAGCACCTGCAAGGAAATTCTCTCTTATGTTTTCCATGAAACCTAGCATTAAAAGTAGCACTGTTTTCCCTTTCTTAGCTACAGAAGAAAAGGGGAACAGCCAGCTGCCCCTTGTTGTCTTATCTCAGATTTACCCTGATAAAATTATCTCAACATCTTTGAAAAGATAGTTTCAGGTCTACCCTCAAGCAACGAGTAAATAGGATTTCAGATTCCCCAATTACTTCATATTTACTGCACATTACTGTATTTAAATTGGATGCACAAGAGACCCGATTCTAGAGAAAAGCTGCACAATTTCGCTCCAGAATAAGTCTTGAGAAACATAGATTATCACTGAATTACCTGACAATCAGACTACCGCAATTGCATGAGCCCAATTCATCTTGCTTCTCTGCCAGCCTTAAAATTTGACAAAAGTACTTCACTTTCCCAGGATTAAAAGAAACTTGAGATGTTTTCCAGAAAAAAAACAAACAAAACACAAAAGCCTCCCAGGATAAAACACACCTTTAAAGAAACTCTGATATTCAGTACACAAAAGCAATACTATTTTTTTCTACCAAGTTGAACTAAATACAAAAGTTAACTTCAAAAGCTGACTGTATACCAATGGGCTTGACTGATACAAGGTCAAGTCATAGTTAACACTTCTCAAAGGAAGCTTTTATGTAACAGATTATTAAATGCTCCTAACTTCAAAGCTTCCCACTCTCAATGGGGCTATGAGATGTACGTACTTGTATCATGAAATACATTTAATTCAGCACCAAAATTCTTGTACAAATGGTTCATTTCAATTTACAGGATTTGACTTTGCTGTTTAATGCAGTTAGATACCAACCCCTCTAATGTGTCTAGTGTTATGGTGACAAGAAAATAGAGCAGTTTTAGGCTTGTTTCAATATTTTGCAAGGTAGCAATTCAAAATAAGGCTCAACTTGCTTGTTTAGCATTAACCATCCAAAATCTTGGAAGCTGGAGGGTTTTCCCAGAGGGTAAGAAGCTCAACACTAGGTAAAACAGTAGCAGGAACATCAGACTCCAGCTAGATGCAACGGTCAGTCCTTATGCTACTCCAGTGTCACCTGCTTTAATTGCTCTTTTGACTCTGAAAGACACAAGAAGCAGCAGCAGTGCAATGCACATGAATGCCAGGTTCAGTATTGTCAGCTCAGATGCTGAAAGGCAGAATATCCAAACAGTTTTGCACAAAAGACACTTGAGCTCCAGCTCTACTAAGCAAATAAAGTAGTGCTGGTTATGGTGAACCCTTTATATACTATTCGGCATTTCCTGGATTTTTCTCAATGTGATTATCATCTGTGTGTTTTTGAATAGCCACAAGGCAGCATGCTCACCTTTCTGTAAAGTGCTGGGAAAAAATTCACTGCCTTAGAACACTGCATGAGTGCTTCCACTTCATGCCTAGAAGCCTAGATTTCCTCGTTAAAGATAAAAAAAAAAAAAAAAAAAAAAGGAAGTATGGCTTCTTGCACTGCATTAGAGCATTGTTCAAACAAAACGTCACATTCAACTAATTGAGGGGAAAAAATACATATAAAAAATGTATCAAACTCCAGGAGTACCAAGTGTAGGGAAAGCTGTCAAGTTAATGCAGAATTTGACAAAGAGGCAAGTAATTTTCCTGTAAAGCTGTAGTAAGCTTTTAGTGGTCAGGTATCTTTGAGAATCTTTATTAACATCAGCTTTTCTTTTATTAAGGTAGCAGGCTACAGTTTAATTCCACAGTACAACCAGAAGCACTGAGTTCTTTGGTGTGGTTCAAAGCCAACAGAAGCAGAAATTAAAGTTAGTCTACGTTAGTTATATTGGGATGACCACCCTGAAGCAGAAACAGCTCTATTACATACAAGGCTCCTTTTATCTCTATAGAGAACACCCGTAACATAACTAGGAGGCCATGTCAGACTCAGCTGCATCTCAACCATTCAGCTATTCTACAGTAGCAGCTTATTACAGGCAAATCCAATGTTAGACTGAAAGTGCATAGAACTGCAGTTAAGTTTGTGCAGTTCTGCAAGGATAGGTTCTTGGCACTTCTCTAGAAACAGTGAAAACCTATTTCTATTACAACTGTTTCACAATTCGCTAGTTCCTGAAGTGCAGATTACTATTTTTATTATTATTTGGGGGGATGAGGTGGGAGGGAGTATTTGAGGTACCTGCTGCTACGAAATGGAGTTTACAGATGCAGTAATAAAGAGACACTAAGCACTCTCTTTCGCATTTATTTCAGGCAATGACAGTGGTAGAATTTAAACCCTCATGTGGGATGAGGGCACAGCCAATAGTAGTATCATATACAGTTTGTTTTCTACATAGTCAAATATATAAAAGTTTCATGAAACTCATCACTGGGAGGGCCAGTACAGTCAGTCCATGAGTTGTCTACTCTGTTAGACCAAGCTTCTTCTTCAGAGATTCTGGCATTTCCGGTGGAGGTGGACGAGGAAGTCTGAAATAAACCTTCACAGAATCATATATGAACCACTGTAGTGCAGTCAGGGTACCAATCATAATGATACGGGCAAACAGACCCTTCCATACACCTGCAGAGCAAAACAAAAAGCATGAGAGGTGTAAGACGACAGGAAAAAAAGAAATCCCCGCAAAACACAACATGCCATAAATGCTTGATCCAAAATACACGAAAAGAAAGATGTACCTTTGAATCCAAGCCTCTGAAGAACCTGTGAAGCAGAACTGCCCTTTTCTTTGTTCAACACAGACACTACAGAGTCAGCAGGATGGGACACAATAGCACAGAACACACCAGCTGAAAGAATAATTTGACATTAGTTCTGTGGTATTTTACCTGTACTGTAACTATGTACACATGAAGTACAACTACCTAAAACACCTTCTAATAAATTGCTAATAAATTGCACAGAAGTTATGTCAAGCCTCTTAGTATCCTAAAACTGCACTTTCTAAACTTGGACATTAATACTGGTAATATACAGCAACAATTAAGAGTATTGTCCTACTACAGACCCATCTGCCACTTACAGATTAGCGTGGGTTTTTTTCCCTGCGCATTTAAAGTTGTATGTAATTTCTCTCATTCTAGTCACATCTAGTTGATATTCTGAAAAGGGACAGGCTTACAGATTGCAGTAGTCCATTAATGAAGTGTAACACTTAAAAGATTCCTTACCAATATAGCCTGCCACAAATGTGACTACCAGTTGTTCTCCTTTTGTACATTCATTTCGTGGCTTGGGAACGACATACTTGTAGAGAGCTTCAACAGTACGTTCAAAGCAGGCGAATTTCATCATTGTGTATGGAATCTGTCTCATCCATAATGGAGCAACACCTTTATAGAAACTTAACCAGAGAAAAGCCAAATTCAGCTTGATTTTCTCCAGCACTTAAGGTACATTTCTAACTCGGTGCGTGCATTAGCCTACTGTTGCTATCAAGCATGTAACTTCTAATTACTGACACTGTAAGGCTTAAGTGTCTCAATAAATACAGAACAGAAGTTTAAGTTTTATTAGCTCCCGAGTACTAACTTACAACAGCAACATGAATTAGAATTTACCTGACCCCTATGCTGCCCGGCTATTTCTGTAATCACTTCAGATCCCAGAACACTGCACTAATGCAGTACTGATACAAGTGCAGTAAGGCTTATGTCTGCATACCAGCCAAGTCCTGATAGCAATAAATGACTTGTATATTTACAGCCATTTTTATCAGAACAGAAAGCTAACATGCAGTTATATTACTCTTACATGCCAATGACTCAAGCATCTTTGACTGTACAACCAAAAAGTTGCTGAGTATCTCTGACTGGGACTGCTAGAAACTGAAGTTATCCAGCAGAACTCAGCACAAAGATACTCACAAAGATGGATCTAAGGAGCATGTGGAATTAACAGTCAGTATTACATGCTAAAGCCACAATTAGTTTTAACAACAGTTCTTAATTAGGAAAAAAAACCCATCAAGATCCTGAATAAAAAATAAAAATTAAAATCAAGAGATACTTACGCCCAGATGCCTTCTTCTCCAAACATTTTAGGTACAGCCTCCCGCAGAGTGTTAGCATATCCAGGCTGTGTCTGAATTCGAACTTTAGCAGCTTCCATTGGCGCCAGAGCAATGTCAGCAAAAAATTCTGCGCTGGCAGATGCAGCTAAATATAGTGAAGTACGCCACAAGTATGCATTTTCCTGAAGTGAATTTAAACACACAGTTTTGTTAATGAATCATGCTTTGTGAATACTCTGTGTTACTAAATACTACAATAAACAGACTCTCACGTAAACCACTTAAGGCTTACCTCTCCCAGCATGTTGCCGTACAGGATTTTGAAAACTTCATAGAAACCAAATTTACAAAGCCCCTGCATGGAATATCCAAAAAAGGTTGGAGCCCAACCTTTAGCCAAGCCACGAACACCATCTTCCTTGATTGTCACTGAAAATCCATTGAAGATGCTCTTGTATTTTTGTGGATCAACCTAAACAGAATAGGCAGTTAATTGCTTGATATAGCTTACTACTTCCCTCTCAGCCCCCCCACCATCTGAAACATAAAATTCTTAAATTCCTCATACAGCTGGCTTCCTACAGTTCCTGGACAAATGATATACTCAAAAGGTTATACTAATGTAACTGCAAGGGTTATTTGCTAGTCTCAAGCCCTTACTTTAACAGCCAGTATGTTCCTCAGTAACTAGGAACAAACCAACCATGTGAATTTTGCTTTACATTTATTCTCCACATCAAAATAAGACTTTCTGTAACAAAAAGATTTACTGAAATCACTATTCTAACCCTGTCAGTAGTGTAGTTATATAATTCTGTTTAGATCAGATTCTTTCAAAATTTGATAGCTTCTGTCAGCAATCTCAACCACTTTACACACCTATCAACACCCAGGTGTTGCCACAAACCAAGCCTGACAATTCACCTGATTCTTAATCAGAAAAGGTTAGTATGATCCCTCTATCCAGTCGAAGTCAGATAGAGCAAAGCAGATCAAAGAGTACTCAAGAACTTCTATACTTGCACTGTGACGTCAAAGTAAAGGGTACATACAAATTATTTTCTGCACACAAAACTTTTGAGCTGTTTTCATTAATAACTCATTGGAAATTTTAACAGACCAATCTGAGTAAGTACGTAATCCTGTCAAATTTTAAGTCTCATCATAATGTTAATTTTCATATATGACATCATCTAACATTTCCTCAGAGAATAAGGAAGGTATCAAATAAGAAGTTTTAGGAGTACATCATCCTGTCAAATTTTAAGTCTCATCATAATGTTAATTTTCATATATGACATCATCTAACATTTCCTCAGAGAATAAGGAAGGTATCAAATAAGAAGTCAACTAACGATTTTAGAAAGAGGTATGAAACATGCATGCCAACCTGGAGCGACTATTATTTTGTCTTGCAGTCTGGCAAGAACTTACTTGAGACCTAGTTCACCTGAACATCCAGAACTTCGTAATACTGGGTATTTAATTGGGTACTGTAAAATAAGACTATGTTTGTGTCATAATCATGCTTAATTACCATCTACATAAAAGGTGACCTCTTCTTAAAAAAACCTAAGAGCAGGCAAAGGGCCTCTGCCTGGAACAACTAGGAAGGATCAGCAAGGTGCTTTGTACTGGATCTGTACAGAGATACATGCTGACAGATTTTACAATATAACACCAAGAATCCACACCTTCCTCTAAGTGATGGAGAAGAAAGGGGAAGTGTCACGACCCTTGCCATGTTGAGGAACCCAGGACCAGCAGCCCAAACTGAGCACACCGACCACACAGCTGAAGCCTGGAAAGCATGAGGCCTCGCTCCAGTTGTATATGCAGCACTGTGTCTCTCTCAAGACTTCTGCCTGTTAACCCAATCTGGAGTCAAATTAACAACTGAGATGTTGTATCTTCTCTACCCATGATCAATCAATCTCCTCAGGAAACTCAACCTTAGGTATGGGTAGTCAAGGTACCTATCTTGTATTCTGAAGTCCGTAACAATGAAAGAGTGTACTTAAGCTACATTTTCAATAATAAAACGCATACAGAGCTACAACTACAGCTATTCCCCACCAGCAGTAACAAAGAATTCCTACAGTCAACCTGTTCTTGATGCAAATTTTGTAGAAAGCAGCACGCTGCCCTCAACTGAGGTACTCTGTTTTACAGAATTACTAGTTTCAGACCAGAACCTCAGGTGCTCTCAAGTATGTGAAAAAGGTTCTCTTACAAAGAATGCTAAATAAAGGCCTTCCAGAATAACACCATTTTAAAGAACACCACATTTGGTATTCCTAATGTCACTAATAGGTCTTGTTAAATTCATTGTTCCCTTCTAATGTGTTCTAGCGTTACAAAATAGCCACTTTAACAGTCAAGAGTCAGCCTATGCAAAAGGGAAGTCATTAACTACCGTATTTCCAGAAATTCAGAAGTTTGCTTAAATTTGTTTTTCTTGAGGCACAGATTTGCCTGAATAAATCCAGTAGTACCTTTCTATCTACAGCTGTTCACTAGATGATTTTACTGTGGAAACTGGTACTGCAAATTAAGTGTGATGTGATGATACCCCTTTCAATTCTATCAAGAACCACTTCAAGAGTAACCACAAGCACCGATGGCTTTACCAATACCATATCAAGTTTTGCCCATTCTGTTCAAAGTGGCATTATCATAAAGTACCCAATCCATAAATCATGCACTGATAATCCACAATGTTAATGGATCAAATTATACATGCATGCCACTTCAAGCTAAAATCCCCCAGATCTTCAGAACAGCAAAGATATTATTTTCTTTCTCCGATAGCACATAGTGCTAGAGAGCCTACCAGCCAGTGAAGAGTAACATCATGGTAGGTGCCTTTCAGCAGTCCAAACGTATACTGAATCCAGCCAAAAATAATTCACCCAGATTATCTTAAATGCTTCTGCCTTGTTAGGCTCACAACAGCAGAGTTAATTCATGTTTACTCACTTCCTATCCTCCAGAAAAATTTAGTGTCCCTACTGCAAACTCTTAATGTGCTGGCTACAAAGAGAAAAAGCTTAAGAAATTTTAAAGTTAATACAAACCTGCATACGACATTTCACTAAATCCAGAGGTACAACAGCAGTGTGCGTCAGGCCACAACTTAGGACCCCACCAACGCCACAGAGAGCATAAAACTTGAGCGAGCCATATTCACAACTGTATTCTGCAGCAAAAAATAAAAGACACACCATGCTTTTGCATAAACTCCATGCACTGTTAGACAATATGTCCAGGGGATAGCTTATGCCTCCAGTTCATTAGTAGATTAAATATACCACGCTAAACACACTTCGTCAATGCTACCGCATACCGACATGCAGCACAAACCTGCATTCTGCATTTAACCAGGTCTAGAGGAACGAGTGCTGTATGTGTTGTTCCACAGCTAATAATCCCACCAAGGCCACAAAGCAAAAAGAATCTGTTCGAGCCATATGCACAGCTGTATTCTAGTTAATTGGAAAAAAAAAATATATAGGATCAATCATAAATGGCAAGAAAGCACAGAAAAGAAATAAAATTGAGTGCTACCTTCTTAAAAGTACTACACTGAAATAATCTCCCATGCTGTATTATTCAGCTGTAGTGTTATACTCAAAAATAATTCCCTTGCTTTGAATTAGCACCTGTTGGACTGACAAGATTTGGTTCTAAGCCTTTGAAATTGAGTTTGTTCCTTAATAAATAAATGAAAATAGCGATGGAAGAAACAGTCAAATCCTAGCACTCAGCACACTTAAACCATAGAAATGCATCTCAGAGGCTGCTAACAGAAATTATGACTCAGAGCTGCAATGTCCAACATTTCCTTACATCAAAGAATTAACCAAGAGTAGTATTTCTCTAGTATTACAGCTTCTTTGGTTAAATATTCTATGATAGTACAACTTACGTATTTAAGTAGAAACCATACTGAACTACAAGATCAGCACCGGATTTTTTTTCTTTATGCAGATACCCGTTCAGTTATTATTATTCAGTAATACAGATTCTTTATACAGATTTTATTTCTTTTCAGTCTAAAACAGAATCTCAGACTTATACAGCTTCTGTTTAGTGAAACTGCATGTTATTATCCCATTCAATGCCTATAAACAAGGTTCATGAAAGAATCTTCCCCATCACGTTTAATCAAGGATACTTCATTTGCACTGCTCCATACAGTAATATGTATAAAACCATCCAGTCTTAAAAGAACAGGTTATTATTTTTCATAAATTCCAATGAGGCAAAGCTACTCGAGCTAGAAAAAAAAAAAAAGGATCAGTTTCCCTCTTCCATTTTTGAAAAAGCTACAGAGGGTATGATTAGAGGCAACTAAGAAGCAATTTTTTTTATTATTATTTTTACAATTAACAGTATGAAATAAGCATGAGGTAGCAGCACCATTCTGCTATTATACTTAGCATTTTAAATACATAAGCAAAAGCAATATACTGAATATAGAAAACAATACATTACATAGAAAATATTCCCCAGAATACAAACAGACAACCTAGGTTCTTTTGCTGTTAAATCTAGTGGTGTTACTTCAATATAATAGAACAGACATTAGTGTTACAGCAACTTAATAAGAACTATCCTCACAAAAACACTAATGAAAATCAAAAGTCAGCAAAACCCTATCTTATTCAGAGCTTCTGAGAATTTCTTTGGGCTTTTTTTGCTTCTGTAACAAATTCCTTCATGAACATCAACAAAAATTTACAACTACATTCAACAGCATCAACAGAGCACCAGTTAACACTAGCAGGCTTTTCCAGCTTCTAGCGTTGCTTGAGGGAACTTCTTCCCTCAACTACTGCAGGCTTTGTATTGCCTGTTATATTCATATTTCTCACCTTACTCTTCATAATTACTCAACAAGGCAATAGATACTTTACTTTAAAGTAACAAATACTGAAACACAGACACCATATTAAGCCTATACTTGAAGGTTGAAATCAGTTAATCAGAATAATGCATAACCTATGAGTATTTTTTTTAAATTGAGATACTGCTCAAGACTAACTATGCTGGTCCAGGACTTACACATGCCTCTAAAATAGGTTAGTTATGCTAGCAGACTTGCAGACAGTAGTAATATTCTGCTTACAATTTGCTAGTATGACTTGTTAAACACAAACACAGTTTTCTATGAAGGTGTAATCAAAGAATGGACTCTTGAGTCTGTATTTCAGGGCAGCTCTGTCTAGCCGAATCTTTGGCCTGCTGCACAACAGTACTGCAGCAGTTACCATGATGCCCAGATATCAGAAGTGCTCATTCACATTCCCTTTTTCACAATAATTTACTGTTACAAGTGATACTCCTCAATTGACAGATAACTGTAGAAGTCACAAAAAACTAGAGCTTTATGTACCTGCTTTATTACAATGCTACTATTCAGACTGATCTGCTGGCCAGGTGTTCAAAAACAAGTAATTAGGAAAAGCAAGCCAGTACTGATTAGGCTTCAGCTCTTTACAGGTACCTAAGTTTGTAATGGTATAGCAATACTACGGAAAGAAAGCCATTCGACATACCAGGCTTTCTGTTTTAAAAGAGTTAAATTTCCTAAAGACTGTTACATGAAAAGAAAACTGGATAAGCATGTAGTACAGAGAGCAAGAAAATTATTCTGACATACCTAGAAGCTGACTTAGGACAAACACCCTGATGCTACTCAAACACGAACATACAGCCCAAAAACTTGTCAACCTATTAAGATAGCTACATCATAATTATTTGATTTCTCTGCCTCTGCTCTAACACATTAACAAAGGCAAATTCCAAGAGCTGATCATAAACGACTTTGTGTCTGAACTATGCTACAGTTAATGCTCTGAGGCGAGCTCAAAAGACCTTGTGGTTTGTACTGACTTTGTATGACCTTGTGTAAGCTCAGATATCTTCTGAAACCTGTGAACCTCCAACACAAAGGCTAGAGAACCAACTGGTCCATGAAAGAAAGAACACAGCAGAAAAAACTATAAAGAATAAGAAAATCTGGATACCTTTGACAGCATATGCTTTCAAACAGGATGAAGATAATGCTTCACACTTTCAAGAAATAAGTGCACCCACTGAATAGATTCAGCATATCAAAGAATAATTTATGGCTTTAGCTAGCAAGCAAGATTATCACACTGAAAGCCAGAAGTACTTTCTTGAAAAGGTAATAAAATCCAACAAGTTTATCTCTCACATATCATATGAATGTTCATGCAAGAGCATTAACATACTTCAGTAACCACAGTACTTCAGAGAAGTATCTTGCCAGAAGTACTACTGCAATCTTTTTTTTTTTTATTAAAAGTGGAGGAATGCTTTTAATTTATCAAAAGCTTAAAATAATTAGAATTTTAACATCTACCTCCACTATTAGTAGTATCATCAAGGTTTGATCAGTCCTCGAGGCTGCAAGCCCAGAAGAGCCACCAAACGCACTCTTGGCCCCGAAACAAATTCCATCAGCGATCTCTCATTATTCCAATCCAGCACCTTCCCCTGTCCTTCCCCGGTAACGTCGGATCCCCGCTGTCACTTAGTACACACCGCACGTGGAGCGGAAGCTGCCACCAGCGCCTCCGCCGCCCGTGCCCTTCCTCGTCCTCCAAGCGAGAGTAGGCCCAGCGCCCGCTACAGAGCCGCTCCTCCCCGGCCCGGCCGAATCCCGTAAGCGTTAACCCTCCTTCTGCCACCCCAGGCTTAGCAAGCCCGCGTGAGCGGAGATCGGGCTGGCTGGGGTGCCTTCCCCGCCCGCGGGCCTCGCCACGGTATTCATCCCTCCCGCCCGCTCTCACCTTCACTGGCGGATGCGGCCGCCAAGCTCCGCCGCGTGGTGGGCGCCTCGGTGGACTCCGCTCGCTTCCTCACCCCATCCTGGATCGGCTGGAAATGCGGCGCGTAGAAGGGGTTGAGCCGGGCGAGCGGCGCGATGGAGGAGAACATGGCGACCTGAAGCGGGCGAAAAGAGCAGAACAGCGTGGGACTGCGGGACCATCCACGGGCCCGGACAGCTAGTCCCGCACCCAAGATAAAGCCCGTCGCCCCAGGGCGAACAGCGGGTACCGGCGAGCGGGCAGCCCCACGCTGTCCTGACTCACCTCCTAAGATGGCGGCAGCTCCCGCAGAGGCTGACCGCGGGCCCGGCTCCGTCACTTTGTCCTTCGCCGGCACAAGGGGCGGAGTCACAACCCAAGAAGCTGCAGAGCGATTGGTAGAGACGCGCTGCCAACCGGCAATACCGCGCACGCGCAACACCGACCAACACCCTTCGCCTTTCCCCCTCCCGCTCTTCACGGCTGCACTCCGCGCCGGGGGAGGGGAGTGGTCGGGTCAACCTTCATGCCGGGGCTACTGGGCTGCGCCGCAGAGGACGGGCCACTGGCTGCGCCCCACAGCTACCGGTCGGTTCACGGGCCGGTCGGCTGCCCCGTGCCCTTGCCTAGGTCAGGCGAGCGCAGCAGAGCTGCGACAGGCCTGAGGAAGGCTGTGACTTGGTGGGTAACTCGGAAGGGAGGTACTGGTGCACCCTTCCTGTTAAACTCTGTGCCTGAACTTCTGAGCCTTCCTTCGTACTGCCCGTATCTGGGCGCTTGCTAGCCAGTCCGCAGAGCTACAGCCCGGGGCAGTGTCAAACTGGAAACACTCACATACTCCTGCTCCAACAGCCTGCTTCTAGCACTAGCAAGCTGTTCCTGGTTCACAGTGCAGGCGACAATCACACCCAGAGTTTAAAGAAGTCCATCTCTGTTCACTCACAGCTAGTGATGCTTCCTGGCAAAGCTGCAACAAGCAACTCCTTCAACAAAAGCCGCACCCCTCTGGCCAGGCCCCTGCTGCAGCACCATGCAAGATCCAGCACAGAGGAGGCCCACAGCCTCTACAACTGCATTTCTCCTTCCAATGGCAAGCCTGCAAGCTAGCAAGGGCATGTGGTACAACAGCTACAGCTGCTGCCAGAATAATTGTGAGATACTGTTTTGTTACAAGTGGAATGTTATTTAACAGAACACCCATGCTTACCCTTAACTACCTTAAACTACACTCTTGTAACAGTGTGATTTCACTCATTTTAGTAGATTTACACAGTCCAAACCAGTGCAACACAGTTCAGCTCTCTGGTTATTGAGAGATGAGAACTCCCAAGTTCTCACTATCTGACTCATACCCCTTCCACTGCAGTGCTCCATAGCACAAGCACAGCAGACAGCGCAGCAGGCACACACTGAACATCCCAGCTATTGCTGGGCAGGGAGCCATACTGACAGCACACCTGCAGGAACACCCCTTTGGCAACTCAGCAGGCTCCTATTGAACCAAACTTCCCTGGAGGATGACCAGCTACAGCAGTGTGAGGACTTGGCTTTAACTGCAAAAAGTTGATTCAGGCAGTCATAGACAGGCAAAAATGACACATGCTTCCTAGCATTGTTATAAAAGTCTAGGTTGGTTAAATCCCCCCAAGCAGCACACAATCAACCAACTGCAGACTAGTTTCTGTCCTACAGTAACTCCTCATAGTTCTAACATTTTGGTGAAGCCTGCAAGTAAAATCAAAGCACTTGTAAACTTGTTCTCCAGATGACATACTGCTTTTAAAAACACATAATGAGATGGCGAAACAGCCAACTACACCTTTGATAATCAAGTTAGCACAAGTAGCATCTGCTCCTGTCATAAGCATGTATTTTACTTATTTATTCTATCAACACCAGAACTACTAGACCATGATTCTAAAGAATCAGTAACAGATCAATTCAAGCTGTAAGTTTCACAGCCAAAAGGGAAGCCTTAACACTGCAGCATTCTCCTTCAACAGGATCCAAACTAGCTAGGTTGAACAAGTCACATCATCTGAATGCAGGAACTAACAGAATCTCTAAATGGCCTAAGAGTCCTCTCCTCATCTGATGATCGTTCTTATCTAAATTCTCCCCAATGTACCCATGCCGACAAAGAATTTCAAAGTGAGGTAGGACAGAGAATCTGAGGAATTACTTTTCAGTATCAATACATAATTCTTAAGAGGTATACATGCCACCTTAGGACTACAAGTTAAATTAACTTGTAGAATCTATGCTGTATGAACACATACATGTATGTATACATCTGTGATACCTTGCTGTTGCACTGGTGCAAAGCAGCCTGGTATACTCCCTAAGGAAAAAAAGCTTAAGACATAGGAAAAGTTTTAGATAAAGACAGGTAGACTTACTAAACATACAGTAAAAGCTGTATTAACAGACAATAAAGGATGTGCTGGAATCCCTAAGTCTGTAAACACAAAATTTAAAATTATACCTCACAATCCATCCCCATATTTATTCTGACCAGTCAGAAAAAGGTTTTGATTTAAAGAAAAAAAAAAAAAGCTTATCAGCCCAATATGCAACTTCAAAGCAAGCCAAAAATATAATATGCATAAGACATGCCACACAACTTTACAAGCTGTATTCGTAATTATACTTTTCAGCTAAACAGCCTCTTTTACGGAGCTTGTATTAAAGGCACTATTTTGGTACTCAGCTTTACTTTAATTCTGCACAAACCAGTTAATGCCCTTTAAAAAAACCCTCAAAAAACAGCCTCAAAACACAAACTCACAACAAACAAACAGTATTTTGTCCACAGAACCATCTGAGAAGGTAATTAACAGGAAGTGCAGATTTTAATACCATGAAGGGTTTTCCTAAGTTGTGCCAGAAGAAACAAACATATATAGATCACATCTATGAAGGACCTGAAAGCTTCTGTAGGGCAGTACAGAGCATGGTGCTAGGAAGTCTACTTGGAGAACAAAATTTCCTTCTGTTTCCTACTTACATACAAATCAGTTTCAAAACACACACAGAATTTAAGATCTTGTCTCAGACAGCAGGTAAGCTCTCAAAGCCTCACCATGCATCAGGTGCCACAGTAAGTCTCAACACTACAGGTGATACCCCCTAGCCATTCACAGCCTGATACCAGACTCCAAACTGAGCACATGCTACAAGATTAGTGCACGATTTAAAGGGAAAAACACGACCTCTGTGTTAGCTGTAACTCAGACAAGCAAATCAAGGTATGTAATGTTTTCAGCACAGTATTCCGAGCACTATGACCAATCATGAGAATAAAATTCACCAAACCCCCCAATATGGTCATGCCTATTAACTTACACAGCCATTTTTCCAGTCTTTTTGTAGCTCTTGCACTAAAAGGGACTTAAGCAACTTTTACCACATCAGAACTCAACTAATTTTTGCATCTGGAATTTGGATACTAATACCAGTCTGTAAAATGGCTCTATTCTGTGATTGGTTGTGAAAGTTTAACCTGTCTCTGTCTAGAAGTCAAGATAAACTAATGGAACAAAAGCCAGATTATTTAAAAAAAAAAAAAAAAAAAGGAACACCAGTTCCCATTGTTTCTACACTTTGATACAAAGACTACAGTATACTTCAGTGTAACTTACTTAGCAGTATCTAGGCAGCTTTATACACATGCAACTATTCAAGCTAGTAGCCTTATTACTACATGTGTTTTTCTCATAAACTACATCAATAGCTTTAGTAATGCTATTAAATCCATACTTGGGGCTGGCAGAGGAAGGAAAAGAGGGAATAAAGAAGGAAGAGATTATTCTCAGAGCTATCTCACACCATTAAATGCCTCAAGTACAAAAAGCTTCCAACGTCTTCCAACTACAACTGAGCTACACGTAAGTTACTTTGAGAACTTATGTAGAAAAGTCTTTACCTTCTGTGAAGTAACACTGAAGTTGAGAGGATTCTCCAAAACACTGCATAAATGAAAGAATGACGACATTTGATTGCACTGCAGTTCAGTTTGGGGTGTGTTTGGGTTTGTTTTGTTTTTTTTTATGACGCTAACAGTATCCCTGAAGGAGGTCAACTGAAATTATTTCATGTAACTAGAAGAGAAAGACATATTTCATGTTAAAACACATAGCAAAGTGGGGTGAAAAATAATTTAAAGTGAGAAGGAAGTTCCTTAAGTACTGAAAAGCAAATGAAGACTAGCTATTCCTCCCATCCATCCAATTTAAAGGCCTAACATAGGCTAAAAGATTATGGTTCAATACTATTATTATAGTGCAAGTATGATGAATATACCTCCCACCAAATGTTGACATGAACTGCTCTGGTTTTACTATCAGATTTTTATTTTTTTAAAGATGGATGACTTCAGCAGCACAAAATGACACCTCTGATACATCAGCTGTCTTGCTTTTGCTACTTTTCAACAATGAATTTATTTTGATAAGGAAAATCCACACACATTAAAATCATTTTTATTTTTCTGCATTTTGACACCAGAAGTGAATGTCTTATGTTACAATTTTCTATAGGATGGACACAAGTTTAGCTATTTGGATTACTAGAAAGGCAGATTAAAAGGAAAAACAAAAATCTTGACAGAAATAAACCCCCAAAACTATTGCTTTGCTACAAATTACCATGTTTGTCCCAAAGTTCACAGAAAGTAAAGCTTCTCCATAGCTATAGCCTATGCAATAATTGTACCTACAGTAAAAAGAATGACTATTAACTAATGTTCTCAGCATTTTATAAGTAGCACTTCAAGAATTAGTATGATTTATTGCGATTTTGTACCAAGCAGTAAGACTGAGCATCTGGATGCTGCAGATTTAAGCACACCAAAATGTATACATTCACTTTGAAAAATTGTTGCTTATCACTCTTCATTGGTAGCAGTGAAGTCAGCCGCCTGCTCAACTAAGTTACACAATATAGAGTGTTTCAGCATGCTTCCACTGAGAAAAATATTCAATCGCATGAAAGTAGTAAATCTCACCTCAGAAGATGAAACTGTAGCAGAAAATGCAGCAATGCCCTCTTCATACAAGAATAAAACTTCATATGGAATTTTCACACTTTGAGAATACTTCTCTACATGAATATTTAAAGATAATCAAAAGCTGTGTTGGAAAGACCTAGCTTGGGGATAAAAAAAAAAAGGACCACTACTAACGTCAAAATTTAGAGATAACTTCAGATAACAACTCTGACCCAAAAAAGTATTTTCGTAGTAAATTATATTGATGCAAATTTTATTTTCCACGCGTATTCCTAATAAATAAGTTCCTCTAAGACATCTCTTGCCAATTAGGTTTGTATTCAGCTCCTACAACACTGTAAGCACTAAAACAAAGGGATACATTTAAATGAAGTTACACTTAAACGGAGTTACTAATATGATACTAAGACTTTTACAGAAATGCAAACAGGTTTACAGTTACATTTACTAAAAAGTTACAGTAATCTACAGAAAAGGTTGTCATACTCTCCCTACATCCTAAAGGAGATCAAATTCAGTTACATGGTTACTGAAAAAATGCATACAAAAATGCATTTCCCTTTATCACCTGTGTTAAAATCCTCCTCCACAATAATCTATAGAGACAGAAGTACAACCTCTTTTCTGTACAAAGGAAAAGCTTTAAAAACACAGCTTCACATTTTACTACATTTTTGCCCTTCTCAGCTTCCAAGTTCTTGCAAAAACAAATATACATTTTCTCAAAAATGAATTTAAAGGATGTCCACATTAAAAAAATAAAGCCTACAAAAAGTTCAGATTTAAAAAAATGTTACTCCTATGGCAGTGATCTCCTACTAGTCCAAATCCAGAAAGTGACCGATGTCCATTTAATATTATCTTTCTTCCTTTGTCCAATTTATCGTGTTTCAATCACATTATTTATAAGAAGTCCTTGAGCCGATGAGAGGGCAGAAGAGTTCTCTACAATTAAAAATAGGAGATCAAATTAGGTGTGCCTTTCAGAAAGATACTCAGTTGGCACCACCCTGATGGATAATACTCAGATACTTAGAGAAAGGATTTCCTTGATTAGTTTCCATTGACTGATAAACTGAAAACAAGAAGACCGAAATGACAACAAAGAGAAGAACTTTTATCCACAGGGGAATGGAGCGTTTGTTTGTTGGTGGTTTCTCCAACTTGATGTCAGCTGAGGTACCGTATTTTGGAGCATACTTAGAGAAACATTCCTCCATTCTGAAGTCACTGTGCTCTATAGGCCGGCTAGCAGCTCCTTTGATGGGTTTGCGGCAGCTAGCACTGTTAACAGAAAAAAAAAAAAAACAACAAACCATAAAATATCACATATTTCCAAGCGCAATCTAAGGTAAACACAAGTTTTATTATAATGAAAGAAATAAAAATTACTCCTAGTGAATGCAGTACCTGAAACATTTGTTGCAAACTAACATGTCTATCATTACTACGATGAACACTGGATGACTACCTTAGTCATTCAGTGTTTAAATATGCACCCCTTAAAAAAAAGCTGAAATGGCACTTCATCCTGTCCATGTAATCAATGGATCATAACTGGCAATAAAGCTCTAGGAAGTGTGCCTCTCCTTTTATGTCTTTAGTGATCACTTATGCAGCCCCACTGGGATTTCTAAATCCAAGATTGCCTTGCCCTTTAAAATATGTATTTGACGGCTAAGCCAACACAGAGCAAGAAGACACAACAGTAAGGGTTAAAAAAATTCACCTACACTGCCATGTCATAGAATAGTTAGGGTTGGAAAGGACTTTAAGATCATCTAGTTCCAACTCCCCCTGCCATGGGCAGGACTGCCTCACCCTATATGCATGGTGCACAATGCATGATTTTTATTAAGTGGTATAGATTTAACACAACTGACAGATCTCAAAACTAGAGCAAAGCTCAGTGGTCAGAGAATACACCACAGTAGTAGTAGCGGTTACCACATATTCTCCTTATGGTAAGACTTCATGCAATTGCAGTTTAAATTGAAGCTATAATTAATGTATTGGAAACACAAGAGTTGACTTCACATCTTAACAATGGGAAATTTTCTTATTCTCTAACAGGACAAAGTTTGGTGAATTGCTTAACTATCCAGAAGGCTGTTTAAATTTTTAGTTAACTATGAAGTTGCAAAGAAAAATGTAACAGCCCTTCTCTGATGCCATCCTTATTCATGCTACGATTAATCTCTGACTAGAACAGGACGGCTACTTAGAGGGAAAAAAAAAACAGGGTACCTGAAAATTCTTCTTGGCTTTCAAAAAGAAAGCTCACATATATGCTGGGAAATCTTTCATTTAACAGCAGGCCTACAGCAGCTGTATCTAACAGAAAGCTTAAATATTTTAAACTACACAGATAAGCCCTTTCTATCTAACTCGCAGCATCCAGAAGTTCCAATAATAATTCCTACTGTAATATTACCCTATTCCCCTACCCTCAATTTAAATTAAAAAAATGGCTGTTTTGCCTAACAAAACTATGTATATAGAACAGAAGATCTGGTCATCTCAGCTGTTACTGAGACAGCACAAGAAGTGTTCCTCAGAAACCTACTAATATAATCAGAAGACACTTCTCATCAGCTTAAACAGGATTACAAAACTGAGAAACAAGCTCCACATAAACCTTTGAAATACCTAATTCCTGTAGGTGTTGATACTTCATAAGGGAACATTTCCTTGAGAATGTCCCTTTCTACTCTTCGTTCTTCTGTATGAGTTCTCTCCAGCACCTAGGAAATCAAAAACAGTTATAAATCTAGTAAGACTGCAAAGCAAAAAGCTCCTGCATATCTATCTCAGTGACCATAACCATGTGCAATTTTTAAGACTGAGTCACCCAGTGGCATTCAAGAAATTTACTTCTTGGGTTCTAGAACTTAGTTTAACCTTTGTTAGTGGCAGCTGTCTGGTCACTTTTGGTGTCTTAAAGCATTCAGTCCTCTCCTCAGTTTCCTTTAAGATAAAAAATATGCCATATAAACACAATACTCCTGCCAGCCAGTGATGCAGATGATCAAAAAAACTTAACCATCACCTCTATCATGGCTGTGTTGAGCAGATCAAAGGATCGGTTGTGGCCAACATGATTAAAAAAGTACTGATGCAGGCAATCTGTCTCTTCTTGCTGTAATAAACAATGCCACAGTATAGTAAAATACTAACTGAAGAAAAAACCCACAAACCTTAACCTTTAAATAGAATATCCAGTTTTCCCACAAGCTTCTATTTGGCAACTAATTCTACATTCCAGTTACACTACAAATAAAGCAGCCCCATTTCATAGATTTCAGACCCATCGAGAACAGACTTCACAAATGTTAACACAAGTTTTATAGAATCATAGAATAGTTATCTGCAGTAACTACACGAAGCAAGGAACTCCATTTAATTTCAGCCAAACATTATCTTGTAATGTAAAAGTACACAATATTACAGTACTATGTTAATACAGTTACATATACTTGCAAGTGCTTTAGACAGTTCTCTGAGAATATAAATTTGACAGATTTACAGTTAACCTAGTCAAAGAATTATTTTCTTTCTTGATAACTGATAGGAATCTACAGATGCTTTTTAAATTTAGGCTTTTTGTCTAAAGTAATCCTACTATTTGAGGCCCTAAATTAAAGCACATTAAGGCTTTTCAGAATAGGCTGATTTACAAGATCAAAAGTAGATAATCCAATACTGCTCTATCTTTGAGCTATTCAAAGGAGTTAAGGAAAAAACAATAAAATCTACAGTTTCATCAGAATAGCAGCACAAGAAGAAATAACACACCAGAACATATTTGGCTTAGGAAAAAAAAGTAGGATTTACACCACACACACACACACTCCTACACCCCCTAAATCTGAAAGGGGAAGATAAGAGAGAATATACACTTATTTTTATGCCAAGTAACACTACTATTTTGACTAGTAACATCTGGACAATGATGTCCTCTACCCCTCCTGTACTAAGAAGTAAGCACATACACACAAGAATCTTGATCACAGAGAGTAAGCAAGAGCAATCTAAGTTTTAATTTATTTACTTCAGCTGTCATCAATGGTTTCTTTGGTGTTCTTCTGGGCATGTCTGAGATTTCACTGATTGACAGCGTAGGAGCTGCATGCTTGTAATTTCCAGTCACCCTATTGCCAACCTGCCAAGATTCAAAATTGTTCAAACTCAGAATCAGCCAAAACACAAAATGAAAGAGGGGGGAAAGGTGGCAGAACCAAGCAACAAAATCTTTATGTGTATTGAATATATGCATGTTAGCAGTTAACTCAAAAAAGTTATGTAACAAATACTTTGAAATAAGCACAGGAAACACATTGCATATCATTCCAAGTACTTTCTTTTAAGCCATTTAGAAATAAAGCTATTTAGTTCACAAGAAAAGCCAAATTTAAAAGCTGGTATTCTGCATGTACTTAAAAGATCCAAGCTTTGAAAGTGGCTCTTTTCAACCCTCCCCACAAAAAGACATTAGATAGGATCTAGGTGTCTACCCAGTCCCATCTCAAAGTGAACAGCATAGGTACTAATACAGACACTGAATATGGTTTCAAAGAACATAGTCTTTGATTAGTCTTACTTCCCTTGAAACAGCCTGTCTGTTCAAAACAGAATGATTCCATCAGTAAAGATATATTACAGAAGAATACCACTTCATGATTTATTGAACATATTTACTAAGCATATTTACTAGGGTCTCGTTGCTTGCAGTCAATATAGTTTCAGCTATGGGAGTACTCTCTGATATTACAGCATCATCTACAGGCAACTGTGCTGTAGCTTCCACCTGTTTGTTTAAAACAAACAAAAGAAAACAATTGAATAAAATAACCACTGAGACCCTAAAAGTGAGAAAAAAAAAAAAAAAGCTTGTCTATTATAAAAAGCCTATCATCACCCTTTTTCTTGATGCTCTTCTTGACACTCTTGTAGACTCCCTAGAAAATGCCTGCAGAGGTCCACTTTTTGAAGATCCACTTGTCCAGTCAGTCTCAGTAACTCCATCTTGAGAATAGGTCTATTCAAGCATCAAACACATGATCAAATACATGAAAGCCATCTCTCAAAATTGGATACCCACAACCAAAAGCCAGAATAGCATGCATACTCCAGAAGCAGTGTCTACAATCCAAAACTTATCTGGATCCTAATATATTCAGTAATTATCATCTAGCTAGACTAGGAGTATCGACCACAATACTTACATCAGAGCACATTATTGCTGAAATACAGAACTGACAAGATAATGCCTGACAGTAAAAATCTTACTTACTACAATAGAGAGTGAACTAATGCTCCCTACAAGTAGTTACATCAAGTCATGGACAAAAAGTATGCCAGCTTTAAGGACCACTGCGTTACTTGTCTACACAAAAAAATAAAAAATAATAAAAAAATCTATAAGCATAAGCAGAAAGCATCACCATGTTCTGTACTCACACAGGGGTCTATTCTCTCAAGCAGAGGTGGGAAAGGTCTAGGAACAGCCACCCACATATCAATTTTCATGTAACAGCAGGTTTAAACAGTCAAGCCTGACACAGATCTTTACCAATCTAAGTAACAACATGAAGTACCAAACTTTTATAGCCATTAAGAAAAACAGATCATTCCCTATGCTGTAATGCAAGTTTTATGCTAAATGAAAAAATAAAAAAAAAAATCTTCCTCAAAACAAATTCCAAACACAGACCTGGAAGGAAAGGGAGAAAAGGGCCTGCTTCTTCTAAATTACACCAAGCCTTCACTCTGTATTTGGTTAAGTTTAAAAATAATAATAATATTAAAAAAACCCAAAACTTTACTCATCCAAGATATTTGCCTATTAACATCTCATGCACTGATGTACTACCAAGTTTTTAGAAGTTACATCCAGCACTGATGGAAGTTCTACAGACTGGTGCAACTGTCAATTACAGTTCTAACAACAAGTATCACTGGAACAATACTAGCCCCAAAATAAAAAAGCCAAGAGTAGGCTGAAAAGGATTTACTGAGGGGGAGGGGAGGAAAAAAAGCAAAAAAAAACCCCACCCAGAACAACAAAACACAACAGAAAAGCAACGACAAAACTAACAAAAAAAGTTAACAACATCCTCCATCCATTCACCACCTGTATCTTCAGGGTTACTACAGTGAAATTAGAAGCTGAGCAGCTTTATGAGTCCCAAGTTCTGTACTACAGCTGCTATGTATCCAGCAGAGGGAGCACAAGAGTTTCACTTTACTCCAGTCCCTAAAATACTTCGAAAGCCAAATGATCAAGTCCAAACAGATTCAGATGTTTCACACAGAACTGTAGATTTCAGCCTAAGTCTCTCATATTCTTTTCAATTTAAGCAGGATCTTCCAACCCCTCTTTATACAGTCACCAGACACGAGCTTCAATTCCCTATTAAGGAAAGCTTAACCTTCAGCCTTCAGTCATGGCTCCCTACCTCAACCCCACACATCTTCTATTTGAGAGGCATTCTTGAAAAGCCTAAAGAAAAACATGAATTTCAGAGTAGTTCCACTCAAACACATTCCAGTTAATAAAGCAGTACAGCAATTCCCTCATACTACTAATGGAGAGCTCCCCTGGTCCAGGCTGTCTGACAAAAACCTAGTTTTCTTCTAGTGGAAGTTGGAAGCACTTCAGTAAATAAATGTTTCTTAGTTCTTCAGCTTCTTAACAATCATGTGTTTTAAGTACCAAATTTCAAGGGTTTTTTCTCTTACATGAAAAGTCTATGGGAAAAAGAATTCTACTGCATAAACCCCATCCAGACTTCAGCAGAGAATATTCAACAATTTAAAAGTTGCCTACAGTTATCCTCAGTGTCAACTGAGTAGGCCTTGTCTGCTTATTCCACAAATATCTGAACTAAATAAACCCTATTAGAATATAATGTGTTTAGGTACACCAACACCCTACGTATAACCATAGAAAATTACAATGATGTGGTACACAAGTACTATTCAGCCTGTGCTTTTTAACTGTTGCATTACTCAAGCAGCGAAGCTATAGATAAGTTTACTTCAGTTATCACAGCAGCTGCAATGCTGCTTATTTTTAAAAAGCCCAGATATACAGAAAGTAAAAAAACTCAAGGGAGGAGTAGGGGAACACAGTGCAAAGTGTCACTACACTAACCCTCAAGTAGAAAGACTAGTTCTACACTGTTAAGACTCCATAATATATACATTATTTAGTCTGTCTCTTTCTGTCCAGTGCACTTAACCATGAGGCCTTAGGCTCACTTTAGAACTCTAAATCTATGTTCACCTACCCAAGTAGAAGTGGGTGCTCAAATAAGGGTTTTCTTCCAACTTTTTCAGTTCACTATGAGGATGCAACTACACACCAACAGCCAAGCTCAGGTTCATCTAGCCCTCCACTGTTAAGTAAGTGATAGGACCCATAAGCCTGCTAACCTCCTCACCTCATTTATTTTGCAACAGCTGGCTTAAAGACTATCTATTTGCACTCATTTCTCAAGGGAACAGCAACATCCACCCATGCCAAATAACAACCTTTTCAGGTCTGTACATCCAGACTAAGCCTAGTGCTACACAGGACCTAGAAGAAGCGATAAGTCTGCTCACACACTACCCACCAATTCAGCCCCACCACCCTTCAGAGCTTCATGATCTTTGAGCAAATGCCACACAGACCATGACAGTTGAATATAATCCTGCAAAGTATGGTCACTTGACATAATCTCAGACTAGGGGGGGAAAAAAAAAAAAAAGAGAAAAAAAACCCAAACCAAACCTTCCACTTTTATTCTGAGCATAACGTATCACAGAATCGTAGAATAGTTAGGGTTGGAAAGGACCTTAAGATCACAGTATCACAGTATGCTAGAGATTGGAAGGGACCTCAAAAGATTATCTAGTCCAATCCCCCTGCAGGAGGCAGGAACACCTAGATCATCAAGTTCCAACCCCCCTGCCACGGGCAGGGACACCTCACACTAAACCCTCTCACCCAAGGCTTTGTCCAACCTGGCCTTGAACATTGCCAGGGATGGAGCATTCACAGATTCCTTGGGCAACCCATTCTAGTGCCTCACCACCCTCACAGGAAAGAACTTCCTCCTTATATTCAACCTAAACTTCCCCTGTTTAAGTTTGAACCCGTTACCCCTTGTCCTATCACTACAGTCCCTAATGAAGAGTCCATCCCCAGCATCCTTATAGGCCCCCTTCAGATACTGGAAGGCTGCTATGAGGTCTCCATGCAGCCTTCTCTTCTCCAGGCTGAACAGCCCCAACTTTCTCAGCCTGTCTTCACATGGGAGGTGCTGCAGCCCCTTGATCATCCTCGTGGCCCTGCTCTGGACTTGCTTCAACAGCTCCATGTCCTTCTTATGCTGAAGAGACCAGAACTGTACACAGTGCTCCAAGTGAAGTCCCAGGAGAGCAGAGTAGAGGGGCAGGATCACCTCCTTCGACCTGCTGGTCACGCTCCTTTTGATGCAGCCCAGGATACAGTTGGCTTTCTGGGCTGTGAGTGCACACTGAAACTGGTTCATGTTGAGTTTCTCATTGACCAACACCCCCAAGTTCTTCTCTGCAGGGCTGCTCTGAATATCTTCTCTGCTCAACCTGTAGCTGTGCCTGGGATTGCACTGACCCAGGTGTAGGACCTTGCACTTAGCATGGTTAAGCTACATAAGGCTGGCATCAGCCCACCTCACAAGCGGGTCAAGGTCCCTCTGGATGGCATTCCTTCCCTCCACTATATCGACCGAATCACACAGCTTTGTGTTATTGGCAAACTTGCTGAGGGTGCACTCGATTCCACCGTCCATGTCACCAACAAAGATGTTGAACAAGACCAGTTCCAACACTGATCCCTGAGGGACACCACTCGTTACTGGTATCCAGGCGGACATTGAGGCATTATGCATTTGCTAACCAAAAGCATTAAGTTGTTCTTGGCTTCAGGCAGATGTAAATCTTTGTTAGTCATTTTTATTTTGTTGTTTGCTTGGTTTGTTGGAAGGTAAAGGGTTTAACAAGCTGCATTTAAGAGTTCCTGAAGGATCTGGCATAATTGTGAAATTAGATTTTTTTTTTTTACTAATGAAATGATACTCCTTCTATTAACTCCTGGTAACTAAAATATTGCACATGTAATAAATTGCAGGATAAAACACAGTAATGACCTCATGTTATTACAGTGAAATTAGATGACAGAAACTTTAGAAGGTACTCATCGTTTGAAAAAGCCACAAAAATACATTACTATCTCTTCCCTTTTATTCTGTGGGTTCCTGAAGACTAGGAAGCTTGCTTTGTTGACAAATGAATTAAATACCTCTGTCACACTGAGGCTGGCAGGGACTTCTGTGTGAACAGAGATTTAGAAGAGTAATCCTTAAAATACAAGATTCAGATGCCTAACCTAAAGACCATCATGAGCAGAAATTGCCTGAATAAATTAAGGAATGTTTTGGCGCTGAACTACCTGTGTGCTTTGATTCATAGAGGTAACATCTGTTCAACTTGTACCCTAAAAATCCAATTAATGACAACTAGTTACAGATCTCTGTAACTGCACTCCATTACCCAAGCTCACACCACAACATATTGCCTGCTTTAAGAGACATCCATAGCAAAAAGCATGCTTATACATACAAATACAGTATCTAAAAAGGAAGCATCTGGCATTTAGAATAAAGTAGTGAGAAAAATCACTGATCTGCTAAAATACATCAAGCTATTAACAGGTAAGATTTTGAGTCACTAAATGTTTTCTATACAAGCCTTCTACTGTAGCACAACTTTACTACTTACTGGTCAGGTGAGTAAAACTGTAAAGATCCTAGGTAACCTAAGTTGGGGAAGGGGGTATTTGGTGACACTCTCATATCACAAGAACACATCAGTCACCAACTACCAAATCCAGTATCCAGCCAACAGTTTGAAAACCTGAAGTGCTTCTGTAAAATTTCTCTTTCACCACAACAAGACTAGTATTATTCATAAGGACAGTTGGCACATACGTTGAGGTTTAAACTTGTTGTTTATTACTATTCTTCTTAGGAGAAGCTTTCCAACAAATTAGTATCTACACTAGTACTGCCGCCACAAGCACAGCTGAGGAAAAAAACCAGATAGCTAATGCATGTGTATACACACACATACACATGCTTCTATATATAGGCATATACAGAAGTACATTAATTCATGTATTAGAAACATTAAACAGATGTATTTAAAACGCATACATGTATGTACAGATATAAAACCAGACGGATATAAATGTTTTAAAATACATATACATATATTAAAAAAAAAAAAAGAAAAAGCCCAAACTAACCTTTTTCTGAACTTTTCTTTTTGCATGTTATGGTTGCCTACTATTTTTTTCAAGGAGGTTTATCTGACTGGCCAGCTACAGTAGCACAGCTTTTAGCAGAACATAATTTTGAGCATTATCAGACAGGCTAAACCCACCAGCTACAGTTATTTCACAAGATTTTTATGTTGCCTTAGAACAGGCTTTCTGGAAGAACTTTCAAAAAACAGCAGAGCCCACTAAGTCAAATGTGATTATGTTAAAAGCATTAAGGGGTTTAGTCAGCAAATCACCTGCAGTTAGTAGCTGTTCCAGACACCACTAAATTAAACATACCTGGTTGTGTTCAACAACTCTTCTTTGTCTGAGTGGTACTGGAGTCTTTGTCCTGCCTTTCAATGGTTCTCTCTTCTCAAGCCTCAGTTCAGTCTTAGGATCTGTAATCAATTTTAATATAACTAGTTTCTATAATACTACTGGTTGTTGTACTAGTTTAAACCAATTTTATTTCAATAAAAAAAAATTAAGAAGCAACATAACTCTTTGATGAGTTACCACTTTCCTAAAAAGCTTGAGAAAGAGGTAAGTTTGTCCACTAAATGTAGAAGAGACATTTGAAGAATAACCTTAAAATATTTTAAAACACTGATCCAAGTATTTCAGTTTTGTTATAAAACACTACATTTCAGATAAGCTTTGGCCAATCCAGCAGTTCCATTTACAAACTGGTATCAAGCTGCAAATACTTTAACCAAAATACCATTATACTATTAATTGTAGTAAGGGTATTGAAGCTTTTCAACATCATTTAGGTTGGTAGTTTTATTTCCTTTAAAACAGGCCCTTTTATATAAAGCTCATTTTTGATGCAGAAGGGCAAGTGGTTAGCAGTCATCTTACCAGTAACAGGATGTATTATTACCACCCCTTTCTAAAATTCTAATATACCAACATATCTACAGTCTATTTATAGAAAAGTCCTGTTTGTTTAATTTTTGACAGGGAGGAAGTGTTTGCTTTTGGCTTGCTGTTTTTTGTGTCTATGCCCTGTTCCCCTCACCCCTCATCCCCAGCGTTTGAACTTGGTAATTAGATAAAGCATGTGTAAGTAGAAGGAGAAGGCTGTCAGCTGTGACTGGGCTCTCAGCTGTGCTAAAAATAAATAAATATATAAATCTTTAACATCTCTCCCTGCTTTGAAAGGGCAAGGGCTAAGTTCAAAACCAAGCCCAAATACACAAGAGAAATCCATTGAGTTCCTAGTTGCATTTCAACCCCTTCTGTCCTATCTCCAGAGAAGTTCTGTAGAAACAAAAAACCCAACACCCCCAAAACCAAACCACATAAAATAAGCATCTTCTAACATTCCATTCAATACACTCTTTAAAACCTACACTGTTTTTATATAAGAAGCAGGATGGTGTGGGGTTTAAGTTCCATTTCCCCCACCCCTATACCTTTTTCATATGAACTCAGTATTTATACCACAAAAAAACACATCCAAGATCAACCAACCCACCACAAGCTAAGCCCATAACAAACAGAGCATAAAAGGGATTGAGTCATACATGACAGACATTAAATCACAAAAGTACAGCAATTTAATAAATATTCATATACTATCCAATAGTAAATAACTACTGAGAGCACCTTAAGACAAAACTGCATTTAATGATGAAGTGCAAAGAACACTAGAACAATTAATATGCAGTTCTCCTACCCATCAGATTCAGAGGCTCCAATCCAGGGAAAATGGACAGAAGGCAACAGTTTAGTAGCAGAAGTTTCCTTTCTCAGAACTCGATCACTGTGCTACTACTGCATGATTAATTGCATGACTCAAGTGGTCTACAGCAGTAAGCCTCACCTAACAGCAAGGTCACACCCTCTTTAGGTATTTCTTCTACTGCAAGTATTATTGATGTATAATTTGAATAGCTCACAACCAAGTTCCACTTAAATCTTACCTTCTTCACTGTCACTGTACTGGTCAGACTCATTACTTCCATTCTGCCTGGTGTTCTCTGTAGCTGAAGATATCGCTGGGAGAGGCACAGGTGCCTTTGGTTCTGGGCCTTGCTCCATCAGTTTCAACAGTTTTTTCTCATAAAGTTTCCTAGTAGTAGCTATAAACAAGAAAGGATATATGCTAAAGATAGTTTTTATCTTTCCTGACTTGACTGCAAGAATCTGGGTGTTATATATTCCTTTGGGATCTTTGAAAGCACAAGGTTTTGTATTTTTGATCAGTCTGTATGGCTCAAAGCATATACCTCTGGGTAGATAACGCTACCTCTAAGCTTCTAACTATTTGGTTTAAGAGAATTCTTAAGATAAACTTAGACCTGTCAGTACACTGAAAGTTACAAGCATTTACCTATGTAAAGGGAACTTACCTGCTCCTTAGATATTTTATTTCATATGTTGTAATACACAAATGGTTATGCTCTCACAAAAAAAAATAATTGTGGGACTGACACTGGTTTCCATGCATATTCCACTATTATCCTCCTAATCTCTTTACCCTGTAATTAATGCCCCTTTTCCCCTTAATCTTTTCCTTTTGCCAAATTAAGCCAAGTAAGCACCAAAGATGGTGCAAGTAACAGCAACAGAACTTCCTGTTTGATGCATCTAGTCATCGGGTTGGCTCGCTTGCTCTGAGAGCTGTTTAAGATTAAAAGGTATCAAGTTTAGCACATACTTCCAAGTTAGGACCATGCTGGCAAAAATCTATAAAGGTGACTCTTGCCCGAGATGTTAGCTGCAGAAAAGCCTAACAGAAAAAGACTTCAGGCAAGAGGAAGAGGCAGACAACAAGAAACAGAATCCATGTCCTCTAAGAACAAAGCTTTTACTTAAAATTTGAACATCTTCCCAATGGACTCCATGTGTACTCAAATTTTCAGAAGATTTGAGTGCTATCCAAGAGGAATAAATTGAATGGGAAAGCATGCAGTAACAGCTAACATAGTATTATGCATAAGACTTCAAATACACACACGATTCCAGGCTCTATCACTGTCATTGCCATTCACTCAGGATCCCAAGAACATCCACAGGAGGATCAGCATGTTACAGCAGCCTTTACTTCCCCACCTCCCCTTTTTTTAAAGGGTTGTGGAATTCCCTTGCCATTAAGCTAGTGAAGAATCTGAAAGGCAAGGATCTTTGATTCCACATCACAGATGAGTGCCCAAGGCAGGAGATTAAGCTGCGATAAGAACTTCTGATGTAGATTATCATACAAGACAAAACAATGGGGGGGGGGGGGGGCACAAGAGGAAAAAAAAAAAGAAAAAATAGCAGAACATTAACACACAATGCGGTAAGTAGGAAATGCTCTAGGGAAGGGCAAGTTCCACATTCTCATTCTGCTCTCAATGCTATTAGGTTATTATGTAAGATTTATTTTTAGCAGGCCCCAGATCTCCACCTCTGTTATCAGAAAAACTTCAGTACTGGGATAATTAGGTTAACTAAGAGTTACACAGGTTTGGAACAGAAGTTGGAATATCTCCAGCTGGCCTAGAGCACAAGAGGAATGAACTGCAGACTTGCCTACAATGAAATGTTTCAAGTCTTCTCAATGTAAACAGTTCAATGAAAACATCTTAAGTGGAAAGCACAACTGCAGAAGTATTGGTATTAAGTAACTGTATCAGATAAGCTTAGAAGACACAGAACTGAGGTTTATTGGGAAATACGTTGAACAGATCAATATCTGCTAGCATCACTTGACCTACCTACAATTGGGCCAGGATTTAGTCCATACTTCATAAGTTGCTCTTGAAGATCTTCATTACTCATCTCTGTTATGTCTAGGTCATCCTTCTCCTCTGGCCTGGGTTTGTCAGTTTTCTTTGTGGCCTTCTGTGAGTGTGCAAGGAAGAAACAAGAGAGTGTTTCCAGCTAATACAGGACACATTGTTTTCTTCTAAGGGAACAGGAAGATAGGAGAGTCTTAAATATACAAAACCAGAAAAAGTAATTACATTAACCACTACCAAAGCCTATATGAAACACTTTAAACATTTACACCTCCTAAACAAACATGCACAAGCTTTCTACTTAAATAAGTACATACCTATTACAAGCCTCCTCTACAATTTGGAAAAAAAAAAAAAACCACCACCACCCCCCCAAAAAAAAAAACCCAACACACACACACCAAAAAAACTCCAAACAAACAATGACAACACACAAACCCTTACTCATTATTCCAATCCTGCATTTTAATTTGAAGTTCAAGTATACAACAGGAGAGGATTTCTTTCCTATGACTGGAGAGGTAAGCTTCTAGCTTCTACCATCACAACACTAGGCTACAAATATTTTTGTTCCATGGACATTTCTTCACATTCTTCTTCTACCTCACAGGTCAACACTTGTTCCTCCAATGGCATGGAAAAAGTAGCTACACCCTCTCAACCAAATTCCTAAAATCCTCATTCCCACTTATCCTGGTATTCTCTGTAAGATTACATTATGGTTACAAAGGAAGTGCAGGAAAGGCAATACCAGAAACACCCTCAAATTTTCAAAATCCTGTCTGCCTAGGCCTCTGCTACAGTAGCTCTAACAGATCTTAAACCCAACTCTGGCAACACTACTTGAACAGTTGGCAACACACCACCACCACATTCAGATGGTTATCAAAATAATCTGCCAAGATGCTACTCCTAAACTAGCAGTTTCCGCTATATCCAAACAGAGTGTTCATAATATTTGTTCAACTTTGGAAGCCTTTGTTCCTAACAAGAGGTATTTCAAGCTCCAAGATTTGCAAGAGAGTGAGCAGTTAAGAAAAAAATACGCTTAGGATCTACTTGCTCACAACTAAGAGCCCTGATACTGCTTTGAAGTAAGTCATATTTTTGTCTCAAAGTCATAGGATATAAACAGATATAACTTATTCACTTAGTATTTTTCTCATCTTGGTTGCCCAGATAACTTACCTGGGTTTTCTGGTACTTAAAGAGTAAAATTCCAGACACAAAGATGTTGTAATAGTCACTATCAACAGGGTTGTGTGGTATTTCATAAGATAGCACTGAAAGATTGTAAAATGACTGACACAAGTCACCCATATTTGCTAGCCATTAATGCCTAGTCAATACTGGTTTGAATGCAAGCCTGTTCTTGCCTCAAGTGTCTTGATATTTTGAAGCTAAACAGGGTCTATGAGAGGATTTCCAAAATACTGACTTCTTAGATTTTCGTCCAACTCCTGGATTGTGAAAATCTCAGAATTATGAATCAAAATCAGCTGCTGAAAAGCAACACTCTCCAAAACCTCATGCTGTTTCTTAATTTTGAAAAGTAGACTCCGAGTAATCTGAAGAGACAGTGCCACTAAAGCAGCAGATCTGGCTAATGACAGGTTTACAACACATTCTATCCGTCATTCCATTACCACATATAATCTAATTTTTGAAGCAACTGAGCCTACTTGTGTAGTACACAAAAAAAAAAAAAACAATGAACTTGCAGCTATGAGACTTGTATTTACTTTTGAATGTGTCAGTCAGAACAGTATCACAAGTTCAGCATCACATTAACACAAGACTTTAATATCCAGTGCTTTTTTTTTTTTTTTTTTTTTTTTTTGCTGGACTACTCAGAACTGTCCAAACAGCGTAAAAGAATCCCAAAACAAATAATGGATTCCCTTGTTGGAATCTGTTTAGACAAGTTGCACACATCACCAAGAGGATAATTAAGATGCTACTTCCATTCTTCAGAAGAAAACTACTACCATGGTGCAGGAAATCACCATTCCAATGACATTTCAAAGAAACTGGAAACCTAATTTAATGTAACTCTGCCTTTGTATTGCTTAGAGGCCAGAGGCCACAGAAGAAACTATAACAATATACACCAGAAGAACTACTCAGCATTGTACTAGGCATTTTACAAAAATCTTAACTACCAGAAATCTAAATCCAATTAATAAGTAACACAGTCCTTTAACATAAATAGACTCGCATCTCTCATAGCATCTTTGGGTACTCTGTTTTCTTACAAGATTAATTTTACTTTTTCCTGCAGCATTACCACACACTGAGACTATAAGAATAGTCAGTTTCAGCAGAGAAAGAGGGCAAGGAGGGCATGAAAGTTGAAGGTAATCTGTGTTTTTCAATCATATGGCAAGATAAATCAACTACTTGTGCTATCTGAGGCCTTCAACTTTAAATACCTATTCTCCTTAAAGCAGAAACAAAGTACTTCAGCTGTACAAGCAGAAAGCTGCCATTGTTACCACCCACTGTACCATAAGATCAGTTCCTAGAAGCCTAAGGCAGAAGAATCCCTCTCATGCTTTGGTTGTGGTATGATAGCATTAACCTCACAACATTAAGTCTTAATTACCACTACTGTGGTAAAAAGCACCACCACACTTTCTGTTCATCACCACAACTTATTCATGAGACTACCCGCGTGAGACAGATTATAAGAACTAGCTTTAAAATTTACCATTGCAAATGTAAAGGCAAGGAAAAAAAACCAAACAAAATAAAAAAAACCCCACAACCAAAACAAAAAAAACCAACCCAAACCCACAAAAAAAAACCAAGAAACAACAACAACAAAAAAATAAACCACACCATCAACACCCCACACTTTCCTGGTCCGGTGACCACAAGTAAAATTAAAGCTGTCTTACTGTGTTGCAGAGCTGAAGTGCTTAAAATGAAATTGTGGCAACCACCAGGCTTTGCCAAAGTAAGGCAAGGCAGCTGACCACTTTGCATGTAATGCAAATATTCCTGCAACACTATGCCCAGACCAATAAATCCTCATCTGAAGATCTTCTAATTCCAACTGGAGCTAACAGCATTAAAACAAAATATTTTTAACCACTGCCATCTTCTAGAAAACAGAAGATGGAAGAGGAGTTACATAATTCCCTTGAGAGAGATTTGTTCACATCGAAGAGACCACCACCAAATTGCCATTTATCAGGCTCAGTTCCAGATTAACTAGAACCCCAGGTCTTCAAACAAGTACTGAAGTGAGTTATAAGCAGAGGGCTTCGACACAGCCTTCTCAGTTCTAAGACCACAGGAAAACAAGAGCATAAGAGAAGTTCATCTTCTCAGTGTCATGTCTCAACAGCAAAAAGCTTTCATCTTCTTACACTAATGAAAGGAGCAGAAAATGCAAGCAATGAGAATTCAGACTTGGAAGCTATCCCATATCTTATCTTTTGTATTCCTGCTGAATAGAAATCCCAACAACCACAGACTAATTTATCCAGCATAATGTACAGGTACCTGTACTAGGTTCTAGCACTAGTCCACCAAAGACAAGTGTTTAAAGTAATGTCTTAAAGAAGCCATTAAATAATATAGCAGACAAATATGGGACGCAGCATTTTCAAATCCTGAATTAAATGGCACCTACTTTAAAATAATCAAGGATTTTAATCCCAAAGAGGTGCAGCTTCCTCACTAGAAGCAGAAAGGTTCAGGGCTTCTTTACTGTTTCTCCAAAAGAGGTTAAGTCAGGCTAAGACAGTGTCATAGTTTAAGCCCAGTCAGCCACGCAGTTCACTCACTCCCCCCACTTACTCCTCCCCGCTCCTGGAAAGATGGGATTGAAAGAATGCAACTCCTGTGGGTTGAGATAAGAGCAGTCCAGTAACTAAGGTATAACACAAAACCACTGCTGCTACCACCAATAATAATAATGAGAAGGGAAATAATGAGGGAAGAGAATACACCTGTTCACCATCCACTGACCGACACCCAGTCCGAACCAATCAGTGATCTAGCCCTTCCAGGTAACTGCCCCCAGTTTATATACTGGGCATGATGTGCTGTGGTATGGAATACCTCAATGGTTAGCCTGGGTCAGGTGTCCTGTCTCTGCTTCCTCTTGACTTCCCCTCCTCCCTGGCAGACCATGAGACTGAGAAAGTCCTTGGTCAGAGTAAACATTACTGAGCAACAACTAAAAACATCGATGTTATCAGCACTGTTCCCGCTGTCAAAAACACAGCACCGTACCAGGTACTGAGAAGGAGAAAAATCACTGCTACTGCTGAACCCAGGACAGACAGCCCAAATCACACCAATGGAATGCTTTTTAATTGTCTAGCTCATACAGCATCCTTTCTGGTAATAAATAGCTGTATTTCTCTTGGGGGAGTGGAAGACAAGGAACTGCATATGCTAAGTCTCAAAAATAAGGTCTATACTGTGAAACTCAGGGATGCTGGAGAAGGATTCTTCAATAGGGACTGTAGTGACAGGACAAGGGATAACAGGTTTAAACTTAAAGAGGAAGAGTTCTTTACCACAAGGGTAGTGAGGCACTGGAACAGGTTGCCCAAGGATGTTGTGAAAGCTAAATCCCCGGCAATGTTCAAAGCCGAGCTGGACCAAGCCTCAGGTGATATGGTTTAGTGCGTGGTGTCCCTGCCCATGGTAGGGGGGTTGGACCTAGACGATCTTATGGTCCTTTTCAACCCTAACTATTCTATGATTCTAGGATTCCCCTTACACTTTTTATTCTATCATAAACAAACATTCCCTGCAGTAGAATTTTTTTTTAAAACCAAGTCCTACTGAACTTTTTAACCTCAAATGCCTCCAGACAGTATTTACCAAAATCTACAGGACAGACAAAATACACAATGAAAAGGCTATTATGCAGCAGTAACTTAGCCATACTGACACACACAGCAATGAATTCCCTACCCTTTAACATTAGTTAGTAAGTGCCAGACCTAAAATTTCCAAGCTTATGTATGGTAACAATTCTAAATTATAAGATCATGGACTATTCAACCCTCCCATCCCCTCCACAGTGAAAGGAATGTACCCACCCTGAAAACAGATGAGTACTGCATAATGAAAAGCTTCCTACAGAGAGCCTAAGTGAAAGAGTTAAAAAAAAAAAAATCACAAAAAAAATTAAGAAACCAAAATAACAGATGGTCTCATCAGCTGACTGCTGACCTGGAGATCTGGCTTGTCTACTTGTCCCTGCTGAACAATGGACATGCACTACTAGCAAAAGGATTTTGTTGCTTCAGTATAAACACCACTACTACACTAGATGTCTAACAAGCACATCTCCCTAGTTCGTGATTCCAGAACTGCAGAAAGCCTGAAGGTGCAGAACAGTACGGCAAGACTTCTCCCTGAAGTGGGAACTACTCAGCCACCTCACCCCTATTGCTCATAGCTGTCACTCAGACAACAGATGAGTGCCATTTGAAAGGCCACAAAAGTGTTAATCTGTATTCTGGGTCACATTTGTACAGCACATCATTAATTAAGAGATACAGCCACAAAGGAAACACTAAATAGATTCTCTTTCTTCACAAGGTAGCACATATGCTTCACAAGTCTCTCTTCTACCCAAACACAGTTTCACTTTCCATGCTCACTATCTTCATAAACCACCAGTTTTTCCATTAACTTCCCTTTTCCAATAGGGAAGGGGTTGAAACTATAGTTATCTCAGCTACAGATATTATCACTACCAAACCATTCTGACCTCAAGGAGCTGAGGCTACTTGATTAAAACAAGTGATTAAAACCAAAAAAAGCACTAAACCCCCCCCACCAAACAACAATAAAAAAAAAAAAACAAAGACATCAAATCCACAACACCCAAACAAAAACAGCAAACAAACAAAAAATCTGTCCCCCATATAATCTTTCAAACAGGTCCTTCAGGTCCAGATGCTCCCATTATACTTCCATTAACAGAAGTGAGAAGGAGACATCCAACTGGTATTTTTAAAATCATCACTTTAGAAGTCAAAAATATCATTCAGTGTGTTTCAGAAGAGATTCTTCCAGGACATTAAATGCAACAATAACACAAGTCATAAAAACCTATACATTTTAAGTTCTCCTGCCTGGAAACACTGTCAAGGTATTTTTGACATGAGCTTTAAAACAATGCTTGTAAGGAGACAGAAATGCCTTTTCATAGTTACTTTTTCTGAGCTATGTGTCCTCATATTCATCCCACAGCATCCAGGACCAGGATTACCCAGATGCAGACAGTTCTCACACACACACAAAAAAAAAAAGGTGTCTCACACCAGCCACTGTCCTCACATACCACTATGCTAAATAGGCTTAGGGAAAAGAAGTTTCTCAAAAATGTAAGCAGAGATGAAGGAGCTAGCTCCTCCAGAGTATTGTCAGACTGAGGCCCAAATAAGCATGATTTTAGAAGCTTTTCTTCTGGCAAGAGTATGTAGGCAGTGAGCCCTCTCCCCCTTCCCAAAGGGAAGTACTCCATGTAAAGAAATGGTCATATTTAAAATTACACTTTCAGGTATTTCACAGGACAGCTCTTTATATACATATATATATATATATATATATATAAATGTCTATAAGAACTATATGTAGGTTAACATTTAATCTTACTTTGATATAGTGATCTTTTTTGTATTTGAAGTCATCTGCTACAAAGCAAATTGCACTTTACACAATAGAAGGGGATTTTGCTTCATCACATTATGAAGTATAAAAAGTTACTTCCTACAGTAAGATAGTTTGATTTTTAACTTTAGATGCCAAAAAAAAAAAAAAAAGCTAATTTCCAAAAGAGTTTGCTTGTCTGAAGCATGAGTTTCAGGGCCTGAAAACAACGTGGCGAGAACAAAACCCCTATAAGCTTTGATCTACTTACACATGCATGTTAGGAGTCTGTACATTCACTACTGGACCAAAATAAAACACAGGTCAAAATAAACTCATATGAATAATAGGAAATATGAATAAATGAAACAGCAGCAACACCACTATACACATCAACTTTAAACCACTAGCATATTACAGTTGGATACAGTATTGATAGAGCTATGCTAGAAGTGTGATGGGTTTAAAAGAGTCTATAATCAAATTAAAACTATGGGGGTTTGTCTCATTGCTACATAGTCTTTATCAACAGAAAATGTGCACCTAAATGCATTATCAAATGCCTAAAACTTAGAAAAAAGAACACTAAAACGACAGCAAAGACAGTTTAAAATTACTAAGGACTATGGCAATGTCAAACCATTAACTGTCAATATCAATAGACCTGGGTTAGTTTTACTGTCTCTTTAGTGAGTGTAACACAGATATTCAGAGCACTCCTTTGGACTTTTTTCTCATATCCATTTGAAGAACAACAGTGCTTCCTTCCCTTCCCCCCCAGCAACCGTAAGCCAGTTTAGAGCTGAAGTAAGGTATTGGTATGAACACAAACACCACAGGTGTACCTGCCCTCTCCACCTTAACCCCCATACCCAGAGGATGCCATGGGGAGGCAGCCCCGGAGGGCCCCCCTGGCAGCCAGCCCCATCCCTCACCCCAGCAACAGGCCATGCCCACTCTCCCACACAGCTCTATGCTCTGATCACCCCTACACAGACATGAGCACTGCAACCCCAACTGGTTGCCGGCTCAGAGAGGGCTGTAACTTTGCACTTGCTATAGGGAATTCCAAGCTGACCTAGAGGAAGATGGGGATGGCTCAGCTGCTGGTAAACTCTCCAATGACTGACAAGCCAAGACCACCCTTATTCAGGCCAATATGGCATCCCCATTACATTTTTCACATTGAAAGCCTAATAATGTATTTTGTACATCTTTTATACCTGTGCCCATAAAGTAAGGACAGAGTACTTTTTGATTGTGATCCCAACACCTTCCAAGGACTTGAGCAAAAGATTGCTCACTCAAAGCATCTGCAAGCAAGCATGCACACACAGAGGAAGTTAAGCCCTCACACCTATTGCCTTGGTGTAAGCACAAACTTATTACGCATCTCACTTGAGTTGGTCTTCTCTACTCAAAAGTACCCATTTTTCTGCTACAAGAGTGATTCTGGCCCTTTTCTGCCTCTCCCTCTACACATATCTAACATTCATTCATTCATTCCAACAGTGAGAGTGAGTCTTTACTCCCAAATTAGTTCATTTGGATTGGGTATTTTAGGTTTTTTTAATTGTTTGTTGCTTTTTAAGGATTGTAGAATACTAAGCTATATCCAGAGAAATACAAAAACATAAGGAACAGCAGAAAGCACAGTGGGACAGAACCCTCCAAAATGCAAACCTATGTAAGTGCTCTTTCAAGTGTTTATACAAGTTAATACTAGCCTTGACTGAGTCACTGGGATTGAAGAGGCTTTTTCTATTTTCAAGTTAAGCAATAGTCAATTTTTTAGAGTGATACAGGTAACATTGAATAGAGCAGTCCAAATTTTTTAATTTCGTAGCAGATAACTTTGTAATATAGTCAAGTATTTTGGTGTTCCAGAAACATACTAAGTAGCAGATCGCCTGTAAGTGTCAAAGAGCTGGTTTACAAGCTCCCCCCCCCACCAACGTACACACACCAATACTACAATTTCTAAGACCTGTAATACGCATAAAAATTGAACTAATAAAGCACTGCAATTTTGTTACTCAGTTCTGAACCTAGTAACAGAAGATGCATGTTATTACTCTAGCATATGTCACAAAGTACTTTTATTTCCTTAGGCCTTCAGTGCAAATTGTTTTCTGCTCCTTTTAAATATACACATAAAAGCAATACCTAAGATAAAAAATTAAGTTGCACTGAGGAGTAAGAGAAAGAGGTTGTCAAACCCAATTCTCTCTGGAGCCTAATAAGTGACTTACTTTATTCCTTTATTTCTCCTTTCCGAAACACCCTGCAGCTCCAGTTTCCTCCCTTTGCCCCTTCCAGTTTCTCTTCTTTCAGAGGTCTGAGCACTTTCCCTCCTGTCCTCTCCATCCTATCAAACTATTCCACTTTGTTCCCGTACCAGAATCACACCCCCCTGGACATGAGAATTCCTTCACTTTGCTTCTCCTCCCTTCCAACAGCTTTGGGGACAAGTCACTCTGGAGACCAGTATATCACTTTTCTGGAAGGAGAACCAATTAGAGAATCATCCTTGTGCCAGAAGGCATTAACAGGGACAACAGCTACTCAAGCTACAAGCAGTTTTACAACTACCTGTACAAAGCAGAGAGCAAGCTTTTTTGCCTCCCCAACCCCCAGCTTTTCTTGAGGGGATAAAACTGGAGAAATGGGTAGGGGGAATGGCACGACAGACCCAAACCCAAGCAACTGCCACTAGAATATTCATAGAAGCTTCAGAAGTTATGATGATACAGTGCTCTAATATTAACACACAAGACTAGCAGAATTGGCACAGCGCCTTTTAGACAGTGTTAACAGAAGTTTAAAGTAGTACCACCCCTTGTGTAAACATCAAAAAAAGGTCACCTGGAGTTGCTTAAGCACTGCGAAAGAACAAGTAAGAATCAGATCTAAGAATTTCAGCAGTTATGAAACTTTCCTTCTACAAGCGTGAAACATATCAGATTCAACCTCATCCTACTCTACTCAACAGCACCTCACAAATGCTAGAGGCAAACCACTAAATCAGATCACTGTAAAGTTTCTCCAGTGAATGCTAGTTAATTATTTGAGTTGGACAGATGTTAAAGATAGGCACATAATTTGGTTGGAAAGCTCTTACTCTTTTAGTTGCAGTTTTCATATTCTTAATTCAAGAGTTCTTTGTTAGTTTTTTTTAAAGGTTTAAGTATGAAACACCTTCAAAGGAGTCCGCTTCTCTGCATGCTCTTTACAACTGAGCTTTGAAACACAGTATTTCAGATCCAACTAAGTACTTGTAATATCACACACGTTATAACTCCGGTAGCTGCCAGTCGTTGTAACAAGCCTTTATGTGAGACTTGACAGCTTAGAATTATGAATTAAGAGTGCTTATTCAATAAATTCAAATTTACAGATCACTTATTAAGCAGGAAGTCACATTTTCCCAAAGGAAAAAAATTCTAAATGGCATCAACTCCCTCCCTCTTCCCTTACGTGATAAAGTTTGTCTAAAGAAGTCTAAGAAAGCAAGTAACAGCGAATTAACTGAACGTGCAGCAGAGGCACTCTGCTATAAAACATATGCGTAGATGCACGAGGCAGCAACATTAAGCAGACCACTCTTTACACTAAACACCCCCCTTCATTAAACAAAACAAGCTGTGAAGGAACAGCTTCACCCTTTCATCTGGAGGTATTAACACGGAGTAGCGTTGCTCCAGTATAACTGAGACAGCTGCCGGGGATCATCTTTCTAAAGTAAGCTACAGCCCCATGCAGTTTCTCCTGCTCTAGTCCTCCAAGACCCAAGTATTTTACTTTCGCGACGGCCCGCCAAACCCCAGTAAAGGATTTCCAACACACAGTCCGGGTTTGTCTCACGCTCCACGCCCGATCTCCCTGCCCCTCCCCGGCTGGAGGGCCCCCAGCCCGGCGCGCCCTGCGGCCACCAGAGAGACCAACCACTCCGAAGCCGCTGCCGCTACGGAGCGTACACACTGCTCGCGACACGAAGACGAAGCCGGCTCTAGCCCCGCAGGTCCCAGTTGGGCTCCTGGCAACGCGCGCCTGCCTCTCCAACCCCGTTCCCGCCGGGAACGATCGCACCCCTCAGCCAAGCCGCGCCTCGAGTGAGGAGAGGCGGAGCCGGCCCTACACCGGAGAACGCGCGGGGAGCCGCGGCCGACTGGCGGTGTGGGGGGTAGGCCCGTTCGGGCGGGAAAGCGGGCCCGATGCCGCCGAAAAGCCGAGGGAGCACGGGTGGGGGTCAAGACCTCGGCGCAGGGTCGGGACGGCGCTACTCACCCGTCCGGCGGCAGCGCCCCGGTTCCTGGCACCGAGAGGCGTAGGCTCCCGCTCCTCGTCGCTGGAGAAGTCGGGCTGCGCGGCGGCGGCGGGCGGGTTACGGGCGGTGAGGTGCTGCAGGTAGAGCTGCACATACACGTCCTTGCGCTGCTCGCCGCCCGGCAGGCTCACATTGTTCGCGATCAGCTCGCTCTTCAGCTTCTCCTTGGTCAGCACCGACGGATCCGCCAGGAACTCGGGCATCGCCGCCGGCCACCACCACCACCCTCCCGGGAGAAGCACCAACAAAGCGCGGGGAGAGGGAAAAGGGGCGGAGGGGAAAAGAGAGGGAGGAGAGAGCGGAGGAGGAGGACTCGCCTGCCCCGCGCCAGGAACCCAGCTCCCTAACGGGCAGGCGCACGTACGGAGGGCTTCTTTCAGCCAGCAACAAGCCGCGCCCCGATTGGCAGAAAGGAGAACGAAACCGCCCTGTTATTGGCTGCCAGGAGGAATAGGAAAGAGGCGCGCGAGACCCCCCAGCGTTAGTGCTTTGCGCGCGCGAGGGATAGTAACGCAGTTTAAATTCGGCTCAGGCGGGAGACGCACGCGGGGGGGGGGCGGTGCGGTGCGGGCGGGAAAGAAAAAGAAGGGTTTGCGCGCGCTGTTTGGGGGCGATCACCGATCACCGCGGTTCCTTTTCTAATCCGTATGGGTCTCTCCGGCTGCCCCACGTCTCCCTTCACCGGCTACACAGGCTGTTTTGTTCTGCTGGGAGAAGGGACGTGGGGGCGGTTCCGGCCCGCCGTGAAGGAAATCCCTGTACCCTGCTGTGATCCCTGTAACCTGCAGTTGACACCTGCTTCTCGGCACCGGTTTTGCTTTGGTGTGCTGAGGCGGCTCCCCCACGGATACTCGGGTTCTCTGCCGGGGTAACAGGACGTGCTGCTCTTGCTAGCCAAGCGCTTAGCTTTGCCCAGCGCGTTAGCTGTCCGGCTGCAGAAGAAATCCAACCGGGAAACTGGTAGCTAAGCTGTCAGTATAACTGCTGCCGTTGTGATGACTTGCATGTTAAAAAAATAGTAACAATAAAAAAGAATTGCTTCTGTAGCATTGCAAGATTTGAAAGGTGCATAGTTTTAAGGCTGCATGGTGTTTAAACAAGGGAGTTAAACCTGTGTTTACATGCTGCTGGCTGGGAACATCCACTGCTATCAATTTTCTTGTATTTTATGATGGGAACAGATTAGTATTTAGATCTGACTACACCCTATGCTTTTGAGAGCTACCTTACAGTATCAGAGATAAGAATTGAAATGTATTTACATTTGCCCATCAATCGTTGACATACAACAGGAGTGTTAGTGTTTGTGCCTGCTCCTCTGTTTCAAAAAGTGTTTTACGCTGCTGTCGACAAAAGTGATTCCCCCGGTTTAGGTTTGCTCCATCACAAAGTATGGTGGCTGTCATTTCTGTTTACCTGGCCAGAGAGGTGAAGGTGCTGAGGGTTGTTTTTGTGGAAGGTAATTTTGAGGTAAATCAAAGATGCATGCACAAGAAGCCTGATACTTCCAACAGAGCAACTGTTGGGGCGTAACAAAGTAACTAATATAAGGGAGACGCTTGGCTTGGTGGGTTTAGTTTACCTTGTAGTGCAAATAGCCATCATCTGCAGTTCATTATACTTTATATCTGAAAGTATTTGGTTCTTGGTGTTGCATATACTTTACCTGTTCAGTCTGTTAGACAACAAGGCTGAATGGTGGGTAGAAAACATCTTCCTTCCATTGATAGCATACACAGCAAATATTCATGTACCAATGTGGATTGATTACTATCACTTACTTTTAAACCTGAATCAAACAAATTATGTGGTATCTTACCACATTTTTCCTGGAACATGGGTATCACGTGACAAGTGTTTTGGAAATGCTTAAAGAAAATCAAATTCATTTACAAATTTGATAGTAATAATTTAGTGTAGATAAGAGTAGATAGTATGTTTCACCTTCTTGGTGACTTTAAAATAGATCTTTCCCCCACCTTTAAGAATTTACATCTTGCTCAGATATGAAACCAGTTGCAGACTGACATGGCGTTTAAAATTTTAATAGTTTAAACAGGTAAAACTACCTTTCAGTTTAAACTATAACTATGTTTTTATATAAACATAGTTTAAATAGCTTAAACATAGTTAAAATAGTTTAAAAACTCAAAATTTGGAGTTTAAGCTTTATTATTATTTTAAATATATATTGTGAACAAGAACTTAAAGAGAAATGGGAGATTATGAATAAATAATAAGGTGCATAGGTGTACAAGGAAAATACAGCAGTCCATAAATATAGTTAAGAACTCAGTTGTACAGTAAAAAGAAAGGGTATAAAAATGTAGATGGCTAAAGCAATATGTGTGTAGCAGAATAATAATCTACCATGAATTAAAATATGCAAGTACTGGGGACTAAATTGCTTTTACTACTCTAGAAAGTTGCTTTTACTACTATAGCAGTAAATTACTAAACAGCTTTTACTACTTTAGAAAGCATCAGAGATTCTTCAGCTATCACACTAATGTGAAAAATAATAACCTCAGTTCATAGAATTGTATCACAGAGTCACAGAATGGTTTGGGTTGGAAGGCACCTTAAAGCTTATCCACTTTCAACACCCTGCCAGAGACAGGAACACCTTCCACTAGACCAGGTTGCTCAAAGCCACATCCAACCTGGCCTTGAACACTGCCACAGCTTCTCTGGGCAACGTGTTCCAGTGTCTCACCAGCCTCACAGTACAGAATTTCTTCCTAATGTCTAATCTGAATCTACCCTCTTTCAGTTTAAAGCCATTCCCCCTTGTCCTGTCACTACATGCCTTTGTAAAAAATCCCTCTCCAGCTTTCCTGTAGGCCCACCTTAGGTACTGGAAGATTTCTACAAGATCTCCCTGGAGCCTTCTCTTCACCAGACTGAACAACCCCGTAAATCCATAAAAAATCCTCAATACAAAATAGTCCTTTATTCCCTGGTTCTACCCTTTTTGTTCTCACTCCTTGGGTACGACAGGCTTTCTCCAGGCAAGGTACAGACAGGGAAAGTACTAGAGAAAGCACCAAAATGTGCATGTACTTAAATAATGGTTAACACTGCAACCTGCAGTTATCACCAGAGTTAAACCTTAGACAATTAGCTGAACATTTACACCTTTATTGTTTGCTTTGAAGCAAAGAAAGGTTGCATTTTGTAGCATAAGGCAGCAGTCAAAGGGGATAAGGGAGTGAGCTCCTTATGAGCAACCTTGAAAGATCTTTTTTTTATTTTAACCAAAAAAACCCAAATCCATGAGGTGGTCCATATGCCAATATGATGATTAGTGTCTTAGAGGTTTTGCTGTGCCTTCCGTGAAGCATTCCAGTATTTAAATGTTTATTCCGAACAACAAGTTCTGGTTTTCAAAGACCAGAATACCAGCCTTTATAAACAGCTAGTCATATTTTACCTCTTGGCAGTAAAAATGGCGACAAAAGGAAAGTTTAGGAAAAAAGTGCGAATAGTGTTAAAATATGCCTGTTTTCAGTGATTAAAGAACTGCCATAAGCTTGCCTAAAAATAAGAAATATTCTGAAGTTTGACGCCAAAAATCCTTTTTAGGCCTCTCCCAAATGTCTGGAATTTGTTCTCTTTTCTGAGCATGAGAAAGAGATTTTTAGTCATACAGTCTTCTTTTTCAGGAAAACACTGAATGTCTTCTGAACTATCTCACTTGTCTAGATTTGGCTTTCCCCAAGTTTATGATTTCTAATCTCTAATGCCACCCAGAAAAATGAGACAGGTAGTTTATGTTGTGCCACACTGAAAAAATGAATTTTCTCTACTTCTGTGTTCAAAAATGATCCTAAATTCCATGGAGGGGTTAGAGAAAATTAGGTGGCTTTTTAATAACTCTTTCTTATCCAGAACATCTTTTTTTAAGCATAATCCAAGTAGAAATGGAAAGCAGTAAGAAAAAAGCACATCTTACCCCAATGGAGCATATCACTTCTAGAGCAATTCCCTTAGAGAAGACATTTCATCTCTTGCTGAATTGGCCAGTGGATATACTGGGGAACAGGGACGTTATCAGGGGAACAGGCCAGGTAGCCCGCTGAGGGATGCTGCTGGATCTGTGTCACCCAATGTGGTAAAGACAGATGGTTGCCCTTGCTGTGGACACAGGGTGCCCAGTGCTGCAGGTGGTCTGTACAACTGTCCCCACAGGGGCAGGGATCTAAGGTGTATTTAATTCTTTCTTTTAGTTTTGAAATGTCACTAGGTTATTTCAATTTAGGGTCAGTAGGCTCTTCCTCCAAAGAATAACTGACAAAGTTAACTGAATGGTGGTGGTAGTGGTGGTTGCCAAATCCTGCTCTCCCTCCTGTCCCAGGCCATGCACCTGTGATGCTTTCCTTGTGCTGGACCTCCTAGTCATGCCACGAGATCTGCATGCTGAGCCAGCAGCTGCCACTGCACAGTTGTACAACATGATCCAAGTGGAGTGGGAGAAGCAAGCAGGCAGGGACGGGCAGGGCTGAGCCAGACCAACTGCTTCATGACACCCTGCACCTGCATTACACAAGGTCTGCTGGTGTGAAACCACACACTGAGAACTTTGGCTCCCATTAATAGATGTTCTGTATTATCAGGAGATGGACCCTCACTGCAGGCCAGAGATGCTGTCTGGCAGCAATCTGGAATACTCGAGACACGTGCCTGCTCTGGCTGCGGACAGGAGTGTGAGCAAATTGCCACCAATTCTTATATCTAGCTCTCTGAGGGACCACAGGGCACAGACATCAGGTATTTGGTGGGACCAGGGAAACATCTAACGGATTATCCATCCAGTACGAAATGCATCCATCTAACAGATCCTGCATCAAAAAAAAAATGAGGACTACCCACAGAAATGGAAGTCCTCTCAGCGTAGCATGTCAGGCAGTCCTCTGCTTCGTTTCAGACCTGGTAAAACCTGAGTCAGCTGAAATACTGTGACTAGTTCTGGGCACTTAAAAATGCAACACATTTGGAAAGACTCCAGAGGCAAATAACACAAATCATCAGAGGCCCAGCAAACACGGTCTGTTACCCTAGAGCAGCTGCGGAGACGCATAGCAAATTTCAAATATGTAAGAAGTACCTATAAAAAGGAAAGGAATAAACTGTCCTCCAGTGCAATAGCACAAGTGCTGGATTTAAGTTACGTTGAAAAAGACATCAGGACTAAAATACACATGGCTGCTTCCTAACAGGACAGCAAAACACTGGAACAGAGCACTTAAGAAAAATACAGAATTTCTGTATTTGAGAGGTTTTAAGGGTATATGGAACAAATATTAGCCTGTAAATCCCAAAGTCTTTATCTTGAAAACCCCACATAATTGGATGACTGCTGAGTCTGGTTTCTAGGACTTCTGTATTCTCTTCACTTTCTGCCATGGTTTACAACACTAACAATCAGTTCTCCAGATTTAGAATTATATCTCTGGAGTCTTTCTCTCCATGCCTCAAATTCAGGCCTATTGACAAACTGTTCTGTTTCCTTCCTAATTCAATTTCATTAAGTGTAAAACTTTCCAGTCCATCCAAATCACCAAAGTATTACTTCTAGGACTCACTCTCATCTCTAGATCAAAATTCAGTACTTTCTCTGCCTTTCTGCCTCTGGCACCTCAGCATGTGGGAATGGCTACTCTGAGAAAAAGACTGTTTATCACAGCCTCGGCCCATCACCCCCCAAAGAGTGTCCTCTGGCACTCAATCCCCCTGCTCCCCTCTGCTTCCTGATAGGACTTGACCTCCCCGACCACCTGTTTCCAGTGCCTTTATTCCACTCCTCTTCATGTGCACTGAAAACAGGTGGTCGGGGAGGTCAAGTCACTGAAAATCCCTGCCATTTTGGGGGTCCCATTTAAAATTTAAAGTTGTTATTTTCATGCATCTTTCTGATCTGTCCTCATAATTTCCACCCCGTGGGTTGTCTTTGCAGAGCTTTCATCTTTGACACGTTCTTTGCCTTCCGTTTTTAAGTGTGATATTAGAAAACAACCTTGCGCCAGGATCCGCACCCCGCTTCCCGTCTCTAGCCGAGGAGAGGGCCTAGGGCCGCGCTGCGGGAAGCTGCGGTCCCATGGCGGGCAGAGAAGCACTGTACCCTTTTTCCGTTCCTCTCCAGGCACTGCTTCCCCCTCGGCACGTCCCCTAACTCCCTGCTGCCTAAATGTGAGCGCCAGACACTTTCCGAACACCTATATCTGGCGTTTCTGTCTGCAGGCTACCTCGTCTGTGACACCGTTCAGACGGCCTCGATTTGTACTTCTGTACTCCCTCTCAGGGTTAAGCAAAAAGAGACCTACCCCGGGCTTTCGGGGGAAAAAATCTGACGCCTCTCCGTTTCCTCCGAAGTGAACCAGACAGTGGAAATGAAGGAAGAAAAACGTAATGACCCCGACGTGATTCGAACACGCAGCCTTCTGATCTGGAGTCAGACGCGCTACCGTTGCGCCACGAGGTCCTGCTGGGCAGGTATGTGCCGAGTTTCAGAACTCGCCCACCACTGGCAGCTTCCGCCCTTGGAGGGGCCAGCAGCAGTAGCGAAACAGGGGCGGAGCAGAAGGGTGGGGAGCGGACGAAGACCCTGTTCATCCACTATGGCAACCGTACCGATTAAACCCGCAACCCCGCACCAGCCCCTCTCCTCCAACACGGCTTCGTTTATCTCCTTCCCGCGCCAGTACGTTAACTCTACCCACCCGCACACCCCCTACCGGCCCCTCGCAGCAGGGACCTGTCGGCCTCGCAACACCGCCTCCTGAAGCAGACTCATGGGTACCTGTTCAGCTGCTCAGAGATCGCCCCTTCTGCCAACCCCCCTTTTTTGCCATTGTTCCGCAACAGAAGGGGAAGTAAAGGTGCTTTTGCAAAGAAGGCTCCCTCCGAGACGGCGTGGGAAAGACAACTCCTCGTTAGTATAGTGGTGAGTATCCCCGCCTGTCACGCGGGAGACCGGGGTTCGATTCCCCGACGGGGAGGTCGTAGTATGTTTTCCGCCTCGGGCGAGTATTTGTTTTGCTGGCTGGTGCCAGGGGCCGGGCCTAGCGCGGCGGCCGCCGAACAAAGGGCTTGGAGACAAAAAGCGCACTCGAGCGCGGGTCTCCCCGTCGGGGAATCGAACCCCGGTCTCCCGCGTGACAGGCGGGGATACTCACCACTATACTAACGAGGAGCACGCGGGGGTCCGCGGGACCATGCGCAGCCGCTCCGCGGGGAGCGGGACATGCAGCCCCGGCCTAGGCACCCCCTGTGCTGGTGCCCGGAGGGTTTTGGCGGGCACTGCAGTCCCCCCAGCCCTCCCTCCCTCTGTCCCGTTTGGTGGTCTCGCGAAAGCTATGGCGGGTCCCGAGCGGTCGGGCGATGTGTATTAACGTCAACGCGTGCATTTTGTCGTGCAGTGCGGGGAAGGGAAGGGGCTATGCCGGTGGCTGCTGACGTCTCACAGCTTGTCCAGCACCGGGAGACGGTGGGGAGAGGGCGGAGGAAGGGGAAAGGCTCCGCCATGGCTCGTGCTTGTTGTTGTTCTCCCCGGTGGGGAGCGGTATGCTGCCCCGTCTTTCCCGCCCGCCCCACCGCGGAGCGGCCCGGGAGCGCTGCAGGGCGAAGAAAGCGCCCGAGGGCAGGCGGCGGGCGCAGAGCAGGAGCTCGGGTGTCCTGGCGTTTGTACATTTGCCTGTCGTTCACGCACAGCTTCTCTTTACGGGAACCCGAGAAGCCCTGGAGTCAGCAGTCCTTGGGGTGAAGAGTCTCTAGCACCTGCTTCTTACCTACCTAAAAAGGGGACGAGAGAAATGGAAACCGGTTACGTTGGGATTTGAGACTAAAAGGCAGAGGACATATACTGACCGTATGGCATCATACCAACTCGGTCAGCAGTAACATGGTTGTAAGTCTGTAATATTTCTTTGGGTATAAGGACCCCAGCGTAGCTTTTTCAGACAAGCATAGCTAAAGAACAGACAGCAATCTGTATGTAGACATCTAAATAGACGTGACCTGAAAATAAAGCTTTTCTAAATACTGACCTGCTCGTTTAAGCACTTAAATATAAACGTGTTTCCCAGTGGATGCCAACAGATTCAAATTTTGTCCTGACAACTGAAAAATAATAAATAAAGTCTCATAATAATGTCGTTACTTTAGAGGTAGCATAATGAGATGAACTTGTAGGGCTGTGATAAGGTGATAGCCTTAAACCTCCCAAAGCATGATCAAAACCCGTGTTGCTAGGCTCATCTAAACTTCCTGTGTGGGTTCAGATTTTATTCAGCAGATGATGATGGTTTACTTTCAGCTGGAAAACTAGTGGATCAAACACTGCCTGTCTGCATTTTGTGAGACCACTCACATGTAACTCTAGTTCAGACTTTTAGCAGTCCCTTCTGAATTCCTTCTGTTCCTTGATCCCTGGGGTCAGGTATCAGAGACGTGACCACTTGTGTAAGTGCTGGTGCTTGCTGCCACCAGACCTTCCTTAGCTTCTGCTCTTTACCTCAGAGCTGGTTTTGCCTCAGGTTCCTGTACAGACCTCTCCTTGGGCTGTCTTCTCTTGGGATGTGACTTCTGCTGTCTCCATACCATCTCTTGCAAATTTTTGGCATTGCTAAGCACTTTGACAACACCGGAGCCAGGCTCACAACAAGTTGTGTAGACATTTTGGTGTGTTAGGGGTTCAAACTGAGGAAAAATGGAAAAAGCTACAGAAGTGGTTTTGCCTCTTCTGCATTTTATTGAGTGGTCTGGGAAGCATCAGTAGGGGGAATGTGTTAAGCATAGGGCAAAATGTTAGGGCAACTCCTTGCACCAGCAGTTTCCTCCTTGCTATAGTTGCCACAATGATCCTGGTGGCCTGAAAGAAATGAGATCAGTCCTTAGAACCAGCAGTTGCTGCCAGGTAAGTTTTGTGAGCAGTAAGTCGGGCCCTTTGTCTTCTTGCCAGGCTGTAAAATGGCACAAGTCATTTAAACTCAGTGACTGTAATTTTATATTCAGAGAGGCGCATGAGGTGGGGGAAGAGCCTTCTATAGCTACAGAAATTAATGCTTCTAAGTCAGTGTAAAGCCACAAGCCCTAGTTGAGAAATGAAGTACTTCACTGGTATGGTCTTTAGGATGCCCCAGCCGAGAAGAGCTACTGCAGTTGAATAGATTTTATTCTGATTACTCTTTATAGCTATTTGTTGCTGCCCATTTACACATATCCAACACTGTGTGCTCTGTGCCCTGTTTTCCATGTAATTTTTGTCTGTACCTTCACCCTGTGGAGTTCACAGCACAGGATTTAATAAGCTTTATAAGTAAGAATGTATGAATTATCAGATGGTGTATTTAATTACAGTACTTCTTTCTGTGTGAGTTTTGGCCTAACACAATTTCTGTCCAGTGTAATGGATTCGTTGCATGGTCTGTATGACTCAGTTATCTCTCTGTGCTAATGTATTTTGATCAAGCTAAACCAAAGTTTTAGAAGTTATTAGAAAAATCAGTTTACATCACTTGAGGGAATGAATGATCAGACATCCCATGTAAAATCAACAGCTGAAGAAATTCAAGGTAAAGGGGACTGTGACATCCTATGACACTGCCTGGTGGGAGAAGGGACCTAAGAGGCTTTTTCCCCTATTAGCATGCTTGGTATAGTTTACTAAATGTAGCCACACAGCTGGGCAGCTTCCTCTCCATGTTGCATTATGTGAACTGTTTAATAAATGGAGCCTTTCAAAAACCTGTTGGAGGAGTCTCAGGGATTGAAAGCTTATGTCCTAAGAATTGTGAAATAAAATAGAGAAGTGCCTATGTAGAACCCCATTTTTGTTCAGGTAAAAAGCACCCTGATGGGAAAGTTGAATAGTTGAATATAACCATTTCTGTTCCTATATCATGGTTTAAATCCAGTGGATACTCTGAATAAGAATAAACTCCTTCTCAGAGGGAATCTACAGTCTGATCACTTTTGCCTTCAAAAGGGATTGCCAAGCAAATGTACTTGGAGAGATACTGTGAAAACCAGGAAAATTCAAACCATGAAAAGTGGAGGCTGGCTGGTTTTAAGGAAAAAAATCAACTTTAGAATAGCAAAATCTGAGAGATGTCCTGTCTAAAATTCAGAGGACAGGACCCAGTAATTAAAAGGAAGAAGATTGATCAAGTTGGTATGCAGAATACACTTCTCTTGGTGTATGAGTTGTATTGGTTTTGAGTAATCCCAAAAGAGTGTTTATGCAGCAAAGCCTTTAGAGACATATTGGGACACTCCAAAACCCCAACAGGTTGTGTACTAATGTAAGCATTCCTGTGTAATGCAGTTCTGGATACTAGAATATGCCTACCATATGACTACAAGAATAGTCATTGCTTTCTGGCTATGGTGAAAAACTACAGTGGACCCAAACAATTTCATCATTGGTCTGACTTGGTCTGAAATATGGAATTTCTTAGAATCTAGACATTGTCAATAATTTGCTTCAAGGTAGACCAATCATGTAGTGCCTAAGAAGGAAAATTTACAGGCAGTCATGAGAAAGACTAATACTGTCATATACAGCTATAACCATAAGGTCTGACTCTTGCATCATATCAGTTCTAGGCTTAAACAGCTGTCATTCAAAAAAAGGGAATCGTGAACCTAATAAAGGAAAATGATGCGTAGAGAGAGGAAAACATGGGATAGCAAAACCCACAGAAAGTAATACAGGACAATGCACCATAGACTGAAGTTAGGTATCCAAAACAAAGATGTCATGAGATAAAGGCATCACACAAAGAAATTAGGTAAAAATATCTCCCCATGTAAAGAGCATGGGGAGATATTTAAAGGTATAGTACAAAACTATAAATGAGGGAATATGCAGTTTATTTAACTTTATCTTAGAAGGCTGATCATCACAAACTTCTTTTACACATTCCAATGCTCATTCAATATAGACATTGCGAACAAGTGCAGGCCAGGTAATTACGATGGGGAAACCGGACAATGAGACCAAAGATGAGCATAGAGAAGAAGTGCCATTAAAACCAAAACCTATGTGCTTGCTTAAGTTATGAAATTAGAAATACACAAAAGATCCTGCAGAAGACTTGGAAGAAAAAAAGCCCAGAAAATTTTATGCTCCCATGTCAAAACTCACTAGTGCCCCAGACCTTGACTAATACTTGCTCTCCTCTAAGTTTGCTAGACTGTACTGCTGTAGTACTGAAAAATCAGTGGGAAAACAAAGTCAGTGTGCTGAGCCAATAATGAATAGAAGTCAGTTTAGTCTTTCTCTGGTAGTTAACACAGGGGAAACTGACCTTACCTTGAAAGCACTATCAGAACATGCCAAGGAAGTACAAAGGGAAATTTATGATGGTTTGCTGCTTTTGTAAAGGTTTTGGGAAGTTTCAGCCAGATACACATCACTGAAAAATGCACTGATGACTCAAAAAATCCAGACTTTAGACAACACTGTAGCTGAGAGAGAAAGCAACATTGTAATCTGATATCATCAAGGTACATTTTGTCTGTGAAAGCATTTGATATTAAGTAGAAAGCACAACAAATGACGGTTTGGAATCTTCTAAATGGCAACTGGGTTAATGGAGCTTGTATGAACAACGTGATGTCTGTTAGCAATCTTTCTTTAAGAGTTTAATTAGAGAAAACCTTCAGAGCTTGATGAATGTTAAAAATAAAAATGATAAATGTTAAAAAACCCCCCAAAGTGCTAAAAATAGTGTCAACAAAAAACAAAGTTAACAACTCATTTATTTTAACAACCAAGCACTAGATCAAAGCTACCAGCACTGTATCAGTTCGTTGCTGGCTTCACTCATGTTCCTGGTCCTCCAGTCTCCACCATTTACTAGTTTGTTGTGTTGTGCATGGGCAACAGAGGAATAGCCTCCTTTCTAGATAAACTGTGGCTTGATGGGTTAATAGTTTACTTCTATCTCCTTTTCTTAGGATAAAAGAGCCACCTGCCATGGAAACCACATTTTTCTTTTCCTTACTCAGGGAAGTACTCCACTGATTGCAGTAATCCAGTGTGCACAGGGAAACCTTGAGAAACCCTTTGTGGTCCTCATCACTGACAAAAACCACTAAGGCTTAATTTCTCTTTAAGTAGTCAGGTTTTATCCTTGCCATGTGTTGTACTATTACACCTTCATTTGGCTTCTCCACTCTGCAGTCTTTTTGTCTTCCTCTTCCCTGTTCTTCCTTCCCTCCCCTCACCCCCCTTAACTTTTTTGTTTTGTTTTCCTCTTTCTCCTGAAGAAAACAGAATGCCCATGTCTTATCCAAGTCATGGGAGTGCAAAAGAGCAAGCTGAAGGCTAGAGGAAACTGCTGGTCCTGTTCATCTGTGTCAGGAGAAGATCCTGAGATTGGTTCCTTTGCTTCTGACACAATTTTCAGTGGGTGCATGAGCAATAGAAGGGAAGTGGATAGGTTTTTAAATTTAGCAGATGGAAGAAGGAAGATGGTATAAAATAAAACATTAAAAAGCCCTTACAGAAATTAATTGCCGTTTCCAGTATTATTCATAATAGAGAAAAGCGAATGTGAACATCCACCAGAGATTGTTCAAGATTTGATGGATGGTTAACTATCTTGCTCAACTGTAAAAGCCTGACACTTAAAGTTGCAGAAATAAATCACAGTGCACTTCAAAATTGAAAGAAGAGATGAGTATTTAAAGTCAGTTGAATAGCCAAAACCACAAATGAGGAACTGTTGAGAATGATGTGCTTAGAGCACAGCTGCTTGAAGTAAGAGCTGAACACAATGGTATATCTGCCATACACTGGCTGACAATCACCACATTACTCTTAATTCTAGTAAAATCAAAGTAAAAGCAGTAAGACAGAAAGTATCAGATGCACTGCTAGGTAGAGTCAGATTCAGTGAACACAGCATCTACTCCTGGGAGAAAAAGTAGAGTTTGTTCGTTGCTTTTTGCTTGTTTTTCATTTACATTGATGATTCTCATTATATGTAATTGGAATGTGGAGTTTTTTTACTTTGAAAGGCACAAACACCTTGATTCAGAACCATAAATTTTTTTCTTTGCTGTTTGCTATTTTGCAGGATAATGATCGTTACATAAAGTTGTAGTTTTTTTTTTTTATTTGTTGTTTGCTTTTTTTTTTTGAGACTCTTCCCAAAAGAACTAGACTTTCAGGTTTGCAGTTGCGTTGGCTCCCTCTGGTGGCATTCTGAAGCGCTTTAGTTTTTAGTCCAGTGAAATTCGTTTGACAGCAGTTTGGGGTTACTATTTTATGTAATTATTATATTAAGAATAGGACAAACAAATAGTCATATCTCTTAAATCCAATTCAGTTTACACAAAATCAGCTCATAAAATGAAATTATATCAATCTGGGTCAAAATGGCTGGAAAAAAAAAAAAAGATGATTAATTTCCCTTCCCTCACATTCTCTTAACTGAGTTCATGAATGGCATTTTGCTATTTGCTTTGTGTTTGGAAAGAAGTTACAACAGTGTCTTAACTATGGGACTGGCCTGTTTAACTTGGCAGCAAAAATCAGTCTCTTACAGAAAGTTTTAATACGAGAATTTCCAGTTTGAAATTAAGACACTTGGCAGCTGTTGCTACTTGCATCCTGACAGCCCTTGCCAGAGCTGAACCAGATGTGCAGTTAATGCCTGTTTTTATCCATCTGTTATTAATATTGAATATAGAAAAGAGAGGAAAGAAAAGATAAAGAGTAGCAGGAAATGCAGAAACAGTTCCATCATTTCCTCTGTTTAGGCATGTGGGAAGAACCTGTATTTTGGGAATTTTGCAGAGGATGAAACTAAACCTTTTCCTAGAGTTGGGTAATTCTGCAATTGCCATTCTCAGTGTAGCAAGACTGAGAGGAAGAAAATCATTAAAGCTGCATCATCAAGGCATTCCAGCCCCCTATCTGTGCAGTGTAAGGCCTCATTTAGCAAACATGGTAGGTTTTCCAAGTGAGTGAATGTACCTGCCCCTTCTTTTACTTAATAATAATTGAGAGTTCAAGAACTACTGCCTGGTATTTCTTGGTCAGTGTCATTCTGCTCTATGAACATTCTTGGGTTGATACACTGATATACTTTTAATTACAGCACTTCAGAAACTACAAAAAGAAGCAGACAGGAAAAAGTCCAGTCTTTCTGTAGATTAACTGCTCACATTGGAAGAAATTGTGTAGGACCTTCTGTTTAAATGGATGGAGAGCCCACAATCTTTTCTGACATAGTTTAAGTAAAAAGGGAAATGCTAAAGGTAAGATGATTTTTAGAAACACTCTTTTCTACATGGCATGAAGACTAAGCTTTTTGTAAGGATTTCAGTGCTAAATATCAATAATATTTTGCACTTCTGACAAAATTCAACTGAAGATATTTTTTTTTTTTTGCCCAGTTTGAAATCCTGATCCTACAAACTGTTCTTAAGCAAAAGAATTTAATCAGACTTACTAGATAACCTTTTAATGAGATTGTTGGTCTACTGAGTCTGAAATTCCAGCTTTTCAGAATTATTTCAGACAGACTCTGACAGGTTTAAAAAAACCACAACTGGCAATACTATGAGTAAGAGCTGTACATATGTGAATAGTGTGTGTATATGTATATATACACTACATATAGTAGTACTTCATATAGTACTACAATATATTTACGTATTTGTCTACCACAGAATTAAGAATTTACCATGATTCATCTACCAGTATATTTAAACAGAATAGCTAGGCATACTTAAGGCCTTTTTACATAATTCTGCATACCTGCAAGTTCTCAGAACATTTATTTAACCTGTAAGACACACATCATCAGATAAGTGTGTGTGTCAGCATGTTATTCTAAAACATTTAATATGAACTTTAGCATTACTAAATCTTCTTTCTTCATATGAGCAAGTTCCGTGTTATTCAGAAAGTCATTTGCCTGGCATTTTCAAAATGTGTGTTTGTTTTATATCTACAAAATCCACCAGTTCTGGACAATGCTTTTTTGTTTTTTAAAATCAACTGAAGCAGTGATAAATTACTAATTTTTAAATAAAGCGAGCTTCTGAGCCAAGAAAGAATATAAGAAATTACAGCTGTGTTTAAAAGGCAAAAATGATTGTGCATTAAGAAGGGAAAGTCATTCATAACTCTACATCACATGATTAAAAGCTGAGCTTAACTATTTATAGCTAAGCACTGTCAAGAGCAATATGTGTTGATGAGGGAATTTGACTGTTAGTACATTCCTAGATTAGGTGCATGTTAACAAGGGATGTACAGTGTTAAAAAAAGAATGAAGAGTGAAGGTAATATTTAGAACCTGGAAAACATGTTTAACTTGCTTAGTTACACAAAACTGTAAAGTCAGAGGCAAAAGGAGTTAAAATTCTCACTTTCTATTGGTAAAGCAGCTCTGCTTCCTATGGAGGCTTAAAAAGGTAGACTAATAACGATTTAAACATTTACTTCTAGCAAAATAATATATTAATATTTTAAATAGTACTTAATGTTAATAAATACCCTCCTTAAATGAATAATGATTAATGCATTTAGAATGTGTATTTTCCTGAAGGAATTTTTTAAACAGAGGAGAGAAAGCACACACTTTGCAGAGGGACTCCATTCCAATATAATGCTGAAACTAAACTTCTTCGTTTTACTTCTGTCTTAACCTGGATTATATGAGGGATAATTTCAGGATAAGGGGCAAGCACCAAGGCATTGGATTCTTAGTGGTGTAACAAACCTTAAACCTGAATATGAATGACTTTTACAGTGCCTATCATCTGATACAATTTCCTAGAAGATTTTGAAGTTGATGTGATGCAGCTTTGTGGAACTATTAGATCAGTCTGGGAATCTGACCAAAAGATATATATTCAGGCCTGAAGATATATCAGAAAGTAAATCAATGGATTAATCAATCAATCTTTTGGTCGTCACTTTTATTCAGAAAAAAATCCTTAACTTGCATCTGGCTGTCTGTGTCCCTCTGTATTTTCATAGGATGAAAGATTAAAATACCAAAATGACACATTTTTTTAGGTAAATTAATTGTGGATATCCTATTACAATAGGCTTTCTTATCATACACTATCTCCTGTAACTGCAGAGCATAGCAATCTGTTTTCTCTATGTCTGGAAGTGAAAGAACAACTGTACACAGAAATGGGCATTACAAGGCCAGTTGATAATATCCCTGTTCTCTTAACTAGAAACATGCTTGCGTGTAAAGTTTATAGATCTGAGTTCCTCTACATTTTCTGGAGGGACAGAAGAGCATTGCAGTTTTGCAGACCGGATGCAAAGCTTCAGCTGAGATATCTGGGAGAAGGAAATTGTGGATAGATACTTATCTCAGATTCTAATACCTTTGTGTTTCAGGATGCATTCAGAATTTGGGTGTTGCTTTGATCTAGTTCCATATTTAAACTTCCTCTGTGGTAAAACAATTATTAAAGTTGAGATTTTGGTGAATGAAATAAAGAGAATTTGTGGCTTTTGAAAAGACAATGTAATGAAAGCTATGCTTATAGAGAAGAAAATATGCACAGATCTCATGGAAAGAGAATATGAAATTTGGAAGGCTGGGACTATAGTTTCTGCAGCCCATAAACCACAGCATTTCCTTCATGTGTTCAGATGATATAGCCAAAAGACAGCCATTGTGCAGTGTGCCCTCTCCCTTTGGCAGGTTACTTTCTGAAATGGAAAAAAGCATGAAGTCGCACATTAAGAACAACAGTTTCATGGCTAGTCCTAAATGGTTGGATATGATACTAAGGAAGAATGGGGATGGGTAATGGTATCAGGGCAGTCCAACAATAGCAGGCATGCCATAGACACTGTCAAAAGTTTACTGGTCAGGTATCTCAGCAGCTCAGCAGGTGCTTGTGCCTACATTCATCTTCTCTGCATGCACATGATGGTGATGCCCAAATTGACACCATTTATCTCCTAGCTCCTACCTGCAGGACTTAATGAAAATACTGTGAACACTCCCTCCCTGTGTAGTCAGTTGTACTGGTTTTGGCTGAGGTAAAGTTAATTTTCTTCATAGCAGCTAGTATGGAGCTTTGTTTTGGATTTTTGCTGAAAACAGTATTGATAATACAGGGATGTTTTAATGACTGCTTAGCAGTGCTGACACAGAGCCAAGGCCTTTTCTGCCTCTCACACCACCCCACCAGTGAGTAGGTTTGGGGTGCACAAGAGGTTGGGAGGGAACACAACCAGGAGAGCTGACCCCAGCTGACTAAAGGAATATTCCATACCACACGGCATTATGCTCAGCAATATAAAAGCTGAGGGGAGAAGGAGGAAAGGAGGGATGTTCGAAGCGATAACATTTGTCACCCCAAGTAACCATTACGCATAATGAAGCCCTGCTGTCCTGGAGGTAGCTGGACATCTGCCTGTTTACCTGAACACCTGGAGAATGAATTCCTTGTTTTGCTTTTCTTGTGTGCACAGCTTCTGCTTTACCTATTAAACTGTCTTTATCTTAGCCCATGATTCTCTCCCCCATCCCACTGTGGTGGAGTGAGTGAGTGGCTGTGTGGTGCTTAGTTGCCAGCTGGGGTTAAACCACAACACAATAGAGAGATAAAGACAGCAGTTCAGTGTTAGGCTACAGCAGAGTTTTATTCTGAACTGCCTACCATGTCCAAAGGGAGGTAGGATAAAGGTAGGCATGTTTGATTAGGAAATTCTTATTTCTGCTTGTTCATATCCCCCTCCTAGTCCCAACAAGTTAGTTTCTAAAGTTCTTCAGTATTTGAGCAACACAGAAATACTATCTACTTTGACCCATTTTTTCTTTCATTGTCTACAGGAAGATGGTCATATATAAAAGCTTTAATTTATATTTTTTGTGTATTATTATTGAAGAGATAGTTACACTGGGAACTAGGATTAGTTTATATTGAAATGTATTTCATCAGGTAATTTAATTGATAGGTTTGGTGCTACCAGATGGCAAAAAAAGGGTATATTTTAACTTAATATACTACGTATAAACACCTTCCAAGCCTGTGTGGTAATTGCTTATCATTATGTCTGAAGCAATGGTCTTTTGGCAGAAACTTAATGACTGTTATTCCGTTGGGCAAGCTGAGGCTCTGGTATTCACTTACTGAGTTATTGTCTTAATTCTTTGTGTCTGGATGATCACAGAGAATGTTATTAATAATAGATTGGAAATGAAGGATAAGAGAGTCTATTCATCAAAGACCTTATCCAAAGGACATATGAACTCTGGCTTGCTGGACTGTTTGTTTTATGCAAGTGTCATTTGTACAGCAGATGCCTAATAGCAGCTGCTGAAGAGTCACTGAACTGCATTGTTCTCAAAAAGATGTATGCATCTTACCATCTTTTCAAATTATAAAAATAAATCTATAAAGTACAAACACTGTCATAGATGAGACTACTTTCAAGCAACTAAAGATGTGGTATGACTTAATTTCTTTACATGACTTCTATTCCTTACATGACTACTTTACATGACTACTATTCCTTACTTTCTAAATGCAGATAAACTAGAATAGAGAAAAAGTTTGTAGCAGAACATAACATGAGAAGAAAGACTCTAAAAGGTCTTGGAGTATTTGTATTATGAAGAGTTCTTCTATCATACATCTAGTTATGGTTCCTAGATTTTTCTGAAGAGGATTTTTTTTTTGTCATCTTTTGAAGTGCCTTAAAATATCTGACCTTTTATATACCTACTGTTTTTCTACAGCTTGCAATAGCAGAAGATTTTTTGCAGTTCTGCAAATACCATAATTTTCTTATCTAGCCATTTATGATGAACTCACAGGAGTAGTTCATCTTGGAGGAGGCATTTGGAGAAGGCATGGGAAAATCAGCAGCTGGCATCCACCAAAAGCACCACAGTTACAACATTTCTTTTAGTAGTCCTACAAACCATTTCTCATTTCATGGAGACGCAATGTGTTAAACTCCATGTTGGTATGGGATAGAATACAGAAGGCAGAAGATGGAGAGCTCAGGGATATAAAAATATGGCAGGGGCATTTGCGGAGTCTATTGGTAATTTTACTGAGGAAGAGCTGAGATGGTGCATTTGCCAGTCCTTGTCAGAGCCTAATTTCGGTGCAGGGACAAGGAAGATAAGAGCTACAATGCAATACTGTTGCATTTTTTTCTTTCCAGGACCCTAGGCCAGAAATAGAGCTCATGCAAAGATCACCAAGGAACTGCATTTATCTACATGAGTCCAGAAGGTGAGAGAGGCTGTAGCACTGTATTGACAGTGAAAATCAGGCACCAAAGTAAGTCTACCAAATAATCAAACCTAACACTAATATTTAACAGTTCTATTGTTCAGTTTCAAGAACATTTCATTTTAAGAGCTTCTCATATGATTAAGCTCCACAGAGTGCCTTAGGCAGGGACACCTTCCACTAGACAAGGTTGCTCCAAGCCATGTCCAATGTGGCCTTGAAGACTGCCAGGGATGGGACAGCTTCTCTGGGCAACCTGTGCCAGTGCCTCATCACCCTTGCAGTAAAGAACTTCTTCCTTATATCTGCTGTAAATCTATCCTCTTTCAGTTTAAAGCCATTCCCCCTTGCCCTATCACTGCTTGCTCTTGTAAAAAGTGCCTCCCCAACTTTCTTGTAGGCCTTCTTGAGGTACTGGAAAGCTGCCCTAAGGTCTTTCAGGGTCTTCTCCAGGCTGAACAACCCCACCTCTCTCAGCCTGTCTTCATAGGAGGTTATCACAGGATTTATAGTAACTGATGATGGGAACCATACCCTGCAGCAGGGTCATGAAGGCTGTATATAAGCTGCAGGGCAGGTGAGGAGATGTTGTCAGCTGGGTCCATCGTGCTAGCGCAAAGCAAAGACATGCTTCCAGGTCATAAGTACATCTCTGTAACTCGTCCCTTTCTGCAGCTCAGACATCTGAAATGAAGAGTTTGTGTTAGCCTTGTTTCAGCCACTGAAGGAGAAAATACCAAGGCTTAAAAGAGTTATGACATCTGCTGAAACTAGCACAGTGATAGTCAATAGTGGGCTAATAGTGGGCAAAAAGTTCAGAGAAACCAAGGATATCAGGACAGGGGTCTAACATATACTGCTAGTCAAATTATCCAGCCACTCCCCTTGAGTGAATAATGCTGGGTCTGAATGATAATGAGATTTTTGGCTGTAGATTCCTGGTGTTCAAGTATAATCGATGACATTTTTTTCATAGGAAAGAGAGATTAAGAAAGGAGCGATTTAAGAACATGACAGTGATCTTCAATTATTTCTAAGCAGTGCTATTGCAGAATGTTAACTTGAAACAGAGACTGAGGAGATCTGAGGCCTGAGTGTCAGAAGTCAGAGTTCTGAATGAAATGTACTCAACTGGTCATTAAAGATTAATACCTCCATCAGGCAGCACCAGGTTTCTTCTGCCAACACAGTTTCAGACCAAAAGAAAGGCTTATGTTGTCTAAAAATGTTTCTTTTTTCCCCCAGCTATATAAATGGAAAATACAAAAATGTTATCTGTATCATTACAAAGCATGACACCTTGAGGCCTCATAAGAAAATTCTCCATGACTGAAATATTGGTTAAGTACATTTTGTGAAATTTATTCTCTTGCTACGTTGATTTTTAATTGTATTGCTACAGTACTTCTAAAATGAAAACATTAGGGAGATCTCTGTAAACATGAATTTCAGCTCCCAAAATCTTCTGCATCATCTTCCTGACATACTTGGGATAGGCTAAACTGGTGGTTAATGTTAAGAAAGAGGTGTATGAATCAGAGTGTTGACAAAAATAATTGAAAATGGCTTCTAGTCAGAGCTCCTGAGGGGTCTCGACAAAGTTGAAGCGTTAGTCCATGGTACTGAAATAAACATCACAAGACTGTAGTGATCAGAAAATACAGAGTCTTACTTGTTTCCTCAAGGACAATGAGCTCAGTGTCTCCTCAAGTGATTTTACTGATTTCTTGAGACAAAACAGTTATTTGTGTAGGACTCCACCTACCTACAATGATACATATCTTCAGAAAACATATCAAAATGTCTCAATCCTCAGAAAAACAGCTGCATCATCGTTGCCCACTTGTACATGTAGCCCTTAGGATTCCCAGACATAATAATCAGATATGAACATCTCCAACTCGAAAATACTCTCCCGTCCCATGGCTTTTCATCACAGCAGCATTTCTCAGCAGTATATTCCCACACTCATTTCCAGCCATGTCCTTAGATTGTGTTTCTAGAGTTGTAGACTGCATCCTTATCAAGTTTGCAGGTCATACCAGATCGAGGGGGCTGTTTGACATACTTGAGGGATGGGCTGCTGTCCTGATAGGCTGGAGTGGTGGAGCAACAGGAATGTTATGAACCTCAACAAGGACAAGTGTGAAGTCCTACATTTAGAAAGGACAAATCACGGGCAGTGATACAGGCTGGGAACTGATGGGCTGGAAAGAGCTCTGTGCTGAAGGACCTGAAGGTACTGGCAGTCAGAAAGCTAAACATGAGCAAGCCCTAGCAGCAGAGAAAGCTGAAAGCAGGAGCACAGCTTGTAGACTGAAGAAAGCATTTATCTTCTTCTACTGGTATTCATTACATCATACCTAGACAGTACATGTTTTGGGCTCCTCAAAACTAAAGACATTGATAAACTGCAGCAAGTTCAGCAAAATGTCGCCATGGCAGTCAGGCTGGAGGACCTGCCCTGTGAGTGGAAGCTGAAGGAATGGGGTTTGTTTAGCCTGGAGAAGAGATGGCTTCAAGGGACATAAGAGCAGCCTTCACATGCTTACAAGGAGATGACTGAGAGGTGGGCCAGGATATTCATATTTCCCATGAAGACTGCCAAGAAGTGAGACAGGATCCCAAAGAGGTTGTGCAGTCATCATCCTTGAGGGTTTTCAAGATCTGCCTGAATAAACCCCTGAGAAATCTGGTCCTGTTTGATCAGGAGGTTGGACTAGAGAGCTTATGAACGTCCCTTCCAACCTGCAGTAGCCTCTTGATTGTATGAAATTATTTCTGAAACCTTCCTTCTTCCCTTCCCAACTTGGGTGATTTGAGAAGGGTTTAAGGGGGGGGAGGGGGGTGAGGAGAGAGGTATGGAATAGAAAGGAACAAGTGTTTTATTTCATTAAATTACATTAAAATCTGATGATTTGGAAAACAGAGGTAGAATTAGCAAAAACCACGGGAAGAAAAGCAAAGTATTTTGGAACAGAGTCTGTAAAGAGTTATTCATGTGAGCAAGAAGTGATAGCCAGCCCTGATTAGTGTACAATTACAATGGGACTCTACAAGATCAGAATAGTAAAGTGCTCCATTATGGCAATTATCTATCAAAGGGTGAAAGCACAATAGATGAAGTTGCTAAAATACTTCTGTGTTCATTAGTTTCACTAGGTTGCAAATATGTTATAGGGCACTATATGCTACTACTGTATCTGACAAACAGAAAATGTTAATGGAAATTATAGGAAGGCAAATTATAAAGAAACCAGTCCATGTTTAGCCATTAGAAATCCAGGTACATGTTCAGCCTACAAATACAGGTGGGTGTGTGGTCAACTTCCAAAATCCTTTCATCTGATCCAAGTTATCAAGGGGTTGAGGTCATGCAGCATTTTTTTTTTTTTTTGTGACGTGATAGATCAATAATGTGCTGCTCAGAGCTAAGACTGAACAATTTTAATTTCTAACTTAGGGAAACAGCTCTTCATTTGACCTTGAAGATTATTGGAAGGCAAATAAATGACTGAGCATTGTCAAGCATTCTTTGGTGAAAAGTTCTTTGTAATCAAGATTTGTAACTGAAAGACCCAAATAATTTGGTTTGAATTAAACTGCAGCTTTTTAACAAGGAAACTTTATGTCACCTATTTGGGATGTGGTTGGCCACATGCTTTCTGCCATAAATATGTCCTAAGGATTAAAATCTAATTATTTTTATATATTATATTTTTACATAATATTTTATTGAAGTAATTACTTTTGGTTCTGGTCAGTAAAACAGCCTTTAACTCATGAGGTACCAGTGGATTCAGACATGCTTTAAGAATTTCAACATTCACCTGTGTGGCTGATTCAGGATTTTAATATTCACCTATGTGTTTGAAGAGAACAGAAGGCATGATCTTTAACCAGCATGGAATACATTACCTGCATAGTGGTAGTAGTTAACAAATTATAGGGAGGAATGACTATTTCCCCACTCTTTCTCAAATCCTTCTAGGCAACTGCTTCCAAAGCTCTGAAAAGTCCTTCAGCACTTAACATTCAGAAGATCTAAGGGTTCTAATTATAACCAGTTCTTCACCACTGACACAGTTGATGATGAGGAGAAAATGAGATCTCAATGTGTTTCTTCTGTTTTTTATTCACCTCCAGTGAATTAAGGAGAGATAAACTAGCTTCTATTGATTGCATATGGCACCACTGTCTCAGGATACTAAGAAGAAGTTATATGAACAGTTGATTTGTATAACTGTTTTATTCTAACTTTGGTGCTCATTTTTAGGTTAGAGCCTCAGAACGCTGAGCTGTATGTACAAACTCTCTGGAGTTATTACATTTATGTCAAGAATCAAGCCCATATAATGCTGGTGCTCAGGAAGAAATATACAGTAGCTGGAGAAGAATAAAAACACAACAGGACAAAAGTGCATAATAACAGAAAAAAATGAAGAGGTAAAAAGGGATTAGTTGGTTTTCAGGTTAGAGGAATGAGGCTCTATGACTAAACACAGCTGGTCTGGAGGAAGAGAAAAATAGGACAAATAAAAATACGCATGAAAGAAGCATTGCTAATTAAGTTTTTATATGATTTGGGCAAGAAAGTAGCAACATTTAATAAGAATCTAATTAAACTTGAGCGTATTAACTGGCAGGGGCAAAGATACGTAAGTGGGGAGCTCTTAAATAACTAGTACATCTATTTGCTGTTCTCAGCAATGCATTTTCTCTAAGGAGAATTTCAAAATATAACACTGTAATTCCAGCAATTCTTCCATTTTCAAGACCAGATTTTCTTCCCCTTTTGAGTCTCTGCATGCTTTAATAGCTTCAAAAATGTTGCAGAGGGATAATTAAACTGTTCAGTAGTTACACTTGCAGACAGTAGTTAGAGATTTGCAAGCTGGGATAAAGAAAAATTTCTGAACAAAAAGAAAATAATAGCAACAGAGATCAAAGTATGCTTTGGAGCAAGCTGTTCTTTATGACTGCAGTGGGTGCAGCAAATGATGTAGATTTGCTGTGCAATGAGGACAAGAGGCTACTCTGCCTGTGCCAGAGAGCCTTGGCATGCAAGTGTCACCTAAGCATTACACACAGTCTTGCCATAACTTACAGGGGTTGGAGAAAGATAGTCCTGTGACAAACTTGAGGATGATGGGGGCCGGAGAGGCTTATGAATTCCCTTGAGATTTTTCTAAAGAAATAAATTTACCAAAGTGTCTACTCTAGTGCAGCTTCTGTGTGAAGGCTGATCTACAGGATGCTTTGGGACAGAAAATTTCTCCTGTCCTTTGCCTAGTGTTCAGCTTGGAAATTGCTCATTAGTCAGGACTAACACTGGCTTAAACTCCCAAAGTTCTTGTAATTCATATTCTCTGTCCAGAATGCCCCACTGTGATTTTTGAGCCTTGTATAGCTCATGAACTACTGAAATGAAGTTGCTCTGCTGCTGCTATGTCATGTGATGAATTAAGGGCTAGCACTGGCAATGAGTCTGTGCAGTGTTCACAGCCTTCAATCACTGAAGCAATGTGGTGGGACAGACAATTCTGGGGCACAGAAAATGTCAGCTGTCCATCTGAGCAGCCTCAACTATGAGAAGGAAGAGGCGAGACCTTGTGGATCTATTGTAGCCACCCATTGTGGACCAGTGCTGGATGCGCCTTCTTTTCAGCTGTCAAGGGGTTTGCTTTCTGCAATAGGGGAATTTTGCTATGCTGCTTGTTGGCACTGAAAGATAATGCATATTGAATGCTGTATATAACAGGCTCTGGATTTTATTAAGAAAACCCTACATGATACTGCAAAATTCAATTTTGATCGCATGCTTTTTGGAAACAGTTGAAAATATTAGATGATTAGTATGCACTTTGTACAGTAAACTTTTGCATATTATCGAAACAGAAAATGCTAACATTGTCACATGTAGCTGCGCAACTCCCAGTTATGGGATCAGAGCAGCTCACAGAAATATTTCAGAGTTTATAGATCTGTGTTTCAGCTACTCTTCTAGCAGCACTCGTTATGTACTCACAGTCATAGGACCATATATGCACAACCGACACTTTTTGAGCCAGTAGGATGCCAGTGTAGATTTACATACGCTGAGCACTGGTGTCTTTTGGAGTCAAGGGCTGCACTGGCTTTGACTGTACTCCCTGTCCTGTGCAGAATTGCATAAAACTGGGGGGAATCAGGATCAGATATTCAGCTGCTCTCTATGCATTTCCCTACCTTACATTCATGATGTAAAGAATATAATCCACATGGTGGCCAGGTGGCATGAACATTAAACCTTCCAGATGTTCTTTAGCTGTCTCTAAGACAAATAGCTTGTCACTGTTTCCCTTAAAACTTATGCTCAAAGAAGGCATAAAAAGAAACCCTTTTAGTTGAAACAGGAGAGGAAGATAACTATGAATTTTAGAGCTCACTTTTAGGAATCAAATACTGTTAATAAAAGCATTAAGAATGTAATTTATGATGTGAACCCAAGCCAAAGTGCATTCTTTGGGAAACAAGACAAAACACTGCTCTAGTTTATTACTCAGGACAGACTGCTACATGTTTTTATTGTGAGTGAGCAGATTCTTTGTCCTCAGCAGACACGTGCAGAGTATGAACACCTTGTTCTGGGAGATAATTAACAAAAGACAACATGACCAAAAGCTGGTCCTTCTCTGCAGTATTGTATCATTCCTTTTGGGAGGCATAGGATGCAGTAATATCAACAAGTATTAAGCTAGGGCTTAATCTCAAGCCTCAGGTTCTTCAGCTCCTCCATTGCTCTGTAAATCATCCTTTCTTCTTACCCGAGCTTGATTGGGTATTAAGGGTGTGTTTGTATCTAAGCTTCAAACTCAGCACTTGCTGATACAATTAACTAAGCCACATCTCTCAAAGATGAAGCTAGTTGTTTATTTTTAGGTAGAACTATTTTTCATCTGAAAGCACTTATTTATCAAAACTGAAGTGTTTTGTGGGAAGATGTTTTAGCACGAATTGACTAGAGCTGTCTGCTGAGGAGACATGTGTAAGAACCTGCTATTTTGACTACGACAAGGGACAATGGCAAGTTGATATCATGAAGCTCTGGAGCCAGGCATGTGACTTCTTGCAAGCTCAGCTTCTCTGTTCTCAGTTTTTAAGTATTTCACCTCAGGGCTGTCAGGAGCTAGCGATGGAGTAATCCTTGGTGTTCAGCACTGAGCTGCCCAGCCACCCCAAATCCTGTGCAGTACGGTTTGGAGAACATGATGGAACTTTGTGGAAAGGTAAAAACACAAAGAGATCTGGACTCCTGAAAACTGCAATTTCAGAATTTCTTTGCTGTGACAACTTGAATTTTAAATCTGAAAGAGGCTTTTCTACATTCTCTCAGCAGAAAAAATCCAGTCTCTAGACAGTAATATCTACAATGCTACATGTATACAACATTAGCTTCCCATTTCCTAAGCTGTCTCCACAGGGTTTCTTAAACCTTATGTGTTTCAAACATGGAAATACAGGTTCTGAGACACACAGCAGCAGTCACCAAGGGAAAATGCTAAGACAGCAGCATAGTGTGAACTAGGCAAATAGCAATTCCACATTGCAGTTACACTGCTTTATGAAAGGAGTCTAAGAATGCATGCACTAGTAAATGCATTCTCAGGAATTTTGGGTTACATGCCCATGTCCCGCTCTCTCCAGCTCTGGGTCACTGCATTTAAGACTTGCAGTTTTACCTTGTATTTGCCTTTAGACAAAGCACAAACAGAGCATCTGCTCTGTTCCTCTGAAGAGTGACTCTAAAGAGCTAGGGTCAGAAGCTGTGAAATAACTATTCTCAATTCCATGAACAAGCTTGCTATTGAACTGACTCCTTTGTTCTTACCCAGGGAGAGTACTCATCTCTTTAATTTGCTTGGCAGCCAAACCACAACCTCCTGCTATTCAGCATACTCTGAAACTATAAAACATTGGTTTGAATAGTGTTTTATAGTGATGAGTTATATAAAAGAAGAGAGACACTGACAAAGGCAAATTTAGAACTTGTCTACATAATTAAGCTAGTATAATTATGCAGCTAAGATAATACTTGTATAGCTTACCCAGGATGAGGATTGGTTGTTTTTTTTAGCCTGCAGCTCTGTATCTCTTTTAAAGAAATATAATGATGTAAGTCTTGGCTAGACTATAGTATTGTGTTTGCTAGGACTTGAAACTGTCAGTATGTAGGTACTCTGATAGGTAAAGAATGAAAATGGATGGATCACTGCCTCCTCTCCGACTTGTCCTTCTGCCTTGACAAGCACTTTTCATGGTGTTCAGCCCAGTCTGCTGTCATGGTGTCCATATTCTAGCTGCTTCAGGACCTGGGCCTGAGCTTATTGAGAACATCCTATAGAGTGGCAGGAGGAAGACTTCAGTGGGTAACCTCAGGAGGGTAGTAACAAGTGTCAAAAGGGAACTGCTCACTTTCCTGCGACTGCCATTGGTTTACTCTAACCTCATATTGCTTTCCCAGTCATCTCACAGTCATCCTGAAAAGCCTGCCATGATTATCACCCATACCTTGAGGTATGCTGGGAATAGCATATGAATTTTCATTCTTGATTGGCCAAAATATGGTAGTTTGTACAGTTGGGAAGGAACGTGAGAAAGGTGCATGTGAAGAACTGTAGTTCCCAGTACATGGCTCCTGGTTTCTGATAATCTGAAGTTTAGGAATGTCTAAAGACAGAGTTTGTATGGTATTGGTGTTTAAAATGAGCAAGCAGTATTACTAACTTTTTGTGAATGTAGAAGCCTGTTTGGAGAAGCAGAAGAGTACATAGGGGTTCTTCAATTCTGGTCAAGATTTTGCTTCTTTAATAGGAATAGAAATTTCCATAGTCTATGTCAGGCCATGAGGTTCTTCTCTCAACCAGGATTTTGGGAAGTACTTATTCAGGGAATGTATTATGGTCCTTAAACGTTAGTTATATGTGGAATTTAATACTGGCATAGCAGGAGCTAGAATGAACCCCTTCAAAGTTCAGAGGTTAATTTTAGATGTTACAACTCCCCTTTATATCTTTCTAGTAACAACATTATTCATTTCCATATTACCCATAACTCTGGCATCTGTGTAAGTGTTGTCACTACTGGGCTTTTACGCCTGAAATATTGTTAGTTATATTCAAATTTGTATTTAAATTTGGGATAATGAAACCATGTTTCTGCATTTTCCTCAATAGTGAAGGATATTTGGCTCCCAAATGATAAACCAGTTGGCCATATTTTACTATTTTAGAATCACCTGTATTTTCTTTTCTATCCTTGAATGAAAATAATTTTTTTTAAGAAAGCCAATGCTGTGAATGTCATGTAATGACAGATGAACTTTGCACTGGAGCTAAATCTAATTTCCATAGCTGTGGGAGAATCATCTAAAAAGATTAGGCAGAACTACCTTTTTGTGTGTGTGTGGTGTGAATACATACAACAGATCAGTTGGCAGTCAGTGGACATCATCCATTTTGGGCTTGGACTCACTGGACCATATTCAAATATAACTGATGTATTTTCCTCCACCTACTTGTATTTGCCTGTGGGGACAGACAAGTCTGGTTGCTGAGTACAGAAGCCAAGCAGTGTTAACTTAAAACTGGAATTTAAAGCAGAATGTGGCTAATACTTTTGCTGACCTTCAGCACCCTTTCATTACTTGCTTGTCACCCTTTTGCGGCAGTTGTGATATGATCCAATGTACAGAACAGTTGTTTCTTTGTTTTGTACTGTCCCCCCTGCCCATCACATGTTGTCATAGAATCACAGAATCACAGAATGGTTTGGGTTGGAAGTGACCTTAAAGCTCATCCAGTTCTAACCCCCTGACATGGACAGGAACACCTTCCACTAGACCAGGTTGTCTCTGGTTTTATATTTAAATTTTAATCTCTGTGACTAGGGCCAGAGCTGTTGGTCAGTGTGGAGGAATGGGAAGTGAGATGGTCTGAATTGTGCCTACCAGCCTTATCAGTGAATTCTGGGTATGAGTGGAAATCAGATTTCATTAATGACACAGCTGACATTTTGGCAAAATGTTAGTACTGCATCTACTCTATTTTCCCTCTGTTTATAATGTCTAGTATAAAGTCTCCCTTTTACCTGATTATATGTTTGAAGCCATGCAGCACTGTACAGCACCTGAGTTACCCCACGGATTGTGCAGTCCCAGCCAGCAGGCCTGCAACCTGCTAGTTACAGGATGCCTGTGTTTTCAGCATACGAAAGCCTAAACTGGACCACAACGGGGGAAAACAAGTAATCACGGATACTGAATTGAGTAGTTACTCTAGCTCCAAGACAGTTTTTGAAGCCTTTCGTGCTGGTGTTTCGGCGCAGCGTTCCAGGGCTTGTGTTGGGGTAGGGAGGACATCTTGTGGTCAGTGCGGAAAACTCGCCCTCTCACAGCGGGCTGGAAGCCCTCAGCTTCCTCCTGGGAGCGAGACACTCGCTGGGGACCTGCCTGGGGATTTTGAACCCGCCAAAATATGCTCAGCCTCCCAGACCCTGCTAGTGTGTGTTTGGTGAAGTGTGGCTGGCAGGGAAGCGAGCTGGGAATCCATCTTTTCCCAGCTGAGGTCAAGGAGCTGCTGGCATTCAGGGCTCATGAAAAGCTACGTTTCTGCAATCACTATCTGTTGACGGAGATTTATTCTCTCCTTGGCATACACCTGGGAGCTGCAGCCATCAGCATCACCACAGAACCGCTGCATATGGAGGGTGTTTTGTGTCAGCAGGGAAGCACAGAACTGCAGCTTGTATTAAGACATAGGGATAAAGTACGGCTGTGAAAACGTAACTGAAGCAGGGGAGTGGAATGAAGCTTCTAAGGCAGGATGCTGTTAGCATTCAGTAACCATAGTCTGATTAGGGTAGTGTAGAAAGGTGAGATCAGCCACGTGAAGGACATGGTGACTGAACTTGGAAAGGTTTGCTTTTTATGGATCTGACAAAAACAACCATGGGAAAAATGCAGAGCCTTGTGTTTTATCTCAATTTAATTCAGTATATGGGGTAAGCAGATGCACACTTGCCTGTTTAAATCACTGCAGTTAAACATTTATTTTGATATATCACCTACTATAGCAGAGATAAATCTGTTGGGATGATGCTATATTAGGTCTGTTGTTGTCCCAAGGTATCTTATTTAAACATCTACTCCACAATCTTGTCTTCTGATTCAGAGAAAACTCCAGGAACAAACTTGCCAACAAAGTTTTCAAGCTGACAAGCAGGTATTCTTTATTGTGGTGCCGGGAGACACGCGGGATAGCTCCTCCTAACGTGTGTCCCCCAGTTGCCACACAAGCCGTCTTTTTATAGTCCCTGTGCAGACATACATATTCATGAGGCTACGTATGGATTACATCATTTTCCAGAGAGTCCCCCGCCTGCGTACAGAATTGTGGTGGTGGTCTCTGAGGGTCGTTTACTTCTTCCAACAATCTTCATCACTTCTGGCAGCCTTTGAAGCACTGCAGTAGATGCTCATACCAGCTTATTGGTTCGTTAGCACCAGAGACATAACAATCCTCCTATCCTCCTACTTATCAGTTAGTTTAACTGTAGCCCATCCTGGACACCTGCCGTTCCCAGATACTCCTTATCCCTGTGTCCTGTTCTTCTAGCCTGTTTTTCTTAAAACTATGTCAACTATAACGATTTATCTTGTACAAGAATTCTCAGTATGTTCTCTAGCTGTACTCTGTTTTTTTCCTGTGTATTGTGAACCTCAGTAATTTTCCATTGCTACTGTTACAAAGCAATAAAACTTAACATTACTAAATCTAATTCTAAAGGTTTGTATATTCCATTTTGTGATTTTGTGCCGCCCTTGTCTCACTTCTTTGCTGCAAATCCCCAGTTTGGTCAGATATCCACTGTACTGTGCGCACCTTTTATTTCAGTGAGCACTATCATCTAACAATTCGCTCCCCTGTATTAACATTGTGTAAATGTCTGACCATCTGATTTTCATATTCTTATACTGTACCTAATGCAATGAGGTCCTGAGGCCAAAGGCATTACCACAGCAGGGCAGAAGTAATTACAGTAACACCAGTAATATACTTAGTGGCCATGAATTTTGCTGACATGATGTGCCCTTAGCAGTATGTCCAGCTTCTGCTGCGTTGTGCAGCTGAGAATTGTGGACAGAGATCAGAAGCCAGTCTTCTGATGGAGATTGCTGCTGCCTAAGAGGCCGCCTTGAAATTTTCATCCTTGCAGCCTAAAATAGACTAAACATTTCTTTAGAATTCTGGGCAGATGTAACTCAGCTGCTGAAGAAGTAGGAGTTGTTATTAATCTGTCTGGAAAAATATGCACAATAATACCAATGAAAGGATTTCTGCTCAGCCTACTTGCACCTAGGATTCAGTTTCAGTGAGTAGAACTAGCTTAAGAAAGACATCAACATTTGTATTTGCCTCTGATACTGGTATGCATACAAGAGCATGGGCATTTTTGTTTGTTTGTTTGTTTTATTTCCTGTTTCCTTTCTTTATATTATACCCATTTTTTTACTGTTAGAACTCCTTATACAATGCTGAAATACAGTATTTTCTTGGTTTGTCTTTGATCTTTGAATAGTAAGGCTTAAGTTGTGTTTTTAAAATTAGAATACACTTTCTTATTTTGCAGGTGGAAAGACTATCCCACTAACAAGCCCTTTGGCCTTAATTCAGTTTTAGTACTCTCTGTGTCATTCAGTCAGTACCTCCAAACCATGTGGTTTTATCCATGATCAGAAACAATTTAAATTCCAGGACTGTTTTTAGTTTCTTCTTCCAGTGTCTTTTTTAGAATCATAGAACAGTTAGGGTTGGATAGGACCTTAAGATCATCTAGTTCCAAACGCCCCTGCCATGGGCAGGGATGCCTCACTCTAGACCATGCCACCCAAGGCTTTGTCTAGCCTGGCCTTGAACACTGCCAGGGATGGAGCATTTATCACTTCTTTGGGCAACCCATTCCAGTGCCTCACCACCCTCACAGTAAAGAACTTCTTACTTATCTCTAACCGAAACTTCCTCTGTTTAAGTTTAAAACCATTACCCCTGTTCCTATTGATAGGGTCCTTGATGAAGAGTCCCTCTCCAGTGTCCTTGTAGGCCCCCTTCAGATACTGGAAGGCTGCTATGAGGTCTCCACACAGCCTTCTCTTCTCCAGGCTGAACCAGCTCCAACTTTCTCAGCCTGTCTTCCTATGGGAGGTGCTACAGCCCGCTCATCATTCTCATGGCCCAAGGTAGCCAGTTCTCCCATTAGGTTTTGGAGACGTCCTACCTTATCCTTTGTCTGTTTTTCATTTGTGACATACCTATAGAAGCCCTTCCTTTTACCGTTCACATCCCTGGCCAGATTCAATTATAACCAGACCTTAGCTTTCCTGATCTGATGCCTGTCTTCCCAGATAATGTTCCTTATTCTTCCTAGGCTGCCTGTCCTTGCTTCCACTTTCTATAATCTTCCTTTTTCCTTCTAAGTTTTCTCAGCAGTTCCTTATCCGTCTGTGGAGGCCTTCTGGCCTTCCTAACACATTTCCTTCTTGTCAGAATGCAATACTCCTGAGCTTGTAGCAATCATCCTTAAATGTTAAGAGTAGTCTTGGGCTCCTCTGCCCCTAGTGCTTTATCCCATGGAACCTTACTGAACAAGTTCCTGAAGAGGCCAAAGTCTGCTCTTTTGAAGTCCAGGACAGTGAGCTTGCTGCATGCCCTAAAAAACCATTTTGTTTCGGTCTGCACAGTTTGCTTCTAGAGCAGATTGTGTACCTTTCTTTCCTCAGAGTGTGATGTTGTATATTTCATTATGAAACAAAATAAGAGTAATAGGCAGGTGATCTTAGGCAAGCCCATAGAAGCTAGGAAAGCAAATGTGAAACCAGACCAAACTGAAATGAAACAGGATTTCTTCCAGTTGCAGAGAACAGTAGCTTCTCTGATAGTCTGGTATTGCTTGGCTTATTAACATACAGAGCATATCTACCAGTATCCACATGTTCAACACATATCTAATCACCTTTGAAACTGAAAATAGACTTATTTTGTAGTCATGGCCCAAATGTATCTTTACGTTTATCTTATATCCCACTAAGTTCATGAATGATTTTCTTTGTGTCTTGCACTTTTATACTAAAAGGAACTTGTGACATTTGGCAGTTCTGTCTCAAGTTTTGTGTAACAGATTTTTTGTATTTTTAAATATATTTGGCCTATGAATCAAAACTAGACAGCATTTCAGTGTCTGCAGTGTGCAATTGTGTGTAGTTTGAGTCTGTGCTTTCACAGAAAAACAGTATTTCATACTATACTGCAAATGCCCTACAGGTAGGAAAATAACTACATTGATTTATCTCACCTTTAATCTGACTTCTCTTATGTCCATTCTGTAGCTTCTGCCACCCCTTACCACCATAATAGAGATAGAGAGCCATCACACATCTGTTTCTGTTGCCTCACCTGTGGGCAAGAATCTCTTGGAAATTTATGGGACAGAGATCTGTGAGAATAAAACTCCCCATATATTGTAAATCTGAGCCTTTTGGCATATTTGAACCTCCACAATGATTCTTCAGAAAATGTTTGCCATCTCTGCTGGTCTTGGAGTACTGCCTGCATGAGTACTGATAGCTGGAGTGGACCACTGGCCAGATTCTTCTTTTCCCTTGGTGGTGTTAATCATATGTCATCAAAACTTTCTGAGACTGTTTTGTAACAAGCCACTGCGCTTTAATACATTTATTTTATTTCTCTGCATAAAAAAATAGGTTTTTGAAATCAAAGCTTATAGTCTATTCCCCCATGATGTAAATGAATCACTTTGGTATTCCTTTTTAGATGGATCCAGCAGTTCTGATAATGACATCTTGAAAGTGGCTGCTGCCTAATGCTATGTGATTATTTTTAATAATGATGATTCATAAAATAAAATTCATACCATTCTTCATACACATTCTAACTAGAAGCAGCAATGGTGTGTGTGCAGAGCATTTATACCAAGAAGTGTCTGAGTCCTTGTTTCACGAGTAATATCAAGCCCCTGACTGGAGCAAAAGTAGCTATTCTCCTTTGGCTGTGCTGGAATTTCAGTTGCTATTAGCTGCAGAGAATTCAGCCTATGATCCAAACAAGTCAGACTCCAAGGCATGCTACAGAAAATTAGAACAGTATTATGCGTGGATTCTTTACTGTCTAGCCTAAACAGTGGATGAAAGGAAGCCACAAGGAACAGAGTTAGTATGGGTAAACCCCAGTTTATATCAGGGATGTTCTCTGTGATAAAGTAAAACGCAGTTCTGGATAGTTTTTTGCCTGTAGGATTTTAGGCCAGTGCAACACAGTCCAAAAAGACTAAATTATAGCACATTTTATAAGTGAAAGATATACATAACTTTTTATTTATTAATTGTCTTCATAAAATGAGTTCTCAGCCCACTTGGTCAAATACATTTGGTGCAAGTACTTTTGTACAGGATATTCCTGAAGGTAGTTATTAAAGACAATACAAGGAGGTTAGGATGAGTCAGAAGAGGAAACAGGCTTCTCTTCAGTCTTGAGTGAGCATAGTTCAAATGCAGTTAAGTACCTAAGTAAGCAGTATCTTTATTTTTTATTTTTTTTAATATATGATATAAGTATATGATCAGATACCTACTTACATCATCTGCTATGATATGGGATCTATGCAGGCATTTTATTAAGCAGCATCACTTGGCCACTGGGACAGTAAACTAGGCTGATTCCTGCCTATTACTGTAATATTATTTAATTTGTGTATTTTCACAAAGTCTAAGAATAAGTTTAGTCTCTTGTTGCCCTTTGATGGAAGCTCTGTTCTAGAATCCAAAGATTGGCTGAACACAGGCATTGGTATTATTTTTAATATATGCATCTGCTGGCTTACACCTTTTTAAAATGCATTGTACATTAATTTGATATCTATGGGTCTCAACAACAGTTGTATTTTAAAAGCAGCCCATTCTACTCATGAGTAATTAAGTGTTCTTTCAAGAGCTGATAGGTGCATTGAGTTACAAAAGACTTCCTTGGACTATGACATTCTCTTGCATTAGCGTGTGAACTGCTTTCAGAAGGCTGCCAGTTAAAAGGGATCAGTTCAGCTGTGACCTGCTGAGCATGCATGGGACCCAGCCCTTTGTCTGTAGGCAGGCAGGTACTAATATCTGAAAGACCAAAGCAGTTGAGGGACATTACCAGCAGAAGAAAGAAGGTGTGGGGTTTCTTCTTCTGCTGTTAGACGTACAGAAAAAGGAAACTAATACAGTGGTGGAAAGTGTTCCATTTCCGATATTACTGCTATTTCTCCTCTGCATGCTTGTGGAGTGTTCCTTAATGAGGGATCCTAGTCATGGAGAACACTGCTGGGACATTGCTGACCAGCAGAGTCTGTACAGGTTAAAACAGTGCCTACGGCTGTAATTGTTGGCTTTGTACAAATTGGAGAACCAGTCTGAGTGGAGGAACTCAGGATCTAAAGTCAACAAATGGAAATTTGGTAGAAGTAAATGCAGAAGATGATAATAAGGCAAAAATAAAGAACAAAATGGCTCATGCTTGGCAAGATAGCGAAGTTGTAGAACAGGGGTTGAAGCTCATACTGGATCACAGACTGAAAAGAAGTCAGTCAGTGAGATACTGTTAAAAGAAAATCCATCTCTCTCTGGGATGTATTAGCAAGAGTGTCACTGAACTGAGCAGAATTTACTCTTCACAGTGCTGATGTAACATCGTTTGGAGAGGTCAAAGCACCTCACATTCCCAAAAAGAGGAATGAGAATAGTCATAGGTGTTTAACAAATATTATCTGTGAGAAATGAAGGAGGAAGGATTTTGTTGCTTTCTGAAGAGATATAACTGTGACTGGGGAGAGGTAATGCTGATAACCTTTTGACACTGTAAAATTTAAAAGGTTATTATAAGGAGGATACTGATCAATTGTCCTCTCTGCTAATCAGCACAGAGCAAGGTTGCTAAAGTTTCAGCAAACACTACTTTGGCTAAATATTAGGAAAAAAATCCATTTATAAATGCGTTAATGTTCTGGAACAGGCTATCAAGGGATGTTACTTCTGTTAGCGTAGGAACAAACACATAACCACTGGAATGGTTATATGAGGTGCTTTACTGCAGCGCTGGGAAACCAGGGGTACGCACCCAAATCTGGCTTCAACCTCGTCACATCACATTCGCAATTTATACACATTTAGCACGGGTTACAACATCAGCTAGTGCATATGAATTAAGGATTGCCACATCATAAATGTTATGACATCAGCCTCTTCTGCGCGTGCGCAGCCCCCTCTGGTGGTCGTCCTGATGAAGTAAGAAGTCTTCCTCAGGTTGTCCTCTTCACCTTTCCCTTACTGGGACATATCCCAACCCTTGTGTGGATGCTAGCATTTTCTTATCAGTTTCTGGTATGCTGTTTTGGCTTTCTTAAGTCTAGGTTCTACCTGGGTATAGCTCCACAGTACATTCCTTCCTACACTCCCTGTGCCATATATGGTTATGTTAGTTTCTATTGCTAAAACTACAGAGTTACAGGATGGTACAGCTATTGCTGAGTTTACAGAATAGCTAGAATACAGAACAACAAAGCCCCAACCACACATAAAAACCTTCTATTAATTTATAAACCTTTTGAATATAATTATTTTTATTATGCTTTCTACTATGCTATAAGTTTATCCCACCACAAAACTTCACCCTTCCTTGATATCAAAAGAGGGAAGTTCTATGATAGAACAACCACACAAAGTTATGGATAAAATTTTACCATTCTCTAACACTTCTACCAAAATTTCTCAATGTAGGCTGTATAAATGCCCCCTTTTCCTAACAGAAGGCTGTACTGAAGGTCATCAGATCCTTTACAAGCCTACAGTAGGAATGTTAGTGAGAACCGCAGGGTTACCCTGTGACAAAAGCTTCTTCAAACTGTGAAGCTGCATCAGTACATGGTGTTAACAGATCATTTTGAGATGGGCCGTTGCGCTGTGTGCAGGAGTACCTTCATGTTATCAAGTTTTAACACCCTTGGAAGTTTTGAAGGTTTTTCAAACTACTGAACCAGTTCCAGTGATAAGCACAACCTATGAAGAGCTGCTTGCATGACACCCCACTTCACTATGAGACACAGTAATACTCCCCTGTATCCTTTTTCATAGTGTCAGGACATGGACTTGCAGGAATAACCTGTGAAAACTGGGATTGCCATTGAATGTAACCATTGTTTTCCCAGTTTGCCTGCAGCCTGACTCCTTTTTGAAAGCCTGCATCTATTTTCCTACCTCCTGAAGTAAATAGAGTTGAGCTGAAAGACTTAATGCTGGCAGGCTGGAAGGCAAATAATTCTGTGCCTGGGACTGTAACCGGGCAGCTTAGTCAATATCAACTTTAGTAAATCAGTAACACACTGCTGCTCTCAGCAAAAACAACTTCTTTCTCTAAAAGAGCACATTCTTGGAAAACTACACTCAAAAACCTACTTAAGAATTTTCCAGACAATTAATTTACATCTCTCTGGCTTTTAGCCGCCCCCCCCCCCGCAACTGGTTACAACTTGGGTTGCTCAAAAGGCTTCTGTAGCAATCACAGCAGGGAAGCTCAACACTACAAATCTTTTTGAATTACTACGCTCTTGTTTGTGTTTGGGATTTTTCTCTTTTTGAGATGAGGACAGAAGAATATGCAGTATTGTTTTGATGGGACATAATATATATGAGAATAAGTTGTATGTAATGACAAACAGGCTCTCAGATCTGTTACTATTCCTGTTTCTTTGGTATAAAAGCATGCGTCATGCTGTACAAGCAAGGAAGAGGTTCAGTTGCATATTCTAAATGGTGTGTTGGGTATAGCAGGAAAGTCTTGGTACTGCAGGCTGTGCAGGTGAAAGATGACTTTTTAAAAGTCATTGTCCACACTTCTGCTGTCACCTGGGGATCCCAGGGCAAGTAGACTCTATAATCTTTGACTGACTCTTTAAAAGATATCACTAGAAACTGAAACACACTATTTCATGCCGGAAAGATTTCCTACATTTTGGGTTTAGAGAGTATGAAGGCTGAAATGCTGGTTTCATACAGCTTTCTCTTCTAAAAATTGGTTTTCCCAAAATGATCCCAAACTCTCTGAAATAACCTGACAAATCCTAATTCCTGTAGCACTTTTTTCTTGGTTTTGGTGTTATCATTGGTAAACACACCTCTAGGCTGGTATTAAGTGACAAACTTTTGATGCACTTCTAATAACTTTAGCACCTGCCTTTTTTTCACAGCAGAGTAAATCCTGCTGAAAAATATTTATAGGGATCATAATTTCAGATGTCTTCACAATAAGTCCGGAGGACTTAAGAAACAATGTTGATCTATAGTGATCATAATTTCAGATGCTTTTACAATAAGTCTAGAGGACTTAAGAAAAAGTGTTGATCTTTGTGGACCTCCATAACTGCAGCGGGTCTGACTGCAATAAGTCACAGCTCCCAACAGGGCTTTGATTATGTGGAGTCAAGTGCAGAGAGAGCAAAGATAAGCCCAGGAGCTAAAAAGCACTGAATCCTCCCTTGAAATTAACAATCACAAAAGCTGTGTCTATTTAGAGCTTTGATTTGACTAAGTCTCTCAAAGCACAGATCAATCATAGGCATGGTAACAAAGCCAGTCACCATAATGTCTAAGTGAGGATGGTTATCCCAGTCTCATTGTCCTCTGCATTAGTCTAGAGATATAATAGGATCAAGCTCTCTTATTAGACTCTAAGACATTCCTCCCTTTGTACCTACAAATGAGAGACAAGGGACAGAAACAGATAAGTCTTGCAGTCCACAACAGCATATCAATATCCCAATCTGCATAGCACACAACAGGGGTCACCTTGCAGATGGATTAGTGTGCCAGCTCCCTGTTGCAGCTAGGTAATACAGTGAGTTACATAAAAGATAATTAGCAAAGTAAAGAAAGCAGAGAACTAGAAAGGCTCTGATGATTTGTTTAAATACTATAATCCTCTGATGTTCTGTAGATTTACAGCAAGACTTGTGGATGCCTCTTATTTATGGCAGAATGTAGGTGATGGGTTAGTGCTTGGTGAATTTGACCCTTTAGATGCATAGCTGAATAATCTAGAAGGCATACTTATAAGACAGGGTAATGTTCATGTGTCAGTCACAGAGTTACATGTTATTTAGTGTTCTTTTGACTTATCTTGTCAAGCTAACTTTCAATAGGACTGTCCGACTGCTCCTGAGTTTAGCCAGGGGCAAATCTCCAAAAGGAAAGACTTGAAATAGTTTGGGAGTACAAGCCTATTTCAAGGTTTTTAATTTCTTCATTTTACTTGCCTGAGTATTGCAATCCTGTAGTTACTTTTAACAAAATAAACTACATTTTTGTACTAACCCTTTTATCTTTAGTAATAAGCATGACCTTTAACTTAGCTGTCATATACAGTCCAGCCTGATACCACAAGCAGAGCAAATATTTACCCTCAACGGTCTTGAGTCCTTTGTGATGTGTACCATCCAGTCAAATGCTACAACTCTATAAAGCTGAGGAGCAAGCTTTAATATTATGCTGCAAAGACTGCTTTGCAGTTTGGTGAGATGATGGCTGTACTTGTGGGCATCAGTTTCCTTTAATAGGAACCAGGACTTCATTGTCATGGGATTCCAAACATAGCAACTCTCTGTATAGGATAAGAAAATGGATTACATAACCTGGTGGAGATCAGATGAATGTGTAGGTAAAAAGAAAGTAGAACCAGGTGGTTTATGGGCCTGGGAGAGAAGCAGAGCTTCTTATCTTCACAGAACCACAAAGTGGTTGAGGCTGGAAGGGTCCACTGAAGGTCATCTAGTCCAACCTCACTTTTCAAGCAGGGTCACCTGGGCCACATTACTCAGGATTGTGTTCAGATGGTTCATGAATATCTCCAGGGAAGAAGACTCCACAACTTCTCTGGGCAACCCATTCCAATGCTCGGTCACCCTCACAGTAAAGTTCTTCCTCATGTTTAGGTAGAACTTCCTGTGTTTCAGTTTGTGCCTATTGCCTCTCATCTTATTGCCTGGCATCACCAGGAAGGGTCTGGCCCCATCCTCTAGACACCCTTCCTTCAGACTGATCAAATCCTTCCTGAGCTTTCTCTTCTCTCGGCTGAACTGGACCAGCTCCCTCAGCCTTTCCTCATATCAGAGATACTTCAGACCCTCTACTCTTTCTAGTAGCCCTTTGCTGGACTTGCTCCAGGATCTCTATGCCTCTCTTGTACTGGGGCGTCCAGAGCTGTGCACAGTATTCCAGGTGAGGCCTCACCAATTCTGAGTAGAGGGAGGGTCACCTCCCTCAAACTACCGGCAGTGATCTTCTTAATGCACCCCAGGATACCATTGGCCTTCCTGGTTGCAGGGGGCACATTGCTGGCTCATGGACAGCTTGTTGTCCACTATTACCCACAGGTCCTCTCAGCAGAGCTACTTTCCAGCAGGTCAGCCCCCAGCCTGTACTGGAACATGGGGCTATTCCTCCCCAGGTGTAGGACCCTGCACTTGCCTTTGTTGAATTTCAAAAGGTTCCTTTCATCTTTTCAACCTGTTTAAATCCTTCTGAATACAGCAAAGCACTGCAGGCTATCAGCCACTCACTCAGTTTTGTATCATTGGCAAACTTGTTGAGGAGTCACGCTATACCTTCATCCAAGTCATTGATGAGTTGAACAAGACTGGCTCTGGTATTGACCCTTGGGGGACACCGCTAGTTAGAGGTTTCCACCTACGCTCTGTACCACTGACTACAACCTGCTATTAGTTTGGATACTAGGAAAAATTTCTTCACCAAGAGGATGATCAGGCATCGGAACAGGCTGCCCAGGGAAGTGGTAGAATCACTGTCTCTGAAAAGGTTCGAAAAAACCATATAGACAAGGCCCTTAGTGACATGGTTTAGTGGTGGACTTGGCAGTCCTGAGGTAACAGTTGGGCTTAATGATCTTAAAGGTCTTTTCCAACCTAGTTGATTTTATGATTCTATGATTCAGCCAGTTCTCAATCAACCTTACCATCCACTCACCCAGCCCCCACTTCCTGAGCTTGTCTAGGTTGTCTAGGAGGATGTCATTTCCACCCAATATGGGCCATGACTCAAAGGAACTGAGTCATAGTAATAATGAATGCAGCTATTCACAGTCTCATTTTCTATGGATTAGCAGTTCCATTGCGAAGATTTTAACACCAAGCAGTGTTCTCCCCAGAAATTAAGCCCTCAGTTGAGTTTCTGCAGCTGGGCCTCTAATGCCCTCCAACCATCTGAAAAGCTCCACAGAGTGACAGAGGACTTATTAGACATGAAGACCAAATGTGGTTTTTCCAGATCAGTGCTGCGTGTGGGTAACACCAAGGTGGCAGAAGGAAAGCCAATATCTGCCCATGCTCTAAATGTCCTTTGGTAAAGCAGAAGAGTTAGTTCCCAGGAGAAGCATGTGGGGCTTTCAAAATTTCAGTCCCCTATAAGAGGGAAAAATCAGTGGTGGAGCTTTCAGGAAAGAGGAAACTTCAGTGGGCCCAAGCTTCAGAGTGGCAGGATGGGATAAAGGGATGTAAGCAATGACATTCAGCTAGAAAAATGATGTTTCATTGTGATTTCGGGATCTGGGCTTCATGGTCTGAGGCTAGCCACTTCACTCCTTTAGGTTTTCACCCCTCAGCTGCAGCCTCCTCTTTTCAGGGATAAACCACAGATTTTTTTTTTTTTTTTTTTTTTTCTGAGACCTAAATGTCAATATAATGCATTGCTATAAGAATAAATATTTACTTAAAAAGCACACAGCTTGAAAGATCTGCAGACCCTTGGTATTTGAATTTTTCTCCTAGAATGGTGGTGTTAATGCAGAGACCACTGTGGTTTCATGAAAGAGGAGGGATGCCATAATCCGTAACATTTCTTTCCTGCAAATGTCTTTGTGGAGGATTGGAAACTGTAGAAGTAGCCACTGGATGGCAATGTTTCACACACAATTTCAGTCTCAACAGTTTAGTAAGACTTAAGAGTGCAGGTGCTCATCTAATTAAAACTTTCATCCAAATCCTAGTCTAACACTTATTTCAATTCCATGTTTATATTGCTGACAAAAATTGAACTGACAGTTGTGTTATGGAGAGACTATTGGCTCTGCATAGCTAAGATCAAAACTTGTTTTCCATTATAAACTCAATCTTGACCTCACCTGTGGAATTCTCAGTAAAGACCATTTCTCTTTCACACATTGGGCCCACAATGAGTAGCAAAAGAGAGATGTTTTGTATACATTTCAAATAAGTTAGGCAAAGTATTAATTTCTTTCAGGTCTATGGACACCTGGGTATTAATATGTTGTAAGCTTTTTTGCCACACTTAGCAGTATCCCCTCTGTGAAACTTCCTATGAAATTCAAGACCCCAAGGACATCATGTGCTGGGCTCAAAGGTTCACTGGGTAAAATTGGGAAGTTATTCCAGCTGAATTCACCCTTCCTTCCTTATGTTTTGCTGCAGTGCAAATTCACCTAACATTTCTGAACATTTTCAGAAAATGAAAGCCTAGTGACAAGTAACACAGTGACAGGTAAGGTATTCTCAGGAAGCAATTTTTTACACTCATCTGTCACTATTCATGCTGGGAGCACTCACACCTGGATTCAGCTAGAAAACAAGGACAGCGCAAATCAAGTGACTTGGCTGAGAAATTACAGCTGACCAACATGACTCAAAAAGAAAATGCTGAAAATTTAGAGAACTAAGGTGCATTTCTATCTACCTTTTTCCTCTTTTATAAAGAAAAATGTGCCTCTTTGGGGGGCAATATGAAATAAAGTTGAAGAATCCTCTTTGAAGAATTTATTGTGAAAGAGCAAAACACTGAAAATCACTGATGATATTATTTACTCTGCTTCACATACCATGTTACAAAAGCCTCCTTTCTCTCTTTACACCTGCTTTTGTTAGTCTATTTCTGACCAGCACATACCTGACAGGTATGCCACATGTCAGGCAAGAAAACAGAAAATTACTGTTGAAAAGAAATTATTCGCAGATCTTTGTTTCTTGTTTCAGTAGTAATTGTGGGAATCATGTTCACAGCACTTTCCTTCCTGCCTGGGCCAATTTAATGAGGTGTTTACTGGGTTTTAGGAAACCAGCTGCTGTGGAGGAGGTCTTTTGAGATATTTCTTGATGCAGTCATCCAGGAATGGATACACTTTTTACTCTGCCACTGGTTTTGAGCAGCAAGCTTTGCATACCTGCTGTCAGAGAATTTGGAATTGCTCTATATGGGAAAAATCCAATCTTATTCCTATATTGGCACAGTCTTTGAATCCTCTGCTTTACTTCTAAGGATCATGGAGTATGCTCCTAGCAGATTCTGTGTAACAGATAAAAAGGTATACGAAGAGGAGGTCTGAAAGCCTGATATTGCTGTGGAAGAGAGCTAAGGTTAGAACTAAGCTCTGACGATCATTTCCACTTTCAAGCATTCTCAGTATAGGCTTACAATGTGTTCCCTAACTTTGTAATGGCTCTCTTAAAGAATTAAAGTGCTCTTATATTTTACTTCTCTGATACTGACAGGCACTTTGACACTGTACACAAGCTTGTGCCTGGGAAGTACACCACTTCTTTGCTGCTGTGTGGAGCAAAATTCAGAAGGTGAATCTGGATTTGATCAAGCCATTTCTAACTTGGTACTTCCACCCTTTTTGATCATGAATGATGACATTCCACAAAGGTACATCAACTGTTATAACACAAAACTGAGGTGCAGCCAGGCAATAAGGCAGAAAATAAATTAGACTTACATTGCTTAGGCATTGCTGAGAAAATGATGTAACCTAGTCCTAGCAGTATCATAGTGATACCATTTGCGTCACTGAAAATCATTAATAAGGTCACCATTTCTCTAAGGAGCTATTGCTTCAGGTGTTACTAACCTGAGTGTGAATATTTGTTTTGACAGGACTTTCATCAGTTTGCACAGATTCAAGTCAATTATTTAATAACGGATATCTTTTAAAAATATTTATGAGTTTTTGTTCAGATTGTTAAAACCCTGAACACATTGCCCAAATATGTTTTACAGGGTATATCATAAATGAGTTTATGTAAACAAGCATCTGTTGATGGCGTAGGAGCTCAGGTTCTTGGCTGATACAGAAAGGGTAAGTCTCAACAGCACTTAACAGCCGTTTGCATAACCTGCTCTAAATACCCAGGGCCTGACTTTTTTTAGTGTATGATTTTATTGAAATGAGTGAGTTCAAGCCATAGGCCTAATATATAGCTGCATGTATGCATGCAGATCTGGCCCCAGGAATTCACATTAAACATTCTGCATGTGTGGAACAGGCCAATAGTTATCACCTAGTAACACTTTAGTCTAAATCCCCAGCCCAAAATCAGATAGGACCTTTTTGGAAGGGACAAGGGAATACTCTGTGCTGCTGAAATAATAAATGATTTAACTGCCTTTTTCCTTTTACAAAAACATCAAAGTTTTCCTCTCTGGGTCAAAATGTAATATTTTATTTTGGGATCTTAAATTGGGACAGACTGTATATTGACACATGTGGGTACAAATCACAGTAAGAGTTGTCCTGGTTTATCCCTTCAAGTGTTGAAATTCCTGAATTAACTATGCATATGCTTGAAGCTAATCATGCAGATTTAAGTCTTTGGCATCAAGTTTGTGTCAACACTGGAGATCCTTCAGGATATTGTGGTGGGGTGGAGTCAGATTAAGCAGACTTCCAAAATACAGTACCTTCAATTTTGCATTTTAGCAAGCCTCTTACTGAAGTCATTAGGACTTTTCCTGAATAAAGAGTGCAAGTTTTCCCCCACTGTTTGTGTAAACTAGTAATTTTCTCCTGTCCTCAAATGCATTTCTAAAATACTCTCCCTGCAGAAACACATAATCAAATTTCAGCAAGAAAATGAAATTAAGGAAATAGAGAAGAATGAAGAACAATACTTCTACAAGTAAAACTTGGGGGTGACTTAAGGACAGAATGAAGGAGGGCACTTCAAGTAACATGTCTGGGAAACATTTCTACTCAAGAGAAGCTTCTGCATATGAGAATATTTATGATGGAATGGAATTAAAAAATTTAAAACAGTCTTGGGAAATTGATGTCCCAGTGTAAATATTGTAAGAGGCAGTAGTGAGAGGTTTTTAGAGGGAAACCTTCTGTAGTACATCGTTGCCAAACACAGAAGTGGTCCAGATACACGGTGAAACAATACGTAAAATGAGACTGCAATTTTTCAATGTGGTGAATTTATTGTTCTATGAGGCCAATTAGATGTGAGAGAAATAGATTGATTTGATAATGCAGATAAATCATCATATAAATTGTCACTATTAACATTTTTTGCAAATATTAATGACATCAAAGAGACTTGAGGGATTGCATTCATTTCCTATTGAATACGACAATATCCTAATACTTTCTCTACATCAGTTTTGTTAGTTTTGAGTGTACTGACATCTGTTTAGGGATAATATTTGTCAAATCAGGGAACTTATTAAATAATGGGAAAGGGAGAAGGAAGAACAAGACTGCATGGGAGGACATGTAAGACCTAAGATACTGTTTAGTGCTGTGTGCTTGTAGAGCTGGTTGTATAGGATTGCCAGGATGGAGACTCAACTCGTCCAGGACCTGACAGCTACTCCATGCCTGAAGCCTTGAGGGAGGCTTCAAGAAGTGTGACAATCAGCAAACAATTGACCTTTTAGACAAATGTCTTCTTTTGCTTCATCAGTTGTTGGCTTGTCAGCTCTGCACACAAATTGAGATTAGAAGACAGCTATCCTCTTTAATGCAGGACTGGTGTTTTACCTCCAAGTTGCTTTAGAAAAATAGTGCTTCTGTCCTTAAAGTGTGACATCTCTGGGTGCCAGGGATGTTGACACCAGCATTTTCTACAAAGATCTTTTAATGGAAGATCTCACTGAAGTGTCACTAGTGAATACCAGCCCAGCTCTCTTGCTTCGAGGCTGAGCAAGGGCTGGAAGATGTCAGCAGGAAGGTCATTCAAAGCTGGGAAGCAGTGGCTCCTCAACTGGTCCCCCTGGCCTGCCCCACCTTCATCCCATGTGTGATGCCACCTATCACAAGGCGATGTGCTCTGTCCACCACTCAGTGTCAAACTGATGCAGACAGGCAAGTGTTTCTGCAGCTTTTCTTCTGTAACAGAAAGGGAGGCTGTAGGCAATGAGGGCACGTCAGAAATACCTGCCTTGTGACAGCTGTGAGAGGAACAAGAAGACCACCTTGCAAGGAGATGGAGAGGTCAAACCTCTTTGTGAACAGGGTAGCAAAAGAGATGGAATGTGAAAGCTGAGGTCAGAGGAAAATTTCCCATGAGGCTAGTCCTTCTGCAGCAAGAACAGGAGGCAGAGGGAGCCAGAAGCTTGAAAGTGTTCACAAGAAAGCTGTCTTTTTGTTTTGTACCCACTAAATGTGGGAAATAGAAAATATTTTATGCCTTGACAGAAGGTTTTTCCCCATAGGAAATTAAAAAAGAGAAGGATTCCTGAGAAAACTTTTAAGATGGAGAGGATGTTTTCAGGTTTTGTAAGCCAAAGAACAATGTTTTGAAGGCTGAAAGGGAGTATTTTCAGATTTGGTTATTTTGTCAGCAGCAACAGTGTGTTTTACTAGAAAATAAAAGCCTTCACAGTTATTTTATGCACCTTTATTTCCCAGCAAAATGCTTTCATCCATTTCTTTTCCCATCCTTGCAACAGCTCCATTAAACTCCGCTTTATTTGCCATTTCTTGCTTTCATTATTTTGGTCCACACAATTTTGCGAAATGGACCTACAGAATTCTTTTTTTTGGCAGAGAACTTCTGTCAGGTTTATAAAGAGAATGTGGCTCTAAAGTGTCAGAGAATCAAACACTAAATTGTGTGTCTCCTCTCTCACTGCTGCTGTCACAGATTTTGGATTCTCATCCATTTTTCAGAGTAGACAAGATTTCTGATTGCTATCTGATTTTGCTATGGCATATCTCCATCAGTGGTATAATCTCGAACTGTGATACCACTTAGCAGTTCATATTTTCTAAAAACAATCCCTTAAATTTTATTTCAATAGCGAGCTTCTCGTAAACACCCAGTCAAATTGTACCGTTTTTTAGCTTTGTTTGATAACAAAGTCCTTTAGCTGTAAATATACAAAGACAGACTAATTTCCACCTTTTAAAGAGAAGACTGTATACCTGTTTTACTGATATATGAGAAAGACTTGAAGAAGGTAACCATTGCAGAGACTGATTCGAAATCCTCAGCAACTTTCAAAGTAAGTAGGAGGTTTAAAATCACCAGCTTCAGAATTTTCAGAATCTAAAAATTTGTTGTGAAAGTGAAAAACATCTTTCAGTCTGAAGCTACAGGGAACAGCGTCTGTTACATTATGACTTATGAATGATGATAAGTAAAGAAAGAGGAAGCAAGGAGTTTCATATATTTAAGAGGGCTTTATTTTGGATCTGAGGAACTACTTCGCATATGAAAGAAGGGAAAATTACTATATAATGTCCTAGAAATGTGTTTGCTATAACATTTTACATAACTAACACCTAGTTATTTTCATAACAGAATAGTCAGTTTGTTGTTTTTAGTTTTCATTGTTTTTTTTTCTTAAACCAAAGACGATACACTCTTTGGAGAACCTACTGTTAGACATACTCAGTGTAGAATATCACAGTCTTGTTTTGGATGCTTAAGTGGTAACAGAATTTGAACTGATGCTTGGGAGAGGCAGAGGATAGTGCTCCAGTGGTTCCTGAAAGCTCCATGAGCGGGAATCTTGATCTTTTGATTATATTTTTCTTTTCTTTGAGGAGCCAGATGCCTGTTTTGCTGCATAAATAAACAAAATGCCTTTACTGATGAGGACAGTGAGAGGAAAAAATGCATGTTGACACTGAAACGCTAGAATGCATTTTCTTCTGCATTACTGGCATTAGCCTGTCTGTGGAGTGATCTGAGGCAAAGCATTGAGAGCTTCTATTGATTAGTCCTACTCTGTGTAAGGAATTTGCATCTTGGTTCTTGATAGCAATTTGTACAGCGTTATGCTGATGATGGGTTTGCCAACAGGTCTGTTGAAGCCACTGCAGTCTGCCTGAATAACTCTCTAAGGCAGCTCTGGTAATTGTATTTGTAGAGATATGGGATTGTTAGGGAAATATAATTTGAAAATGTAATTTAAAAATGAGATAATTCTAAGCAGGAAAAGGACAATCTTGTTCATTGAGTCCACACCACTACTACATCTTGCGTTTTCTGTATTTCTGATTTTTTCATTCAAACTACACTGTTTATTGCCACCATTACTTTTAGTATTTGCTTAATTTGTACGCTGGAAAATGAGAAGGGGGATCAGTGAGTGTCTTATTGCTCCACTAAAATATTGCCTTTGTATCAGCTTGTCTGGAGTTTGTTGGGTCTGGGGAAGGCTGATCATCACACATTTGCACTTAGCCGTTCTGGAAGAGCCTCACAGGAGAACGAAATGTTTTTAAGGTATTTTGCAAGAGAAAATTAACAGATCACTGTGACTACAATCACAGCCAAGGTTCTCAAAAAACAGTTCACTTCTGAGACCAGCATTGGTCCATGATAGCTTTGCAAGACAACCCTTTGATGTTTGTAATTAAAAGCTGTCTTTTCCAGAAAAAGGTTGAAGTGATATTCACCCACCAACACCAGAGAGAAGATAGATGAAAACTACTTATACATAGCACCTTTTCCTTTCACCAACTTTTGTTTTCATTCAAAACTACCAACTGAAATACAGCCATACACTCTGGAGCCTGCTGGATTGCTTTGCCAAGGGACACTCTTGTTTGCATAATGGGACCAGCTGGTCATGGCAAGTTATGTGGTGCCGGCAGCTGCCTCTTTTCAAACAGCTTTAGTGGCTCCTAGCCCCTGCCAACTGCAAGGTTGACACTCCTTTGGGAGCTCAGTCTTTATTAAGCAACATGGAGAAACCCTGTTGTTTTAGAAATTTGAAGGAAATTAGAAGGGTGATTGATTACTTTGTGGCTAGCTCTACCAGCATTTCTGTTAATCCACAGAAAGACTGATGAACAAAAAGGAGTAAGTGGGGTCTACTTTTCATATATTAGAATTTTCTTCCCAAAATCTTTTCTGTGTTGAACTAGCTCACAAAGAGGTGTTGCAGACATTCCCTACTTTTCAGCCTGGTGTTAATTATATAAGTTGTATGCATTGTTTCTGCTCTCTGATTGAGTGACTTAGGTAATCACCTATGTCAATGAAAATTATAACAACAAAACTTAGATATGCTTTTTCTGGTCGTTGTTGTTTTCTGAATATCTCAGAATTCAAAGGTGAAAATCAATGTTTCGAACATCTGTGGAAGTGAAGCTTGACTGCATGAATATTTACTGACAGCAAATATGTCAGATTGGCAAATCATATGAATCAAATTTAGGTTTGCTTTTTGCTATTGTTAATAATAACTGGTTGTGTGACAGTAATACTTAATATCCTTTCAGTGTTCAAAATTGGTGAAAGCATACAGCCAAGTGATAGTCTGAACTTCAAAGAAATTTTACTCTAAGCATAAAACACAGGGGGTTACTGGCTTTGAAACTAACGTTTGCAGAATTTCCCTCTTTTCTCATTGGCTCCTGTCTCTCTCACACACAAATAGAGCCTTTTCCCAATTACAAGAACCGCTATGAAAAAATTGCTTTAATGTTATCAGTATATATTCCCCAAGATAGGGCTTCATTAAGCTCTTAGTTTCTCTAACTTCTACAAGCGCTTTGTTTTAGAAGAATCAAATCACACTGATCACATTTCTGTAATGTCAAAAGATTCAGTTATATTTCTGAGGCACTTGCAGAGGAATCTGTTGCAAAAAAATGTTCTCTGTCCTCTTTCTTAGAGCCAGCATAGAAATCTCTAATAGTGGTTTTGCTACTTTAGATAGCTAAGATGGTTTGGTTAATATCCCTATAACTTTTCTATGTATATTAACAACCTTGCTATTTGACTCTTTAAACTCTGTTTAAAACTTTCCAGCCAGAACAATAATTCAAGATTGTAACTTTCGTCACTGAACTTTCTGGGAAGATTGCTTACTGAAAGCTCACATTTCAAGTCAATTTTAATAAACTGATTATTAAATTCACAACTAAAAAAATATTTAAAAAATGAGCTTTTAAATTTGGAATACTAATCTAAGATTTATAACATGTAATCAGAGCATAAAGACATGCCAAGAAAATTATATGCTCAATCCAGAGAGTTTGAGCATGATATTTCAAACAGTGAATCCCTCCTATGGATTACTCAAGCATAAACTGTAGACAGGGAATTATTTTTGAGGAAGTATTCAACACAGTGTTTGAAATAATGCATACATTCAAGAAACCTGTAGTCAAATGATAGAGAAGTATTCAACATAGTGTTTGAAATAATGCATACATTCAAGAAACCTGTAGTCAAATAATAACAAGGGAAAAAGTAGAGAATACTTGCAAGTATTCTCTACTTGCAAGAACAGTTTAGCACTCAGAGGAGGGATCAGCTTCAGAGCTACCAGCAAAGTGAAAGAAAGCTTCAACAGCTTTAACTAGCAGTAAATAGCAAAATGCATGGTCCTGCATTATCTGCATTACTTGTTGTGGTTGCAGTATCTTCCATTTAAGCCAGAGTTGTTTCCATCCATGCAAGGATCAGTTACTACTTTTTTTTTTTTTATCTAGCTGTTGAAGGCTCTCATAACACAGGAGTGCACAACCTGCAATATTAGAAAAGAGTGAAGTTCATAACCCCTAGCAAGATTACAGTAATGAACCATATGAAGTCAGAGTGAGAAGAGAAAGATGATACAGAGACTGACCAAAAGTCAAAGAAAATCAATGGCAGATCATCTGCAGGCTTCAGTGGAACGGGACTGAAACCGGGGCATCTAAACTCAAGTCTGGTCCTTGCTTTGTCTGTAAAATTGGGTAAGTTATTTCTGCTTTGCAGCCTTCATTTCATTCTGGAATGGTTGTGAGGCTTCAGTTAGTGTATCGGAAGAGTGTCAAAACCTTACATGAAAATAAAAACAATTACAGAAATATGAACCACTACCAACAACACGAAAATATGGGGGTTTTATCTTAATCGAAAGCAAGTAGCAACAAGACGATGAAAAGCTATACTAAATGTGACTTAAACTTCTGACTTACAGATTCAATTAGATATTGCAGGAGTATAGATGAAATATGTAAGAGTACTGAAGAAAAGCAATAACACATCCAAACCCCCCAAATGCACTCCATATGAAAACTTTCACATACACAGAAAACCCACAGGTACTGAATATATTGGCAAAACAAAGGGAGAAGCACATTTAAAAGCAAGCAGGTGCTTGCAAAAATAAAACCATTCAGGGAATCTCAATGAATAATAATATGGCTACTTATCACATAATGAAGGAAACAGTTTTGCCAAGGGCTCAGTACTAGTGCAACTTAGCAAAATTGTGACTGAGGAAAAAGGAACATTGTCAACATGCATATCAAAATGTTATTGGATTTCATATTAGGATATTAAAAACTTCCCTTTCTGGGTCTGAATCATCCATATTTCTGGCTCCACAGCACTGCTCTACTAACAGTTAATTACTCATTCCAGTTTTTCAAATATATGTAGATATATAACTGCACATTTTAGCATAATTTTAGCCTTACCATATTTGCAAATGACAAATCATTTGCTCAGATGTATTAAGCCAAAAGGACATTTTCATTGAATTGGTATGATTGATTGGTATGAATTGGCATTTTACAGTATTACTGTATTGTACTGATATTAGGCAAAGCATTGCTCTTCAGTTAGAGAAAATTCTGTGTTATCCAGTAACGATCTCATACCCTGAAATGACAGCTTTCTTTAAGTTTTAATGTGTTCCTGAATCATGTCTTTTTGGGCATTTTTTAGGTGCTCTCACTTTTTATTTGCTACATGCAAAATATTGTTGGGCCACTCTTCTTGGGACAATATTCTTTTGTCCACTGACTGCAGTACTATAAAAATTCAAAGCTATTTTTACACAGAACATTTCTCCTTCTATATTAATAATTGATATTTTAAAAATTAATTTTAAAAATACAATTTATATATATTAAAAAGAGGTATAATGTGAAACAGGTCTAAAAGCTACACTGATGTGAACTAAAACCACTGTGGTACTTTACTAACATTCTCTAACAGTTACATAGTGAAAAGTATGTATGACAATAACATTTAATTTCTTAAAAGGGTGGAATTCTATATACGTTAATGAACTCCTGAAAAATGTGACTGATTTATTGAATTTCACATGAAGAGAGGCTGGTCTATCGGTGATAACGTTGTATAACTCAAAAGGAACCCATCTGACAGCTGTTGAATAGCATACGTAAAAGATGGAATGTGGGAGCAGCCAAGTCCATTATAACATATATTGATGTCTCCTTTTGGCAATTTTACTATAGAAATCAAGACTTAGTGTGCCTGAAAATAATTACCTTCTCCTCACAAAAGACAGTCCTTCTGTACTGGGATAATGCTATGTGGACAATGGCTATGGGACTGCTTTTGTCATGCTCTTCATGCAATCTGTATTTGCCTGACAAACAAAGAATTTCAAGGGCAGAAGTTCAGGTCCTTACAAGTGCTAGTTGTAAACCCACAAGGTAAAATCCTCTTCTCATATGTGTCAAGATACTCTGTTCTCCCTCATGTATGGGACATGGCAGAAGGTGGGTAGCAGAGAAAATGGCTATGAAAACAGTGATGTGGCTTTGAGATGAGACTTTTGCTGTGAGAACACTCAGTTCATTTAAGAAGAAGAGGACTCATTATCCTGCCATCTGTGATGAAACTTTAAAGGCTAATTTCATTTCAGTGCTTTCGTCTGCCTGTGGAAGAGTAACCATTCTAATTCCTGTTTGCTGTCATTTGCCTGAACAGGGTAATTCCAGGCTCTCCGTTTCCTGATTTTAACAACAATTAGACCTTTGGGCATTGCTGAAGTGGCTTGGATTTTTTACAGCTAAACCTTCATACTTAAAGGGCTGCGGAAGCCTAAGAAGTAAAAACTATCCAGCTTCTTCCCCCATGAGGGGGATTGCTTAGCTTACTGCTGTTACAGCACTCCCTGCCCTGATGCACATGCTCTAGAACTGCTTTTTCTCCTGACAGAAGAGGCTGTGAGAGGGAGTTTGTCAGGAAAATGTAGGACTCAAAAGCCCAGTGTGGGATTGGAAATCGCCCGCAGGCACAGACAGAGCGGGGTCTTTGCCTCCCCGGTGCTCCATAAACCTTCTCCAATACTCTATATCAAACTTCAGTAGAAAGAGGAGAAGCCTCAGAAGCTATTATTTGCCCCTGGGAGGGAGTGGATGCATCAGCATGGCCTTGCATTTTTCAAAAACCAAGGAGTTTGTAAGGTAAGAATGTCTCAGTGGCCCTGAAGGAGGTCTGTCCTCAGCGGTACCAAGGGAAATACGAAATAAAATATGTTGTTATATCTCCATACCACTTTGTCTCGCCCTGATTTCAGACTGACACACTCCCCTGATCTTTTCAAATGCAGAAATATTTTGGTAATCTCATCTGGCTCCCAGTAGACACAAACACCAGCAATTCTTAACAGACTTGGGACTGATCAACTGAGGATGGTGAAGGGAATTCTCACCGGGGAGAGGTGCAGGCGTTGGAGCTGATGTCATGTTCTTGCTGGGATGTGGGAGTGAGATCAGGTACAAGTTATGCTAGTTTAGACTCTCTCTGGCCTTAAGTCATATTCTCTAGGGTCATATTTTCGGAAATGCTTAACACCTGTCACTGGGACAGGGATTTTAGATGTGCTGCCAGTTAAGCACTGAAATAAGCAAGCAGATTTCAAAAAAGCTCATACACTTGGCTGAATTCTTCTGAAATTCTGGCTGCATTTGTGGGTGGCATGTATTTGCAGATCTTGCTCTGAGAACTTTTGAAAAATGACTTTGACTCTTGCTATAGAATAAGAATTACAGCTGAGTTCCATTTTTGCACATCCTAAGAATTGTACAGGCAGCTACTGCCTGAAATCTTACCTTTCTCATCCTATCAATGTCTTGACTCTAAAGTAATATGAAAGTTTGTCTACCTGTGGCTTATTTAATCCATTAAAGCAAGCCAGATCTAAGATGGTCTGCTCAGATCGATCTGAACCGTTAGCTCAAAGCCTCTTGGGAACTTATGTGCCATTTTTATTCTGTTCTGTAAACAAATGCATAAGAAAGCTCTGGGAAGAGCAACTTGTTAGCTACACATTAATTGTCATTTTGGTCTTGTCTGGGTCAATAAAAAACTTCTGAGAGATCTGCTAATATGCTGCAAAACCTGTTAGTTGGAGATAGTAATTCTGGAGTGTCCGCTCTGGGTACTCTTCTGGTTCCTGGAAAGAAGGGGATCATTCACACAAAAAGGTATTAACAAAAAGAGAGACCAATAAATGCATCTGTCAGTGCTCAGCAACAGCTAAAATTAATTCACAAATCAAAACAATCTTCAGAAAACTGAACACAATTATATAAGAAATTAAGTTATACAGTTGCCATGACCTTTAATCAATCATTCCAGCTGTTAATGTTAATTTTGTGATCTGAAAATCATAGTTCTATTTGCATTTTAATGGCTGTTAAATGAGAGTCATCAGAAAGAAATAGTGGCAGCTTGGCCTTTTGATACTAAGTTCTTCCTTCCTAATGTGATTTGGAAAATTTGGAATTTCTGTTCAGAAGGGGGCTTGCTTCAAACTGCAGCAGGCATAGGAAGCCAATTCTGCAGAGGGAAAACAGCCAATTCAAAGCAAAATCCCTTTAATCCAACAGTAGCTATGAAGAGATCATAAAAAAACAGGTAAAAAAGCTATAATGGCAACTTCATAAACCTCATGCTAACAAGAACTCTACCACATTTTAAAACCTTTTTCAAAGATACATGCTATTTTAATATTTTTTCCATGAGCACATCTTTCTACTTAACAGAATTTGTCAGATGGAAATGAAATAAACCCCAGCAAATGTAATAAAACCACTAAATAGGATTTTTAGGTTTAGTTCAGTTAGTTTATTTTGTATTTACCTAGCCAAAGTGTTGCATACAAGACTGTCTTATAAGTACTAGTCATTGGCTTATTTTTGCAGATAAAGATGTTAGTGGTGTTGCTTTAGACCAAAACTCTATTTAAATCAGATTCCCACTCTGGTATAACTGTGAACTTGTTGATTGCTTCAATTTTTAATAAGGTCTAAATGTCTGCCAGACAATAGTGCTAGTGTTTTCCATTTAACATTAATACATTTTCTTATTAATAGAAAGATCTTCATTGTTACATGGCAATTTATTCGTATGCAAAGCACAAAAATCTGATTAAATGTGGTGTTCTGCTTTAATCTTCATCTAATCTCCTAGGAGACAGTCCCCAGGTGAATCTTCTTTGGTTAAAAAAAGGAGGTCTTGGAACTACATGTTCAGAAAGGAAAGCAGTGAGCTGCAGACGGATTTCAGCAATTGGAAAGCAAAGTCAGTATTAACAATGAAAGAAGAAAATGGCTTAGCTCTATCCAAAGTCCTTCTTATTGAAAATAGGTAAATTGTAAGACGAAGAAAGTTTCAGCAGATGTTTTCAGGCTGAGTTTTATAAAGGATTGAATAGCAATAGGAAAGAGGAACATTGATAAATACCCTGCCTTTTATCACACAAGTAGGACTTCTGTCCATAAAGGCAGTCTAATTTGAATGCATTGAACAGCACACCCTCTTCTTTTCCCAAGTAGAGAACTTATGCATTTTCTACTTCTACAAATAAAATGTGTACAGGTGGTATGCATGCTAATGGGGTTGATCTCTGAAGTTAGACCTCTGACTGATGCAGGAAACTGTAGCAGGGCAGGACTCCCATCCTCACTGTGGTTTAACCCCAGCCAGCAGCTAAGCACCACAAGCTGCTCGCTCATTCCCCCATAGAGGGATGGGGAAGAGAACTGGAAGGGTAAAAGGGAAAAACATGTGGTTGACTTAAAAACAGTTTAATAGGTAAAGCAAAAGCTGTGTGTGCAAGTAAAGCAAACCAAGGAATTCATTCACCAGTTCCCTTTGGCAGGCGGGTGTTCAGCCATCTCCAGGAAAGCAGGACCCCATCATGTGTAACAATTACTTGGGAAGACAAGATCACTATGAATGTCCCACCCTTCCTTTTTCTCCCCACCAGCTTTATATTGCTAAGCACGATGCCATGTCGTATGGAATATCCCTTTGGTCAGCTAGGGTGAGCTGTCCCAGCTGTGTCCCCTCCCAATTCCTTGTGCACACCCAGCTCACTCACTACAGGTGTGAGATGTAGAAAAGGCCTTGACTGTGTGAACACTGCTCAGCAGTAACAAAAACACCTGTGTATTACTGACACTGTTTTCATCACAAATCAGAAACAGAGTGTCACACTAGGTACTATGAAAAAAAACCAGCCCAGCCAAAACCAGCATACTGTGACAAGCCCTGCCCTTGGCTCTCACACAGACATACTGTTGCCCTTTAAGCTTCCCATTTTAAAAGCTAACCAGGAAGCAAGGCAGATCCTGGCTTTGGCTGAAACACAAGTCCAAAGTAACAGTGTCAGGTTGCCAATATTTTGATTTTGCTGGCCTTTAGGAAATTCGCTGCCGTAGAAACTCAGTGATTTTTCTCTTTTGCCAGTAATATTCCAGTCCATCGTACAGCTTTATAAGAAGTCAGTGCAGTCATGTGTGCATGTGTGGAAGTGTAAATAAGCAGCAGTATGCTGTGCATAAATGGTGATAGAGAACCCTAGTCTGAAATTCTGGCTCCACAGAAGTCAGTGAGAGCTTTCCCACCAGGTTTGGTGGAGGCAGGCAGTCACCCTGCAGTCTGAAGTCCTTTAGTCCAGACTAAGGATGGCTTAAGTGCAGGGGTTTGAGGGCATCTCCACAGTGGGCAGACTTAAGAGTGCTTGGTGTGAAATGTCTTTCCATTGCAGATTTTGTCATATTTAAATAGGAATAGACAAATCTCCAAAACTTTGGAGGTGGATTTGGGTAGGTGTTCAGAAGGTCTGTGACTAATTCTGATTATTTTCCCTGGACCTCTTTAGTTAAGACATCAGTCCACAGATCTCCTGACTACAAGGTTTCTCATAGCATTGCTAGTAATTCCAATTCCAATCAAGCTAGAAGTAACAACCTTTTTTATTCCCCAGGTACTTTAGGATTTCTGTGCATATTGAGTAAATGTATATTAAACATTCTTCAGGAAAAATGGTATGTGGAAAGGATTCACCTAGATTTTTTTGCTAAAGAATCAGGCTTCTCCTTTTGTTTGTTCAACCATACACATCTGTCCTCAATTTTCATTGCTGGATTAAAGGCATTAAAGAAATCCCAACAGAGTGATATCTTAACTTATTATTTTCCACCTGTTGATAATCCTTGGCATTTAAAATGTCACTATTTTATTTCTGAGGCAGAGCTTTCTCAGAAAACTCTCTATGTGGTGTTTATCATGCAATACATACAATGTTCTTCAACAAACTTCAGGAATCAAGCCAGCAGATTAGCTCCAGGCGAACAGACAAATCTCAAAGGTATCTTTATAGCTATATTGCAGGTCAAAAGCTCAATGCAAATGGGACCTATTTTGTTGCTCAGAAATTGCTGAATTGCAGGAAATGTCTACATTAATATCCCAAACAAATATATTTTTCCTGTTATTCTTGATCATATCTTATTTGTATTGCCTTTTTAAAATCTAGATAATTTAGTGTTAAACTGAAATGGTTTCAACAAATCAGACCCTGGGGTACTGTTGGGCTGCTAAGATTATTGTTTTTCTTTTTTTTTCTTTTTCCTTCAGGTAGTCAGGGCTTTGTTCCCTGATTTCACCATTTCTTCCACACCCATCAGAATTGCTACCTGCCCCCTTTAGACATAAAGTTCAGGAAAACTGAAGATTTTTCAGATATTTTTATGCTGATTTAAGGCAGTTATAACACTTGATAGTTCAGGGATTTTTTGTGATGATCTCGCCTGGGGACTAGCGCATGATGCTGGCTGAACAATCTTTATGCAAAAGTAAGCTCATTTTCAATTTTCTTTCTGAAAGTGTACCAAAAGCAATGAGAGATGGTGGACAGTCTGGGTGTCATGTACCTTCTTCCTCTTCATGAATATGCTCTTTGTTTCTTAAGAAAACTCCGATCAACCTTGTTCCATCTGATCGGATATAATTTTTAGAAGCCTTACATCATTAAAATGCACTATTAGGAGTTGTGAAAAGAAATTTAGTTTCTGCCCATTTCCCCAGCTTGTTGGCAGTACTGCTAAAATACACAAAAAGGCCATCTGGCCCATGGAAGATAGTTTCCATACAAATAGATTTATGCCAAAATATTTGTGCATGAAAAGATAAGTAAGAAGATTGCTGAGAGTGAAGGAGAAGACTCTCGGTGAAATATTGACTCCTGGAAGCTTTATTGTGACAGCAGAACTGAGTTTCCTCATGCCTCCTTTGGGAAGGCAGGCTGGTTGGAGTCTTGATTCCTTTGTGTTCTAAAGGAAAAACAGAAGAGATTTGGGGATGGCCAACTTCCTGCTCAGGCAGGAACTGGAGAATGGTGATGGGAGAGATTGGACAGAGCCTCCTACTTGTACTCTCGCAGCAAAGAATGAAATCATGGTCAGACCCTGAGGACAGCATTGCTGAGACAGCTGACCCTACATCCAGATGTGGGACAAGAACTGTCCTTTTTGGTGATGGGCAGCTCACCTGCTATGGTCATCATGAAAAATGGGTAAATGGTAAATGTTTAACCTGGACCATGCTACCAGATTCCCCAAAGTGGAGGTAATCATTTCCTTAGCCACTTGGTGGAAGGGTTTATCACATCTTGTTCAAGTGGTTAAGAAAGCTGCATCTAATGATTTAGGATGCAGATGATTTCAGCTGGAGATATATTTTAAATAGCCTTCCTGATTTTAGTTTTAGGCTAATGGATAGGAACGTATCACAGATTTGTAATAAATATAACTCTGCATTATATGAAGCACTATTACTAAGTTGCTTCTAGTGACAATGTTATTGCTCCTTATATGTGAAAACATACTGCAGGTGTCACAGGTAATTTCTGAAAAATGTTAAGAACATTTACTGATAAGCCTGGTAGGATTATTGTTTTGGATGGGAAAAATCAGAAACAGTCCCTCTTCTGAATCTCATATGACTGTTCATAAAGTGGTTAACAGAAATTCTCCATTACTGCAGAAATATTTACAGCAAGGTGCAGCTTTATCAGCGCAAGGCAAAGTAAAATTCATGTTAAACTAGACTAACATACAGCATCTGAGTATTCCAGCTTTGAAAACTTTTGCACTGCTATTACTCTTCTGTTACAGAGTCTGGAACATAAATTGACAGCATTAGGAGGAGCTTTTCATTCATTGGCATAATGGTTCAACATGCTACGGAAATAACTTAGATTCATTTATATTCAAGGGCTTTAGGAGGACTTTTATGTGGAATGGTGCTCAAATGTAAGTTTCCAACATATCCAAATTCACTTGACATATTTTTCTCTTAAAATGAGTTCTCAAACGCTAGGATAATATTATGGGAAAAATGCAAGTTTTAACCAGCAGCAGTCATCTTACTGTAGAGTGCTGTTCACATGCTTCCTGTTATGCTGAAAATGCCAGAAATGTTCTCTATTTATTTTGCATATACCCAAGGATATGTGTGTGTTTTGTTGTACTTTCATTATTTAAAGGTGTAGTCCTGCATCAGGGCAGTAACAAGCAGCTCCACACTTAAATCTGAGAGCAGCCTGCTAATGGAGAACTTCTGAAAGTGATCTGAAATCCACGTGCTTACCTGGACCATGCTGAGGGGTGCTGCATCTCATGAGAATGTGGGGCAGAATTCAGCATTCAAAGCAGAAGTCATAAGGTATACTGATATTTGTTGGAGCGATGGTACAGCCTGGCACAAGCAATCCAGGAGGTTCCTCAATTGTGTGGAAGACAACTTCCTTCTACAAGTAATAGAGGAACCAACAAGGAGAGGTGCCATGCTTGATCTCATGCTCACCAACAGGGAAATGTGATGCTCCAGGGCAGCCTTGGTTGCAGCGATCATGAGATGGTCAAATTCGAGATCCTCAAGACAGTGAGAAGAGTGGGCAGCAGGCTCACTGCCCTGGACTTCAAGAGAGCAGACTTTGGCCTCTCCAGGAACCTGCTTAGTAAGGTTCCATGGGATATAGCCCTAGAGGGTAGGGGGGCCCAAGACTGTTGGTTGATATTCAAGGATCACCTACTGCAAACTCAGGAGTGTTGCATCCCAACTAGAAGGAAGTGCAGCAGGAGGGCCAGGAGACCTCCTTGGGTGGATAAGGAGCTCCTGAGGAAAATTCAAAGGAAAAAAGAGGCTTATAAAAGGTGGAAACAAGGACAGGCAGCCTGGGAAGAATACAGGGATGTTGTTCGGGAAACTAGGGACCAGGTTAGGAAAGCTAAGGCCCAGTTAGAATTAAACTTGGCTAGGGATGTTAAGGATAGCAGGAAGGATTCTATAGAAACATTGCAAATAAAAGACAGATTAGGGACAACATAGGCCCCCTCTGGAAGCTGTCAGGAGAGCTGGCTACCCTGGGTTTGGAGAAGGCTGAGATTCTGAATGACTTCTTTGCCTCGGTCTTCACTGGCAAAGGCTCTGACCACACCACCCAAGTCTTGGAAGGCAGATGCAGGGATTGTGAGAATGAAGACCTTGGGCCCACTGTAGGAGAGGATCTCGTTCGAGAGCATCTTAAAAACCTGAAAATGCACAAGTCCGTGGGACCTGATGAAATCCATCCACGCGTCCTGAAGGAGCTGGCGAATGAAGTTGCTAAGCCGCTGCCCATCATATTTGAAAAATCATGGCAGTCAGGTGGAGTTCCCAACAACTGGAAAAAAGGGAAATATAACCCCCATTTTCAAGAAGGGGAAAACGGATGACCCAGGGAACTACAGACCAGTCAGTGTCACTTCCATGCCTGGCAAAATCTTGGAGCAGATTCTCCTGGAAGGCATGCTAAGGCACATGAAAAACAACAAGGTGCTTGGTGACAGCCAGCATGGCTTCACTAAGGGGAAATCCGGCCTGACCAATTTGGTGGTCTTATACGATGGGACTACAGAACTGGACAGCAGTAGAGCTACCTGGACTTGTGCAAAGCATTCGATGCTGTTCCACACGACATCCTTGTCTCTAAATTGGAGAGACATCAATTTGATGAATGGACCACTGGGTGGATAAAGAACTGGCTGGATGGCCGCACACAGAGAGTTGTGGTCAATGGCTCAATGTCCAGCTGGAGACCAGTAACGAGTGGTGTCCCTCAGGGGTTGGTGTTGGGACCGGTCTTGTTCATAGACAGTGGGATTGAGTGTGCTCTCAGGAGGTTTTCCAATGACACCAAGCTGTGTGGTTCGGTTGATACGCTGGAGGGAAGGAATGCCATCCAGAGGGACCTCAACACGCTTGTGAGGTGGGCTGATGCCAACCTCATGAAGTTTAAACAAGAGAAGTGCAAGGTCCTACACCTGGGTTGGAGCAATCCCAGGCACAGCTACAGGCTGGGCAGAGAAGAGATTCAGAGCAGCCCTGCAGAGAAGGACTTGGGGGTGTTGGTTGATGAGAAAATGAACATGAGCTGGCTTCAGTGTGTGCTCGCAGCCCAGAAAGCCAACTGTATCCTGGGCTGCATCAAAAGGAGCGTGACCAGCAGGTCGAAGGAGGTGATCCTGCCCCTCTACTCTGCTCTCCTGAGACCTCACTTGGAGTATTGTGTGCAGTTCTGGTGTCCTCAACATAAAAAGGATATGGAACTGTTGGAACAAGTCCAGAGGGCCACGAGGATGGTCAGGGAACTGGAGCACCTCCCGTATGAAGACAGGCTGAGAAAGTTGGGGCCATTCAGCCTGGAGAAGAGAAGGCTGCGTGGAGACCTCATAGCAGCCTTCCAGTATCTAAAGGGGGCCTATAAGGATGCTGGGGATGGACTCTTCATTAGGGACTGTAGTGACAGGACCAGGGGTAATGGGTTAAAACTTAAACAGGGGAAGTTTAGATTGGATATAAAGAGGAAGTTCTTTACTGTGAAGGTGGTGAGGCACTGGAATGTGGTGCCCAGGGAAGTTGTGAATGCTCCATCCCTGGCAGTGTTCAAGGCCAGGTTGGACAGAGCCTTGGGTGATATGGTTTAGTGTGAGATGTCCCTGCCCATGGCAGGTGGGTTGGAACTAGATGATCTTAAGGTCCTTTCCAACCCTAAACATCCTATGATTCTATGAAGAGGTTAATTTGCTGGAAGATGAGTAGATGCTAATTAACATGTCCTCTGAGGTGTTTTTATTATTGTCATTCTCTGATGCCCAGAAAAGAATGGTGGCCAGCTACAGAATCACTCAGATCAACAGATCCAGATTTTTGTCAGTAAAAATTAAGTGTAATGTTGATTCCCTGTTCGTTCCCTATGCTTCACCACAACCAGGATCAGTGGAGCTTAGGAGTCCTAGCTCTCAGTCTCTTTTGTTATGAAATCATGCTTTCATCCATTCAGAAATCTTAAGAGACATTAACCACTGAAGTGCTCTTGGTTTCTTCCAAGTCAGAGACCACAGAAAACAACACCTGAATAAACAAAACTGCCTGTAGAGAATGATCAGGCTTTAATTTGCTTCACTGGGAAGTTTTCAAGAAGTATCAACACATGCATCAAATGAAGATATCTTCTTTTCATCGTAACAAACTTCTGGTCACCCAGAACATCAGAAACTCAAACCATCATAGGATACAGAACAATTTGATGGTAGGCTAGAGGATTTACTACACCACCAATTGTAGTGCATCCATCCGTGACAGCCTCAAATCCACAATCTGTATTATCCAAATTGGCCTCTTTATTCATTTCTCTTGGAGATTTCTGAGGGGTTACTAGATATCACTGCTTGTGTACATTTGCGGAAGACTCCAGTATTTCTGTGATGCTAATTAAAGGCAAATGGAGTTCTATTTAAAGAAGTAAAAAATGTAAATGTGAAGTTGCTTCAGTCAAGAGACCACAGAGAAAAGGGGAGGGAAAAGTAATAAGGCTCTGAAAATCCCACTGTGGAAGACCTGCCTTACTGCCAGGCCAGGGGAAATGAATGAATTCTGAATGATTTTTTCCTGCATGCTGAAGTATTTTCAATATGAATCAAAAATAAACCTTTAAAATAAACTTTAAAATATCACTGAATAGTTCAAAGCAGTTTCTGTGAATATAATAAACAATAGTGGGGATCCAAAGTGTCAAATTCAATCCAAGAGTCCATGCTACCACCACTGCAGCTCAAACAGTAATATCCCTCAGGCGCTAGCTGTGTCTTGGTTATACTCTACCTACTGAGTACCAGCTGCCCAAAGCCAATATATAGATGGCCAAGGAAACAGGCACAGGTATCACTTTGAAGAATTGCCTTCTTGAGGGCACAACAGCCTACCCAGGAACCTCCAAAATACCATTTCCTAGGGTTCTCAGAAGGACTCAGATTTCTAGGAAGCCAGCAGCACAGAAGCTGTGTGTAGAGACACAGAGCTGTCACCTGACATGTTTATTCTTGCTCTTCTTTTACTGCTCAGGCTAAATGTCAATCATCCTTTGGCATACACAGACTGGAAGATTGTCCTGGGTTCAGCAGTAGCAGTCATTTTCTCCTTCTCAGTAGCTGGTACGGTGCTGTGTTTTTGACTTTCAGCCTGGGAACAGCACTGATAACATCGATGTTTTTAGCTGTTGCTTAGTAATGTTTACTCTGACCAAGCACTTTCTCAGTCTCATGGTCTGCCAGGGAGAGGGGAAGTCAAGAGGAAGCAGAGACAGGACACCTGACCCAAGCTAACCAAAGAGGTACTCCATACCACAGCACATCATGCCCAGTATATAAACTGGGAGCAGTTACCTGGAAGGGCTAGATCACTGCTCGGATTGGGCTGGGTATCAGTCAGCAGGTGGTGAGCGGTTATATTCTCTTTCCTTGTTATTTTCCTTACCATTATTATTATTGGTGGTAACAGCAGTGGTTTTGTGTTATACCTTAGTTATTGGTCTGTTCTTAACCCATGGGAGTTACATTCTTTCGATTCTCCTCCCCATCCCTCCGGGAGTGGGGGGAGGAAGGTGGGGAGTGAGCGAGCGACTGTGTGGTTCTGGGTTGTTGGCTGGGCTTAAACCACAACAGTTCTTGTTGGTGCCCAACGTGGGGCTCGAAGGTTTGAGATAATGACAGAGCTGACCAGAGTGTGTCTAATCGTATTTGTGATAAGCATTTATTGTTTTGGATTAATAGTCACTCATCACAATGCTGATTTATTGGCTCTCGAAGCTGTTGCTCTTGATCTCAGAGTTTCAGCATGTCGTACCTTACTTAGACCCGGTATTTGCTGTTTTAGTGTTTATCAGCTGGGGGGCTGGGGCTAAGGTTCTTGTTTCACTGTACTTTATGGTAATGACTTGTAATACTATAGAATCATTGATCATGAAACTTTTGGCTTGCATTGCCAGTGTGGTCACCACCTCTGTACCTTGGGAGGTATATAATAGAAGTGTTTAGCAATCACACATCTTTTTTCCCCTCCTCGGGTGGTCAACCTATGAAGGAGACATTCTCTTACCTTCCCAGCCCCCCACCAGACTATTTACAGCATCATTTGAGAGTTCTGAAGGTTTTGAACAGCCTTTGGGTACCCTTGAGACCTGCCTGCTGATTGTGATGGGGATCACCATGTGCTTTACCCGCGACTATTTCATCTGATCTCGAAAGTTAAGCAGAGTCGGGTTTGGATCTTGTCTAGGGTTAGACAACGATATAGGAAGGCCAAGAGATTTTCCCAGAGGCTGAACAGTCAGAAGTGGCAGGGTGTTAATTGCCAGTTTTGATGTGGTTCTGCTGAGGAGGCAGCTCTTGTGCTCTCTTTTGTGCAGGGAGCAGCAGATGTGGCAAGAAGGGGAGGAAACGAAAGCCCTTTTCTCCCAAAAAGGGGTTGGTCAGCTGAATCCCAGGGTCTTCCTCACAGGTCTGTCCCACCATTTTTCCCTTCCAAAGATTAGTCCCTGATTCTTCTCTACACAGCTGCCTTCAGGCTCCCTACAAGCTCCCGCATCTCCTGCTTATGCAGGATGTAAGGCATTACACACTGTCCACAGTTTCTCAGAGGTCGCTTCTAACCACAAGCGGTTTATAGTTGAATGTACATTTGCAAATTGATAATTTTGCATCATGTTCCAAGAGTCTGCTTAGCCCTGGGCACTACTGTATTAAGAATGTTGTTAATTCCCCCCATTGGCTCCAGAGCAGACGTTACGAAGACTGGAAGTAGAACAGAGAGCTGGTATTGGTAACCTCAGAGATCACAGCTGACAGCCCAGAGTGGCAGAGCAGGACTTGATGTCCTGGGGCCCTATGGATGAGCTGCTGCAGCCAGCCGAGACATTCCCTTTCTTCCCATGCACCGCCTAATGATAGGAAGAGTCTGACTTCTGGGACTGGAGCCTTTCCTTAGGATACAGATAACCACACTGCATTGTCACAGCTTTACTCTCAGTGGAGTAGTCTAGCACACCCTGTGTGCCATGCACAGCATTCAGCCTCAGCAGGAAAGCACAACTATCAGCTCTGCCCTATGCTGGCAGAGTATTCACTAGCTTTGCTGTCAGGTAACCTCCCAAACACAGGGACAAGAGCAACTCTTCCTCACCAGCTATAGAGCTGCTTTCCTACAGCAGCTACCATGCCTCCAGGCTGCAGTGCTACTTTTCCCCCTGAGATAAGAAAATATAGCAAGAAAGGGGAAATGGTATTCTAATCAGGGAAGCAACTAGGAGGACATGAAAGATGAAGGATACTAGGAAGGAAAATGTAGTTCAGTCTTAGGAAGTCACGTTTGTATTGAACAGTGCTGGAGCTGGCTGGGAAGGGAAGAAATTGAATAGTTCATGCATTAATACTAGCTGGATAGTTATTGTGCAAAAAGGCTTGGAAACTCTCACTGATGAGAGGAGGTTTGATGTGTCACTGCAGAGCATTAGCAGGGTGATTCATGTAAGCGAAATCTTTAAAACCAGGGTGTCAGTCTTGTAGGAAGGACTGAGGGGGAGGGATGGCATCCTGCATTATCCCCCTTAAAGTGATCAGTAGCTGGAGGACTGTGAAAATATGCAAACAATAAACTCCGTAAGGTATGCTGGGAGAGTGAGTGTCTGCTACAAAACACTGAATCAAATCAGAAAGTAGGATGAATTAGTCCTAAAGCATCTGCTATAGGGAACTTAAGTTTGGAAGATCTCAGGCAGCTGGTAGGAAAACATTATGACTTTCAGAGATTTAATTTGATAGCTATCTATTTGGAGACTCATTCTAACAGATAATAATACATTAATTCTAGGATTACAGGTTGTTTATTGCTTAAGGCTTATAGGGTCTGGTTACATTTGTTATGAACAAACAAAGGGCAGTCGTAATTAGTAATATTTATATTTGGCGCTCCACAGTACTGAATCTCTCATCATGAATGAATGTTATGAGATTTCTACCAGAGTTGAATGTGTCCACATACAAGGAAGAAAAAAAAAGCTTGAAAATCAGGAGCTGTTTAAGAAGTTTGCTAAATGGGCAGAAAGCCATGGCCTGGAGTCAAGAACAAGGATAACTTTGGCAGAAAGCTCAGGGTGGCTGAGAAAGGAAGCCCATGACAACAGATTTCTGAAGCACAAAGGGCTATAAAGAAGCATTGAACTGTTGAATGGGGGCAACTATAGCATATGGCTTCTAGCACAGCACATGGCTGTCCTTGGATATTGGCAACTTTTGCACAGGCCATCAGGCCTTTCAGGGAGATCTGCTGCAGAAATCCATCCTGTAGGAGGATGATGCTGGCTGAATGACAGGCGTAACCCATGCAACAGCAGCATAGGGCTGCCCTCAGAAAGTTGCTTTCAGCCTTCCATCCAAATTGTGACACTTGGAAAAAAAAGTATTTTCTTTGGTGTCCCTTGAGAAACTGCACTTTCCCCTTTGCAAATGATGAGCCTGTGTTTGAAACAAAACCATTTTTAACAGAAAGAGGAAAGGAACATTAATTTAGGGGAAAAGAAAACCCAACAGCATCAACAAATCAATTGTTCAGCTGTGCAAATAACGTGGAACATCTGCCTACACAATAACCTCCAGTGGTCTTTCATTTCCCTCTTCTCAGCTGTCTGATTGACCAACAAAGAATGCCCTTTCACTGGATGCTTTCCTCCCACACTTCGCTTTTTGATGTCCCAATCTCAGTCTAGCATCATTAGCTGGTAAAGTCCAGTGTCTGGACTCAGGCAGGTTCATCTGCCCTAAGGAGAAACGGCATTGTATTTCTGTAACAGGGCTCCTATGCTATTTGTCCCTGAATGATGATTTTCCAGGTGATGGTTACAACAGAAGCTGCCCTCTGCTAGGCTGGTCCAATCCTACACAGCAACTTCTGCCCGTAGTGATAATCTGCATAAAGCATAAAAAAGGGGAAGACACAACAGTTCTGCAGGGTTTCACAGCACTCATCAGGCCTGACTGTTTCCATCTAGCTCCAGAGGTGAGATGAGCTGCTCAGGACTCAATATGATCAGGTTATTAGGTTGCATGATGGGACCCAAGTTTGCCAAAACCATCTCCACTCTCTTTGCAAAGACTGTATATTTAAAATTACCTTCTAGTCTGGCAAACATACAAACCAGGTTAGTTATTTAATTTCCTTTTGGAGTAAAGGTTATGATGACCATATGAGGTTCTCATTCAGAAAAGATTGATGTGGGACTGTGCACAGCTGGCAGTTAAAAACCCATTAATTACCCCAAACTGAAAACAGCAATGCAAGCAAAACTACAAAGCCTAAAAAGCCTGAAACCGTTTGTTTCTGTGTTGTCTTCCAACTGCAAAAAGCCTAGAGGGCCTGAGAAACCTTGGCTGAATCTGTTGGAGCCCAGCCCTACTCTCCTGTAAGGAAAAGGGAAATCAGCTTTGATGTCATCCTAATTAGTATGGGTGCCATGAGCCTCAGAGCTGGTGGGGCCTGGTGGGAGCACTGCTTCAGCAGCCAGGCACAGCATGGACTGAGCAGTGCCTTTGCCATACCTTTGAAAGGGAAGAAAGGGAAGCAAAGCTCCCATATAACCAAAACATCTTGCTAATGTAATACAGTGGCCCTCATCCCCATGAAGCCCAATTCCCTTTCTGATCCTCAGTGGGGAACCTAACGCATCCGTGGTGCTCCTCCTTCAAAGCTGGGGAGTTGTACTTGGAAAAGACACGGGTGTGCTCTGTGTGGGATTTAGGGATTGGTATTTTTACAGTACTGTTTTGCAAGATGTTTCACTTCAGATCAACTTGTACTCGCACCAGTTTCTCTTGTGCGATTACTGCAAAGTTGGACTAGAAGTTCGCAAACATGCATGTTCACTAGGATTTCAGCTATGTCCAGACCAGAGCCATAATTCTCTCCACCTCCTAGGTTACGGTTTTATCGGGCAATTAAGATATGGGGACTCTTCAGAACCAACTCTACCCTTTTGGGTGAAAACTACTAGCTTTGGTTTATGTGAACTTTATGCTTATGAACAATTCACCTTATAAATACTCCTTTCTGAAGGAGTTAAAGAGGAAATTGTTCTTCTCCATACAGGGATTTTTTTTGAGACTTATTTAATCTAGAATTCTGAGACTTTACGAGTGTGTACAATGATGTGAATAAGTTGGCTTTTTTTAGTAGAGGTGAAAAATTCAGCAAATTCTATTAGCACGCATTTGTTTCAGATGTGCTTGGTACCTTTTTATTTTCCTTGTTTGAATACTTTATGATACATATTAGCTAGCATGAATGATAGGTGAAACAGGTGACATTTTGAATGATTATGAGAGAATTCTCATCAAAGTAAGTTTTGAATTAAAAAGCATTAGAGCTGGCATTGGAAAACTCATAGTATAAGACTGTCATCTAATCAGGGAACAGAAAGCTATCATTTGATATGCGGTATCATTTGATATGCGCTATCAATCAATATTAACCAATACAACTCAACAAAGAGTGTGGAATGCTGCTGTAAGTTTCTCTTGAACAAACTTTAAATCAAGAATATATGCTTAAATTATATGACAAATTCTAGCAGTGAATTACATTGAGGTGAAAAACTTTTATATTGTTTGCCAACAATTCACTAAACAAGAGCTAAAGCATTGTAGTCATTGTGGAAAATAAACCCAGTTCTATCTATTTTGTAAATAGCTTTGCAATTGCAATTACACTTTCTGAAACATAGTATTCATTTTTGGAGATAAGTAATTTTGATTCAATGAGATTCAAGCTAAAAGCCCTCCATTCTTTTACAAATGATTGCTCTGTGCATGGCAATGTTACAGAGCTCAGATAACAGCCTTGTTGAATGCATATTGCATGAATATTAATCTAACAATATATGCTGATGGCCACGTGGCTGTAGAAATTATCACCTTCTCATACAGACAGGAAAAATAAAATACAAAAATGACATCCAGCCTTTGCTGAAGTTGTGAAAGCCATAAAAACGGACATAACATCAACAAGCTTTCAAAATGCTATAAGGAATTCTTCCGGTGCCAAGAGGTGTGGCTGGGGATCACAGCTTTGCTCCTAGTCATCTTGTAGCATCCTCAGCATCTCTTTTAGACTGTTTATACATCCATCACATGAATAGATGTGCTTGCCTTAAGATGGACTCCAGCAAGCTGCTCTGCTGTGAGAAGATGAAGACAGGCAACAGCAAAGGCTAGCAGAAGATGCACATGTCTAAAGACTTTCTTTGGACTTGAGCATTCAGGAAGGCTCTTCCTTTCTGGAGATAGGCTGTTGAGTTTCCCTTGTTTGTAAAAGCCACATTCAAGCTTCTGAATAGCAGGATGCTCTGGGTAGCTTCCTTCCATGCTTTTTTTGGATGCTGACTATTAAATATGTCATAACTAACTGGGACCTTAGACCACACCTTTTCTGCTTTCTGGAGAGCTGAAGCACACAAAGAGAGCATCAAGTGCCACTTTTCCCTCTCCCATTTGGTGTCTGAATCCCTGAAATGAGGCACTGGTGCTGGTAGAAAAAGCACCCTGAAGAACCTCCACTGCAGAAAGTCCTGCAGAAAAGCACAGCCCCTAGTTTAGAGATCCAGCTGGGGTTGGGAGAGAGGCTTCTCTGGGATGATGCAGAAACAGATACCAGACTAGAAAAAGGTGATGTTCAAACCATAAAAGTTACAGCTTTTAGGTGCTTACAGAGTAAAGGGAATGCGGCTTATGAAGACCTGAGTTTTGGAAGTAGCATTTCAATGCTTGTGTGGATCTAGCGCTCTGCTTTCTAGAAAATAAAAGGATTTTTTTTTTTTTTTGTTTGAATTCAGGGGTAACTCATTAATGGAAAGATAACCTTGATCTTACAACTTAAAGCAAAGGGAAGAAGAAAAGGTTTGCCATTTAGGAGTCCCATTATACCTGGCTTACTACCATTCAGGGCAGATGTTCCCACACCTCAGGCAAGATAAGAAAAGTTCATAGAGAATGGACTAAACTTCTCTTAGTCACTGAGTCGGTAAAAAGGTTTAACAGAAGGATACAGCCTGAGTATGTTAAGTTCTTTGTGCAGTCAAGGCATCCTAGTTTATTCCCACAAAAAAAAAAATGTCTACATATCAGTCAGAGATGACTTGTCTTTCCTCCCTCCTTTGGCTGAACTAAATTGCCTTAAGGTCTATCAATGCTGCTCATGGTAGTTCTGCTGCAGGTATGTGTGCTTGCCTTTAATGTGAAGCACCTAGTATGCGAAGGTTTCCATAGCCAAATGAAACAAACTTTTCACAGAAAAAAGCTTCTTCAAAGGTTTTTATCTTCATGACAGAGCCTCTTTTATAATATTTCAGAAGCAGAACCAATAGTTTAAAAGTACTTTTGAGATACCAAGTTAAATGCTTTTCCTGCACATGTGCTTTAATGGGCATACAAATAGTGATAGGACAGCCCTTTAATATTTTACAAAATAAAAATTCACATTGCAATTCATGGAAGTTTTGACCTGAGCAGTATGGGGAAAAAAGGCAAGAAATTTTTGCTTACACGGAGAAAGAAATAAGATATCTCTTCCTCTGTTGTGTGGGCCCCTCATATCAAGGTATCTTTTCCTGAGATTTTGCTCCAGATTGCTGCTATGTGTCAGCTATCCCTGCTGGTCTGACATGAGGAATCCTCTTCACTGCTTCCAGGAGTGACCCAAGGTCTCTCTGCTTGAGGGAAAAGCCAAAGAAGAAACTGACTTGAGGTTATCCAAGTCAAAAAATAATTGCAGGGCTACTCCACATACCTGAGTTAGGACATCAGTGCCCTGAGAGGTAAAGGGTGAGTTAGATTACCACCCTACAGACTTCAGAGGATTAGGATATATCCAAAATTGCAGAAATTATTTAAAATACAAATATAGCAGCTAAAATACAGCAGAAAAAACAGAACAATAGGTATCTGTCCAGGACAATCTGTTTTTCTGTACACGCATATGGCAAATGCAGAGTTTTTTAAACATAAATGTGGTTAAAATGAATATTTTCAGTGTATTTTAACTAGATTTGCGCAAGAAAAGATTTGGTGTTAAGACAACACAGGAAAGCTCAGTCGCTAGACACTGCCCCTCACTTAATGAGTATATTGTGACAGCTTCAATTCTGAAGAAAATTGTATCAATTTTAAAAGAGCTTTTTAAAAAAGGGAATGAAAGCCCTAACAGCAAGCAGCTATTAGCTCTCTAGACGAGGGCTTCAACACTGGTGACATTTTACTTTTGCAACTGAAAATGTTGACAAGTGCTAAGGGTATGTGCATATCCTTTTCTCCTTGGCCCTCTCCACATCTGCCTGGGGAAGGAGCAGTGAAGTTTTCAAGAGCCTGGCAGTGTTCACTGCATTAACCCAGACAGTGCTGATTGTTTTAGATGTGTCAGCTTTCTGTGTGGGAGTTATCACTGAGGTCATTTATGGCTCTTATGTCATTAGACACCATCAGCATGATGGGAGAGTCTCCTTTATGACTGCTGGTGGATTTACATTAAACTTGTTAAGCATGATGGTCCCCTGTGTAATTATTCAGATGAGCAACCAGGTAATTCATTCCTGTTTTAAACATCTAGATATGGAGCAGAGTATCCAGACTATTGCTGATATTTGTATTTGCAGCTGCTTGTAATGGGCTCACTCATTACTGCTCAGGCAGTGCCATTAAGTGGGTAAAGTGTATTACTGACGCAAAGGCACACTTGCCCCGAGGAGCCTACAGTCAAAAGCTGACATCGGGATACTGAAAGCTACGGGTATTCAAAAAGCACAGGAATGAGAGAATGAGGGCTATAACACAGAAAGATTATGAGATATGCTTGTTATGTTCACCTCTTGCTAGCACCTTTTTTTTTTCAGTCTATGCTGACACCTAACCTGAACAATCTTATGAAAGAATCATGTTCTGAATTCATATAGCTCCTTGTGATAAGCTGTTGATGTGCTAGTGGTATTTTTAAGATACAGAGGAGACATGTCAGAGAAATGGGAGCCCGATTGCACTACAGATAGAATATTCTAATCACTGAGCAGCTTATCACCACACTTACAGGCAGCAAATGCTTCACAAATCCCAGGGGATGCCAGATGAAAATCCCCATCATTACAGACATAACTTTCTTGATAAGCCTCCTCAACAACATGAGCTATTGTTTATACTGAGGAGCACGCTGAGGTTCAGTGGAAAGGTGTGCAGAGCTTTTTCCCCCCAAAAAATGAAGCGCTGGATCTGTGGGTGAGAAGCAGACCTGCTGGCATTCACAGCTCTTATTCTATTCAATAGCCACAGCAAATTATACCCTTTCATTTTCCCTTTCTGCACTTCATAATACAAAAGAAAAACTTAAACCTAAACCAGCTATTTTTATTTTGATTAAATCTTTCTTTCTCCTCTCCAGATGTTACATGCAAGGGTATGACATTAACCCAAAACAAAAGTGAGCAACCAGAAGCAAGTGTGCCATTAGCTCAACTCAGTGTCTGATGTGCTTATTTTCAGTGGATCTGTGAAGCAGGAAGACAAGCAGAATCTTTTTCTTCACATACGACTTGCAGAGCTCCAGTGAGCAGGTACCATATGAAACAGCCAGTGAAAACAACTTCAGCAAGGCATGCTGCATTTTTTTCTTTATAAGCACAGGTACAGTCGATCAAAACCTCAGTCGATGAAAGAGACTCATCAGAGACAAAATTAAGATAATTGCATCGTAACTACAAATTGTCAAAAGAGACGTTTTATAACACAGTTTAGCTGAATTAGATACTATTGACCTCAGAGCGGTTTACCAAGGAAGGAGAAATAAATTAAGATATACGAGCACACTGAATACAAATGGCAAGCTGCATTTTCCAAATTCTTTTCAGCTTCTTCAAGATTAGGTGGAATGCTTTGCTTTACAGTCACCAAAATGAAAAGTTCAGATTTTTCAGCTCTGTCACGTATGACCACAGCAGAGCCAGAAACTTCACAGAGTGGTACTGTATGCCCTTGTCCATACCAGTGACCCAGGCCAAGGCATGGGTCTGTGTGCTTGCCTGGGATCATCCGTCCATACTGGAATTTCCATGGTAAGGTCCCTGAGAACATTTTGGCCTGTGCTGGTTAGCAGTCCTCCCATGTTTCAGACAAAGCCTGAAGATTAGTGAAGGGGAAGAACATGCCCAAATGCAGACCAGATGTGGCCAATGTTTTGAAAAGGAGTTTAGCCATATGGATGAGAGCAGTTCTGTGTCAATGGACCTCAGGGCCAGTGAATAATCCCTGTTTACTAGTATGGATGTGCTTTGCAGTATCAGACAGAGAAAAGGCAACAAATTGTATTCTGCTCCAAAACAGAAGTTCCAGTAAATAGCGGTGGTAACTGGACTCTGGCTATTTCATTGTGGCTATGTTACAGTGCTCTACTCCAGTAAAACATCTCAGCAGGCATGACTAGTGTGGAAATACTGTCTTTCTTTGGGCTAGTTCCTGAATGTGCAGAAGGATGTGGCATGGAGAGGCATGCACACTCACAGATACAAGCCAGCTTGCACCTGGAGGTGATGTAGCTCATCCATGGTGCTGCAGCTCATGGGAACAGCCTTAGCTGTTAAATACTAACAGGATCCCTGTTAGCTTGGTCTCTGCTAGCTGGGGGAAAATGACCATGTGGTGCAGTGCCCCATCATCATGTCCTTTCCCAGGGACCCTTTTGTGTTAGCAGGGAGGTGACTTAGGCATTTGCACACTGAAGAGCACTGGGGTTAAAGGGGGCTGACCAAAGGGTTTACCTGCTATTGAAGCACAAATGATAGACAACAGGAATCACTAATAAAGAAAATTGACTGAGCATCAATCAACATGAATGTCCAACTCACCTTGAAACAATGCCTCAAACACAGGCAAAACTGAGATGTCCTCTGCCACCTATAACTTCATTAAACCAGTGAGGTTTTCCACTGAGTGTACTTGTCAAATACACAACAAAACCCTCACTGAGTTCTCTGCTGCTTTCAATAAGTGGCACCTCTTGGGACCTGGAATCTGCTGACACAGATGTTATAAAAGACTTTTTGTAGGATTGACGGCAAATAAAATATTCTGCTGCTTATTGCAAGCCTTTTGACGGCATAATTATGAGTATCCTTGCTCCAGGCTTCCTGTCTGATTCCCACCTGACAGACAGCCTCACAGATTTTATGCATTCAACATATGCATTGGCACTCTACCCCGTATTTCAGCATAAATCCAGGAATGAAACAGGCATCAGGTGACTGTCTATCCTGAATCTGTTGTGCAGCTTTTAACATTCCTGTCTTTTCTGTGTTGTTACAGAAAGTCTCACTTTTGCCTCTCAGCTTTCTGAAACAGAAAGGGCTGTATCACAAACATCAGAAACGAGATAAGAATCATGACTGAAACAGGGTACTGTGTGTGTACATTAGTGTGAACAACTCAACATTGTGTTTTTATTAAAGGTAGCTAAAACGTAGTGAAGAGAAATTAGAAAACCAGAGACTTCTCTTCACAGGTGTTGAACACCTAAAACTAAAGCTTTAGGTTGAACACTAAAACACCTAAGGCTTTATAAAGCCTTCCATTTCTTTTAGGTTCAAGGTGCTCTGAGAACAAAAGGCACTTAATAGAAATACACTGCTTTCTAAATGGTAGTGGCCAATGACAGACAATAACAATTTAAGGAAGGACAAAGAATGCTTTTCTGTGAAAAGACAAGAACACTTCTGAAAAAAACAGGACAATCTGATTTCTATGTGCTTATTTCAGCAGAATGTTCCAGTGTTAAAAATCTCCACTAAATTTCCATTGAGGAGTGATACAATTTATGGTCATGGACACCATCTTTAGCTGTGACTTGAAGCACACTAAGCTACTTTTGCCTTATCCTTTATAACATTAATTGTGCAGTGAAGTATTCTTAGCCTCCTCTTAGCTAGCACTATTCTAGCAGTCAGCTTTCTACTATGTATCTCTCTTATCACATCCTCAGCTTTTTTTTTTTTACTTTTCTATAGCTATTGCATCTTGATACCACTCTCATTTGTTGTAACCTCTAGCCTAGCTTCAAAAATCCCTCTCTTTTCAAAAGAAGCTTTGTACCTTGTCTAATCATCACTTCCCACAGGTTCCTTTTAGAGCAACAAATTTCAGTGCTGATGTGCAAAGTGAAACACTCAGCTTCCTGTTACACTTGCACAACCTGTTGAGATCCGAGGAAGTTGTACTGGTGTAACAAAGGTGAGTTCAGCTCATTATATTTGCAGTCCCAAACCCTTCCTTGCTATTTCTCTGAAGTGTATATCCTCAGACATCTTTCTTGCTCCTGCACATCATGGAGCCCTAGGGAGCAATCCCTTAGCATGGGTGCTGCTTAAAGTCAGCAGCTAAGAATGCAGTGTAGAGGCTTTTCTTCTTCTGATCTTGTACCTATAAAACTCATATTTCTGCATTTGTAGTTGTTTCTCCTGGGTAATGTAAAAGCCCGATAACTGAGACTGTAGTCCTGACACCTTCTAGTAGAAGGTTTCAAAAACTGTGCCATTACACCAATGTTACTTTTAATGTAAGTGGATATAAAAGACAAAATATTATAATTTTGCATCCTAAGCCTGCAGAGAGCAGGGATAGATCCCCTTAAATCACACTGAAATCTGTAGTATTACTGTAAAAGGGGTGGAAAAATCCAGCTTAATTTTGACCTTTTAGAAACCAATGGATAAGCTAAAGAACTGCCTGAATATGTGGTCTGAAAGTGACAAGTAACATGTAATTCACAGTTCCCAGTTTATTTATTTCACCTGTACTATATGGTACTTGCTAATGTAGACAACAACTTTTCTAAATAAGAACATTATTTGGGAGAGCTGATGTACAAGCATGGTTCAGGAAGCCCTGAGCTCATGACTATCTACATCTGTGGAAAAGGGCTTTACCCATGCTATTCCCACCTATGTTTGTGCAAATGAAGGCAATAACAATCCCTCACCTTCATCATGAGGGAGCATATCACTCCATAAGGATGAAAAGGGACAAGCTATTATTTGAGATTTCCTAGCTCTGAAAAATCCAAAATGAAACCCACATTTCTGCATTTTAAAGAACACTGCAATACCTTCATGGAAATAGCATTGCCATGCAATAAGTAAAAGGTGGGGTGAAAGGATAATATCTCTACTTCGAGGCTCCAGTGTTTCTTTCAAGTGATGAAGTACGTCAGACACTTCATCCTATGTAAGCATGTTAGCCTGAGAAGGACAACTGAGCATCAATTAACAAATATGTTTGACTTACAGTGAATGAAATAAGGACCAAAAGAGCAGAATAAAAGTTACTCACAGAGGACTAAGGTGCTTTACCAGGCTGTAGTTATCATCAGTATGGCACAGTATTGTAGTCCAATAGGTAGAGCAAACAACAGCAATTTTGCCATGTCCTGGGTTTAGCAGCAGCAGTCATTTTTTCTCCTTCTTGGTAGCTGGTGCAGTGCTGTGTTTTGACTTTCGGGCTCGGAACAAAGCTGATAGAGGTGATGTTTTGGTTTGGCCAAGGACTTTGTGAGTCTCATGCTCTGCCAGGGAGGAGGGGAGGCCGGGAGGAAGCAGAGACAGGACACCTGACCCAAACTGACCAAAGAGGTATTCCATACCACAGCACGTCATGCCGAGGGGGGAACTGGGGGGGAACCCGGAAGGAGAGGGGGTCGGCCGGGTCGGACTGGTGGTTCGGCGCGTGGTATTGTACTCCTTTCCTTTGCTGTTTTCTCTTATCATTGTTGTCGTTGGTGGTAGCAGTGGTGATTCGTATTGTACCTTAGTTACTAAACTGTTCTTATCTCAACCCGTGGGAGTTGCATTTCTTTTTGATTCTCCTCTCCGTTCCCCCAGGAGTAGGGGGAGGGCAAGAAGGGGGGGGAGTGGGTAACAAGCTGTCTGGCTGTGGGTTAAACCACGACATGCCAGTCATCACTGCTTGGTATAATGGCATGAGGAATGACCAGCAGTACATGGGTTTTTAAGGCATCAGAGTACATTTGTACAGCAGGGATACAGTGCAGCATCTCTCAAGAAGTACCACCACAGGGGTTATCAGAAGCAGGCTCCCTCACAAAGAAAGCATCCAGGTGCTGCAGTGAGAAAACCCAGAACTACATCACTATCTCCATGGGAGTCCTAGGCCTGGAAAGACTCCACTGCAGAGATCCTCTGATGTGAAACCCCAGTGCTGATGGCTACCAGGCCCATCAGGTGTTTGCTACAAACAGTGGGTCTCTTCGGTGGAGAGTCACAATTCAAAGGCAAAACAAATATCTGTGCATACAGCCTCCCAGAAACATTGTCACTTCTCGAAACCAACAAGACAAAAAGGCAGCACAGAAAAACAAGTGTAAATGAATTTCATTTTGCAGGGAAGCAGCAATGGCCAGAACACAGTGGCTAGCCCTGCACTCTTCCTTCAAAAGCGGAAAGACCTGCTGAAGAGCAAAATCACAAGTGTCCAATCCTGTTAAGTGAGCTCACAGCAGGAGTAATTTTTAAAGTGAAAAGCATGCCCACTGTTCAGAGATACAAGCGTGAGAATGGCAGGGGAAGCTACAAAAAGAGAGAGGTGATGAAGAGAGGCAGCGGGAAATCAAACTCCACTCAGAACAGCAACCTGCAAAGTTCCAGGGCAGTCCAGCCTGCAAAATAACAAATAAACTTCCCCAGGATGAATAAACTGCTAAATGCACTGGTAGGAAAAGAATGAGTTGTATCTACAGGTAGCTTATGGCCCTTTTAAATGGTAGCGGTTAGAAGTCTGGATGTGAATACAGTCCTTGGTTTTTTTCTCTAATTCACATTATATATGCTTTTGTAATAGCAACATATGGAACAAGGAGTTTGGCAGCTCAGGAAAATCATATTTCAATAACCTACATCACCAACATAGTTTTTTCATTTTCTTCTGGTATATTAATCCTTCGCTGGAGTAGGTATCAATTATAGACCCAAATAACTGCAAATCAGACACCCTTGCGCTACATTTATACTTATGTATAGTAAGTGAAGCCAAAAATTAATGTAATTTCTACCTTAGTCAGAAGATGTCTGTTTAAGAAAATATTTTTAATATGTAGGTGTTCTCACTGCCCACTTTCATTACCTGGGTGTAAAAATTGCTTCATTGCTTTCACATGGAGTATTAGCAATGAGTTGCCTATATTTTAGCTTTGAAATACATGACATTCATTTTAGGAGTATCAAGAACTGTTTCAGACAGATAAAATAAGCATTTTTATTTTAGATTTGTTTTTCAACTTTATTGCCTTCACCAGGTTCAGAGGTAGCTACTGTACTCTTTTTCAAAATTTGAGATTGTCTAAACTTATTAGAGATCGGATCTTTGACTGGTCAGGCATGGCACATGGCCATAAGGACTCAATTAGGAATTTAAAGCCACTGCTCAGAACAAGAAAGGTGGGTTGATTTCATTAGTATTGACAGGCAGGTCACTGAGAAGTTCACCACAGGAAGAAGTCATTTAGATAATAAATCCTCACTGGTGTTTACTAGGTAAGCTTTAATTCCTGTCCAAATGAAAAAGGAAGGATTTCTTCTGTTTCCAGTAATGAAGGTGGCTTTTAGAATTTAATGCAACCATATTTGGATTATAGGATGGTCAGCAGTTTCACTGGGAAACTTTGGACAAACCTACCTAGCCAGTAACTTTCAGTAAGTACAGCACTGCCATGTCACGTCTGCTTCAAGTTCTTATTTCAGTAGTGGATGAAACATCAAGATTGCAAGACAGGTATGTGCCTGCTACAGGTATTTGTGAATTCTTATAAAGGCTTGTCTTGATTCAGTGGTAGAGAACTGCATTTAACTTACTGCCTCCAATTAACTTGTGCAAATTGCTCGGTAATCCAAAGTCATTAAAATGTTCAAAATAATTACTTTGAATTTTTATTTTGGGCCATTTTATTTATGGCCAGTTAGAGAATAATTCTGGCAGGGAAAAAATTGTGTGATGGTATTTTCTCAGTTCCCACAGGCGTGGTACTTTAGGTCGGTGTATGTCTCTTGGTGTCCTCTTCCACGAATACACTGTGGGCAGCAGACCAAGCATGTCCCCACAGTGTCTGGCGTGGTCACTAGCAAGATACTTAGCAGTCTGTTAGCCAGGATTCTAGAGAGTTGACCAAAGTGGGGTCAAGTCAAGAATAAATCCCTCCTGTTGTGAAACCCAGCAAAGCCACTGTGGCAGTGACTGTGAGTAGCAAATGCTTTACTGATTTCTAGTCAGTGGAGCTACATATTTCAGGACACCTGCAGGCACACTTGGACTCTTCCTTCTAACTGTTCCCCTTCGTGTTACTGCTGCCTTAGCTACAATAGCTGTCAATTTTCTGCTGCAGATGGCTAATCTGCTACTGCTGCCCTGCAGCAAAACCCAGAGAAGAGCTGAATTTTTCCCAAGAGTGTTTTTCCAAGTAGCTAAAACAAGCACCCCAATTTGGGGATTTTTTAGGAGGGTTGCAAGCACAACCTATTGAGGTGGTTTCAACTGCACAGGATGAACTGTCTCTACAGATGAAAGTGGTTGTCTCAGTGGTCTTCACTGTACTGAAATTAAAGATGTGCTGAACTTTGAAATTACTGACATAAGCAATGGTGCACCCAAAGATATTCATGACCATTGCACCAATTTCGTGTGTGATCAAGATTTTGAGATTACTATGATAATCAGGTTAGTAAGCATATGCCCAGGCACGTAATATGTCTGGCTTTGGAAATAGGCTGAACATGCAAATAAGCACACTTGTAAATCCATTGCTTTGTTTAAAGCACTAACTGTACTGTTCACTTTAAGAGGCCAGGTAGTGCTCCTTCCCTCCTCTCTTCTCCCCTCCTTCCCTCCCTCCCTTCCTCCCTTCTGGCCTCCCGGCCTCCCTGCCTTCCTGCCTTCTTGCCTTCCTGCCTCCGTTCCTTCTTTCCTCCCTTCCTTCCCCTCTTTCTCACTCTCTATCTCCCTCTCTTTTTCTTGCCTGACAGCCTTCCCTCATTCCTTCTCTCATTCTCTTTCTTCATGGAATAAGTTATAGGCACTATTTTTTTCCAGAATGAGGTGAAAGACAAATCAGGGATGTAAGTATGTGTGCATACCTGTATTTGTATGCACCAGAACACATATACTTATGTTAAGAAATACACGTTGAAAGGATATGATTTTTACAAAATCACACCCTTAAAACTTAGGAAATGTTAGAATCAAGTTTGCCTGTGCATGTTTAATTGAGTTTTGTTCTGGTTTTACATTACAATGAGCGCTCAATTTTATGGCTACATGGTTTTTACCCACAGGTGCCTGGGATGGATTAGGATCACTTACTGGGCAGCTTTTCAATATTCTGTTTTATCTTGATAGTTCAGCACATGGCCCATGGCTTGGGTACTGCACTCTATTCAAGCTGTGTTCTGATACATAATTATTAATTTTATCAGCAGCTTTTTAGTGACAGTCACTGCTATTGTTTTCAAGTGATTGGTGAATAGTGGTGAGTTTTGCTTTCCCTGTCTAAGATGACGGACATTGTTATCTTTATTTTCCAGGTGGAACAAAAAGACACAGAAAGATAACAGTTCATAGGTTCCACTAATTTCATCCACCAAAGATCTTTGCTAAATACCTTTGTGGAAAGCTATTAGCATTAGCAACAGCCTTTATGTGATCCAGTGCTAACAAAGTCTCTCCAGCAGCCATCATAGCTGTTTGCTGACGGTGGAGACACTGGAGCCCTGAGCACCTCCTTTTAAGCAAACATGCCACAGGCAGACACAGACTGATTTGCTCATCCCCTCCACAGCAGATGATTTGTGGACAGCTAGTTCCCCACTCGCCATCCTTGCCTCCCCCTGAAGAGGGCAGTTTCATGCCCATGTCACTGAGAGCAAGGCAAGCAGGGGCTGTGCTGCCAACCCTAGTGACCATCCCCAGATGAGGTAGCTGCTGGGCAATGCTGAGCACCCCAGTGGGGACAGTGCCCAGAAAGCACAGACTCTCTGGGGAATTTGACTGCTTTCCTGTTGAAGTGTGCTCAGACTTGATCTTGGGAAGGTGTGCAACATGGGCAAATTTGGGTTGATTTACACAGGAGTAGAAAAAGATCTGCTAACCTTTCAAGAAGACAAGGCCAGGGTATATGTTTTCCTTAAACTTGTTCTTAGAAAAAACAAAAAAAAAAGTAAGAACAGTCTGGTGTTGGATATAGCTTGCAGGAAAATCTGCCTAGAATACTTCAGCCCATCATGTTGAGGTCTAGCAAAACTGTTAGCAGATGAAGCAGGGAAATCCTGTATGACTTTACTATTGAGTAGTTGTAGTGGCCTTGCTGCTAATAAGAAGGCATATACACGCACATATGCGCGCACACACACACACACACTACATGAGCATACACAAGCACAATAATTAGCAGGACTGGATGCCCTCTCATTTATTTTACTTGTTCTTTTCTGTAGAGCTTAATCTTGCAGACAGCTCGCTTTAATCCTGAGTGGATGGAAATGGCAGGAGTTTGTATAAACTTGGTGTAAGTTTTCAGCCACTGAGAGCAGAACGCATCAGAAGGCAATGCTGAATAAATCCGGAGGAATACTATGGCATTAATTGTGCACCGTGCTGAGCATACCTGCTGCAGCAGAAGGTGACTCCAACCCCAGTGATGGATGAGATCCTGAATGAACTAGGACCTCCTCATGTTTCACCAATGCAGAACTGCTTAAAGCTTCATGTCATGGCCTAATTCAAATTAATTGAATTCAAACAATAAACACAGAATCATACAAACAACTGGAGTACAAAGTGAACAAAGCAGTGCAGTCATTTCTGTTTAGAAATATGATAACACCTTGAGAGGACAAATCGTGAGACATGGAGGAAAAAAAAGTCATTTACTTATAGAAAAAAAAAGGCCTTTTAAAAAAGTGACCTGCTGAATGTTGTGTATATTAATGATATCTTTATACATAAAATAAGGGGGTAATGCATGTATCAGTAGGTATTCAAATCCAGGAGTATGATACAATAATTTAATCCTTCCAAGATATGTTGCCAATGTCAGTCCTGTGCTTTTTATACACATGTAAAATTCACTGGAAACCACCTTAACTAGTTTCCTTCTTATTAAACAGTCTTCCAAAATCTGTAATTCAGTGAGACATTAAGCAGTTGGCATTTGTTGCTGTACAATCCTGCTCCACAAACCCCACTGTGTATTCAGCAGGGCATTCAGCACTAGCCAGCCTTTCTTATCAGTAACTCTACATGAAAGAACTTGCATTTTCTTGCTAATGAAACAATCCAAAGAATAATACGTTGTTCAGGATTTTAAAACTTTAGTTTGGATTCATCTCTGAGATTTCAGTGCAGAGAACTGTTGAGATACTCTCAAATCCAGTGTCTTTCACTGCTAAATGCCTGTAAATTTCCTATTTCCTGCGGATGGACATATACTATTTATAACATTTAGACATCAATGGAGTAACTAAATTCTGAGAGGGGATCTCAAATATTCAATGAGCTGTCTATATATTAGGGAATTACAAGTTAAAAGGCAGACTGGACCCCTGGGTCTGAAGACAGTAAGCAGTATAGTCTGCAAATGCAAGGTAGAAAGATCAGATCCAGATCCAACATCTCCCCTTATCTTCTTAGCATGATCATTGCTTTTTAGAACCCTTATTTTTTGGCAATTGATAACATGTTTTTCTTCTCATGCAGTTTACTGACTGGTAAGTCTGTCAGAGGTACTCTGATCACAGACACTGACTTCCAAAGCCTCTTTGGACTTCTTGTGCATTGAAGTCTCAACAGCTCCTTTAAGGCTACCTGTGAGTTTGCTTGTTGCCTGCCACCACTTTCTGGGTTTTGTCCAGTGAAGTGGCTAGCCTTGCTTCTAGGATGACCAAAGTGTGATGGATGCAAGTTGCTTTGGGGTGAAGTGTCCGGGCTGGATGTGGTGACGTGGTTGCAGTGATCCGGAGCTCCTGGCACAGCAGGGACCATGCTGGGCTGTCACTAGAGCATCCCAGGCAAGTCCCTGTGGTTTCTGGAAGGATTAAAATGAGGATGATAAGATAAGGCAAAGCTATTTTAAGCTGTGGCTTCTGGCCTGTGCATAATTCTGCCCTCTGCTTCTAAGGCCATCCCCATACTGTCACTGTGCCCAAGGTAAGTCTCTCCATGCCCTTTTTTCCTTTCCGGTTATTTTCCCAAAGAACAGGGTATTTACCTTCTGCTATAACACGTAACACCCATCTTGTTTCTCAGATTATCATTAAGCAAAGGGGTACAACACAGATTTTGGAAAACCACAGCTCTACCCCACTGCCTTGTATTTCATTGTCCATCTGCTTCTATCTTCTCTCTTCTTCTTCCAAAGAAGAAGGGGATTAAAAGGATCTCTGAGCATTGTGAGAGTAATATGCAGTGCCACATTAAGCTGGAGAAATTCTTTCAAATGGGAGAAATTTCAGTTTAGCAGATAAAATACCATTTTGGGGAAGCAAGTATTCTGAGTTTGGACTCTGCCTGTGGAAGAGAGGCTGTATCCTACAATCGGTAATATTAGGTTGAGCTGGCACTGTTGCAACCAGAATGAGTTTTGCTGCTTATCTATAAATGGGCAGGCCAGAGACTTTTACTTTTCTGTGATTGTATTTTTCAGCTTTTTTTTTGACTAGACAAATTATTGCCAGAAAAATATTGCTGAAATCATTGTCAAGAACCAACTGCAAGTATCTGCCTTTTACAGAAAATGCTTCACCCCCGTCTCTACTCTGTACAAAAATATAAGATATCTGATCTGCTCTTCTTGTTGGAGGACATCACATCAGAGCTAGAAACACAGTTTTATGGAGGGAAGGAAAGAAAAGGCAGCAAAGTTACAGAAGCTGTTGCATGGGGTTTGTTTTGCACAGCACAACAGTTTGCCAGTAGAAGGTTTCCAGGCTGTGCAAAAATATGCACCATGTTAATGATCCTGATTTCTAATGACTTTTAAAATGAATTTATGCTAGTGCAATCAGTTTTCTTAACTGCTGAGCAACAGTATTTGTGTTCACAATTAGTTGTGGACGTACAACGGCAGGCATGCAGGTAGAAGCTGGATTTAAACCAGCATGTTCCAATTAAATACATGGCTGATAACTACATAACTGGAGACTTGTAACATCGGCATTGTCAGAAAAGATCAGACAGGTGTTTGAAGACATGGCACGAAGGCAACTTGAGGGTTGAAATTCTGTACTCTGTGATGTCTGTGAGGAGAGCTGAATCTTTTCACTGCAAAAAACTAGTCTGTGAGGATGAATGGGAAGCGAGGAAAAAGGCCACAGACTTCTGACAGTGAAGGGTTGCAAGGACTCTAAATACACCAGGACAGCAAGGTCTGAAGGCTTTGGTTTTGTCCCTTGCTCTAGAAAAAGAAGTTTTGTTCCCATCATGGAATACTGTGGAGACAGATTGTCAGCCCCTGTGTGCAATAATTACGACTTCAAACTACCTTGTTTGACTAAGAGTTCTTAGGAAGCAAGTTGCTAAGTGTATGGATTGCTGCTGCTGAGAACAAAGAAGAGTGCTGTATTTTATGAGGTGTTCCTAAATGTTAGGGCATAGGAAGGTGACATCTTTTACCTCAGAGAACAACTCAGGATCACCGTGGCATTATCTGAATTGTATTTTTTTCTATGCCAATTCATGGAGTGAATTGTTCATTTGTGAGAACTCTTTTGCCAATCACTTTCTGTAGATCATTTGGTAAAGCGTAGATAAGATGTGTGCAAAACATCCCACCAGTCTGCCTGCTGTGGTGTGCGCTAATGTGCAGTTGTCCATCAGGAGACCCATCTCTGTGGTATTCTTCAGGAAGTGTAGTGGCTTTGAATAACCTCCAGCCATGTTATTGTTGTTGTGTGCTAGATAAGAGTTTCCAAGCTTCCCGAATTTATGGATATCACAGTATCACAGTATGTTAGAGATTGGAAGGGACCTCAAAAGATCATCTAGTCCAATCCCCCTGCCGGAGCAGGAACACCTAGATAAGGTTACACAGGAACGTGTCCAGGTGGGCTTTGAATGTCTCCAAAGAAGGAGATTCCACAACCTCCCTGGGCAGCCTGTTCCAGTGTTCCGTCACCCTCACTGAGAAGAAGTTTCTTCTCAGGTTTAAGTGGAACCTCTTGTGTTCCAATTTATACCCATTTCCCCTTGTCCTTTCATTGTTTGCCACTGAGAAGAGCCTGGCTCCATCCTCGTGACACTCCCCCTTTATATATTTATATACACTAATAAGGTCACCCCTCAATCTCCTCTTCTCCAAACTATAGAGACCCAGCTCCCTCAGCCTCTCCTCATAAGGGAGATGCATGTGGGACAAGCAGTTCACAACATGTGAACTGTAGGCAACCCACAGAGATCTTCCTTTCCCCTTTCCTTCTTGCTCTTGGCCATGAGCAAGGCAATGAATGAGGACCCCTAAGTCACTTCCCAAGTTACTTCCCAAGTTTCTGCCACTGCAGAGGAGGAATCAGAAACCACTTTTATAAGTCCTTGCTGCTGAAGCCAATCTTGACTTCCATGGGACCTTCATTCACATGAAGGATTCCCATTGAGAATATGTCATTCCCATGAGAATAATCTTATTTCCTAGCAAATGAGGTATAAAGAGTTTCCTAAGTTTATTACAAATCTTGGGAAAAGACTGGGGAGAGAGATTTGGAGATGGAGGGAGAGCAAGGAGCCCTTCGGCCTATTCCTTCAGCCCCAGAATCCATACAGCAAGCATGGACATTGCACAACAGCAGGAAATACCAAAGTCAGAGAAAACACTGGACAAACCTTTTCATGTCTGTCTATGTTTTTATCTGCATGTAGCCAGCTGAAGACACAAAAACCAGCTGGTTTATTGTTTACTCAAAGAAGTGTCTATTTCTTGGCAGGGAAAACACAGGCTGACACAGTAAGACACACTCCATGCATGCCAGGAGCAGCAAGGAAATGGGCTTGGAGCAATGTCTATCTCCAGCAGTGAACATCTGTACTAGCCACTGGTGCTGCAGGGATGTGAGGGTAAGTGGAGGGGCACCCTGTAGGCTTGGCACTAGGCAGGACACCTGCTGTCTGCTGCCTGTCCATAGTCGGTGCCCCAGTCAGCCGAGTCCTGCTCCCAGGGTGCACAGGCCTCCTAGTGCAGGGATAAGAGACCACAAAGGGGTCTTGTCCTCTATTCTCCTTTGAAACAGGGATTAACAGCACTAAAGATGCATGGCTGTTCTTTGGGGCAACTTCAGCATTCCTGTTTTATTGCCTCTCTGTGGAGGAGGCTGCCCAGCCCTGACACAGTTGCTGGACTGACAGCAGTGGACTGACTAGCTGATTTTGCCAAAGGCTAAAGCGAGATTGATCAGGAGGAGTTAAGTCATTTGGCTGTTGATACAGACTGGATGGCATGGAAATGTCATGGTGTGAACAGAATATATTTTTAAAGCTGACGGCAAGAGCTTCATTACCTTATTCCCTTGGCCTCCTGATCTTGGGGCTGACCCCTGTGTCGTGGCAGAAAGAGCAAGAGAGGTTAACTGCGGAATTAACCACTCTTCATTCAACCAGCACAGTTTCTGCACCAGAGAGACATAAACAGCAAGATGAGTGATTTTCAAGGAAAAGTGCTAGCGTGCATTCCTGGCAGGGTGAGGGAAATAAATGGATTTTAGTTCCTTTAGACTTTGGGCTACATTTAAGTGACTTTGAGGCACTTAGTTTGTGCAAGTGGCTTAACAGGGGCAGCTCAGGAAATACTATTTATATGTCAGGGTTACATGACAACTAAATAGTTATTTTTTTATCTACAAAAAGCCACCCTGATTTTAAGAGCATCCCCTGTCTCAGGTGATTAGCCAGAGGGCCCTCTTATGAAGCTTGTAAATGCATTGTGGAAACTTACTTGTCATATAATCACACAACCAATAAAGGTATCACAATAGCCATACTTCTACAGTGCTTTGAGGTCCTCCCTGAGGATCCTGCTGCAGGGCAGAGGGGGAGTGGCTGAGGAAAGTTGGCCATTCTTGTGGCATTTTCTGTGGTTTAGAAATTTTACTGCTGAAGAAAAAATGGACCAAGATAGAACTAAACTTGTTCTATATATGTGAGGCTGTAAAAATAGCTCTGTATTCGCTTTGCATTGGCTGTCCTCCCGCCCCCCTCCCCCCACACTTTGTAATTCAAAATATGCTCGTCGGAAACTTCAAGGGAAGCTGTCAACAACATTATCAACATCAGGAGAGACAGACAAACCAATGACACAGGACGCAAATGGAAGGATACCACTGAGAAAAGCTACACAGATGGTTTTATAGATTAAAAAAGCTGGCATATCTAAAGCTCGGGTTGTTAAAAAAAGAGACAGAGGGGGAGAGGGTGAGAGGGTGAGAGAGAGGAGTAACTTACTTTTTCAGTCCTTCTGGTCTGATACTTCCGTAGGCCCCATCTGTACTTTGCGAGAATGGGTTTGTGCTTTTGGTTGCACTCCCAGCTTGTTCTTCTTGGTGTTTATAGACTATCCCAGATGTCAAGTTGTTCTCTGCAAAGCAAGTTGATGGCTCCTCAAAGCAAGAATTGTTCTGTTCTAAGGCTGTGCTGAGGCATTTTGCATTTATAAAGTGATTTACAGTCCAGAGAAGTCCTGTGAGGAATGACTTTGCTGTTCCTAGGGCAGAGGAAAAGTAGTCTCTCTCTTGGGCTGCCTGCCTATTAACTGGAACAAGCTCTTAGTTATATTTGTTTATTCATTCCATCTTTGCTTAAAATTAAATCGTTCCCAAACCACAGTCTCTTATACCATATCAAACAATGCTTTCTAGGGTGCTTTTCACTGAACGCTTGAGGAAGGAAATGTGTTCTGGGAAATTCTGGTAGCGTTATATTTGAAGAAAAGTTTTGAAAGAGCAAACTGACTTTGTCTCTTTCACAGGGTTTCTGGTATTACCAGAGATTTCAACACGCAGATAAAAATGGAGAGAAATACTCCATGAGCCTCCTAGGATATTTGCCCAAAGTTGCAAGGTTTCAGCAATTCTAACTTCCAAACAGACTACCTCAACAGAGCCATCTCCTTTCTGCTGAGTAACTTATGTTAAATGGGTACTACTTCTGGGCACTCAGTCCATGCCTCCTGGCACCATCTGACAACCCGGCCCTCCTGCCGGGTGCTGCACCCAAACATCCAGCAGCTTTCTCCTAGTGTCTTGCCCACAGTCCCAGACAACAGAAAGGCAATAAAGAGATCCAGAAATATTTTCTTCTATGCCAGTCCGCTCCCTACTTTTGCATGTGCTGAAATTTCACTTCTCTGTCTGCAACATTCATGAAAGTAATAAAATTGCTGCTGACTCTGGAGGTCTCCAAGAGTCACTGCAGGCACAAACTGTCCTTGCGGCATCTTGTATGGAAAAGGGGCTCTTCCAGGCAGCTCTTCATGGCACTCCATTTCATAACCCAAACCTAAGTAATGCTGCGTCTTTGCCAGTGTCTCTGTTTAAATGGTTGAGACTGGCAAGTGTTTGATGCAAAAAATACTTCTGCATGAACAAATGTTATTTTCTTTATGAGGACTAGACTGACATGAGCTTCTGAGAAGTAAACAGAGAGAAATGTACAGACAAGACGAATGGGTGGATGATAAAATTGGTCCTTTACTCTGAACTGTTTCTAACATAATTCAAAATAGCAGCTTTGGAAGATGGCACTTCCTTTTATAGTTCCTTTTCAGAAATAATAAGAGCAGTTTGCTAGAATCTTGGTCTAACTAATCACCACATTACCTTTAAATGAAGGTTTGCCTCCCATCATTAAGTAATTCACTCAAGGTAACAAGTGAAATAAAGTCAGAGGGATATAGTAGTCTCAGACGTAAGCCTTATTTTACAATAAAGAACAGTGTGGTTCGTCTTTCTCCAGAGGTTTGGGGTTTTTTGATGCTTTCTTGCTTTGTTACAGCTTGCAGAAAGCGAAGATTACAATACATATCTGCTAATCAATATTAAACTAGTAGAGTAAAATGTCAGGGAGGAAAAAAATTGAAATCATACTACATTTCAACACCAACAGAGAAAATCCCAGCATTGTTAAATGGCAGCAATAAAACTAGCAATTGTTATTTAGTTTTAAGTAATGAACCAAATAAAAAATACAGAACTTGCTACATTGCCTTCCAAATGGAGCTTATTACACTGCTGCTTGAATGTTTGTACAATCTTTAATTTAAACATTTTCTCTTCAGGTCTTAATAATAGGCATGGGTAGTTGTAATTTACTTCCTCTTCAAAGGCAAAAAATGAAAGAGGAAAACAAAATGCTTTAACAACTCACATGTGAGCAGAAGTAGCTCATTCAGCCAGAGGAGGCTGGTAGGGCTGAAAGTCAGAGAATTTCACCCCGCGATTTATCTTTCAGCCAGGTAAGGGCATGATTAGCATGTGGGCTCTCCAAAGCTGCTCCCCCAGTGAGAAGGAAGAGCCATTCATCACTATTTACTGGGCCTTTGTTCTGCTGCAAACCCTTGCAGAGAAGACAAAAAAAGCGTAATTTGTGTTTCTCAAAAGGATACCAACACGCAACCACATAGATGCTTCAAGGATTTTTTTTTTTATTATTATATTTTAGTATATAAGCAACCAAGGAAATTATTTAGAGGTGAATGTTAATATATTCCACTCCTCATGGCCCACAGGATTCTCAATTCTCAGTTCAGTTTTTTCATTATGCATCCTTTGTTTCTGGAATTACTGTGATAGTTTACTGGTTTGAAGGATTTTACAGTTGCAGTCATAAATAGAGGCAAATCTTAACCTTGAAACTTGAATGACAAAATAATCCTATTTGAAACAACTCCTGAGTGGCACATGGAGGGGAAAGAAATAAATTAATTCTTTTTTTTTCCTGTACATGACTACCTCGAGCTCAAGCTGCTTTTTAAAATTGATCATCTGATAAAATACCAAATTTTAAAATCCCTGGTTGATTTTTTAATGAAAGAACAGAGGTGGGTTAAGGTATTTATTCCTGGCCTTGGGACTTGTGATTGCATGACCTTCTGTTTCCCCTCTCCTTCTGGGGCACTGGTGCTTGCATGCAGGCAGAAATCTTTCTGAAAAGCTTGGATTCAGATGCTCACCTGCAAGGTAAATAAAGACATTTTCCTCTTGGGCTGTATTTGATTTCTTTAAACATTTTTATTTTTTGGTTTCTGCTGTGCTCTTGCAGTGAAGCATGGCTTGTTATTCACCCTTCTGCACTGGAGGCAGAACGTGAATGTAGGGGCTGCTGCTTTGCAGGGCACACAGCCTCCGTCTGGACTCCTGCCTGCTTGTCTGGGTGGCTGTGATGGCCAGGTCAAGTTTGGGAAGTACTATTTTAGGGTGGCTGGAGGAGCAGAGGAGCCCCATTTCCAGCCTGGGACTGGGCTCAGCCATGGCTGCAAGGGCTTTTCTCTGAATCTAGCTCTTGTCTGTCTTGGGTAGCAAGGAGATCTCAGCCTTTTTCTTCTGTGACTCACAGCATGGCTTTCTGTGGAATATGTAAAGCTAGAGTGACATTTAATAGGTCACAACATAGAGAAGGACAGATTAGTGAGTATCATACAACATTTAGAGTTAATTTTTATTGTACCTACTACCTTTATTCTTCCTTGTAGGAAACTCTCCTGTTCCCATCTGTACTAAAAATAGAATAAAAGAAGAATGTTGTTAACACGGTAAAATAAATCAGGCAGCACAATACAATGCCTTGAAAGAAGATGTTCAAATAATGAGGCCCTGACTTGCTGCACCTCAGCAGCCTTTAGAGAAGCTGAGACCTGGCACACACACCCTTCTGTGGGGCAGCTGAGGACACCCTGCACAAACGTGATGGCCCTTGGGCTGAGATCCTGATACACCCCCCAGCTATTTACATATGCATTAAGGGGTCCTCTTGAGCATGCTGATATATTTTTCCAGGTGAGCAGAAACCTTCAGAACAGGACAGGACAGATTTCTGTGACAGCTGATATTGAAAACCAGGAGCATGTGACAGTGACATTTGAAAAATGCATCTTGAAATGATGCTTTTGCAAGGGAAGCTGTGTTTAGTAACAAGTATTATGGAAAGGAGTCTATTAGAGGTCTAGCACAGCTATATGGTACCTGAGGTAAGATAGCATTGCTGGAATGTTATCAGTACTTGCACCTAAATATTGCCGTTTATCCTCCAGGATCTGTTTTCGATAGTCTCATACGACCACTTTAAAACATATTGACATTATACGTTTTTTCTAGATTAATCTAGGAAACAGCTGAAAACACAGTATTAATTTTTGTCTTCCTTATTTTTCGCTCATTCAAACTACTGGTAAACCAGTAATCTGTAAGATTGAAGAGGCTGGCTATAAAAAATTAGGATAGGAAATTGTTTTCCAAACTATGCTGCAGACTTTCTCCTCAATCAAAGTTAGTTAAAGGAAAAAAACAATTAGGTATTATTTCAGCCTAAGTGTATACAAGGCCAAGAGGCAGTTGTTGCTGCCAGCGATAAGACTCCTGATACCTATCAAATATTGAATGTTGAAGGCAGACCCTTTAAAATCTAGGAGCAATTAAATATCCAGACTATAATTTAGAAGAGAATAGAAATTTCAATTATGTATTAACATTTAAGGAAGGTTGCCTATAGTTATGAGGGATGGAAATATTGAAGAAACAATGCCAAATTGGTATGGGAGATCGAGAAAAGTGAATCCTAAATCTAACTGGTTACCTAATGAAATTCAAAGGTATTATGTGACTGTAGATAGTCAGAAGAGAGCGTTGTAAGAAAACTAAACATCAGGTGTTTACTGTTACGAGACATAATCTAGCTTAGGGAAAAAATACACACACATGTACTTATAAATAACTACACAAAACACAGGAAGCTTTAATGATAATCTGTCATCAGCACTAATGGAGAAGACTTGCAGCCACATCAGGTAACCAGGAGTGTGTGGGCCACAGCTGGAGGTCCTAAACCAGGCTGCAATCATCATAATTTTCCTAGTAATTCATTGCTGCTTTGTAATCAAGGACTATTGTGTTGTCCAGGCCAAACCCAGGACATAAGCCAAGGAATTTCAGACAGTGCTTCCTACATCTTAGGACCCTTCATCCTTGCTGTAGATCAGGGGGTATTCCTGGGACCTCCAGCCAACCAAGTAGGCACTCAGCTATGCAATCATTTCACAATGATTTCAGGAGATGTTAACACATTCCCCTAAAAGGAAAGTAAATCTTATTATTAACTATGTAAGCAAAAAAAAAAAAAAAAAAAAGAAAAAAGAAAAGAAAGAGTTTCAATATAGCTGATAAAATTTAAGTCTTCTGCCTTTTGGAAAGCATTTTTGAGCCTGGCTCAGATTAATCATGATCAAAATGCATTTTTGTCCTCAGAAGGCAGAAGAATTCTTTTGTCTCAGGCCTTTGCTCAATGACAAAGGTCAGGTTTTTGCATCTACAGATCTGACCTGCAGCTGCAGAAGTGCTCAAACAAGAGAATGAGGAAAGCAAGGAGGAATTATCTGCAGCTAAAAGGCAAGCCTCTCAACACAGGTTAAAGCATTCTTGCTTTCAGCTGCTGCCTCTCATCTCATGTTTTCTGATCTAGCATCTAGCTGACAGTCAGAGTCACCCTGCAAAATGAGGCATAACAAAGGCAGGAGACAGAGGGAAATCGCTTCCCTCTACATTAGAGGCTTATGCTCAGTGCCAGGGAGGAGAGGAAGGCATTGGTTTGTGGTCTGAAAGCTTTGTCCCTTGCTAGGTAAAAGAAGAACAGCCAGAAGGTGAGAGCCTTGAGAAAAAGTCTGTTATTTATAGGGGCCACAGAATAGGAAGGACAATTGCATATTATGAAGGAAAGGACCCCCTGTTTGATCCAGGAGGAAGGCAGAAATGCAATTTTGAACGAAGGCTTTCCTTGGAAGGAAAAAGCAGAAGAGGCTGGTGTTCCTGCTTAGAAGACCAAAAGGAAAGACAAGACCAAGAAAGAGTTGCTTGGTTAGGGAGGGAAAAATAATCATAGTGGTAGAAATGATGTAGTTTGCACCATGAGAGCAAGCACTAAATGTAGAGGGTGAATGAAAGTCTTAAAGAGAGACAGTGAGACTCAGTGCTTGTTACAGCTAATGCCAAACAATATTAATTTACTCCACCAGGTATTAGTGAATATTAATATTATGTCGTTAGCAAGCTTTCAGTACCACTGGCAGTATGTTATGCATTTTCTGGGGTGAAATAAAAGAACTCAGTTTCCAGCCCTACTAATTTTATATCTTTTATGAGCAACACATTTCCTTTTAAAGATAAAATACAACATGTAGAAGTAGTAATTTACAGCTAAAGCAACTATTTTTCTGGTGTTCTCATTAAGCCTATTTTATGCACCTGTCTTCTATTCACTCTTTTGAAATTGTAGACCACAAAAAGAGTACTGGGAGTGAATAATTAGCCATAATTATTGTTTCTTTGTAATATTTTAGGATGTTGAGAAAATTTCTTACGTGAGGATGTCCTTTGTGAGTAAGGAAATATTCATAGTGATGCCGAAGCTTATGACTCGAACCTGCACATCGACAGCAACCTGCAGTGAGAAGGACAAGAAAGAATTAAAGGGGTGCTAGCCACAGCAGATTTCATCACGGATAAATCCCAATATGGTTTAATCACTGCTCAGTTTTAAATACTTTTCATGAAATATTTGCATTTTTATGTCTGTTAAGGGCTTCAGTAGTTACTACCTCTTTGATTTCCCAAATTTGCTATAATGGTGTTATGTTTAAATACATCTTTATGTATAATGATCTTTAACATTGCTGATCCTGTATGTAATGAATTAGACTTTTCACTGTTGTAAATAGGACTGATGTGTGATTAATAAACCAAGCCAAAGAGTATTGATACATGGAATTGATATAAACAAGGTTAGAGGAGAAGCTAATTAACATGCTTGAGTGATTTGCAGTCTAATCCTATACAAAACATTAGAAATCAAACTTGTGAGTACTGAAAAAACTGAATCCCAGCTGAAGTATTAAAAGCAATGCTTCCAATTCTGCCACGGTTTGTCCCCTCAACTGCTCTTAATATTACAATAGGTATGATTTTGCAGACTAAATGTAAGCATTAGTATTTATTTTAAAATTGGATTTAATGTGAAATCTGTTTTTCACAAGGATTTTTTAAAAGAAATGAGTGGATTTCTCCATCTATTTGCAAATCTAAACTATTCAATTCAAACAGTAACTGCGACGGTGTGAAAAGCTATTTACAGGTCTGCAGCCATCTCTGGTTTCATCAATTTGTTTTTCAGTCTTTGTTGTTATTTCTTGTTTCTTATGGATCTCCTGGGACAGCTTCTTGCTTGAGGAGAGAATGTCAATAGCTCATTCGTCCTCCAGGATGTTTCCTCGCAACAATGAGCTTACTCCCCAAATTTAATCTAGTTCTTTTGCCTCTTTTCTGTAAAATCAAGGAAAATAAGAAAAGTTATTTCCGGAAACATGAACATCATCTGAATAAGTCTGCTATGTAATAACAGCCTGGTTTTGCTTGGTTTCTATAAAGGGATATTAAAGTAGATTATAACTTTCAAAAATCCATTAGTAAAATTCCAGACCATTTTAGACATTAAGTTCACAGTACTGTAGATGCTAGACAAAGTTCATCTGAGAAGGGCTTTTTGCTTTGTTTTGTTTTTTAATCCACCAACGTATTCATCGAACTTGTAATTAAATCTTGTGTACCTGTAGGTTAATCTGCTGGAGTGCTTATTTAAGAACTAGTTTCTATTTATTTTCCTGGAGCCGTAAGATATTTCTTAGCCCATGCAATATGAGGATGCACTGTGACATTTATAGTAGTATTAAAAACAAAGGTAAGGAAGTATGAGCATCAATGCACAGAAGAATTTTCATTCTAGATGTGTTCTAGAGAGGAATAAACTTACAAAACAATAAACATGGAGAGTTTAATATTTCTATGATATAATATATGGGAAAGGCACCTGTTCTTTCTGTCTTTACCTGCAATTTATAAGAAAAGATAGTTTCTTTTGTTTGGGGTATGTCTACCAGGGGAAATTAACTATTACAGCTCTTCTGGATTAATTCTCCACACACTTAAACAGGAAAAGGGCATTCTTATTCCAGAATTAGAGTGTATGCATAAGGGAAATAGTCTTGCAAGATTGTTCCACATTCTGTTCATGCCTGAATGTAATCCTCATTCATTTCCTTTCAGGCATCCTGGAAAAAACCATTCTTTCTGTTTATAGGAAAGGGGCTTAGAACCATGGAATGGTTTGTGTAGGAAGGGGTTTAGAGATTATTTCATTCCAACCCCTCCTGCTATGGACAGGGACACATTCCACCATTAGACCAGGTTGCTCAAAGCCCCATCCAGACTGTCCTTGAACACTGCCAGGGATGGGGCAGGCACAGCTTCTTTGGGCAAACCCAATCCCTCAGTAAAGAATTTCTTCCTAACATCTAATATAAATTTGCCCTCTTTCAGTTTAAAGCCATTCCCTCTTGTCCTGTCACTACATGCCTTTGTAAAAAATCCCTCTCCACCTTTCTTGTAGGCCCTCTTTAGGCACTGGAAGCTTGCTCGAAGGTTTCCCCAGAGCCTTCTTTTCTCTAGTCCTTCTGCCTGTCTTCTGTCTGTGCAGGACCTTGCACTTGGTCTTGTTGAACTTAATGAGATTTGCAATTGCCAATCTCTTGAGTCTCTCAAGGTCCCTCTGGATGACATCCCTTCCCTCCAGAGTGTTGACTGCACCACACAGCTTGGTGTTGTCAGCAAACTTGCTGAAGATGCACTCAATCCCACTGTCTATGCCATTGACAAAGATATTAAACAGCTTTGGTCCCAGTACAGACAGTTTCCAGGAGGATCCGTTTCACGATCTTGCTGAGCAAAGAGGTGGCACTGACTGGACTGTAGTTCCCTGGGTCTTTTGTCCCTTTTTAAAAATGGGGGTTATATTTCTGCTTTTCCAGTCAGTGAGAACTTTGCCACACTCCCACAACTTCTCAAGTATGACCGATAGTGGAGTACCCACTTCATCAGCTGGTTCCCTCAGGACCCGTGGATGCATCTCATCAGGTCCCATGGACCTGTACCTCTTCAGGTTCCTTAGAAAGTCTTGAACCTCATCTCCTACAGCAAGCACTTCTTCATTCTCCCAGTGTCTGCCTTTGCCTTCTGTGACTTGCGAAGTGTGGCTGGAGCACTTGCTGTTGAAGATTGTGGCAAAAAAGTTATTGACTACCTCAGCTTTCTCCATATCACAGGTAACAAGGTCTCTGTTTCCTTCCAAGAGGGCCCACATTTTCCCTATTCTTCCTTTTATCACTGATGTACCTATAGAAACTTTTCTTGTTGCCTTTGATGTGCCTGGCTAGATTTAATACTATCATTAGGGCTTTATCTTTCCTAACCTGACCCCTGGCAGCTTCGACAGTTTCTCTGTATTCCTCCAATGGTACCTGTCCCTACCTCCACCCTGTGTAGTCTTACTTCTAGTGTCTGAGTTTGTCTAGGAGCACCTGTTCACCCACTCAGGCTTCCTGACATTCTTGCCTGAATTCCTCTTTGTCAGGATGCATCACTCCTGAAATTTGAGGCGGTGGTCCTAGGACACTAACCAGTTTTTCCGGACCCCTTTTCCCTCCAGGTCTTTATCCCATGGTACGCTACCACACATACACCTGAAGCGGCCAAAATCCACTCTCCTCAAGTCCATGGTAGCAATCTTGATGTGAGCCCTCCTTGATAGCCTATAAGGCTGCACCTATCTGCTTCTATAGGGCCTCATCCACTGGTTTTCCTGGTTGGGTGGCCTGTAGCAGACCCCCACTATAATGGCACCTGTCCCTGCCCTCCCTGTAATCCTGACCCATAAGCTCTTGGTTCATCCATCCTCAGGCAGAGGTCCATGCACTCCAGCGTAACATAGAGGATGATACCCCCTCCTCATGTCCCCTGCCTGTCCTTCCTGAAGAGCCTGTATCCTTCCATTCCAACACTCCAGCCATAGGAGCCATCCCACCACGTCTCAGTGATGTCAGCAAGATCATAGCCCTGCAGGCACGTGCACACCTCTAGTCCCTCTTGTTTATTCTGCATGCTCCATGCATTTGCATAAATGAAGCTGACTTGATGGCTGGAGTGGCTTAAATCTCTGTGCTCCTGCTTCAGGTGCTGACCTGCCATCCCCCTCCAGGCTCTGGGCATCTCTTGTTGGCACTGCTATCAAACTAGTAGGAGTAGGATTGAGGTTTCCCTCACCCTTCAACTTTAGTTTAAAGGCTCCTTCACCAGCTTTTAAGTAGTTTCTCTGAACCTGGGTCTGAACAGTGAGAAAAGGAAAATTGCCTGTCTATTGATTTAAACTTTCCTTGTATTTGCTACTACAGTTCCTATCTGGTTATACTTCTGGAGTTATTTGGCATCAGGATGCTTGGAGCTGCATGCAAAAGACATGAGGTCTGCTGCAAACCCACAAAAAAAAAAAAAAAGTGAAAATTATGTTCCCTGCAACAGATATATAATAAAAAATATTAAAATCGTAGCTGAAGTTTGATGTGATAGTAATGCAGAGCAGCTGAAAGTGTGACTGCCCTGTCCACATCTGTCCATATCTGTAAAATCTGTGCAATTGCTGAACCTTTTATCTTCTAGACTCTGACAGACTCTTTCTCTCTTTGTTAATATAAATGACTACTTGGAAGGGGCACCAGATTCTGATACTAGTTACATGATTATTGTCTAGCAGATTATAGCTAAACCCAACTTTCCCTTCCCCTTTCCTTGCAAACAAAAAGCCTCTAAAAACCTATGGGAAATCAGGTGAGAAACTATATTAAAGAAAATCAGTTCATATATATACAGACTAACAACCTTTTGACCTTTCTTTCCAGAATACACATGATAAGGGTAATTGCCAGCTCTGTTATTTGTTCTCATTTTATTAAGTCTGTTTTTACAATAGGTGTTAGAGATAAGTACTCTGATGGCTATTTTTCCAGATGTCTGGTTTAAATGTACCATAAAACATACTAGATGATGTATCCATTAACATCATATAGTGCCAAGAATACGATTAACATTAACCACTTTGTTAAACGAGAAGATGTTTCTAAATTGTGTTTCTTTGGGTTAGTCATAGCAAATGGAAATAATTAAAATAGAAATATTTAAAGTAAGATTTCCTTCTATACCAGTTTATTTTTTTTCTTTTCTTCTTTTCTTTTTTTTTTTTTTTTTTTAATTTCCAGGGAGCTTTCAGAGTTAGAATTATCAGGTTTAGTATTTCTGGTGCTATGCAATGGAGTGAATATGTTCGTGCTTCCAGAGCTGGAAAGGAAGCGTAGATTTTCTGCCTCTCTGCCCTCCCTACTCCCTCATTATGCACAGACACTCTCTGCCCTTGCACGTTGGGTTATTATATACACAAGGTAAATGCTCAGGGCCATGATGGGTGCACATGGTTGTTAAAAAGACAAGAGTTTTTCTGTGTTTTCAGGATTGCTGCTCCAAATTTTCACTTTTGAAAGTCTCATGTATCCCAAAAATAACTGTTGGACCTACACTGCAGAGAAACAACTCAGACTTTTAGCCACTGGAAAGACTCAATGGTCTTTAATTCTAAGAACCCACGATGCCTTTTATGAAGCACACTTTTATATGTTCTTGCAAAGATTATCTGTGCTTTTTTGCTCTCCCCAAATATCACTGAACACTTTATACTTTCTGTATGCATTGCTTTATTGCCATTACCATCATCTTGGTTATGCCTTTCAGCTCTGGTGTTCTGCTCTGCCTTTTTCTATAACTCCTAAACAATAGTCTCCAGCTATTTATTCCATTCCTTTTTTTCTTTTTACCCCTTTCTTGTGTTTCTTCTTTCTATCTTTCCACCAAGTATTTTGCAACAACAACAGTATCTGATTAGTCCCTGTGATTTCCTTTCCTAGTAACTTGTATAGAGAAAACATACTTTGACAGATACTTCAGGCAGATAATGAGGATTTTGGAGATGGGTGGTCATGTGGTGCTTGAAATCCCTGCTGTAATGAATAACAGCCTTTCTCCAACTGGATGTGTTCCATTTCACTTTGTTCAACTGTCTGGCTCAGCTTTGCAGACTATAGAGTAGGACTGAGTTCCTTTGAAAGGTTTTCAATTAGCACTGTGCTCCCAAACCAGCAAAGCAAAAATGTATCAGAAGGGGGGTGAGAGGAGCAAACAATTAATTTCATTTCAAAAGCCTTAAAACACTTTGGTTGCTTAGCATAGCAAGAAGCATCATTTGAATGGAGCCTAATGAACTAATTTTGACAATCCTGTGCTTGTCAAGCGTTATTTCCCCTCCCCCCTTTAAATCGATACAACACATTACTTTTATTTCTAAGCAGTGAGCAGAAATAAGTGAAACATTTTAATTGAAAACTGAGCTCGTATATTCAGCATGAGGAAAAAAACCAACAAACCAAGGAGTAGAAAATGTTTCCTTTGCATCAGCAGATGATGAAAAGTTTTGTCCTCTTCTGTGAGAACATGATTTGATTTTCGTTACTTCATGTCAGTGCTTTACACCCACTTACAATCCTCCAGAAATTATTTTTTTCTCAACTTCGGATGATTACCTTCTTTTTAAACCTCAGGGCATGGGATGACAGCGCAACACTTGCCACATAGGAGGCTGGCCCCTGGATTTAAACTACTCAATGAAGTGGGAGCTCCTGGCATAAGAAGGGTAATTACATTGATCGAAACACAGTCCTGTGAGACTGGATGACTGAAAGCTGCCTGTCTGCGGCTTTAGGAGATGGCCTTCTGCAGTGTCCCATCAGGTGGGAGTGGATGTTGCTTTACTGAAAGGATTGACTCCAAGAGATTAATATCCTAGTACCTACATAAAGAGATTTGGTAAAAGGCTCTTGTTGTCTCAACTGGTAGATGAAAACCCTTGGGGCTGATGCCCAAGTCAGTCAGCACCATTTTGCACCCATGCTCTTCAGCAGGAACGAGGCATTTGGTGGGTAAAAAAGGGCTCTGGAGCTTTATGGAGGCGATTCTTTTCTATCTTCTTGTGCCTCCTCCCAAACCTGGGTCTGGGATACTGGCTGAGGCTAGTTTTCTGTGCATAGCGGCCATTTGTCATCATCTTGAAAAGCTTCCTGGCAGACAGGAATTTGGAGAGATGATCCAAGTTTGACACTGCTTCCTTCTTTCTTGACAGCTTGTCGGCCTAACCCATAATGTTTATAAGAGATTTTCAACACAGTGAAAAGCTATGGCACAAGATTTTCTTTAATGGATTTTGCTGCTGTGATGAGTGGGGCTTATTTTCACTTGTAATAGCCTAGGCATCTCCTGAAACTGGAATGTTTTCTTGTCAGCTCAGACATTAAGGTAGGTAACACTGGTGAGCAACTGTCTTGCACTCAGCTAACCTTTTCAGCAAAGTTAGCTGATTAAAAACCAGAATTATCACAGCTGACACCCGAGTCTGAGGTCTGGGGAAGGCAAGCAGGGCTTGCTACCGGTTGACTTCTAAAATCGATATGAAGTTGCTCATTCCAGTGCTTATGTGTTTCAGCTTCCTTCAATGTGTGGGGTCCATCTGTGCCCCCGGTGTTGTGTGGGCATGTGCTGAGAGACTAGAGCTACAGAGGGCATGAAAGGAGCTTGAGCACCCCAGGTCCCATGGGTTTATGATAAAAAAAGATGGTGAGTGAATAAAGGAGCACTGAAGTAGAACAGAAGGAAAAGAGAATGAAGGAACAGTTATAGTAAGACAAAGAGGAGTGGATGAAATTATTGTGCAGTGAGGTGGGAACTGGAGACATAAAACCAGAGTAGGCAATGGGAAAAGATGGAAATCCCTCCATCCTATTCTGTGACTGCCAAGAACACTGCTGTGTCTGCAGTGGCAGGGAAAGTTGCAGTTACACATCCAAACTGTGTTGTAAGGACTGAGGAAGGCCATTTCTTGCCATAATTACCCATTTAATATAGAAGCAAAATTTATGCAGGATTTTAGAGGATGATGCCGTTTTGTTCAACAACTTGCCTTTAAAATGTTCTTTTAAAGTGGTGCAAATTTTACCTGGTCACAGTAATATAAAATATAGCCTGAAAAGTCAGGCATTTGATGCACTGCAAAATTAGATGATAAAATTTTTTCACGCACGGTGATGAATATAATGCACTCCATTTATAGCGGTTATGTTTATAATAGATATGTCCTCAGAATCATAAAACAGGTTTATTAGGTAAAGTTACATTCCGTCCATTTTTTTTGCTGGTGATAAGTTGTTAGTGCTGGTGACCAGTTGTTTCTTGATCTTTTTTAGAATTTCTTTGTAACTAACACTCCTCACGAAATTCTTTGTACTCTGAAAATGTGATTAATACAAGCATTTTAAAACAGGTATGTTCCATCTTCTGGATAGAAAACAGTAGGAGGGAGCAATGTTGGTGAATAAATACCAAAACCAGGCCAGCCTTTGAATTTTCTAAGACATAACTGAATAAATCTTTTCCATGTAAACCAATTCCGTAGAAGAAAGATTTCATGGTGTTGCTGGACTCAGCAGTGATAGCTACATCTTTCCTCTGTCTTGAAGTCTCAACATCTGGCAGGTTTATCTTGACTTTCAGCAATATGCTTCTTTCAAATAAATCTCAGTTTCCCTGGGTACAAATGGATGTTCATCAAACACAGACACAAAGTCGAAACCCAAACTCATGAACAAACAGTAGTTGCCTGTTTCATAAATGCTGTGAGTGTGTTTTAAAAGTATGTGACAACATACTGGTTTTGTCCTGGCTTGATGGTATTGAAAGCTTATAACAGGAACTGGGAAAGTTTTGAAATACTGCCCCTAGATACACTGTTTTATTAAAGCAACATATTACTGCTCAATGAGGACTTCATCTATTGAACTCCTCTGCTATTAGTTCCCTAGACCAATAAGCAGCAGCTGGACCTAACATGGGCCTTTCATATGTTGGAAAATATACCTGCTTTCACCCAGCCATGAAGGGAGCATTAATACTCTGCAGCAGCTGGGAAAACACATGCGTGCTACCAATTAGGAGACCTTTCAAAGTGTGGCTTTGCAGCTCATATGTGATCTGGAGACCTCAGCCTGGGAACCATTATTCTCTATTAATGGCACCAGGGGAGCAGGGAGGATGGAAAACTGTGGGGTTTGAGGGAACAGAGTTTATTAAATGCTATGGCAACAGGTAGCAAAACAGCATTCTCCTTTTCTCCCTTACAATTAGTAGCTGTTAGCATCTGGAGTTGACTGTTGGTGGATGTGATTTGCTGCAGTCCATCTTGTGATGGTGCAAAGAAACTGAAGGACAATGCAAGGAGCAGTCAAGCCAAGAGGCAGAAGAAATATCAGGGATGAGCTCCTGTTTACTGCTTTTGCAATACAATGTTTAAAATAAAATCATGCTTCCAGAGGTCTGGGAGTAATGTGCCTAACACAGCGATATTTTCTAGCCTGTCTGAATTTTTTTGCTTACATTCTTTGCATTCTTTTGGCAGAAAATAGTCCAATACTGGTCTTTTCACGTGTTCGAAATTCTGGGACAATGAAATTGCCAACCAAAAATAAAACTCCCACGGTAGGTCTGAGGAAAATATTTCTCTTTAACTATTGCTGATCCAAATCCTTTGGAAAGGAGAGGTTTCCAAGTAAGCTCAGGTCTGGTGGCATGCTGGTAGAGGGCTAGGGAAGGAACCATAGGCATGGGGTTGTCCCTGTCCATAGGGAGAAGTAGGTTCACTGCAGTCCTTCCCCAAATAGTCAATAGTGGATTCTTTCTGCTTACCAAGGTTGAATGTTTTGAGATCATCATCTTTCTATTAGATATGATTATTATTAAATAAATAGGGCCTATGGGTTTCAACGTTTTTTTCAGAGAGAGTGGGAAGTGTGTCTGGAGATGTAGAGTATTTGCAGAAGCTTCATTTCCTGAGGAAATGGAAATAATTTCAAACTTAAAAATTGTGCATACTCGGTATGTTTGAAGGCAGGAGGAAAATTAGACATTTCTGTTCAATTGCATTGATATTTTATGCTTGATTGTATTAATCTTTTTCGTTCAGTCTTAATTACTACCAAGCTCAACAGTTTCCTCACTGACTGGCTTGAGAGGAAAAAGGAGCTGACACCAAAAGATGTCAAAGGAAAGAACTGTCAACTGAAACTGTGCCCAGGACCTAATGTGATGTTTCAGGGATTCTATGCAAAAATAAGTGGGGAGGTTGCTATTCATTAATTAAGTACCAGGGTTTGTAAGGTACCATCCTGACCTGCTACAAAAGAGGAATAATTGCTGTAAAGGTATGGTGGTCCAAAGCATGTTCAACATTCTGCCCACTTCAGTACCTGAGAGACTGCAGGGCAAGTTATTTACATCCCTTTGTAAAAGACTTTACAAAAATATGTGCACTTCACGTGATCATAATCTGCACAAATTTATTAATGTACTTGTTTCTATTGTTGTATACATGTTCTCAGAATGTAGGCTGTTATCCTGGCTTCCTTGAAGTGCAACCCTCCAGGTTACGTTAGTTCTTTTTCACCAGCAGATGGACACTTTCTAGGGATTTAATAAGCGCAGTTCTGATTACTCATCTGCTTACTTTTTCTTTTGCTGCTTTATATGGGTTTGAATTTGGATGAACAGTGCAGTAGCTCTGCAGGAAGTCAGATATTATGAGAAACCTTACGAAAATTGGAATGTCTTCTAAAATCAGAAGTTGCGGATTATTTATCAGGTAAACAATATGGCTTAATAGAAGTAGTGCATTTCCATTTTTAACCATGGCTAAATAGAAGCTCCAAAGTTCAAATACCATAATCTTTGTAAAAATGGATTTTAATTTCTCCCCGTGTGTTTAATTTGTGTACCAGCTTGACCTTGAAGGCCTTCCAAGGAGATAAAGCTATCTTCTGAAAATGCAGAAGGAATGATAACAGGCATGGGAGCTAGGTGATAGTGGGTATTTGAAAATCCCACGATATCCATCTGTGTTTTTAGGGGCCTAAAATAAAAATCTGTCTTCAAATCTGCAAAGCAATCAGTTGCTCGTTGGGTCTCTGTGATGGCAGATTTAAAGATCTGCAGGTGTATTAATAAGAAATCAGCAGGATCTGAAGCAACACAAATAGGCATGTTATACAAAAGAACTGGAACTGTAAACTGGTATAGGCTCAAAAAAGTCTCAAGGATGAAACTTGAGGAGTAGAAGCTCCATAGGGACTGTAGGGAAATATTTGCTTAAAGGTGTTTTCACTGCTATCATTACAGTTTGGTTCACATGTTTTACAACAGATAATGTTACTTTTTTTTTTCCCAGGCCCATATTCAGAACTTCAGTGGATGACAATGGGTTAAGCCCTATTGACACACATAATAAAGCAATGCTGAAGTAACTGTGGGGTTTTTTTCGTTGTTTTGTTTATTTATTTTTGTTTGTAACTATCATGTTGGGATGAAAGGGGTTCAGACACAGTCTCTAAGACATGCAGATTATAGATGGGAGGAAAAAAAAATCTATAGAAACCATAACTGAACAGCCTTAATTACTACACTGTTGTGTAGTACCCAAGTCATTGAGAAGGATAACGGCAGAGAAAGTGCAAATGGAATGGAGGTGAAAGAACACAAAATTAATACTAATGCTTTTCCTTATCTCCCAGTCCTGCCTGTGGCTTCTCTACATTAAAAGATGTCTTTGAAGTAGCATTTCATTCAATAGATGCATGATACCTGTATGAAACCTAGCCTAATACTTTGCAGGTCCAACTCAGATATTCTTAGCTGCAAGATTTTTTCTGAATGTGATTATAGAAATTAATTTGTACTGCATTTTTAGCTCAGTGGCACATTGAGCTTGCTCTGTTTCTTTTAGCCTGCAAGAACAATGACAATAATTTTATGAGAATGAGGTTGTAAATCACTTACCTTTTCAGTTCAGTGTTTTCACACAGTGTTTTTCCCTGAGAGCACCTGAGAGAGATGGGCCTGGAGGACACTACTTCATCGCTCAGTCCCTTCAAGTGCCACTGGTGTCTGCCTGGTTTTAATTCACCTGCCTGTTTAGAATACTTATTCTGAGCTTATAGTCACTGCCACTTTGCAGTGATCATTAAAATATATGCAGAAATATATGTAAATATATTCCGATGTGGGTTTTAAAAATCTTATTTAAAGAAAACCAGATTAGTAAAAACCAAGTAAAAGAGCTCAAAATCTGGCATGTATTTACATTATCTATGGAACAATTAAAAGCATTTTCCAGGAGATACTGTTTTACCAATATCCAATCTGTCAGTCATGCCAAACAATGAAAGATGGTTAGAGAATGGCCCAAGGTGAAGCAAATTCAGTAATTACAGAACTATAAATGGCAAACTTTATTATTTTTTTAATTAAAAGCTGTTTAAATTATTATTTTTTGCTTCTTTGTTGAAGCTAAACGCAAAAACATTTTAGCCAGTTTGTTAATATGTTATTGCTTCCTATAGCTACAAAGTCGTTAACAGACAGCATTATACTACCTTCTGATTCACCTTGTAGGTTAATTTATAGATGGAAATGAACAATCTTTGCTTTAATTTAACCGGAGAGGCACAGCGCTCTGACTATGGACTAAGTACTCTGAATGTATGATAAACTTTATGAATATATGATAAACTTTAGAAGACAAGCACACATGTAGTCAGGATTTAGGATTAAATGGTGTGACAGTGGGACTGCTCATTTATTACTATTTTTGATTTACTGTACCATTTTGATATATTCTGTACCACAGTTGCAAGTAGGTAAGCAATAATGTGGTGAACTGTGATGCACAAAGGCATGAGGATTTCTTAAAATCTTAATAAAGAAGAGCTGTAGTTGTTAAAATCTTAATATATTTACTGAGTACTAGAAAAAGCAGAAATGGTAGATCCATGGCAGGGCTCACTCAATCTGGAAAGTTAAATTCTGCCTTTTTGGAGAATTTAACTGCACTATTTTACACTGCAGAGCCTTTTTTTTTTTTTAATTTACTTGATTTTATTTATTTCCTTTTTTTAAAAAACAGAAATGTTAAGAAACAGAGCTCTCATTGCTTTGTTTTATCATATGCTTTTAGCCATTTGTCTTCTTTGAGGATAGTTGTAAGAAATAGCTAAGCTGCCCTGAAGAACCAGGGCTTGAAAACAGCATCAGTTTCTGCTGCCAACACTAGCACATGGCATCAGCTGAAACAAAAACACGTGCCTTCTTGTCCAGTGAGAGGGATTTGCAGCCTTCCATGCTGCAAAAACCTCTGGATCAGAAGCAGAGGAAGAAGAGAAAAGCAGTGATGGTTAGAGAAGGATGGAGAGAGAAGAAGCACCAAATGGACTGGATGAGTCTTGAGTGCATAGAGCGAAAAGAAGCTATCAGAGAGAGCTTTTTAGCTGAATGGGAACAGAGATGGTTCCTAACATTCACTGAAGAGCATCACTCCAGGGGAGTAGTGCACAGCCTGGGCTCCTGCCGAGAGGACCTCCTATGCTTTGGACTGGGAGTTGCCCAGCACTAACCCCTATGCCACAGGTGGTCACAGCAGTGAATTTAATTTAACTCACTAAGGTCCAAGTGAACCAGGAGTGCTTAGCTGCCAGCTAACCTGCTGGGGCCTTCTTGAGTAGTAAGGCTAAGTTGTTTCAGAAGGGCAATGGACGTGAAATGGAGGTTTATTTCTCTTGACATGTCAATTTTTAGTATGTTTGGGAGCCTTTGCTTAGGCACTCAGGTAACTGACTTAAAATGGAGGCACCATCAAGCTTTCAGCACGCTTGGGTATGTGGTGATGCTTTCAGGCAGGCAGTTTGGTGTGCTGGGTATCAGGGCACCTGTCAGATTGCTTTTGATGGCCAACACAGAGCACTGGAGATACTCAAGTTCTTACTGCAGGCCTTGCAGTATCTCCAGGGCGCCTCATTTGTATGTATTCTTAAAGCGATCTGAGCTGCCAACAAGTCTAGTGTCTATCCTAGAAGCAATTACCACTGCTAGCAAGGACTTTCCTGCATTTGTCCTTCCTATAAGTAGTCTGCATCATGCTCACATGTAACACTCTCATACATCCTGGAATGAACAGCTATGTTGCTTAATGAGATTGTTAGTGTCCACACTGACTTCTGTATATCAGTGGAGATGAGCTGGCTGAGGCTTGCAAGACCAAAGGTGGAGGAATTACATGGAAGCAGGACAAACCATAGAGTTCACGGCAAGGGAGTGAATATGCTATTGCCAGAGTCAAACAGTTAGTTGATTTCAGGGACTTTTCAACTGGTGCCAGCTACATCTTGCAGCTAGCTGCTTGAACACCCTTTATTGGGACAAAGTCATTCTTCAGACTCGGGATGATGGACACTGAGTTGCTAATTGCAGAATGCAAAATAAAGCCAGATGGCTTCTGGTTCAGGAGATGCATTGCCTTCATTTTTGGTTCCCATCATAATCTGGAACTGGGCATATACGCTCTCTGCAAGGTAGCCACATGAGACAATTAAGACACAATGGTTTGGCATCAGCTATGACCAGTATCATAACTGAGGTCTGTAAACCCTTATGCCATCTGGACTCCTCTCTTCAAAGTTTTTTGCTTTAATATAACTTTGGCAGCTAACCTAAACAGGAAATAGTCACTGGAATATGAACTTCAATTTCTTGCCAGCAGACCACTGCTTGTTTAACCTTGAAACACTCAATGAAACATTTCTACTTTGTTTCTAAGCAGTGGTGTTGCAATGGGGGGGGAGTAACTTTGACGTTTAACAGGTAGTGAGGGGACATTCATTTGTACCTGTTTCACTCTTGTGACAGGACTGAGCAGATTCCTGCAGCCCTCAGACTGGAGGAGTAAGGGTGGACTTGGCAGGCCTGGGGTAAAGATCAGACTTGATGATCTTAAAGGTCTTTTCCAACCTAGTTGATTCTATGAATCTATGAAAGTGTATCTCCAAGTCAACATGACAGAAAAGAAGTGGAGACAGAAACATTGATAATGAAGACAAATGAATTCCAAGCTCTTGATATACCAGGGGTCTCTATATGTTAACATGTCTACAATGATCCTCAGTTATGTGTCACAGGTTTCTCCTTTTGACTGCCAGCTTTCTTAGCCTGAGCTGTAGTTCTCTTACGGGGTTTACTTTAAAATAGAAGACGCACTGAATTATCAACCTTAAAATCCCAACAAACCCCTTTCTTCCTCTCTCCCTCAGATCCTAGTGCCACTGTTAGAGTTTATAAACTGTTGAAGAATGTAAATAAAAGTAGTTTGCTTTATAACAGAGAACCATTCTCACTTCTTTATGACAAAGCAATCTTTCATGTGTGCATGTGATAAAATTCTATGTTGTTGCCCTGTGAATTGTCTCAGGGACTGTTTTTGCCATTCTTCAACAAAGGGTGTGGGGTGGCATCATGGAGGAGCCAGGATTTGACTCTGTGCTGCTTATGTTTAGCTGAAGATGCAAGCATACTCAGGAGTGATTTTTCAAATATTTATAGATTTTTCACTCTTATTACTTAGTTTGTAGGAGCTTTGCTGTACGAAATCAAGTCTTACATATAGCATCAAAAGTATTATTTTAGCTGTGAAACCAAATATGTTTAAACATCTTCACAAGCCAGTGAGACTCAAAATATGAAACTTATGTGTAAACATAAGGGAAAGAAAACTGCAAAGGCAAATAAAAAGAGTCTCTGCAGAGTTTTCAGAAGCAGTCTGCCTAAGTAAGAGATGTTAGCACAGCAGTCTCTGCCATATCAATTTCTTAAAGTTTTATAGAAGATGTTTTTCAGCTTAGGATGTCTTAACTGGAAAATACTCTTTTGGAGAGAATCACTTTCGGCTTCTTGGTTGATGGTCATGTCTATACTACAACTTTTTAGAAAAAGAGGGTTTCCTTTAATAGAGATAATTAAGAGTATTCTGATCAAAGTAAATCGAAAGGAAAAAGAAAATTCTCCATGTAGAATTTTTCTTGCTAAATGCCAGAGTTTCTCAAATTTAGAAGCCAAGAGAAAGATTCTTCTGAACACAGGTCCCGTCTGACATTGTATCTCTTGCCTCTAACCCTACTGAGTTGACCTCTTTCTTGATTTTACATGCCAATCATAAAACCTAGTAGGTGGTGGATCTTAAAGGAGCTGCCACTGTGATGTGCAGGAAGCCAAGCAAATGAAGAAGGCAGCCAGCATGGACGAGCAGGAACCTCCTGATTGAGCTCAAGTGCAGCAGATAAGGTCATGGAAGGAAGAAGTGGGAACAGCTACCCAGGGGTAATATGGAGATATTGCCTGAGCCTGAAGGGATGGAATTAAGCAAGTTTGACTGGAGATGAAAACAGCAAGGGATGTGAAAAACATCAGGATTTATATTTGGTAGCAAAAAGAAAAAGGAAATATGGGCCCCACAGCTCAGTGGGATGGAAAACTTGGTGACAGAGGACATGGTAAAGACTGAGGTCCTAAATTCCCTTTTTGCCTCATTTTTTATTGGAAAGATTTGCCCTCCCAAGTTCCTGAGCTTACTAGCAGGGGCTTTGTGAATGAATCACTACTCACAGTAGAAGATTGAATCAGGGATCACTTGAGTCAACCGGACACACAAGTCCATGTAGCTAGATGCATGTAAAGGTGCCAAGAGGCCAGTCTGGTGTCATTGCAAAGTTTTCATCACCCTTAAAAGACTTTGATAAGAGGGAGTTCTTAATGACTGGAGTAGCTGGAGCAATGGACTGAGGGGACCCTCATGAAATTCAAAATAATTAAGGGTAAAATCCTGCATCTGGCAGTGAATAATCTCTTGCACAAGTCCAGTACAAGCTGGGGATGAGCTGAACAGAATTTCTCCGAATCAGCAAGAATAGAGTTACGGGCTTTGCTGACCAAGAAGTCAGTGGTAAACCCTCAAATGCTACCCACATACAGTCTGTACTAGCAACAGTGTAGCTAGCAAGACTAGAAAATGTCTTCCCATAGTTGGTACTGGTGAGACTATATCTGCAGTACTGGATCCAGTTTTGGAGTCTCAAGTATGAAAGATACGGACAGATGACTGCCAAGATGACTGGGTACTGCAGCAGATGACGTATGAGGGGCTAAGAGAAATGCATTTGGCAATTCTGAAGGTAAGAAGGCTACCTAGTGATCTTATTACAGCTTTTTATCTACCTAGGAGAACTGTATAGAGTAGATGAACTAGATTTTTCAGACTAGATTTTTCAGAGGTCCTTAGTGGCAGTCAAGAAACAATAGGAGTTGCAATAATGCCTATTCTGACTGGGTGTTAAGGAAAAGATCTACAGTTAGGATAATAAAACGTGACAGATTGCTCAGAAATCTGTGGAACATACAGAAAGTTGGAGACGTTGAAAACAACTGGACAAGGCCTTCAGCTAACCTGAGTTAGATGTGCTTTGAATAATGATTAGAATAGAAATCCCCCAATTTAAATTGTGCTGCAGTTCTGTGGTATTATTATTCTTACCCTGCAAGTGGCTAAATAAGAGGAGACACAAATGAAGGAGCAGACTGGAGCAGCTATTCAAATAGCTATTCAAAGCCATGTTCTTTGAGTCAGAGCAAGAAGAGGATTGCAGAGAGAAGTAATACATTTTACTAGATCAGCTGATACAGCTGGAAGAGGAAAACAGCTATATCGTTTATTAGGTTTTGAAAGAGCAGTGGTGCTCTTCAAATCTGAAAACAAGTAAAGAACAATTTCTCTAAATTTTATATTTAGCAGTGAAAAAAGGCGGTAGGTACTTTCAGAGCAATGAAGAATCCTAGACTAGTACAGGGAAACATCTATAGGACAGAAAATGCACCTCAACACCAAGACCAGCTTATATATTTTACCCTTACTCCACCAAACTTTGCCTTTCATAACAAATATTGAAGACATTTTCACAGCTGGAAAAATAATGTGTTCCCACAATATGCTGTAGGACTCACCGTGAAAAAGAGATTCTAAATGATTACCAACAAACCTAAGAAAGCTTCATCACCTGGACTGAAAACCTAGAATCCCTATCGATTTCCATCACAGCTTCATTAATCACTTTCTGTTCTAGCACTAATTTCCTGGTCTCAATCAGCAACATAAAGGATAGAATACATCCAGAACCAAGACCAGTGCACGTACTTCTGTGATCATTTAATCACCAATAAATCACATAAAACAAAACAAAAAGGTTGGGGTGTGAACTCAGGTCCTGAAACGTGGGTGTATTAGCTTTGAGGAAATCTTGCAATGTCCTTCCAAATTCCCCCAGAACTACCAAAAAAGGGTCACCACTTGTGAGGCAATTATATGAAAATAGATTCTATCTTCAACCAAATCACCACAATTTACAAGTTCTTGTAATTTTAAAAGTCACATCAGCTGGATGCAGCTGCCTGGCTAACATCGCAGCCTTGAAAATAATACTGAATTATCAACCATACTTGAAGAAAGTTGGAGTTTATTTACTTCCTTGAAAAATAAATTGGCAGCACATTGCCTCCCACCCCGTCTAGTCTCACTAAGTTCATTGCCCAAAGCAAGTTTCATAAAGATCAACATGCATCACTTGTTCAGACCATTGTTCAGGAAGACTGGAATTTTGGAAAGAGGCCCACTTGGCTAAGCAAGGAGCTTCTTAATGAACTAAAATGCAAAGCACATAAGAAGTGGAAACAAGGGCAGACAACAAAGGAAAGCAAAAGTATTGCTCAGATATACTCAGACAAAACCATAAAGACCAAAGCCCAGTTAGAGCTAAAACTGGAGAGGAACATAATAGCTAACAAGATGAAATATCACAAGCATGACATAAATGAAAAGAAACTCAGAGAAAATGTGCATTTCTCCCATTCTGTTTCTGAATGGGAGAAAACATAGTGATGGGTAGTATGGAAAAGGCTGAAGTACTCAATGACTTTTTGTTTCAGGGAAAACCTGCTCACAGGTCTCTGCACACATCCGTGCTACATGAAATGGAGGACAGCCAACAGTGTATTGAAATCCATAGGGCTGGATGGGACTTCTCAACAGGTACTCAAAGATATGTCTGATATGGTTGTGAGGATGTTATCATTTTTGAAAAAAATCATGGTGCTTGGAAGGGAAGGATGAGTCCCTGATGGCTGGGCTGGTGCTACATCCGATTTTAAGAAAGGCCAGAAGGAGAATCTAGGGAAACGTAGGCTGAACAGTGCCATTTCAGTCCTTAGAAAAATAAGAGAGCAGATCTATTTCTGATCACAGGAAGGTAGCAATCAGGAGCAGTCAACAGATGTATCAAAGTGAATCCTGGTTACAGAGATGAAGTAGGACAGAGTTCTGGGCTGCATTAAAAGAATGCAGCCAGCAGGTTGAGGCAGGATGATAATTATTTCCCTCTTTTTGACACTTTCGAGGCCACATCTAGAACACCACGGTGACCACTCCATTTCTCCCTATGTCCTCAGTATAAAGAAAACAATGACATATTAAAGTGAGTCCTGTGGAGGATCACCAGAATGACTAGGAGGAGCATCGCTTGTTCAACCTGGAGAAGGCTACAGGGAGGTCTGATTGTTGATTTCTACCACTTAATGGGAAAGTATAGAGAAGGCAGAGGCAGATACTTCTTGAAGGTGCCCAGCAAAAGCATATGCTATAGAAAAGGCAATTTTTGTCACTGTAATAATCAGAAATATTCAAAGCTCTGTTTGACAAGCCCCTGACCAATCTGATATCAGTTTTGAAGTTAGCCCAGCTTTGAGGGGAGAAAATAAGAGTAGTCTACAACAGCTTGAAGGGGAGTTATACCTACAGAATCGCAGCCTTCTAGTAGACACCAGATGGCATAAAAATGTGCAATGACCACAAATCACAGCTTTGTGGTTCAGAGTGGACATTAGGAATGACTTATTCGCTAGGAGTGTAGGGCAACAGTGGAAGATTTCCCAGAGACGTGGTGAATCTCTGTCTTTTCAAGTTTTCACTGCTTTCTTGGCAAGGCAGAGCTACAAAATGTGGTTTGTTTTTGCCACAAACCTGCTTAAACAGGACTCTGGACTAAGTTAGAACTCTTCCAATCAAAATTTCAGTGGCTCTGTGAACCATACTGCATCGGAACATGTGTAAGACTTGCCAACGTGTCTTCATGATCACAGTGGTAAAGGCACCACTACAGAAACATCATGACCTTTGGCTCCTAGACAAGTACATCCCAGAACACACTATGCAATGGCCAGGTAGACAGACACACAGCTTCCATGGCAGTAAAATAACAATAACCACACACTGGAAAAACTCACAGGGATCGTCAGTAAAGGACAGAAGCTCCCAGTTAGCAGGAGGACTTTGTTCACAAAATAGCTCTGCCATCTGTGACTGCTCAGGCCTAACCCTCCAGGGAGATGTAAAAAGCACCTTCAGAAGAGGAGTGTGGAAACTAAAGTGCACATCCCTGCTGGACACTAAAAATTACAGACTAAATAGAGAGATTGGCTTTATGGTACATTGTAATTTCCTATCCAAGCTCCTCCATCTTTCACAGACAATGAATTACCAGTCTTTTTCTCTTTTTGCCCAATAGGAGCTAATGACCTTATCAACTTTTTCCTTGCTCACACCACTCTTGAGCTCCACAGGTATCAACCACTTCCTCACCCAGATAGTCTAACTATTTAACGTAATCAAGTTAAACTCAGACCAACTGTTCAATTGCCTTTAACACCAAAGATGCTGCTTTTATTTCAGCCTTGAAAAATGGCTCTTGTATTTGAAAGCCTGTTTTTTCCCAACAATCTGCTGGGTGTAAGAAAAGATTATCTCCCTGTACAAACCTTCATTTATATCTGTAGATGATCATGCTATAACATCACTTTTGTGAATTACATAATTTCAAAGAACCATGTTTTCAGAGAAAAATGCATAATCCTCTCTTCCACTGCCACCCATTTCCCTGTATAGAGGCACATGCCTGTAAACTGAATTTTCTGGTGGAGTCAGATGATATGATAAAAGTTTAATTCACTCTAATTTGGAATGCTGCAGGTCTTAATCCTGATATAGGTCAAAACTGACTTCTTACAGTCTGCTGAAGGCTGATGTAAGTCAGCCATTGAAAGTTATCTGTCTTTATGAACTGCATCAATCTCAGACTCGTCAGTACAAACACAAACAAGACTGTTGATGCAGACTTCTGTGCCCCTTGAAATTGCAAAGCTGAGCTATTTATAATAGTCAGATGGTCTGTTAAGCCTGTTTTCTTTCAGGCTAGTGATCTTGGTTGACAAGGAATCTTTTCAAACATCTAATTTTTAGTCTTTTATTGGTCTTAAATCAGCCCATTAGCTAGTTGCTGAAAAGAAAAGGAAAATTCTGAGGTCAAAAAAGAATCACAGTCCTCTCTTGATGGACTATATCCTGTACCAGAGACATGAAATTATAAGATTGATTTAAAGATGAAGACTTAGTAAAATTCAAATATTGCATTTAAAGAAGGATTACAGAAAACAATAGTTAAAGTACAGGAAATTCTGTAACTGTTGTAGTTGTTTATAAAGCAATTATACTCTTGCTGGAAGCCAGGACCATCACTGGAACTACTCTGGATTTTCACTTTCAACAGTTTCCCTATAGGTCAGAGTTCACTCTAAGCTGCTCCACTGTATAATGAACTAAGCCAGAGGGGTTAGCTTAGTAGTCTAAGTATCAACTTTGAAATATTCAGACATCCTGGAAACAAAGGTTTAAATCCCAGCAGGATTGACTCAACCCTTCCATTTTTTGAGATAGATAAATCGTGTGCAGTGTGCTAGACTACCTATGGACCTCTGATAAAGTGAGACCTGAAAAAGAGACATGTGATCTACTCTCTGCACACATTAAAGGGCTTATTGCCTTTTTCTTAAGGGTAAGTTTGTTTCAAGTTCTTGGCCAAAATTTTCAGCTCCAGGAGTTGTGCAGTTCAACCTTGTATCCATTGTCTGACTATTGCCTCCTGTTTCAGAGACAGCAATGCTCCCTTGGGACTGCCTGCACTTCAGCCCGATCCAAAGCCTGTCAAAATTAAGGTTGTTCTCACAACCTCTATATTGGTTTATTTTGGAGCAGCACCTTCCAAAAAACCTTAGATGTGACCCCCACCAAACCCAAACATTACTAATGACGATCCCTGTAGTGCAGTATATCAGAAGCACAAATGCATGTGTAATACCATGTATTTATGTCCTCTTCGATATGCATCCGTGCACACACCTAATATGAAAATAAAATCAAACAAATGTGACTCAGTCTTTCTAGATACCTCAGCCCACATGTCCCAGTTGTGCAGTGTATTAGCATTCATCTCACAGTGATTTGCCTACAGAAATTTTGCAAGATGAAAGTTTGATGCATAAGAAGAATCTCAGGACAGAGCGGTTCCCTTAGCAACCTTGCAGCCAGCTCCAGCAGCCCTGACCCAGCTACAAAGCCCTTTACAAGCTGAGGAGACACACTTTAATGACAGCTGGCTGAAATTTGAGAGTACTGATAAACGGCCTTCTTATCTGGAAATCACCTTTGAGGAATATTATCTTTATTGACTTGCTTTAAAAAAAGCCCACAAACCGCTGCTACAAATTAGTACATAATAATAAGCAGCAGTACCAATTTATTAGTGTGCCCTCCCTTTCCACCAGTAAAGCACCTGGGGCACTGAATAACAGAGTAAAAATAAACACAACATAATTAATTAACACTGATTACACTTCTTCCCCTCTGGACCACCACAAATGTAGCTGTTTAGTCCTGTTTGGCTCACCCATGTCTCTCCCCACACCACCTCCACTGAGGAGTCCCTTGCCACATCCCCCAGCTATCCATCGCCCCTGCAAGCTCTGGTCTTGCCTCCTATCTCAGTCGGTGTACAACTTTGTCTTTTCTCTGTATTTGTCAGGTATATCCCTGCCTTCCATTCCCTGCCCGTTTTGTGAACAAAGGCCAGTTTTGTCTTTTGGAGTAGGGAGTAAATGATGAGTATGGCTGTACTGTGGTAGCAAGGAAATACGCAGAGACTAACGTGCAAATATTACTATGATTTCCCAGGTCTTTCTATCTGAATACTAGGAAAAAGTATAATAAAAAGTTTGGGTTTTAATAGCATATTCACATGGTGTCTCTGAGCCAGCCTCAAGCCTTCTGGTTGACTAGCTTGTTGTCCAAGTTAAGAAAACTCAAACATCTCTCTACAGAGGGGTTGGTGGCCTTGGTGTCTCTGTTGCAAGGTACTGCCTTTGAGCAGTTTCAGCCTGAGTTTTGTAAATCTTTTCCACTTCACACGTGTTTTTGTGTGCACGTTGAACACACAGGGCAGGTGCGTTCATTCCCATTCTTCATGGGTTACCCATTGTCAAGGTAATACAAGATGAGAATATTAAACTCTTCTATTTCAGAAGAAAGAAAAAAAGCATTTAGCATCTTGACTTTCCCCAGTGTGCTGCTTCTGATGCTCAGCCCTGTCACCACAAACTCCTGAGAACTGGGTAACGCCTTCCAGCCTCTGAAAAATAAAAAGAGAAAAGAAAAGCTATGGAGGTTATATGTTATAATGGTTATTGCACGCTGTAAACTGTTACAGGTTGCAACAAGTTGGAGTGAATCTTGTAGCTACCTCCACTGCATTATTCATTTTACGATTAAGAGAGAACAGCGATGAAAAAATCCCAGCAAGATTTATGAAATTCTGATGGGGATGAACTTCCCGATCTCCGAGACAAAAGTTACCTACATAAACAGAAAATCTGTGCGTCAAAAGAAGACATTCCCATTCACAGCTTGTGTTAGGCAGGAAATTGTCAAAGTTGTGGCTGAAAAATGAGCATGGTGTACCCACGCAAGGCTGTGGCTGGAGTTGTGACAACGCGTGTGACAGCAGCTTCAGCATTCATTTATGCTGGGTGAGCATGAACCTTCTTTCCATAGATCTACATTTTGAAGGCATTGTTTGTGGGGAAGATGAGGTGTTTTAGGGCAAACACACTCAGCCTAAACCACCACTCGTTCTAAGCCTCAATTCTGCATCTGTAGCTATTCAGAAATAGATATAAGTAGGTTTTGATTAAATACTGCTAAATAAAGGATGCTTTCACATCCTGTGTAATTTAAAGTGATTTTCCTCAGCTCACTCACCAGTCTCCAAAACGAAAACGTATCCCTTGTTACAAGTAGATACACGTACACAACTTATCATTTTGAATCATCCTTTCACCTTGAGATCAGCTGGGCAAAGCGCAGGCACAGGCAGAGCCGTTTGCTGCCTTGGACAGCTATCTATCAGTGGCTCTAAAATTACAGTTACCCCTGGCTGCTGCAGCTTTGGCTCTCTTGCCTGCTTTTGCCTGTCCTTTCTCCTGGAAGGGAAGAGGACTGGCTGAGCAGCCCTAGCTACCCTCAGAGCAGATGTCTCTCTCTCTTCCTACAAAGCTCCATGTGCCACTGCCCTATGGTTGGGGTCAGGGTGTGGTGTTGAGGGGGGATTTCTCCAGGGTGCAAAAAGAGGGGCAGGCTTGTTGCGCTGCTGTCTTCCATGTCTTTACCTCCTCTATCTTTCTTGTGCCATTTGTGTCAGGGTATAGATTCATGGGGACAAGGGAAGAGGAGGGAGCAGACCTACACCATCACCCAGCACCACTGAAAGTCTTCTGTAGTCTCTCCAGATGTCCCCAAAGCACCGAAACTTTCCAGATCTCTGTACCATTCGGCCGTCTTCCTTCTTTCCCTTTTCCCCAGGCATTTCCCATTCCTGGTCCCCAACACCTCTCTTCCCCAACTGACACATGCTTTTCCCCACGATCCTGACACTGCACCTGACTGTCCCTTTTCATTCTGGGTTTGGAATCCTCTACCTGTGTATTTGACATAAACATTCCTGACCTCTGAAGAAAGTACTCCTTTTTCCTCACCCCTGATGTCTTAGGTCTGCCTGTGTGCTGCCAGCCTGACCTCTCTGTGAGAGGCCATGGGGAGCAAACCGGATCTGTCAGCTGTACACTAGCCCCACAGCACCGTGATGCCAGCTGTGCGAAGATGACAAAAGCTCTGGCCATGAAAGCAGCTGCAACAAAGAATTTACAGTCTCAGCAGACAGGACAAGCAGAGGCTTGTGAGAAGCAAAAAAGCAAGCAGAGAGAAGAAATATGACAGTGCAACACAGAGGACATGGATAATTTTTTCAGAGCTAGATATGCTGAGACGGACCTTCATCTCAAAAAGAACAGTGAGTGGTTGGGGGACCATGACTCACAGAGAGCAGGGTCAACAAGATTTTATGGTTGATCATGTGATCCTCAAAAATGTTGAATTTAACCTTCTAAGCACCTAGCTCAGCCTGAATAAAACAGTAAGACATTAAATACCCACAGTGGTCCTCTTCAAGTTTGTAAGCTGTGACTATTGAAAATTTTAGACACTCAAAACAAAGAGGGATTGACTTCAGGGATGCATCACCTATGAAGGAGACCAAAATAATGACAGAATTTGTGGTGAAATATATGGGATAGAAGAAAGAACATTCTTGCTTAGTACACTGCTCTAAAATGGGTGTGATCAAAAAGATTTCAGAAAATTATCAGTAATTTTTCATGGAATGGAAATTGAAACTAAAAAAAGAAATGTGTCTGCCTCAGATATCCCAGTTTTGTGTTGTTTTGCTGATTAGAAACAGCCCAATTTGTTTTATGATATCATTTGTTACTGTACCACAAGGTTCCAATAAAGACTTTAATAAACATCACAGCACAAGAACTCATCATCCCTAGTTATGTCTTCATAAAAATTTATGACAGCATCATTCTGCCAGGTCTTCTGACTGAAGAATTTAACTCATATGGTTATTTATGCTTTTTTTTTTTGGGGTTGGGGTGACATATTTGTAGAAGAGTTTGATGCAGCCGGCAAATCACATCAGCCCCACACGTCCATAACAGCGGGGGGTTTTTGGATATTTTGCCCCTCCTGCCTTCCCACAGTGGTTGGGTGAAAAAAGAGATGAGCAGCGGTGTGGCTGCAAGCCTAAGCCTGAGCTGCAGCACAAGACTGTGGATGGGACACTGGCAGTACCTCGACATTGCCCTGCTGGCTACAAGTGCTGGCACAAGGGCTGGTGAGTGACTCTTTCTAGACTCTGGAAGCTGAACTACAGCTCAGGTCCCCTGCCTGTTGCTTTAGATATATCTAGAACCTGCCTGATCTTTATATTTCAAATACTGATGAGACAACACTTGAAGTGACTTTACCTCACAACCCAGTTCTGTTGTTTCTGCCCAGTTTGTAGTTTCAGCTAATACTTTTGTGTCAAATCCTATAGAAACAGTGAGATTACTGTCATATGTATCTTAAGAATACTTACTGCTATCAAATACTTAAAAATAAGGTCTGGTACAAAGAAAGACCTTCACAGACTGCAGGAGTAAAGGAGGAACTCCGTTACGAGGACAGGAGGCTAGAGCTGCCCATGGCTCTGGGCTTGGTGGGAGCCAAGGACACCAATGGAGAAAATTCATGAGGAGGTACACAAAAACACCAAGTGAGAAAGAAAACAAGGCCTTTCTGTTAGGACTTGTTCACGTTTATGTGGTGCATGAGAATGGGAGCCTGCACAAGCTCTCAGCACCATGCAGCACTCTTTCCTGGGAGCTGCTGCTCCAAGCTTCCCCTTTTTAACTTCTATTTTTCTTCAGTCTTAGTTGCAGCATGGAAAAGTGAGATAGGAGGGACAGATTTGGTGCATGTAGAGATAGTTCTGTTTAATGGTGGCAACAATTTGCCAAATTCCCAATATTAATTGGCCGTGTTTGCCTCCTCAGTTGAAAAGAGACTTTATCAGGCATGTGATTTATATAAAAGACTACTGGTTTTATACCTCTTTATACAAAGCAGGCAATTTTGTCATAAATCAGCATTAAAGCATTTAAAAGTAAGTTGTTAACGCATAAACCAGTAAGCCAGCTTCCAACACAAGCCAAAATCAGTCTCTGTCAGATTCTGCTCACTTGGTTGGAATCTCCAGGCAAATTCTCTCACATCTGTGCCTTAAAAATAGATTTATTTCAATGCATGGGGAATTTAGCTCAGTTCCTCATTGGAAAGAAGTCCATTTCCAGGCCATTTTTATGGCAAAGTCATAGATTCACACAGGTGTGTGTTTTTTTATTGGTTTATAGGCTTGCCTTTTTTGCTTTTTTTTTAAAAAAAAGAAATGTCACTGTTTTATTTTTCATGAGTATTGCACCACAGAGACCAAAAGTATATGGGCTTCACCACTGTGCCTTAATTTGTAAGTTCTCCTATGGCTCAGTATATGACTGTTCTTTACTACATCGGCTTATGCGGCTTTTTCCTTTTCAATTTTCTTTGCATTACTTCCTACTGTACAGCTCGAGACTAAAAATAAAGGATAAAATGACAATAAAAGCTCCCAGGGAAAAACAAAAGGGAGGAAACATGAAAAGGACTTGAGAAGAAAAGGGTACAAAAGCACAAAGTACAAAGGAACCTAGAGTTGAAAAGATTATAGAATTAAGGGAAAAAACGTGCTAATGTAATCATAAAAAAAAAAAAGAAAAATAATTCAAATGAAAAGCCATCAAAAAGAAGATGAAAAAGATGAATATTTTTTTTAAACAGGGAGATATTTTTAGATAGCCTGTTTAACCTGAGGGGACAGCCTCAGGAAAGCCAGATGTAGTTTACTGAAATTATTATCCTAATAAAATGTGTAACAGAACACACAGCACCATAACAACACTTTCAATGGAGCACACAAACCCATGTTCTCCCTCTGCTTTCATAACACCTTTGTTTTGAGTAGATCATGAGTGCAACTTTCAGAATGGATGCTGGCATTACCAGCTCGTTAATTCTTTGCTGAAATAATACCTATGTGTCTCGCCCTTATTTTCCTGTGATAAACATTGAGAACTCAGTTTTCCCTACCTATAAAATAGGGATATTATTTCTGGACCTGTCTTGCCCTGGGGGAAGAGGAGGTAGACTAAAGGCCAAAGGGGAGCAGTGCCCAAGTTCTCCTCATCTGGAGGGAGCAAAAAGGATGCAGCCTGACAGGGTGGGAGCAGTGTCCTCAGCCTTGCCTGCCCATTTATGCTTTCCTCAGGCTCATCCCAACAGGTAGCTTCAATTATTTATGTGATGTTCTTAGCAGGGTTAAAATCAAATGGCCTCTTTGAGGGCAGAAGGGGAGAGTCAGTTCAGCTTGGTAAAACACAGTCATTAATTTTCTACATGATAATCTTTTATTACATTGCTATATTTAAAGGTATATACTTAAAGAAGTATTTTTTTCCCTCTTTTTCAAAGCCGTTATCTACAACAATGCCTACATTTCCTAAAATGCTACATTTTTGGCTGGGAATCATTGTTTCTTCTAATTTCAGTAATGAGCTATTCTGAAAGATTAAAAAAAAAAAAAAGTATCACACTTGTGTTTAAAAGATATCTATATAAATAAGCAAGAGAGTGAGGATTCTCATTAGTAAGGACAGTCTTCATTTCCCGTTTCATTTCACTGGGAACTGAGTACAAAGCAGTTGAAAAGGCAGTTAGGTAAATTAGCAGAAGAAACATCCATCAAGGACTATTAATCACAGAGGTGTAAAAAGTTTTTTAGCTTAGGAAGTCACTAGACTAACTAACTAATACTAGTGGAAAAGGGAAATGCCACTTGGTTCTCAACTTGATTTAACCTTGCTTTAGACCGGACAGAGCTCATCTAGATGCACCTTCATGCAGCTTGGCATTTTAATGTTATAAAATCAGAGCACAAACAAACAAAAGTAGCTTTATAAAGTATTTGTCACAGGGATTTTGCTGGCACATATTGCATCAAAAGTGACAGATTGTCACTGCTAGACACACCATTAAGGGCAAGGGAGTATGAAGTCTGTTTCACACTGCAACACACAGCCCATCTAGGTTAGAGAAAAAGATGGCTAATGGAGAAGCTTCTCATTAGGTCTGCATGCATGCAAGAGAAAGGCCTTGACAAGTGAGTGAGAAGAGGTAGAAGGCCACAGATATATTCAGAAGCAGAGAGGGCAGTTCCTAATCAGGCTGGGTTGTTGTTTTTGATGTTATTAAAGCTTTCTCACCATGGGCTGCAAGTAGCCAAAACCTACAAATGGCTGACATAAACTTTGCTGGGATGGGGATAAGGGAGGGAAAGCAAGGCTGAAACCAAGTGAGTCTAAATGACAGAGAAGTTAAAGGTAAAAAAACCCCACAACTGCCAAGCTGTATTTGACATTTCCAACGTGCAAAGGCCTGGCAGTTTAGAACAGGTCTGCACAGTCGGGAACAAGTATAAAAACTCATTTCTGACCATGGTCTGGTGTAGAATGTCAGTTAGCTCTGTGATGAATCTAAGAAAATAAGCCATGGGAATGACATTGCCCTCTTCTAGGGATGCCCCCAAATGCCTGACTTTGTCTTAGTTCCCTTCTCATTGCTCCTACTGAAGAGGACAGCACTTTAGTAAGCTCAGAGGGATCTCCCAGCGGTAGGAATTCCTTCATCTGTAGCTGTCTTTTTTTTTTTTCCCCCCACATTTTTATATTCATAACACATATGTTGATGAAATGGAAGTGATAAGAAAGCAGGGCTAGCATAGGTGGAACTCTAATAATCCTTCACTGGTAAAAAAGCCCTCATCACCATTTTGTTTGTGCACAGGGCTTCCCTAGTATGTCACATTTTGGTTTAGCTTACCAGGAAGAAAATGCTCTGTCATATGCAGCACCATGCAACCAAGACGTGCAGTCAAATTGGAGTGATAATGAAGACAAATAGCACAACAACAGTCTGCATAGCTCGTGAGCTGATGTGTGTTGGAGTAACAGCGCTTATCAAATCTGCTGGAGAAAATGAGGAGCAGTTTGTGAAATGTTCAGGAATAGAAAAACAGCCTGCTAGAGAAACTCATTGCTGATTGCAGATGGATCTTGGTGAACTGTTTGGCAATAAGTAAAATGGGACTGAATTGAATGCAGCAGGCAGTTTCTCCCAGAAGGATGTGCCTTTCGGGAGCATATCAGTAAAGCATCACGGAGTGGATGCAATCAGGAGGTGTTCGCTGGTTTACCAGTTCAGGCCCCTAAGCCTGGGACTCCACCTGGATATGTCAGCCTAATAGTGTAGGACTGTGGCTCCCCCAGTTAAAAAAATGTAGTCCTGTCTACTGGCATTAGTATAATGAACCTGTGGAAATGAAAATACATGAAACATTTCCCAAATGGCCATGCATATGGTTATTCTCAACTTCAAAGCTGAGCGCATTACTACGACCTCTCCCCCCACACACACTCCCTTTTCCCAAGGAAAGAAATTTGTGTCTCCATTACTCTTGCACCTTCCTTTGAACACATCTTAATGTTCTTAGTTTTAAGTCCATTCTTCTTCAACAACATATTTTCCTTTATATAAGAAGTCTGAAAGCAAACTTCCACATGAAGGGTGCTGTCAATATTCCCCTCCACAACCTCCTTGTCTTTAAACAGTGAAATTGTTGACACATAGCTCAGAATATGAATATTTGATCAAAAAGAACCTTCCATGATTCCAGAAATTTCATGTCCCCAAGCATCTCTTTGGCAGATGGCCAGTAATCATCTACATTTTTTTCCATTTGGATCCACCTTGTTTCAGGTTTAATGCCCTTAGAATAGAATAACCATTATGGAAATTAGTTAGCAGCTGCTGTACATCAATGTTTAGAAAATTAATATTACCCACATTACACAGCACAGAAGCTGAATTTCAATGAAGCATGGAAACTATAAGCAATTGACCTTTCACCTCATCAGAGGAATAGTCAAACACAACTTTGTCTGAGAAAACTTATATTTTCCATGAGAATTATAACAGAAATACAGTACTTTCATTATAACAAAAGAAATTAAATGCTTCAGCAGACTATAGATGACAATAGACTCCAAACTATTATGTGTTCTTGCTGCAAAAAGCTTTAGAAATATTTTCTCTTAATGTATGACAGTGGAAATTTCAATGCTTTATAATAATAGATCTAACACATGAAGAGAAATGATCAGATATATGATGGGAAGAAAACTGATCTAAGCAGTCAGCTAAGGTTTCCCTTGGCTTAGGAAGCTGATACCATCCCTTACCAAGAAGGCAGCTGCAGCAGTCCTTTGCTGTCTTTTTCGTTACTGCTTCTTTGCTTTGCTGTCTTTCATCACCATTTTCTTTTCCTTTTTATTGAACTACCAGAAATGTTCAATTCTGACCTCCTTAATTTCAATCATGTATCTTCGTTTATATTCTAAGACAGTTATAACTAGATCACAGGAGAAGCAGAAGGGGTAAATTTATTATACTCAGGCAATGTATCATGGACATTTTAATTCCAGCTAGAAGCATTTGGTTAATGTATTTTTCTCTTCTTTAAAAAAAAAAAGTAATTTGCAAACCCCACTTAGGAAAACTTGCAGGGTGTCTTTCTGCAGAGACTTTATAAAAGGATGTTGTAGCCTTATTAAAACACCCTCCTAGTGTGTGTTTCTGTGTATATGCTCATGTGGTGGTGTGCATTTTGTAAACATGTGTCAATACTGCCAGTATAAATTTACCTTCAGGGTACATTCATTCTATAAATGACAGCTAGTACAAGAAAGTCTTCTGATGGAAAATTATGCACTGCTCCTAGCAGATCTATTTGTTGGTGTTCAAAGTTAGAGGAACAGGTCTGAATGCTGTAGTGGCCACGTTTAGTTTTTATTCACATTTATTTGGCAATACAAAAGCTCTGAAAGTCTCAAAAGTTAAGAAATTTTTGAAAAAAAAAAAGGGGGGGAAGAAAAAGTCTTCAGGAGGACATTACAAGACTCAAATAACTGTAAATTAAACGGATTTACCTGACTGCAGCAGGAATCCTGCTCTGTGCATAGGGATTAAAATGAACAGAACTTTGGAGAAAGGAGAAAGCCTGCTTATCATTTCTCTCAGACACAATGCTGATTAGAAGACTGCAACAGAACCATAAAGTGCTATAAAATTACTTAAAGGTCGTCGCATGTTGTAATAAACCATAACCTAATTTATTTTTTTTAATGCTGACATGAATCTGCTGAAACTAGAAAAGCAGGTAACTTTTTCAATTAATGTCAAAATGTTCCATTTGATTTTATAGGTTGTTTTACCCATTCTAAGTTAAAATGGTGCCTTATTATGGCATCACTTTATGAGCCCAAAGAGACATTTTGACATTTAGCATAATCTTCCCAAAAATCAAAAGAGAAATGGTTACAAAAGATGTACTGAATAAAACACCCTGAAACAAAATGTAAGAAAGATTATAAGTAGGAGTGGTGATTAAAGTATTGTTTTTCCCCACTTCATATGTGGGGGCTCTGTTTCCCCTGCCTTCTTAACACTCTCCAGCACTGTCTGTGAAATAAAAGGTGAGCATCTTGCAAGAGAGACCTTTTAAAAGCAATAAAAATCCTTCTTCAGCCTTCGTTTTTGTCTCATTATTTTACCTGTAACCATTTGATGTCGGTTTAGTGCAGAGGCATTATGGATTTAAACTGCAATTTATGGGCAGTCTTTGCTCCTTACTGGGGCACTGCAGGTGAAGAGACAAGATACAAAGGCTTGAATAGTCTCACTTAAAGAGCTTTTTTCTCCCAGTCCTCTCCACGGTGTGGCACTGGAGCAGCACCCCCCCCCCTTCTCATCACCACAATGCAGCAGCAGGATTCTGGTGGCCCCTCTCCTGCCACCAGCCTTTGTCCCCACTCACTAGCTGCATCCCCTTGCCGCTCAGTTTCAATTCAGTGCCACGGCTTGCAGAAAGAGGGAGATGATCTCCTCTGCTTTGGCTCCCCGGAGAAGGTGACTACCCTGTATCCCTGCACTGGCTCCCTCCCTGGCTCCTGGCAATGGCCACCAGTGTGCTGGCCATATACCCCACACTGACTCTCTGTAGACAAGGGATGTTATTGAAGCCTGCTGCAGTAGGGAAAAGCAGAAAGTGAGTCCCTCCTAATTAAAAGCTTTCATTTACTTTCAAGCCACACATTAGGTCCCTGGAGCAGTCCTGGTTTCCTCTGTGTGTCTTCAGAAGGGCATTTCCCACTTTCCTGTCCCCACCACAGATCAGAGAGGTGGGAAGCGAGTCTGGGAAGATTGTCCTGCAGACAGAGTTTGGAGAAGCAGACAAAAGGCAGCAGCAGTGGCCTGGTAAGATGCCCAGGAACAGGACTAAGACCGGTAAGTGCCTCACTGTCCACAGAGCTTCACATGTCCTCACTGGCAAGGAAAAAAGGAGGTTATACTTCATTAAGTGCTAAAGGCTGACATGGCATCTGGGGTTTCTCTGTTTTAACAGTAATTACTTCTAGGGACCAGGGAGCAGCTCACCATTGCCTAAAAGCAAACTTTAACTCTTGGCTGCCAATGGACATGAAGCATTTTAAAGTACAGGATATTTGTGGGGAGGCAGCAGTCCCAAAGGGTGAGGGGAGAGGTGTAAGATAAGGCCAGTGTCAGTCCTGCCTGGGGGCCCAAAAATGTCTGCTCAGGGGCAGGGATGCCCTGTGCTATGTCTGGGAATAGGAAGAGATGGGAAGAGCAAGCCATGGAGGGCTGGGCATACATGGGGACACCATTAACACAACATGCAATCCCTACACAGCCAGTGTGCGGTCTGAGACCTCAGACGAGCTCGGCAACATAATGGAGTGTTTGGCTGCTGGGTGATCAGAACGGGACAGGGTGGATCACTGTCATCTCCCCCTGCCAGCTGTGTTTTATTAGGGGTTTGGCATGCTGAGAGCAGCCGGTACCAGCATGCTTGTCAAGCTGCTAGCAGCAATTTTGTTTGGGAATTTAAGCACTGCCAACTGACAGAGAGGGCAGTGAAATCTTCATCTTGGACAAAGAAACTTTCAGCTGCAGTGAATATATGTGGCTTCCCTATAAACCCTGGGTATTTTCTGTTCTGATGGTGCTTACTGGAAAGAAATGGAAACACACTGCTGCAGCATAAGTTAAAAAGAGGGAAGAAAAAAAGAGGAGGGCATGGCTGTTGCACAGCAAAAGGTGACTGTTAGAAGAGAGGGCATATAATTTGAGGCATAAGGCTGGAATCCCCATTGATCTAACAAGCTTCACAAGCTGCTTTCTCCTGTGTGTTAAATCATCAGATCCCTTCCCCAGTACACCTTGCAACACACAACCAGCTGGTTTTCATCCTGAACGATACGCTTGAAAAATCTCCAGTAGGCCTCATTAGCAAGGAGCTGCTAGCATTTGCAGATGTATTGGATTTAACTTGTATCTCATAGGCACGTTTTTAATGTCCTTGTTATGACTGCAACTGCAATTTTGAAAGATTATACCAACTCCAAACGACTGGAACTTTCTGCTGCCCCCAGGAAGAGGATCAGCCATCACACTGTTTGAGGTCACTCAGGAGACAGTGGCTTTCTGCTCTTCTGTGTTAATCAGAAGGCAGAATCTGAAGTGCCAGTGTTGTAGAGAACTCTGTGTACAGTTTTCCCCCAGCCCCAATGCTGAACTGTCTGATCAATATTAAATGTAATTTATAATGATGGCCCCTGTGAAGCTTGCAAATGTTATGTCAACATATCTTAATAGCTTTGGCTTTCTGAGTAGCCTTGTTAACTGCAACCTTGTCTGCTTCTGCTACTCTCTAAACTACTTCCACCTATGGAGCCCCATCTGTAACAACAGTGACCACTTCTCCCATCCTTCTTACTCTCTTCTACCAGTGGAAGAAAACCACGCTGATGGTTTCTGCCACGTGAGAGCTCTCCAACAAGCACAGGGAAGAAAAAAAGAAGAGGAAAAAACCGAAAATTAATTCCCCTGCCGATTCTCCCCCTCCCTGCAACTGATGAACCAAAGAAGGAAATAATTGCTACTCTCTTTTAATAACGGCACGTTTACAGAAATTTCCATACAGATGATTCAGAAAGGAATGCATGGATTTTTTCTCTGTGGGGTGTCCAAAACGGTTTGCATTGTTCTGTAATGTAATGTTATTAGTGCTCCATCTAATTTATATTTGCATTTCCCTGTCTCCAGGGCAAATTCTTACAACTCACTTGCAAAGTACTAAATGAAGAAATGCTACAGTGCTAAAGAACTACATTTTCTAGCAAGCTTTCAAGCTAGCCATTAATTGCCAAGGGGCCAAATCTGAAAGGTGTTGAAGGACTCCAAACAAACAGTGAGTTATCTCCATCCTCCAGTGGAGTGGAGAACACACAGAACTTCGGAAACTCCGGCAAAGTGGTTGTAGCATGGAAACTGGAAATGCACGCACTCTGTGTCTGTGGTCTGTGTTTCCTATAAATGGAAAGGGTTGTCTCCCTACTTGCCATTAGAAGGGAGGTTGAAAGTGGAACAGAGGCAGATGAATGATGAGTGACAGCTGGAGAATCACCATCTTTCTGAGGTGTCTGATGTCAGAGCATGGGCCACACCCATGTGTGTCATGGGATACTTTAGCCAAACCAGCTTTCACTAATTGGATATTTACACTTAAGGAGCCCCAACTACAACAGGGTTTCTTCTGCCAGTTACTGTGTAGGAGCAGAGTTTCTATCCCAGTGGAACAATACAGGTGAGGATAGAAAATACTATTAGTACTATGAATGAATTATTTTGAAGTAGGTGTAAAATCTCCTTTGTACATGCATTCGGAAACTGACACAAAGAGATGTAAATTACTTTCTCAAAAGAGAGATTAGATATGAGTGGCAGTGGGGAGGAGGAGGACACACATCCCCTGAGTCTCAGTCATATTCTTCACAATCAAATCATTTCTGATATTTCAGATGCCACCAGTAAAAAAAAGAAGTATAAATATGTGTATATAAAACCCCTTCATAAATTAAACATCATCATCTGATTCTTAATTCAGAGAATGAGTGTATGGTATTTCAAGAATTTGCCCAGCATCTCAGGTCAAGCTAATTTGGGTATAGCAACACAAGCTGCAGACAAGCCCGAATAGTCACCAAGGGACAATGGTTACTCTTTTCTTCCAGGAAATTGCTCAGGCTTCACAGCCCGTGGAAAAAAAAGCTGTATAAAAAACGTCTGGGAGAGAAAGAAATTTAATGTGAGATTTCTTCTCTAAATACCTGATCAAGAGACAAGAAAAGGAAAAAGCAGCAGCTTCTAATCCTTCTGGGAAGCAGAAAGTTGTGATGATTTCTGTGCCTGTGATGCCAAGGTGGCTGCTTTGTTTTCTAATGAGACAATATTGTAGTCCAATTAAAACAGGATAAACTTACTCCACCTGCTTTTTAATGTCAATAACCCTAGGCTGAATTTTATAGCAAACTCTATCCACACAATGGGGAAGATGCACCTGCTCAAACATCAGGTCTTAATTTGGTCAAAAATCATTATGGATGCACCAGGTTTTGTTTTTATAAGATGACTCTGCATACTTCACTGAGTGCTAACCTTTCAATCCTTGCAAAGCAGAAAAGTGTAATATTTCAAGCCTTAATCGTGTGTCTTAGCAGCTCAAACCTTATGTTCCAACATTTTTAAAAGCTCTTAATTAATTCAAGGTAAGGATCATGTAAATTTTGTTTCTCAGCAGGGATTCGAAGCGTGCACCCAGCTTTTGTTTGGCTCATCCTTTCCATTCTGGAGTAAAGGTGTGATCCACACAGCCCCTCTTCTGCAGCTCAGCAAATTTGCAAACATTATGCTAAGTTAAAAACAGCAACAAGAACAAAACCTAATTTCCACTTCAGCAGCTTGAAGGTTAGGTTGGAGGGGAAGCAATGCAGACACTTGTATTTATGAATATTGTATGAAATCTAATATGCAACAAAACTGTATTTTAAAAATGAGGTGAATGCTGGTCAAGAGAATGTCCTGCTATATGACCGTTTGGACTCAAAAAAAAAAAAAGAGTGAATTTTTTGCAATGGAAAAGAGTAGCATCTGTCTTGGTGCTGACCTCTCTCTCTCCCTTTGTTCACTCCTCCATAGATCCATCTCTCTCTGTTCCTCTGGCTTTGCTAGTCAGCAAGCAATTTCCTCTTTGGCAGGAGGGTTTCTGAATGGCAGTGATAAACATCTCCTCACTCACATCAGGGAGATTCTTCATAAGGAAGGAAAACCTTATACACTGTCCTTACAAAGCTTCTTTCTATATACAGGGATCCTAAGGGCAACGGTAGTGGACAGAAACTATAAACATCCTCTAACATTTCAGAACAAGTACCTGTGATAAGAATTTAATAACTAGGCCATGTTTTCAAGAGAAAGACCAGAAACTCACAGTAAAACATGAAAACTGACCTTCAGCTCAACATTTACAGTTTCTACAAGCTGGGTACCTACAGGCTTTATGACTTTCAGGAGACCCATATTCTGCCTCTGCATGAAGGGTACCACAATGAATGCCTGAGGATAATGCACATTGCAAGAGAGAGCATCATGTGTGCTTTTTCAGAATCTCCTCCTCAGTTGCACATATGTGCACCCATGTTCTTTAAGGGCTTTCCTTTCCCAAATACTTGGTTCAGGTACAGTCCTGTATTTCTGCCTCAGTTTTGCCAAGGTCTATGGATTTTACTAGGCTAATAAAACAGCCACCACACACAGACTTTTTTTGCTGGTTGAGTCATGTGTGGTGGATGTCTGTGGCCCTCGTCTGCCTCTGTGCAACATCTGCTGGCTTAGTGTGGACTGCATGTAGTGGTACCTCAAGCTGATGCTGCACTTGGAGAAAAATCCACCAACATGGCACTTTCAGCAGCATAGGAATGAGCAGCTGGTGCCTGGCAGTACTGCCTGGTGCCCTCACAGCAACTGCTTCAGTGGCTGACAGTGGCCATGGATGTCTGGGAAGTTTTAGCTGTGTCAGATCAGTATCTGTTAAAGGCAATCTGCCTTAAAAGTGCCTAAATTTCTGCACAGGTTAGAAAGGGTGAGCAAACATTTGCAAAAGAACCCCCTACAGATCCTAGTCTAGACAAAACTGGTGAGAGGGAGGGGTGTTGAAGTCAGATCTGGAGGATTTGGCAAGCAGCCAAGCCACTTCTTCCCTATTTGTAGCAAGATCTGTTAAAGGTAGGGTAAGGTTCAGAAGGCTCAGATCTGCCCTTCAAAAAAATCCAGGTAATTAAAGAGTTTCTCTCACTGACACATTTCTATTTCTGTTATCGAAAGGAAAAACAACTAATAATTTTGGCATTTAATAACGGAATACCCCCGACACACAGTAGGTCCTTTAATTTTGATTGGGAGTATACAAGCTAGGCTGCTGTTACCTGTGCTTAGTACATAGCACACGGTAAAATCATAACTGAAGGACTGAGGTACAGGTCAGGCACGCCACAAATAACAAAAAGGAGGGGAGAGCTATGACATCTTTCATTTCTCTTTCACACTGCAGGGATTTAAGAGCAGTAGTCAGTAAATAGGTTTACAGCTGTCCACAGGTGAGGGTTTTTTGTTCACTAATATGCCTATATTTTACAGACCTGATATGTTTAGGATCAGGATATTTTAACGTCTGGTCCAAATGTCAGCCTTAGTATCTCAACAGAAGTTCAAGATTACATCCTGAAACACCAAAACAAATGAAAGAGGTAATACATTCATTATGGGATCTGATTTGCTGCCTGGAATCCTTATTATTGGTGGCAGTCAAAAACAACAAAAAAATACCCTTCTTAAAATGGCAGCCCAGTGTTATAAATAACCACTCCCTGAGAGACTTTTGAGAGATATGCTTTCAGTTTACTGAAAAATATATATTTTTCTTTCTGTCACCAGAGTAGAGGCAATATAGCTACACATGAACGTACTGCATTCTGTCTCAAACACATCCCTGGAGAATTTCCAGTTAAGTTCTTATTCTACAATTTTTATAGTCAGCAATGATACATAAAGTACAGAAATAACACAGTTTAACTTGAAACTACCAGGCTAAATCTCCACTCTTGATCAAAGAATCTTGAATTGACTTTAAAACCAAATGAATTTCATATGGAATTTATGGTGCAGAAATATGTAGGGAATGTTTGGATGTCAGTTTTGTAAGGACACTTCTTACAGTAACTGAAGCTATAAATTGAATTATGGAATATGAAAGTCCGTAAGGCTTATGGCAGAATTTTTGACTGCTGAAATGAAGACAAAGAACTTGAGATAACATGCGTGTCAGCAGCACAGAGGCTAAATGTGATCTGTTTTGATGTAAAATTCAAATATAGTATTTTCTGCAAATATTTGAATTCCGCTGTAGGTAAGTGAATACTTGGTTTGTATTAATTCATACCAAAAAAAGATTCTTGCTTCTTTGATGCTGAATAGACTATATTGCACTATGAATTTTTAGTACGGTTATTTCTTTTGCCACTAATGTTTGTAGCATTTCATAGATATTACACCAATGAACTCCTTGGACTTGAATATATGTTCTCTCTCCTGATCCCACAGAATTTGTTTATACATTTCACTCTCCTGAGTTCATTCGTTAGAGCAGTAATTACTTACAGGAGCAGAGCTTGCTTTCTTAGGTCCTAAAACATGCTACTCTACTCTAATTAGGTTCTTTGAAGCTAGCACATTCTGTAAATAATTTAAACATATCTGATTCATGAAAACACATCCAAAATCCCTATAGAAGCAGTTTTATACAAAACAGAGATTGGGATACCAGTTTCTAGGTTTCTGCTTTGTCTGAAGCATTGCAGCTGCAGCAGGTATTGCTGCAGCCCTGGGAACTTCTGGTTTCCAGAAGTGTCCTCGTGGCCCAGCCACTTCTGTGCCAGTGCCAGTCAGGGTGCAGTCTAGGCTTTGGCAGCAGCACAGCAACTCAGTATTAGTATGGCTCAAACAATCTTTCAGTTCTACTTCAAACCTCATACCTGTATCTAACCATTACTAAAGGGAAAGGAAGCGTTTGCCAAGAGGTTTAGCTGAGGTTTTGCAAAAGGCTGAGATGTGCAGTAGATATAAAGGAGAGAAATGAACCTTGGATGCTTAGAAAGGTGAGATAAAGGTAAGCATCTGCTGAATGCTAAGTATGACAATGGCATAGCATTTAGTTACCACAGGAACAGGTACTTTTGAAATAAAATTGAGAGATGTTTGATGTTGGCGACACAGTGCTTTTGAAAGACACCACAATGGACACTCTGACTTTGCCTCTTCTCTTCCCACCCCCTTACAGAACAAATGCACCAAAGCATATTGGCCAAATAAAGCAAAAGTAGCAGCCAGACCAACTGAGCAGTGTGCTTCCAGCTGACCTGGAGCAACTCTGAACTCATAAAAGACGATCATTCTATGGCCCATATAGTCTTTGACTTTTGCGCTAAAGAGGTGCTAACTAATGCATATTGTGGTAGTGTTTTGGTTTTGGGGTTTGATTTGGTTTTTTTTTTTGTTTGTTTTTTTGCAAGCCAATTCCTGCAAAGGTATGAAGCAAGAAATCCCATTTTTGACATGAACTGTAATAGTCACAGAAAAGTAACAATCTGTTGCTGACATCAGCTTAGGCTACACCTGAAAACCCAAATCTAACACCAGGTGCTTCTGAACCAGCAAAGCTCCAAACTAAGCTTTAACCACACAGGTACTGTCTTTGGTGTTAATGGGGCTGTTTGTGTGCTTTCAGCTATATGTGCTTAAGTGTCTCAGTGGATCAGGACTTCACAGACATCTCAACCTTGAAGACTTTGTTTTCAAATCTTTCTCATTTTCTGCTTTATGTTGTACAGCACCTCCTTGAGAAGGCAAAAAAAGCTCAAGTTGGAATAATGTCTTCTACATATTAAAACTGAGTATAGAAAAGTAGCAAAAATATATTGTAAAGCAGAGGTTTAAAAAAATCTGATACATTGTTAATAATGAAAAGAAAAAGATGACAGTTTCACATATCAGATGAAAATGTTTTCAAAAGCTGGATGGAAGTACTTGCATTAAAAGGGCAGCTTGTCTTGATTCCCTTAGCATGTTTGTATTATTTAGACATTTCTAAGCCTTTATCTCAGAAATATTTTGTGGTCATGTCTTTTGAAACCATGATTACCCACCACAGTGCTAGTGCTAACACCTTTTAGATGGTGGGGATATCAGCAGTAGTAGATGTGTGTGATTGTGTGCATATGCTTTACACAATTAAAGTTTAGAGGAGTAAGGTTGTACAAAACAACAATAGAGCTTTTCATTAGAAAAATAACCTTAACAACACAAAAAACCCCCAGAGGTTGAATTTTGAAAAACAGTTAAAATGTTCCTTTATATTCAAGTAAAGACCCTTCTAACTTTCTTCTGTGACCTCTTTTCCAGCTCCACCCACGTTGCCACATGCCCATCTCTATGAGCTTGTGCCAACCAAGAAAATCTCCTACCTACCAAACAAGCGCATAAATGCACAAGAGCTCTGCAGTGCATTTATTGAACCTGTTTTCCAACACGATGCCAATCTACTTTGTTCAGCTTCACTGTAAAAGGGACAGATGAAGCACTCAGTTATACAAGAAATTCTTACCACTTACCTCATCAACAAAATCACAGAACACATAGGGTTTTGGGACCTTCTAATTATATGCTAAAATCCTCCTTTCCCTCTGCTCAAGCTGCATTCATTGCTCACATCTGTGACCTTGGGGATAGCCAAGGAATTTGTAGCTATGGGTGTGCTTCCACTTCTGCTGTGTTGTGGGATGAATGCATCAGAGCACCAGACGTGCTCACCACAAGGTGGGGAATAAAAAGGTTTAACAAAAGGTTATGAAGTTATTGTGAGGATGGATCCTGTAATCTTGAAGGTAAGTGCTGCCCCTACTCCTCTACCAAAAGGATATTGGTTTGCAGAATTAATACAGTCATCTAGAGACAGAAAACATTACAGTAGAATTAAACAGTCTAAACATAATGTCTAGAAAATACGATAGTATCTGTTTTAATTCAGCTATGTTTTGGGAGTCAATGACCTATAACATCTTTTTAAAAAGAAGCTGACCTATAGCTGCAGTATAACACTTTTCCATTTTATCTTCAGCAAATAAACCCAAGTACATAACCTTGCAAAATAGTGGGATTTCAGAGTCTGTTGAATTATTATTAAATTATTAAACACACCTTATCAGATAATAAAAATAATACATGAATGATCTATATTTCATAAGGTGAAACATAACCACGCTGTACTTCGTACAATTAGTTTTGCTGCAACACTTATACTGTACGGAACTTAGAGATTCACGTTAACAGTCAACTTTCCAAGTACGTACTTTACAAAAGGCCATCCCATTACACAGCCAATTAAAACAATTTGTTTGTTCATGATGAAATCTAATGTAGAGATTTGTTTTCTTCCAATAGATACCTTCTGCTAAGAAGCCAAATTGACACAACTTTATAATTGCAGTAGTTCCACTGGGAGCTACAAAGAAGTATGCGAAGCTGATAATCCTTTAGTGCAAATGAACTAACAATAAAGACAAGCTACTTATAAAATTTTCCACTGTGAAAATTCAGAAACATTGTAGCATCAAAGAAAAATGCATAAGATTACCCCCCCTTCTTCCCCAGATTGTATTATATTACCATCTTTATTTTATTACTTATAATACTTATTATGACATTATATTACTATATGTAATATACTATCAGCTTTATAGTTGATGCATAAAGTTTTTGTCAGAAGGATTTTAAGACCAACAACCCAATATTGTAAAACCTTTCCCAAGCAAGATACCAAAGATGTTATGAAGGTTGTCACAGTGACAGAATTTTGGCCTCTGTTGCCCAAATAAAACCACTAACAAGAAAAGCCAACCTGGGCTTAAAATTCAGTAACTCATATGAACATGTTTTAAAATTGCAAGACAAACCTGCAAAGCCTAATAGTCTTTGTAATGAATGTGAATAGAAATTTGGTATGAGGTGCACAGAGCAGTATGCACCCTACACAGTGTATCCTGTTCATCAAAACTGCAGCATGTACAAACCCGTGGATTAAAGCACAAGACATAGAGGAAGAGGGAGGAAAGGGCATGGAGTTTTAAAAGAATTAAATCTGAAACTGAACCTCAGTGAGTGACCAAAAATTAAGATTTTCTTTAGTTCACAGGGGAGTTGACTTTGCCATGGAAGCTTAACTGGCGTTACTGCTACAATAGAAGCATTCTTGAAGCACTCAGATACTTCTTTGATCTAAAGTTTGTTGTCAGTTTTTTGATGTGTGGGGAAAAAACGAGCAGAGTACACCATCAATATGATCAGAGACAGGCCTGATATCCCAAAGCTGGTGGAGAAATTGATGGTCTTTGTTGCAGACCACATCATCACAGTGGGAACGCAGAGAAAGCCAGACACAAAAGACTTGTTTTCCTTCTGGGCATGGGTGACTCTGCGGCAGTGGCAGCAAACTGCCTTACAGGTACCCTGACTCTCACATAGCTCTCAAGGGGATGAAAAAAGATAGGTGATGTTGGCAGTGCTGGGGAGAGGACATGATCCCTAATGGTACTGACAAGTTGTTATTTATGAGTGACCAGAAAAGCACACTGGTCTCTCCAGGACAGTTAATATTTCAGGAGAAACAAAAGTAATTATTAGTACTGAAGAGAGAGGAAACCATGCTCCCTTTCACCTTTTCTCCTTACCCCTGGCAATCGAGTCTAAAAGCGAGTAAGGTGAAGGAGGTCTCTGAGGGCTCTGGGGAAGTGCTGTCAAACACCAGAAAGCTAAGGAGAGCTCCAAGGGTGAAACACAGGATTCATCATAAGTCATCCAGTGTACCAAACCTGAGGGTTTTGTTCACACTGTGGTTTTAAGCAAAGAACTTTGTTACCTTTTCTTGAAGGAAAAGGTTTGTTTTATACCATTTGCTTCAGTAGATTAAAATTAGGAGCCAAAATGTGCAGTACACTCAGATACTTCTAAAGGTAGGAATTTCTCTCAAGGCACCTAAATTGCCTCAAGCAGACCTTTTTTTATGGTCACTAGTGTGTGAAACTAGCATCTCCTTTACCTTGTGACTTTATAATCCTTTAAGTCAAAGTAGCAGTCAAGCACCACCAAGACAGAAGTGTGCATCATTGAACTTTGGTTTGGTAACTCTCCAAGGTGCAGAAGAAAACATGGTTTGTTACAGTATTTGAATTATTTTCCTTTGGTCGTTAAATGCTGGTATGAAACATCATTATTATTCTTATTGTGAATGAGAATTTAAGCTTGTAAAATATACGGCAATGGCTGCTGATATAATAAAATGAAGTTTTGGAGTTGATGAATAGTTTATAGCCTGGATGCTCAAACAAGATAAAGAATGGAGTTAATGCTGAAAAAAATAAGCTGGATACATCTCATTAAGGGCTTACTGCTGTATTTGCATTTTTGTTTAATACTCAAATCCTGAAGCACTGCAAATGAGCTGTAACTTTGCAGTCTTTAAAAAATAAATAAAGATTAGATAAATGCAGATGTTATGCAAATAGTCGATCAGCAGCAAGCTACTGAGCAGCCATTAACAAGGGCTGCGAAGTTACACAGGTGATCATGAAAGACCTTTCCAGTAAGACTAAATGCCACAGTGATGTATAAGTTCCTTCTGATTCTTCCCTTGAATTTGTTATACAGGCTATAGGAGGTAATCTGAAGTTGTGCCTTGTTAGTTAGGAAAAGATGGTGTATCTGTAGGTGGGGAAATACATGTAGAATTGCAATAATGTAAGGAAGAGACAAATAGTATAATTGCACAATGCCCACATTATTGCAAGGGAAAAGAAATAACCTTTTCTATTATTTCTAGTTCTTCTTCATTATCAAATAACATATGAATATCTCCCGCATTCAGGATCGTACACAGATCTTCTAAAAATGATTCGTCCTAGATCAGATGAGACAGTTGCTCATTTATACCCCAGATTACAGAAGCATTTTAAAAATGATTCTTTCACTATCCATTTATTTGTCTTCCCCATGCTTTCTTATTGGTTTTTCGTTATGAAAAAGATTTATAGTTTTAAACTCCATTTTATATATCCCCTTCCCTTTAATGAGTAACTATAAAATAAGCATCATTTTCCTAATGTACATTTTGAGTGTCAGAAATAGGCAATTTAAATGTGAAGCTCCAAAACACTATTAATGCTGCAATTTAGTGACAAAATATCTCTCGGTTTTCAGAGCCTCTTGCCACATTTCTTCATTTCAGTGATTTATTGTATTATATCTCTGCCTGTAATAGTTAGTGCCCTAAGTAGCTGGTTTATTTTTGTACTTCTTCACACACTAATACATTTTGGTAATGGCTGGATCTACCTTTGTTTGACAATCAGTCGAGAGGAACATGATGTGAGCCCCCCATAGTGCCAGGCTCTTCTCGACACCTTTTTGAGATCGTCTCTCCATTCACCAGCTGCGTATGACTCCTGAATACTAACTTTGAAAAGCTCAGCCTGCCATAAATGGCTCCAGTCTCGCCAGAGAGCACCAACCACTGCTTTCTCCTCCTGATGACAAGGGGGAAAGCTGTCACAATTTCTAACATGAAAACCTAAGTAATGATAGAGATTAGAGGGTTTCTTGATGATTAGCTCAGCTTCATCTGCTCCAAAGCCTTAAGAGAGGATGAACTCTGTTTCCAGAAAAGCACTGTTGTTCAGTGAGTTTACCAGACTCTCCTCTCAAATGTGCTACAAGCACACGTAACTTCTTAGTACTCGGTGTGTGGCATGCACAGCTTCAGGGTGCTGGATTATATGCCTGCCTGCATAAGGCACAACGTAAATTATCCAGCATCCTGCTGCTATTTGAAGATATCAAAAGGCTGTTTTCAATTTTAAATATGCATTCAAATCCAGAGACTATACTGTAACCATTCTTGTGTTAGGTATACACTTGTGCTGAAAATGTTTTCAGACAGGGTCATTTGTGAAAATACACTGTGGTGCTCTGAAAGCTGCATAAGGACAAATTGTGCATGACATAGCCCTCCCATGATCTTCTCATCCTAAACTTCAAAGCCTGTAAAAACACTACAGCTAGCCTCATCACACACATAATGTATATGACACACGGGTGATTTAGAGACAGTATTGCCATTTAGGGGTGAAGAAATGAACCCCAGATATGTGAGGCACCTATCCTAGTGTTGCACAGCAGATCTATGAAACATTTTCTTGCTCTGTGCCGTAATCAGACATTGCTATGGCTGACACAAATGCTTTCCAGCGATGGTGTCTCCACAGACAGCTAGATCAAGTAAACAGCAGCATTTGCCACTGGAAAAATACCTGTTACCATGAGTTTGGTCCCAAGCACAGGAATCCTGTGCCCCTTCAGATTGTAAGCCTCTTTTTGTTGAAATTTCATCCTGTAGTTAAAATGCTTGCAGAAATGCAGACTGCAGTTCAGGGGGACAAACACAGGGAAAGAATAGCCTCCTCCTCTGCCTGATCATTCAAAAAGCCTGGAAGGTTATTTCTAGAGCAGGACAAAGCTAGACAGAGCTGGCTACTTCTAATTAAAAAAAAAATAAAATAAAAAAAAAGATGGAATCTGTGTGAATTATTGTTATTCAACAGCTCATTTTGGTGCCACAGGAGCAAAGCACTTGAAATCTTACAGCTTAGTGTTGCTCTTCCTTTGCGGAAGGAAAATGTCCCACTGACCTAGCACATGTTTTTATCTTTGTTTCTATTTACATGTTTGGTTTTACAGTATTTAGCTTTCAAACACACCTTTTTTTTTTACCCCAAATTATAATTCTCCACGGAGGAGGAAGCCCATCACTTTAGCAGAAGCATCCCCGAAGCCAAACCATTCTGAGGTTCAGTGAAGATTGGCTGGACATGAAGATCATTAGCATAGCTTCCAGATTATGGACTGGACAACCCCCTGGAGTAGGCCTTGTATGAATCTCCCAAAACTTCAAGATCCTGCACAAAACTTGGTGCACCCAGGAGATGGAACACCTTGGCATTCTTGTTACGTTACGCATGACCAGTTTTGTAAGACTGCATGTACCTGAGGTTCTGCCATTCAGTCTCACCCTCAGTTTTACTGTAAGAGTTTGTATCGAGCCTGAAACAATAGCTTGAAAGACATATTCTCCACCTGCAATAAAATAAAAAATACTGAAATTTTCTAAGAGAAGTATGAAATGTCATTTTACTGAATGAGTTCACCTGAAAGAACACATCAACCAGAAAATTGTTCTCTACATGCACCTGAATGCTCTTTGATTGCTGCAGTCAGTCATAGACCATCACATTAGTCTTTGAAAGACGAAACTGCAGACTAACTGCAGAGACTTGAGGACATTAGGCCAGCAGAGCTTGGAGACACTCTGAAAGTTTCTCTCCCCACTCATACGGTGCGGCACTGCTGAGCATTTTGCAGTTTAGCTGACCACAGATGAGACTGTCAACTATTTTTCCGAGTGCTAATCATGACACTTTTGTGGGAAATAAGAGGGGCATAATAGGAACAAGTCATGCCCTGGAACAAGCAGATAAAGCTGGCCCATCTGAAAGCACCATTTCAGGCACACATGCAAGTTCCATGAGCGCAGGCTGCCCAGTCCTTCAGGCTAGTCCTTCAGCACAGCAGCCCTATCACTTTTTGCATTTAATCTGAAACAGTCATTTCTCTTTTACGCATTTTAATTATTGGGTAAATTGGCAATTTTCTTATTCTGGCATTTTAATTTTCTTTGAAGAGACAGATTTATTAAAGAAAAAGCTACCCAAATCATCATCTTGTATCAGTGCCCCTTGAGATGGTGGCTGTCTTTTTGCTTTGGAGAAAGTTTGCATATGTTCTGAAAAGAGAAAGGTCTGAATAACTCAATCTATTGTATCTAAAAAGCACATGGGCTCTACAAAAAAAAAATTCACATTTTTACCACATTTTCCAGTAGAAAAAGAAAATCTGGAAATAAATGTGGAATGATGCAGTTCAGGTTTATTAAGTCTACTTGACCCTTATGTCACATACTGACATTTTAATTTTCTGCCTGACATTTAACAAATCCTTAGTAATCCTGAAAAAGTTAATGATTAAAAAAAATCTCTCTCTGCATAGTTAACTTGAATATATGCAAATACAATAAAATAATTAGCAGCACTTTTTGTTTCATCATACAAAACTGTTCACTGTGGTGATTTTTAATTGCATATTCAGCATGTATTTATCCACAGCCTTTTGACTAAGAGCTTGCCCGATTTATTTAAGTAGTGGTTGTTTCTTTAAATAGCAATATTTATAAAAGTGTTGAGCAACAAGAAGGAGAGATTGTAATAATAACAATTTATAATATTCCTGACATTTGTCAGGCTTCTCCCTCCTTCACATAACTGACCTGGGGAGAGACTGTTACAGGAATGAAAGTACTATGATGCCTTTGCATATTTCCTACAATAGGATCATGTCCCTCCCAGCTATTTGCAAGAAGTCCTACAGGAACAATTATGAAATACTCTCATTCATTTGGCACAATGGCATATGGAAATTTCCTGCAACACTAATTACTATGGTTGCAATTTTTAGCCAAAAATGTCAGTGTCTAGGATTTAATTAGTCTGCAGCAGAATTTTAAAACTGACCTTCTAGTTTAGTTAGTTTATTTGCCTGTTCTTTTTTTTTATTATATTTTTTCCATAGAGCCCTGTCACATCAGTTTTTAGGAGATTTTAATTAAAAAGAAGTCACTACTTTCAATGCCAGCAGAATATCTAAAAGCAGTTGTCAAACACTTTAGCAAATAAAGGCAGTGAGGTCAAGTTCCTATTGTCTCAGAGTGCCCCCCTAGCCATTGCCTGAGTGCACTGATTGCTATCCAGGTATTTGTGAATGGCAGTTTGCAAAATGTAAAAGTGCAATTGAGTTTTTCCCCAATTAACTGTTCTTCCCTATGCTTGCATCAGCACTCTCTGTTGATAATGGTTTCTTTACAGGAATTTAATACAATTTTAATTAGAGATCTGTTTGAATCAAAATACTGGAAACCAACACACTGAAAGTCTCGGAAAGTTTCAATTGTCTCAATGTCTCCAATGAATCTCTGAGGCCGATTTCTCATTCAAACCAAAAATCTTGATATAATACAACTTCAGAGTTATAAAGACAGAACTGTGAAAAAGATTTTTTTTTTTGTTCAGTTTTATCTTGACATGAGCCAAAATATGCCTTTTATTCCATCCTCTTTCTTTGTGACAGTTACTCTGCTGAGAAGTTACACATTACTCTTTCCTGTGGAGAAAATTAAAAACAAGCTATCTAGCAGTCCCAGCTCTGTGGCACATTCCAGCTGCTGAACTCTGTCATACTGTTTTAAAAGAAGAACTATAGTACATCTTCTGAAATGGAAGCAGCTGTGACTTTTTAGGTGCAAAGGGATCAATAAAAGAATGAAAAGTACATGGACATGCCTGAGACTGCTCTTGACACACGCATCTGGGCACAATTACGAGCTATAGTGTACTATAATGGTAGGGGTTTTACAGCTAAGATTTAATCATGAGTATTGCCAGCTAACCCGTGCAAGTGAACTTGTAAATGCCAGTGCACTTACATGTGCAAAGCAGAAACCTCTAGCCAGAGCAATTCCTTTGCTTCTAGAAACCAAATTTTATTAAGCTGGGTGAACTATCTTAATAAAACATGACTCCTCTTGACCGGTTTTGTATCTAGCTTAATCTTTGGTGTGTTATTTCTTTTTCCATACTTTCATACTGCCTTTCAGAGATGTTTAATTCGGGTTTTTCATAATCCTTTTCCGTACTGTTTTATTTTGGTTTATGTTTTTGCAAGAAAGGAGAAGAAAAGCAGGTGAATTCATCAGAGTCACTGAGTCTTTGAGATAGTCACCACATCCTGGGCACTTTTCAAAGACCATTTCTAAGGCCTACCTAGTACACTCCAAAGAAAAGGATAAGAAGCTCCATGTGTGACAAGGCATATCTACCTGTGGACAGATAAGATTGACCTGGCTTTTCAGAAGCACTTCAAAAGCTGAAGGGTCCCTGCTGGGCCCTACTGCATGCCATGTTACATTAACTCTTTGTGACTTTGTTAGATGAGCTGAGTTGTCCTAGTTCAAAGGTTGCATGGGTGACTGAACATCTTCCAGTAAGTCTCAAGAATTCCGTGATGGACTCCCAGGGAATTTCACTGCTGCTATTACCAAGCTGTCAAGTCTCAGATACAGCTAAAGCTACAGTTAACATCAAGGGACTGCCCATTTGCAGAAAGGTGTTAACCTTTAGTCTCCATGGCAATACTTGTGGTGGATGTCTAGCCTTAGGTTAACCATGTTTCCCCCATATCCTGTATAAGAAAAAGGACAAGTAGAAGAATGGCACCATTGTGATAAAGTCATCGTCATGACAATGAGCCCCAGTGATACATAACCCCAAGGCTATCACCTGGGATAGCTCATCAGGTCACTAGGATGAGCAACAGCTTTGTCTGTGGATATCTGCAGCTCTGTCTGCCAGTGTGTGTCTCCTTTCTGTTGCAGGGAAATGTTTTCTTTACAACCACAAAATGCTGCTTAGAAACAGAAGACATGAGACTCCATTTTTTAAAGGCAACCAAGATGTCCTTGCCCGTGGCAGGGGGTTGGACTAGGTGATCTTTGAACATCCCTTCCAGCACAAAAGTACAAACCATTCTGTAATTCTGATCTGCCAGTGAGCAAATTTGATAACAAGCTGAAGGCCCACTAGCTTCAGTGTGTTTGCTCAGAACACTGCTCATTGCTAGTGAGTTATGAACATGGTGTCAACTCACTTCTTGTACAAAATCTCTCACGAATATCATGAAATCTCTAAAACGGAGAAACCTGCATCAAGTGTTCCATAATTTCCCAGGAATCTGCTTTTGATGTTGCCCCATTATTCATTCATCAAAAGGGGCTCTCTGGATCGTTACAAACTGTACATGCCTGCTTTCATTTCTTGGCAAGGAGCTTGCCTGAAGACACAAATCCTTTTCAGACACAATTTTTCTTGTGTTGCTGGTTTCTTCTTGCATCATTGCATGATGCCAAGCCCCACTGCAAGGACTACCACAAATGAGATGAATTATCTCTTATTTTAGCTGATTTTAATCACCGAGCACATACTCTTGACAGCTGGAGAGGCTTTGTTTCACACATGACTGAAAAAGGCTGCATGGTTGCACTGTTTGTTGACTCTTTGTCCGCAGCAGGTGAGGGAATTTCACAGCTCACACCTTTAGCTGAATGTTTCACAAGCAACATCACTGAGGTAAAACCAAAGGATTTCTTTCCCTTTAAAAAGAGAATCACAGGGAAGTTATCACCTTTCAATTACATGGTTACTGTTGACCATTTAACAGTTCAAAGCAAGTTCTGAATAACAACAAATATAGACTTTGCATATTATTATACGCTAAATGAATGAGTGACTATTTCTGTCTCAGGAACCAGAGAGCGGACTAGCAGTAATCACTTGTGAAATGAAATTAAGCTTACAAGCAGCTAGACTGAACACCTCATTTCTACAGTACCATTAGGAATTTTGACTTTGCATTGTACAAAATATATGTTCCAAGGGCAGAGTTTCATTAACCTGAACATAGTTTGGGCTCATCAAGTTAAAAATCAAGCAAGCAAAAGAAAGAAGAGTCAGTGCACCTTTCATAATATTTCTACTCCTATATTTCTACTTGAAGCTTCAAAGCTTTCAATAATTGCCTGAAATCATTAACTGATTTACTTGTTACCTTCACAGTCTGGAAGGAAAGTTCCCTTTCTATGAGCTTTGACTGTCTACAGCTTTATCACAAAGGACTCAGTAGACTTCCTGTACCAATAGTGACATTAATTTTCATGTTTCTTCAACATCTTGAGATACTTGTTCTGCCTTCAATAAAATCACCCCTTACCAATCAATAAAAAAACCCAGAGAATATGAATCTTTCAAAATCAATACAATGTACAATAATTACACAAGTATGCTAGTGACAGCCAGAATGCCAAAGCAAATCCCAAGACCCATGATCTCAAACCCTCCAGAAACTAGCAGAAAATGATGCAGTTTTATTCAATTGTACTTTTGTATGAGCTGGTGTCAAGACTAGATGGAGTGGGTGTATTATCTCCTCAGCCTATTCCCTCAGCTTTCACAAAACAGGTTCCACTTAAATGCAAGGATTTTCAGTTTGATCAAAAAATTTCTTCTGCTGTCTGCCCATTGAAATGGCAGAGTTCAATGAGGTGGCAAAGAACAAAATAGTGTATGTGAGTGCTAACCCTACACACTAGTCATTTATGTTGCACAAAGAGGTTTCAAGAGGCAGACTTACAGAATGAAAAATCACAAGGCCTGTTAGATATGATGGCAACAATGCAAGCTGAAAGCAGCTTGGAAAGTCCATGTTCAGCAAGGAGCTAGTCCCTTGGGTGAAGGGCTAGGGTACTTCTTCACATTTTCCATCACATGAAGAAGTTAGCTGATGCGTGCTCTAGGGAATGCACTGCTTCCTACGTAACACATTGATGTCATGTATTTATAAGAAGCCTGTGTTCTTCAAATTTGAGGATATCGAATGATTTCCATGTAGGAGTACAACCTTTTCAAATAAGAGACTTTTCTGAATCCAAACTGCTGGCAGACTATGACGGGATTTCTTGAAGACTTAGCACTCCTTCTGAGCTTCACACTTCCATCTATTTGCTTTCCTACAAAGAAAGTACCAAGAGTTTGGCAGTGAGAAACAAGAGATAAGCGTGGCTTTTCGCGTTTGCTCACACTGTAGCAGCAGTGCTTATTTGGGTCTAGCTTCAGTTTCTGGTGTTTTTACTTTCTGTCTGGTTTGTGAATAAAACTGAAAACCCAGGTGCACAACCTTTTTGACCATTTCCTAAGTACAGCACAGTGGAGTAGACACCCTCAGCAGCCAGTCCTCCATGTGCTGGTGAAGCGTAACTTAAAACAGACCTCTAAACTGTTCTGCAATTTTATCCCTCCAAGTATGCTCAGATCCAGGAATATAAAAAGCACCTTACAAGCAAACTTTTCCACCCACCAATCCTCTTCTTTCCCCTATCCCCCCCTCCCCCCCAGCCTTTTTTCTTTTTCTTGGGAGTACAAATTTCTACTTACATTTTTATATACTCACAAAAATGCATGGATTACATTTAGCTATTTCAAACTGAACATGCAACCCAGAAAGTATGCTGAAAAATCCCTTCCGGGGAAGGTGGAAGAAGATTTACATAAACGGCAGCCACAGCTTGGTCATTCATGTAAGTTGTGGCCCAAAGCTGTTATGGAATAGAGGCAAAGTGAGAAATGGAATAAGAAAAGATTAAAAAAAGAAAATAAATAAATAAATAAGGTTTTTTAAAGTACGCCTGTATTGATGTTTCAAGGCCTTACATTAGAGCTCAGGTTTATCAGCAGGAAACTGGATACACTGATATCAAATCACAACTCTAGCCTGTCAGTCAAGAATTCAGCCAATACTTGTTTGTAAGTGTGTGCAGTTCTTAGAAATACTTTGGTGATAAAGTGAGCTTGGATGTATCCTGCATTTCCTGTGTCCTTGGCCTCCAAGTAGAGAGAAACTTGTGTTAAAGGAAACTTTCCAGAGTTGTAAACATCTGGCCTTTCAGCATATTTCTATAAAATCAAGCCAGAGAAGCTATAAGTTGGATCAGACAACAGGACCAAACATGGGAATTGATTTGAAGATGTAAATAATAAAAGGGAATAAAAAATAAATGTGATGACTAATTTATATTTTTAATTCACCCATGGTTTTCTCTTTAGTTGTTCTTAGGTGTTGTTTCCTACATTACCAAAGCCTCTGTTTGCATCTTCCCCATTTTTCCTTCTTATTTTATGTTTTCCAGGTATTTTTAAGGGCTCTACCAACCTTTACAGCCAGGAAAGACTGGAAAAACTACACTAGAGAAACCAGAGATACAAGCCTTTTATCAGCAAGAGGGAAGGCTTTTCTGAAAGTCTGAAAATCCAAATAAAACCTAACTCTTCCTCAGGGTTGGCCATTTGCAATTGTCTTATTATTTCAGGGCTTTATTCTCCTACTTGGGTTATTTTGTGAAGTGGCTTGCACCACAAAAAAAGCCAGGCAGGCAGCAATGAGTGGCCACAGAACTCTTTTGACATAAACGCTTTTCTCTCCCTGCCATGTTGGGGGTCTACTGTGAAAAGTTTCCCTATTCATTTCCACAGTAAGATTCAGGACCAGAGAACTTGTTAAAAGTTCTCCATTTCATGCAGCCGCAGTTCTTAGGAGATATAGATACACATACATGTATGTATATATATAAGTACAGATTTGATGTATTTAGTTTCTTCTTCAGAGCTATAGAAAGAATAAACCTGAGTTTATAGATGCAGGCAAATAAACCCTGAACATAGAAAACATATGAAGTGAGGTCAAATCTTTGAGTACAGCTCTGTGTCAAAAAGATGTCATAGATGTTTTCAGGAAAAAAAGAAAAAAAAAGAAAACAAAGAAACATGCAAAACTTTATTTGCCTTGGTTGGGTTTTCCAGCTCACAGCATACTGCCATAGTGCCATGTAGACAGAGAGTGGCTGATCTGTAGACCAGACAAGTAAGATTTGCAATTAAGTCCTCACTGGAAAAAAAAAAAAAAAAAGCCAAAATTCACCAACAGGACTCTGCAAAGAATTTCATCTTTTTAAACCAGTTCTAACAAATGAGGTGACAAATGGTCCCACATTCAGTACAAGGTTACACTGGCTCAGAGGGTTCTGCTTTTTCACGGGTAGCAGCTGAACCCCAGGACTGGGCTGCACCCTGGGAGGTGCCTTTTGTTTTAATGGGCAATGCTTCCCATTTTTGTTGCCCCCAGCCTCCCCTCCCCTCTTTTTTTATTTTTGTCAGATCCACACAATGGCTTGAAAATGATTCCTTGCTAAATTTCCTTTTTTTTTTTTTTTTTGTACCATTGGCAATTGTTTTGTCCTCCTCCATTTTATGGGGAAAAAGGTTCGCAGAGCTTTTCCATACGGACCTCGTTATCTGTGCAGCCAGCAGCAACATTGGCAGTGCTGGAAATGGGGTTTGCCAATTAAACTAGTGCTCCCTCTGTTGGCTGGGTGTCAGCACCCCAAAACAAGGACTTGCACAGACAGGGACTGCAGTGATTAAAATAAAATAAAAAAAATTAAAAAAAAAAAAAAAGAGAGATGCTCTAATAGCGCTAGAGCCTAGGTAATATCCCAAAGTACTGTTAAAGTTTCCTTGAAAATGAAAATTAGGTCCTGAAAAAGCGCCTTCACTGAGTGTAGCTTGTTCACATTACAAAAAAATGAGTTCTATAATTCTGAACTCTGCAAAATATGATTTCTTCTTTCTGAGTGTGCATGCCAAGACTGCTTCCTCTCCCCTTACATTCACATCAGTCAGAAATAATATAGAGCATTTGAAGTTTACCTGGCAAAGAGGAGTAATAATGCAGGCCTAACATGTCCTAATGCTGTTGAATACTGAATGAAAGCTGAGAACTGAGTTTACTCTATATCACTCTATATCACTTTAGCCTCTGCCCAAATTCAACTCAGAAGCTTTCAGAGACAAAATTCAGCAATTATATTTTAGCTGGAGTACTGTCTTCCTTCCATGTAGGTCCACAATTGTAAAAGCATGTGGATGAAGCATTGAAAAAAAGGTTAAACAAGAAAAAAATAATTTTCTTCAAGTTGTTCAAGACATGCATTTCAAGGCTGCATAGCACTTGGTGAAAAAATATATACAGTCCGATTTGCTCAGGTTTGAGGGTTATACTGTCTCTCACTTGCTAAAGAAGAATGAAGCACTTTCCACCAAGGAACTAAATTACACATGTGGAAAGTGATGGAGTATTTTGAGTCCCTATGTTTATCTCGCTCACATTGATGGAAGGTGAGTCAAAAGAGTGTAATGAAGTTTTGCCCTTCTTGCTGTATTATGACACAGTGACAGAGAGCCTCATTATTACTCTGTTCTGTTTATGAAGATGGGACTAGACTTTTGAGAAACTGTGATTAACCAGGCTTTTCACAGAATGCTGAATATCTTCACTAAATTACAAATCTTGTGTTTCAGAACTAAAGCTGTTGCCTGTTTCAAGAAAGCTGTATGTATCAGTTTTTTAATTAATTACTTGCCTGGTGCTCTGTTGCAAGATAATACAGTTTGGGTTGTATTATTAGCAAACAACATTGTCTTGCATGCAGCCCCTTGGGTTGTCAAGAACCATTTGCATTAGAGGAGAGTGTCTCCATTTGTTTGGCACAATGGAATTTAGGATAATTTGAACTTCATAAACTGAAGGGGATTCAAGACAAACTAAAAAAAATCCCAAGATGTATATGCTTCAGCTAAACTCAGCAATTCCTTTCATCCTATCTCTCTGTAGGACCCTGCAACTTGCAGAGGTGTTTCTTGGCGATGTTTTGGCGCTGGCTACTTTCCTGAGCCTCTGGCCTGTCAAAACAGAGTTTCATCTGATCTTGCAGGACATGAGCTACATTCCCAAGTAAATCAATTCCTGAAACCTGTTCACCTAGCTAGCTGACTGAAAAGATGTCCTTCCTCTTTAGAGACTCTAATTTCTTTCCTTACTCCATATTTTATTCTATATTTCCTCTATTAAAGCTATTTATCATCAAATAGTCTCAGTCTCAGACTGTTTTATATTTCCTTGCTTTGTACAAGCATTTTCTTTATTTGCTGCTAAAGCCATATGTTCTGCCAGTCCCTACCCCTCCCCACCACCTTCTTCAGTGTCAATCTTTCTCTCATTTCCCATTTCTGTTAGCTCAAATCTCACTGAAATAATTTCTTGCATTTCAGGTACCACAGGGAAGATCAATACCAATTAAGAGTGTGTATTGTAATAAAGATGTATTAAAATTGTTCGTTCTTATAGGCTAATTTTATTCCCACTGAAGGGTAAAATAAGGCAACAATTTAGTGACAATTCCCTTTTCCTGAACAGGGCTATATATCAGGTTAGGTAAGAGCTTAGCAGGGCACGCTGCGTTTGCCTGCAGCAAAAGTCTGATCCCTTCCTAAAGAAACAGTTGCTTTTAGTTACTTCTGGATATAGAATAATGCATGAAACAGAGCTTGGTTCTGACCTAAATGTAGGAAAGAGCTAATACATGACTTACAGCCCTGAAAATCACTGAGAAATTATTTTAATGAATGTCCTTAAGGGCTTTTTGTTATCTTTATTGGGAAAATGGTGCTGTTTTCTTCCTTCTAGGCAAACGCAGAAGCCCCATTCAATTTTTTGGGGGTGCAAATCCTTGGCACAGGATTTCGCTCATATTGTTGTCAATATGGCCAGGGAAGGCAAGATGCATAGTTACTAAGCTTTTAAGCTTGGATATGATTTCAGAAAAGCATCAGACTCCGTATCAAAATGCTCAGTCAACTCCTCATGGAAAGATATTCACTCTGTTTCCGTTAGGGAAAGCATCTGTGGAGATTACATCAAAAAAAAACGACGGGGAGACCGAGGAGTCTCTGTACGCCATCCACCACCAGGAGGGGCCATAGCTGCAACCAAGAGCATGTCCTTGGCTGTACCACACCCCTGCCTTCCTACATCAGACCCCAAAATGTCTTAATTTCTTTGTCATGTATTGCCAAAACCCCTAACCCAATGAATTTGCCTGATCTCCCTCCACAAACTCTCTTTAACGGATAGTGTAAAGCACCCCACGCTATCCCTCTCCTACTGAGAGCAGCTCAGAAAGGAGAATAGTCATGGCACAAAGCAGAGAGGCTATGCTCTTTACTGCAAATGAAAGCAGGGGGGAAGGAGGTGGCTGGGCTTGGGGGGGGGGGGGTGAGCTTTTCACAGTCGTGTATTAAAAAGGTAACTGTCTGCATCTCTGCTGCTCTCAGGAAGAGCTATTCTCTAAAGAAAATGGATGCCTAACAGTGTTTTTTCTAATAGTTTGAGTTTAAAGTAATGACCTCAGACTTTAGTCAAGCATTTAACAAACAGCAAATTAAGGTTTGCATTCTTGGAGAAATTACTGAACAAGCCTAATCTCTGGTCTGCCAGTCAGGCAGGGGAAAAACATTAAAGGAATAATTTGTTGTCTCCAGTCCTTCTGCCTGCCTCCTGGCAGGCAGACCCACCACCCCAGCAGAACGTGCTTTACCCAGGTTTGCCCTCCAAGATGGGCACTATTCCCTCAAAAAGGCCATTCTTTTGCCACATGCAATAACAGTTTCAGGGCACAGTCTGGACATGAAGCAAATTCTCTGTTTCTACACTAGCCCAGCAGGCCCCTTTCCCTCTGCTCACACGTCGGAGCTGGCTCCTTCCTCTGGAACATTGCTTAGATGCCTTTGCCATCACCATTGCCTGCAACAACACTAGGCTAACAGAAGAGAGACTTGGTTTGCTAAAATTTTCCAGGCTCCCTCTTGAAAATCAGTACTTTCCCCTTGCTTTTCTTTTTTGCTTGCTTGTTTTATTTTGCTTAAACAGCCTTGGCAGTAATTCTGTCAAGTGTTTTCACTCAGTGCAACTTTTTTTATTACGCCGTCTCCCTGTTGCCACAGTAGCAACGTGTTGCCCATCTCAAACTATTGAAATGCGTCCATGTCACAGATCTCAAGCTCTGTTCTCCAAAAAACTGCTGCTAAATTTCAACTGAAAATGTGCAGTAGGCAAGAAAAAAGCCCGGACTGCAGTGTCAGAAGGCTTGACTGCCTCATCACATTTTTGTTCCAGTTCATAAAGCTACTACTTTGGGGGGGGGGGGGTAGGACTGGATGAAGTCTGAGCCTTAACAAGTACAGTGTGACTGGTGCTAGACCAGTCCATCTGCTGGTTCAGTTAGTTTCTTTATGGCTTGCTGTGAGCGAATCGCACGGCTCCATTCACACATGAAAAAAAGTGGAAGACAGAGGACTGCTGAGGCATCTGAAACACCGTGCTGTCTGATGTCACTGGCGGTCTAAGTGTCACCCCAACCAACCAGGGCAAGAGGCAGAGAGCAGCAAAAGAGGGGCAGCAAAACCTGGATGTGGGACACACAAGATTCCCAATTGTCAGTGTTTGACACACAACTGTTCTTCCCCTGAGAAGACTATTAACAGTTGGGGTGAATTTACAAATAAAATAAATGGAAATGCTGACTCCTGCTTTGACTGCACTTGGCAACTCCCTGTCTTCTGATTCCTTGCCGGCATTCCTCTGCACAGTCTCCCTTTGATCCTTATAGAGGCAGGGACCCAGGCTGTGACTGCCATACTCCCAGGGGCCACTGACATCCTCTTCCACTGCTTAACCTAAGATTTTACCAGTGTTCAAGCCTTGCCGGATCTTTGATTTGCCATTTGATTCTCCACAAATATGCAAGCATCAAGAAGTCCATCAGGCTTTACAGAGGCTTCTAACCCCACTGCTCTTATACATCAAGACTGCACAAGAAATAACCATGCAAACAGTCAAACACCTACCTGCTTTTCCCTATCCAGTCTCCTTATCAATCTAAAGTGTCAGACTCTTTTAAAGCATTCACGAGGCATCTTCTCCTCCATCCTCATGGCTGCTCCTGTCACGTTCTCTTCTTGGGCTGTGAAATAAACCTGTCCTTAATGGCTTCATACTGGGGTCTTTCATCCCTAGGAAGGTTCATTCAAATTCCCTACTATGTTAGGAGGCTACAAGTAGACTGGCTTTTTTAAGCTGGTTACCTTCTGACCAAGAATGCTTTAATTTCAATAGAAAATTACCAAAGTGTAACCTTTCTCCATAGTCAGACCCTTTGTCTCTGAAATGTTCCAAAGCTGAAGATAAAAAAACACAGGAGAAGGTGAACAAGGTCCTGACTCAAAATGTGAGTTGCATGATGAGTATAGACTATATATAGAACTATATTACTGAGTTTGGGAGCACTTCTGACTCAGAAATATAACAGCAGGTATTACTAGAACAATAACAGAATAAGTGCATATGGAACTTTTTTTTTTAATAGAACAAAAACATAATATAAACTAAACCCAAATAAAACCAGTTATGTTTCAGAATTTTCAATAGAAAAGCTTTATTAAAAATAACACAGCTAGTCATCTTAATAAATTCTACTGTTTACCAGGAATGAGTTTAATTCTTATTTAAAAGTCCTTCTTTCGTAAAAAAAAAAGCCACCTTTATTTCTTGGCAAAGACATTTTTTTTTTTTTTTTGTTAGAAATGTCTGGCACTGATGGTCTTACTCACTTAGAAACAGAACTAAAATAATTGTGGCAGGGCCAAAGATATGGTCTTATTTGCATAGCTCATTTTTCTGTTAAGTGCACATGCTGTTTTCCAAGAGCACTGATGTAAGGAGTAGAAATAGAGGCACCCCAAAATATTAGATTAACACTTCTGAATTAATCACTTCAGAAACAACAATTCTGGATTTTATGCAGAACTTTTAAACTTCATTCATCGGTGTCCTCCAGGGTTTGTTGTTTTCAAACTGTGCAGTGACAGCAAGATATAGTAGGAAGTAACTGTCATTCAAGGAGTGGTGGGTATAACGTTATGGAAACTGAAAGAATTTGAGAGCAGGAGGAGAGAAATACAGCTAGGATACCTGCCAAGGCTCCATGGAAAGTTTTGCACTGAGAGTGCGAAGGGCCAAGGGCCCCTTTGAGGAGTACTTTTGAAGAGAAGAAAGAGTCATTAACTGCCTGGTTACTGAAGAATCAAGCAGGGAAGCGCAGAAAGACTGTCATTTTGCATCATGTAAGGAAGAATTTGTGTGGGAAAAGGCCTCTGAGAAGAGGGGCAGAAGGAAAATAAGCAGCTACATCTCCTTTGGTCTATATAAGCTGTGTCATGATAGGTGGGTATGGACAAGCACATTCAAACCTCCTGTAAATCACCAGTTATGGAATCCACAGAGATGCATCTCTTTCCATTACACGATTCCCTCTTGGAGGTGTTTTGTGTGATGTACATGAAGACTTAACAAATGCAGTAGCAAAAGAAAGGGTTTTCTGAACCAACTCTTGCCTCTCCATTCCTGTCATTTGCACAGTTTGAACCAGCTTTCTAAGGAGGATATTGCAATCAGCAGAACAGTGCACTCTCTTCCCTCCTGCCCTTCTCAAATGACACGTTAGATAATGGGGGAATTAAAAAGATTAAAGCTCTGAAACTTTTCTACATGTAAATACTCTCCAAAACCTAGAATCCAAGAAAGGATTGAGGCATATTTTTCTTTTCTTATTTTGTGCCTGCCAAGTGGTGTCTCTCATTAATAGATCAAGTATAAATAGCATGCACAGTTGGCTCTGGTAATTTTGAAAATATGATATACATAAATTTAACTTTATAATCTCGTGATAAGTATGACTGCATGAAAAAATAATAAATGATACACTCTCTAAGGCATCTTCAGATGATGCTGAAATATTTTATTGCTGTAGCAAGATTCGTGCCATCTATCACATGAGGAGTAAGGGGAAGATGTTTTCTCCTTCTGTGCCCTACAGAGAAGCCAAACCACTTGCAGCAGTCTTTTGGAAGGCAGCTCAGCTAATTTTTTTTGTCCACATTGGGGATTTAACACTTTCGGCTGAGTTCAGCCTGAAGAAGGTAGGGACAATTGCCAGGGACCAAATTTGGTTCACATGTCTACAACTTCTCAGAACCACCTGAGATAGAAGAGTATGAAATGTTATACCTAAAATTGAAAAAGTGTAACTCAGGGGGCTCAGTTTTTAAAAATAGAGGCTGGAAAGGAAGCGAAGGGGAAAACTGGCAGGGTAGAACAGAGGAGTAATGGGTATAGAGAAAGGATGTAGGAGATGAAAAGTTGCAGAGAAGTAAGCTAATCTTCACCCAAGCTTTCCACATTTCATGACCTTTTTTGTTCATTAGCAGAACTGAAACCCCAAACCCCATATGTGTACATTCTTAGGACTGTTCTGCTCCACAGACACTGCTGTGACTACTGTCTCCAGAGACATTCTTGGACCCATATTAAATGAGTTAGCTTGGATAATGCTGTTTAACTGGGACAGCACAAGCAGCACAGGCAACAAAACAGTGCAGACAAACATTTTCAGAGACTTTCAGGCAGGATCTGCATCTCATGCAAAGCCCAGGCAAAGATCTATGTAGCCATGACTGCCCTTCCAGTAGTTTCAAGCTACATCTAGTGAACATCAGTGGGGCTAGCCCAGGCAGTCAGCCCTTAGGTTCAGCCCTGACAGCTTTATAGAGTGGCACTTGCCTGGCACTTGAAAGTACAGTCACGCAGGTCTGTAATGGAAACTGTAATGCTCTAGACCTCTTGTCCTCATCCAGCGTGGCTGTTAAGTTAGGATCTTTTCATCCCTTCATGCTATCAACAGTATGGAGTGATATCTGGGTTAGCCGCTGCTCCCGTCTTCAAAGTTCAAACAGCCAAAATCACAGGATTCTTGAGCAGTAGGCATGGAGGAGGCAGAGATTTCCTAATGGGATAAATGAAAGAAAAATGCTGATTTGATGAACAGCTTTTGTGATGGAAAGACACACATAATGGACTGCTTCCCTACTGTGTTCATATCTACATAAAATCGCATAAACATCACGGATCTACTAGCTATCTGTATGATATTTTATTAACTATGTTTATATATATTCATAAAGTTGGGGCTGTTCAGCCTGGAGAAGAGAAGGCTGTATGGAGACCTCATAGCAGCCTTCCAGTATCTGAAGGGGGCATATATGGATGCTGGGGAGGGACTTCATCAGGGCCTGTAGCGATAGGACAATAGGTAATGGGTTTAAACTTAAACAAACTAAGTTTAGGTTAGACGTAAGGAAGAAGCTCTTCACTGTGAGGGTGGTGCGGCACTGGCACAGGCTGCCCAAAGAAGTAGTAAATGCTCCATCCCCGTCAATATTTGAGGCCAGGTTGGACAGAGCGTTGGGCAACATGCTCTAGTTTGAGGTGTCTCTGCCCACAGGAGGGGGTTTGGAACTAGACGATCTTAAGGTTCTTTCCAACCCTAACCTTTCTATGATTCTATGATTCTGTACACACTTACATGTATATATGCACACACATAGATAGATAGATAGATAGATAGATGATAGATAAGAAAATATATCTGTGCATATGTCTGTCTCATTAAAGTGGTTAGAAGCAAATAGTGGACAGATGAAGCAGCTGGCTCTTGATTAATCCAGGAAATGCACAATATTTACACGAATAAAAAATACTACACAAAACCTGCCAGAATCCTGACCTTTGTCAAATGTGTAATATCTTCAAGGTCTTATGGGATACCTGGAGGGAAGAAGAATGATGGGGAAAGCCTTCTGTTATCATTGTCTGACTGACATACTTTAATTTGCTTGTCCCCAGCAAGAACTACTCTCTATCTATTTGCCTGTCCTGGGAGGGAGCACAGATTCTTACTCTGCCTGGATCTGAACACGACTATCTCAGAGTCAAACAGCCCAGAAATTCAACCACCCATATGATCTACAAAGGGCCCAGTGAACACATCTCATCTATCTTTATAAATTTATTTGATTACACATTCCTTCACACCAAGTTCAAAGGTCAAGTTCTCCTTAATGAAAAAAACTTCCAAAATCAGGACAGATACATCTAAGAAACATATCCACAAAGTTTCTCATTGATCACTAGAATTGCACCACTAAAAAGCCATAAAGCGATGTAAATCGAGGACACAAGACTGTCTGGCCAAGCACTGGCTGTAGAATCTGCTTCTGAAAGAAATCAGGCTCAGCTGTAGTGCATTTAAAGTTAAGCTTTTTAATATATACTTTTGTCAGGGACAGTATTGGTAAATAAAGCAATCAATTTGGTTAATAAAGCAATCAATGCCCATGTAAGGGGAAGACACAGGAGAAAGGAAGAGAGAGATTCACACAACTGGTGATTCTTTCTTGGTTTTTGTTTTTTTCCTAGTATCAGGAAATAACAGGGTTGTGTCATCATGGGAAAAGCTACCTGCCTCACAGTACATATCTTAAGGCAGGATTTGTTCCTTTTTATTGCTACATATCCCCTCCATTTCTCTACTTCTAGTAGTTAAGCTTTCTGCTTCATGTTGAGCCCATCCTTATTTTGTCACCTCATAGCCATTTTGTAACATATGGTGTATTAGGTGTAGATGTGCAGCCGCTTACATAACTTAAGGCTTGCTGGAGTACAAAGACCTAAGTGTATATAACAGATGCACAAACCAACACGCAGACAAACGTGCTGTGGATGCAAAATGATGATGATACTGCTCAGAATCAAATTTATTCTGCTTCTCCTGTGGAGTACACCTGTCTTCTGCTGGCGATACGTGCGGCTCCAGCCAGCGAGGCTTCCTCATCCAAAACTAAGCTTAGAGCTTTGTTCCCTCATTAGTGCACTGTAACTCCTGCTCCCACACCTCGTTTGCACAGGGCATCTAAGTGTTCACCAAAGCATTTCATTAGCGTATTTGAGACATACCCCCAGTAGACTTGAATGCGATACACACAGATGCAAACATATAAACCTAGATGAGCAAACACAAGTATACCTTGTGGGTACACAACAGGTTTTAAACAAATTCCCAGAAAGGAGATTAAAAGTCATAACACCTTTACTTGTAAGAAAGTGAGTCATGTTTGTTACTTCCTTCTGGCAGTTAACCATCCCCTTTAAAGCATGCTGTGTTACTCATGCTATGAAAGGAGCTTCATGGTATGAGTTTTCTGCCAGATGGAGCTATTCCAGAAGTCAGATATTAGCTCCTGGCTCCTTCTCTTTCACTCTGCTTGGGTAGTGCTAAGTCGATGGAGCTAGTCACATCCAGCTGGGAGTTATTTGGGGAGCCTTCATGTGGGATAATTCTGGTATGAATCAGTTTACACTGTCTGCTTTTCCCTCCAATGCAGGTATTTGGCATGTTTAAGGTACTGCAGAACTTGGTACATGGGTTCCAGCAGTCTGCAGCAGGATTTTTAGGGGACTGAAATTTATAGAAAGCCTTAGAGTAGTAAAGAAATGAAAATATGCTATGAAGCAGATTGTCCAGGCAAGTAGATGCAAACCTCTCTTGATTATTCACTATAAAAAATAGAATATGTTTCATGAACTGGGGAGCCAAGAGAGTTTTCATGCCCTCAGGCAGCACTACAGCTTCAGGTTCCCTAGCAAGTCTCCTATAGCCCTCCCACCCCAGTACCCAGCACACTATGTGTTGGGCCTGCTCCTCTACCAGTCCCATCCTTCACTCACTGGGGTCACATCTCATGTGTTTAGGATGCTTTTACCTCTCTGAGACTGCAATAGCTGTGAAAAAAATGGTTCACAAGTTGTCAGGGAGTGGGGGAATAGAGACAGTGCAAACTCAAGAGCATGATTTCCTTGGGACTTCTTACCTGCATGAAAGCAGGGGCCTTTTTCATTGTCTGCAGTAACCACACAGACAGTGTGACAGAAGCAGGCTCTGAGGCATAGTGGGTATTTTACTAGCAAATCTTGTCTATTTAGCATCCTCAATGGCTTTGCCGCCAATAGTTTAATCACCTTAGAGAGCCATGGATCCCTCTGACAGTAAAGGATACTATCTAGAATTACCTCAGCTGCTTCTTCCTGTGGCTATATTGTCAGATATTATCAGCAAATATTTGCTTGTTATAGACTGTCATTGGGGGAAAAAACATGCCAGTCTTCTTGCCTTCCAGGTAACTAATGCTTTGTTGTTTACCCAGTAAAGACCATCTTGCTCGAATTGTTCTTTCTGTGTATATTGCTCATCCAGACAGGCTGACAAGTGACAAGCTGCACCCAAAAGCAGAAGTAATTCTGAGTATATAAAGAAGCAAAACCTTTGTATTCAAAATGGTATGAGTTTGTTTTTTCATTGTCCCCACCTGCTTCTTCCCAACTTCTATCTTATGGTTTATACAGAGGGTAGGGTGGTATGAACATTCCTGATAATGAAAAGCCTTATTGTTCCTACAAGGAAAGAAACTCTGCTGTATTAGAAAATGAGGGATTTTGGAACAGGAAAATTACATGCACTTCAATCACTATTTCCCAAGTTCAGTATAAAATTATAAAAAGATTCTAGCTAATCTTTAAGCTTCTAGTGCAATTTCACTTTGAAAACATTAAGAAATATTCTAGAGTTTTGAGAAAACGTCAGATTTCAAACACATGCATATCTCCTTTTTATTTCCTTCTTTTTTTATTGTGGTACAAAAAAAGCTGAAGATTTTATTTTATTTGGTTAAGGGTAAAGAGAAAGGTAAGAGTTCCATTCGAAATGCAGACATGACCTGACAACTTTCATGCCTCTCCTTTGAAAAGCACAGAGGGATCATAGGCTGAGACTGCCATGTAAAGTTGTAGTACAATGTTAAACACGTATTACTAAAACCCAGGATCTCCAGTAGAGTAACGTGTGTAATGACTGGTTTTAAACATAATTGTGAACCATAATAATAATAAAACATATAAGAAGTACCAGTTCTTAATTAATGCCTATTCATTTGGTAAAACTGCAGCTGCTTTCTACCTTAGGTGTATATAATTAAGTGCATCATAAAGTATGGTTACATTTGTCTAATAATGGAGTGCTGTAATGAAGCTACCATGGCTAGGTGCTATTTTACTTTTCCTATTCAAATCTAGATTTTTTTTTTCAAGCTGCAGATTAAGTAGGCTTTGTCTTAAACAAGAGAAAATTCTTTTCAGACATGAGAGAAATAAACAAGGGAGAATTTTCAGTCTTTCCAACTACCAGTATTAACATATATCATGCAGAAAAGTGCCTGAGTCTATTACACACTCTTCATCTAAACATTGACTTCATGTTAGAAAAGCATTTTCAACTGCATTCTAACCTCAAAGTCATTTGCTGAAAGACAAATTATTTTGTTTTAGTCCTTAACAACTGAGAACTAAACATTTATTTGAAACTGTTTTGTGCTGGCTTAAATACTGATGATACTTTCTCAAAAGCATGAAGCTGCTGGTTGTGCCTCTCTCCCATATAGGCTTGCCTTTCTCATGCTGTAATTCAACGCAATATATAAGCCTTTATTCCTTTTCCTATACATGGAGTCATGTAACTCAGAGTGTTTTCCTGTTGTGACTGAGAAGATGAAGAATTATAAAAGACTAACACTACAATTTAACGCTTCAGAGAAACAGTGTATATCATTACTCCTCTGTAGCCAAGCACACTAATTAATATTTATTGCACCTGTCAAACCAGTAGCCGTGGTCAATCCATTGCTGCAGCAGTTCAATGGGAGGCTGGGCACCATATTTCTCCTTGGCAGGCATGTTTAGGTCATCAACAAAGACAAAAGCCCTTTTCCCCAGTGGAGCACTGTAAACCCTCTTCGTTCTCCTACAAAATTAAACCATTAATTTTATTCATGTTAATTTTCATCTCACTTTGAAAAAGCAGAAAGAGAGAGAGCAGAGGAGAAGAAAAGAAGAGAAGAAAGAAGGAAAGGAAATCACACACTTTCAGGGGAGCCTGCCTGACATTATTATTAGAACCAGTTCTTTTGGAATCCATGACCTTTTATTTTTATCAGATGTGCCGTAAAGGTCACAGAAACATGGGGAGGACATAGTTATAAATCCACATGGAGTTTAATCAAAGGCGGCATGTTGTTCTGAAGTAAACAAGCTAATAAAACTATTCTAGTTTAAACAAAAAAAAGAAAAAAAACGGGGGGGGGGAACATCTTTGTCAAAGACTGTCAACAAAACTGTGATGAATGTGGACGTATCAATGGAATTAATTAGGCAAGAGGGATTATAATAAGCAAATTTCAGTGTTGCACCTACAGTAGGCACTTTGGCACCCTGAGTGAAATGCTTTTATTTCCAGCTCTGTGCCTCGTTCCAAAGCATGTCACAGTGCACAGTGTGCTGCTGGGGAGCCGCATTCACTTCAGCTAATTACAAGACAATGAGAACTTGAACTAAAGGCAACTACAGAGCAGATTGCTTCAGTTCTGCCAGCCTGTAACCTGATTACACCACGAACACTTGTGACACTGTGAAATAACAGCATAAATGGAAGAGAGCTGAGATACGACATCCTGCATTTCAGCAGGTAGCATATGACAACAAAATTAGAGGCCTTTCAAGAATTTTCCCCCATTTTTTTTGACCTCAGAAGTACATGGTTGGGCTGTCATCAAAAGGATACTGTGCTCCTGTGTGGCTACAAGGTAAACTAAGGACTCAAAAATAGGACTTTGGTTGTGTTTCGACTCAAGCTGGACTTGCGCTGTGTCCCTGGGAAATGTCTAACATGCCTAAGAGGAGAGATAGGCAATGCAAGGACAGGAGGCAGTGTTGAAATATAAGCTACCAAGAGTGAAAGTGGTGAAACAACCCGAAAACAGAGGAGTAAAGCATTTGCTTCTTTTGGAGAAGACGTAGAAAATATTAATGAAGCCCAGTTGTGCAAGAGTTCTTGCAAACACTGAGTCAGGTGCCAGTTCTTACAGAATGTATTATAACATGGTCAGTGAATAGGTATCTTAATGTTATAGATGCATATGAATAACATCATCCTTCGCTCTGCAAAAGACCACGGACTGGGTTTTCAATAGATTGTTCAATACTCAGAGAAATAGATAAACACTTTTAAAATCTTTGTGGCTGTCTAGATAACTCTTTGAAATAAGAACTGGCTTTCAAACCTACTAAGGTATGTTTGAAAATCACTTTAACAGTTACAGGTGTCTAAATACTTTAAGAAATACAGTACTTTATACTTAGATACTGAAGGATAGATGTACACATATTTTGTCTCTTATACTAAGGCTTGCTACTCAGATGGGTCTACATCCACCCATAAAGGAATGTTAAGGTCATAGCACACATGGCTTTTAGCACCCCAACTACTTAAGGAAACCACAGCCCCACGTTGGATGCTTAAAGTTTCTCCGTACAGTAGAAAGCAAAATAGGTTCAGAGCCAACGACTGCCAAGGCTACAGTCCAAGGACCTTATCCACAAGAAGACTGCAAATATCAGAGCAAGGTGAAATCCCCCTTTTTTAAGGAGAGTTTAGGCACCCCTCTGCTCTCATTTCTCATCAGCCCATGTAATATCTCATTGTTTGATACAAAAACAAGAATTGTGCCAACCCCAGGAAAATGCCTTCGGTAGGACAACTCCTGAGAAATAACATCAGGGGCAGGGCAGGGGCCCACGTGGAGGGGTTCCCTAAGCTCAGGTCCCCAGCTTCTAGCAGGGGAAGCACAGGCAGCCAGGGAGCCTGAGGCAGAGCAGGGCAGAGGGACTGCAAACACTGGGGGGGCTGAAATGAGCGCTAAGTGCTGGTGTCCGTGCTGTGAGTCTAACCTATATTTCCTGGCACTTTAATTTGTCCACAGGGTTTATTACGTGAGGCTGATGAAATGTATCAAGAACTACTCTGTGGGCTGAATATGGAAAGAAGCCATTTTCCCTGTGCAAATAATTATACAACTAATTCTCAGGTCTTTTGTCAGATGTCTTGCCTCTGCCTTAAACACTGTCGGATGGTTGTAGTGCCATAAAGCAGATCCAAAGTAATACTTGAAATTAATACAACTTGATTTAGATGATCATTTATTTTATAGCCCTACTTAAAATGTCAGGGAGATTTAACAGAAGATAAACTTTGTATTTGGCCCCTTATGTTATGATAATTCTAGCAGCTCAATGCCTTGTTTTGAGGGCTTAGTGTTGACAGGGTTTTTCCTTTTCTCTGACAAATGAACTGTTAGCCATCAGTTAGCTACTGATAGATAGAGATGATATATCAGACCATATTTTATATTAGAATACCACAGAAATTAGATGCAGAAAAGGCTTCCTATGTCATTCATGTCCCTACCAATATGGACCTGTTTTGTGTTTTATATTTCATAGAATCTTAGAACGGTCTAGGTTGGAAGGGTTCTTATGGATCATCTAGCTCCAACTTCCTTGCCATGACCTAAGAAATGCTGCTTTCATTTTTTCTCCTGGAGTCTATTCATTAACAGGATTTTTTTTCTTAATATGCATCTTAAACATTCATTACCTTATTATACTTCACAATGAACTGAATTCAGTGCTTCCAGCATACAGTCATAATTTTTACCTATCAGCTGGAGGTGTGCTTTACTGGCTGAAAACGTCAGAATTATCACACAGCTACTGCCTGGTAAAACATTACTCAAATCCTGTAATGTTTTCAAATCTTGAGCTATTAATAATTTAACATAATTAATTCAAAACACTTCACTCAATGTGAACCAGAGAGAGACGATGTGGAAATGATGCATATTCCATCTTTCAAGGGTGGAATTAAATATGGAAAATCAGGAAAAGATAAAGAGCTGCCAACACGTATTTGGAGTGTAATTCACCTGTTTTGAACTTGCTATAAAATTCACGTTTCTAAGACTTTCAACTAACTTCACAGGCATAAATAAAAAAAACCCTTTCCCCTATCACAAGCAAACAATTTAACATGGTTAGAGCTGTTTGTCAGGCATAAGAAGAAAAGAAACAAATTAACAAATGGAGAAGATTTCTCTACAAAGGGAAGTAACAATTAAGCAAATGAACAGACTTGTAGAAAATCATTTAAAATGCAATACATAGAGATTCCTTCCTCTTTTTGCTAAAGCTTATCAGCAAGAAATATTGTATCAGTAACGCTTTTGTTTAATTAAACCTTCTTTAAAGGAAGCTTGTTGTTGCTCTTTTCATGATGGGGTTGCTTTTGTAATTTTATTTCTTTAAATTGAGGCTGGACCCAACCTTTATTTTTCTGGTTGGAAATTCTTGCTTTTAGGAAGAACTGCAGGTGCTAAATTATGGCACAGTACATAGCAGCTGCAGACGTGCACCTGGAAAAAATTAGGCTAGTAATGAAAATTTCACCTGAAAAGTGCCAAATTGGAAGTCTCAGAGATTGAATGCTTCCATTAAGCCACGACTCAGGAACAAACCAAGTAATAAATATTCAAACTTTCTTTCTTCTTTGACCACAAAGACTTACTTCAGATGTGTTTTGCTTGATATTTGGGGAAAGAAGGGGAGAACACAGGAAGAGCATGTTCATCTCTCATCTCCATTAAATCCCTAGCCAACCTTTTCTGCCAATAGAGGTACCAATTAGTGCTAATTGTAGTAGACACTAATAGTGTAGACACCTGTCACCATCTATTGAGCTGGGACCATCAGTAAATTCACAAAGGCCACCAAAAAAAGCATCCAGAATATTAATGATCATAATTTTGGTACTGACCCAGTCTGAAATTAAACTGTTGATTCTAAGGTAAAAAGTTGAGAAATGCTTTTTGAAGGTAGAATAATCTCATAAAAGTAATGCACACACATATATATATATATATGTTTTTATTATAGAAACACAAAAAACGATACAGGACTGGTTACCATAGCAACAGTGCTTCCTGCACTGCACGGACCAACAATCCTTACTATTTTGGAGCATTACAATGGATTCACGCTTTATGAAAAGAAGCTGAGTGGCAAAACCTAAATATCCCTCTAAGCAGTAGCAGGACCTCTGTAGGGAGAGTGATGAAACCCAGCTGGTCCTGATCCCCTTTGCTGCTGATGTGTACATCACTCATACCCACATAGGCAACCTTCAGGTTCTACTATTTCATGTGTAACAATGTCATAATTTGGTATATAATCCGTCATGATGCAATGAAAGGTAACCACCTTTCATTTTGACGTAAAGCATACAGGGTCTGTCAGCTTCAGCACAACAAGGGCAGTTCAAGGGCCGAGTCTGAGCATGTTTCCAGGACACCTACCGATGTGTGATGTAAGTTGTTCCATTAAATGCTTCCTTTCCTCAAAGTGGTTGTGGAAAAGACAAAAACCCCTATGATGTGAATAATGCTAAAGCAGCCATCCAGATACAGGACGTGTGCTGCTTGGCTTGGGAATGGGAGCCAGCACATGTTGGTTTTGGGGAGCTTGTACTTCTGCAGTTATTCTGCAAGCACTCCAGGCACACTCTGCATCCACTAGTAGAGTAATAACAAGCCCATAAAACACTGAGTGATAGACATTACATGTAAGCATGATAGAGAAAAATTAAATCCATTAAAAAACCCTGCCAGGCCACGATTAGCTATTATTATTTTTTAATTCATTGTAATAAACACTGAGCGTAAGGAAAAAACTAACAAACATAAATGAGAGGGAAGTTAACAAACAGATTAATTTCCATTTTAACTTAGGCCTCTTGCCTGGAATTTATGGAAGTGGTAACTTATATAGATGAGTAAGATCTGTTCTGAAACCTTCTGGATGAAGGAGCCCTGCAGAAATACCAACAGGATGCCATTTTTAAGTGGCTTCTCTCTGGCAGTGAAGGAACTGCCTGCACTACTCAGAGTAGGTCATTTTTTCTCTATTTGCAACAGCTGGACAGCTGTGGATTCTGAAGCAGTTTCCTTGCATTGAAGGAAATGGGGGATTGGGCATTCAGAGGGCTCCTGCTAGCTCTTTCCTGCTTGAAGCTGAGCACAAAAACAGTCCACTGGAATATATTTAGATAAGCAAAGCCTTTTCCCAAAGACAGGCATGTTTCATTTTCAGTTCACAAAGTAGTTTTTGGATTTCTGCATGTTGGGAAGTCTGCCATGAAGCTTCTTTTTATATTCTAATCTCTTGTAAGGCTGCATCTTGGGGCCAGCAGCACACATCAGATCCAGCAGTGCCCAATGGGCCTAGTGATGCTAGTGAGGACAGTCTCTTTTCTTCATGCCTCTCCTGGAGGAAGCACAGGGAAGGTTTGCGTTAATCACTAGCTCTCGAGGGAGAACTTGGATCTGGAGTTTCCTTCACTCACCAGAGGGCTGTGAAGACAAGCATGGAAAAATGCTAGTTTGCTCCTTGCCTTTCAGTACAGCACTTCACATTCCCCAAGCAGGCGTGAAGTTATGTGCTTAACAGTGCAACCTGCCTATGTGCTCTGATGGAAAATGTTACTGCAAGCATATAAGTTTCCACTTAGGAGCCTCAGTGTACACCCTGAAAAGACCCTGTCTGTGAGGGAAGTTACTTTGCACAGATCTCCCTTTTTTTTTTTTTTTCAAGAATTAATTAAATGTAGTCACCAAGGAATGGTGAAAAAGCTCAGGCAAAGAACTTCAAAACAGAACCTGTAATCAAACTATGAAAATCACTCAACACACATTTGCTCCAGCAGGTAGGTAAATGCAATCTGCTCGGAGAGAGATGCAGCACAAAAAAGGCTCCATGGAAGAAGATGAAGTTTCTCCTGCAATCCCTGTAGAGCATCTTTCCCTATCTCATATTCTGGGACAGAGTATTTTGACTGACACAGAAGAAGTCACACTGCAACCCTTGCCTCCCCCTCACTGCCCTTCAGCAGAAGCTTTGGACAAGTTACAAACCGAGTACACAAAGGCAAAGAAGTACAGACCGTCCTCCCTCTCCCACAGGTTGACAGAAGGGCAGTCCAATCTTTGTTGTCAGGGGATGAAAGAAATCTCATTTTTGAGAGCACACTGTGCACTAACTGCTAGTCCCCTTATTTATTTGAATGCTTAATTCAGTACGTGACTTCAGGCATGTAGTCAGATGTCTGGTGTTCATTTTCAGTCAGTTGACAAAATGCCTGGAAGTTTGAGTCATTTGATCAAATACTCCACTGAAATAATCACTGACTGAATAACTCTGACAGATCCGGGATAGCTTCTCCTTTGGCTGATTTCTTTATAGACCAGAAAGTTGCCTTGTGCTGTATGTAGCTTAAGCACCCCTTTGATCAAGCAGTTTGGCAGTATTTGTTATGCTAAAGGTACAGTGCTCATGTAGTCACAGCCTCCTTCTGCCTCAACCCTGCCTGATAATCTTGTATGACTGTTTCCCTCCTCCTCCCTCCTTTGGGCCCATAATCTCCCTCCTCCCTGGTCTCAGCCGATGACTGTCCAGGTGGACCTGTGTTCTTTATGTTACTCTGGTACTTCTGTGCCCCCAGGAGAGCTGTGCACCTTCCTGGATCCCCTTGGTCCTCATCCATGAACATCTGCACTGGAAATGTTTGTGGGGGTTTCCCTGATGCTGTGACCACCCACAGCCTTCACTTAACAGATAGGCTGCATTTTTCAAATTGCTACCTGTGTTTCCAGTCATCTAACTTTCACAGCACCCACCTCAAAACAACAGCCACCTATACCATGTGGACCAATTTGGGTGCTTTCTCATTCCATCATTGACTTTTACTACATTAGATTATGTTGATTTGTACATAAAATGCAACATGTTTGTGCTGGGGCTTCCAATTTAGTGGCAGATGTTTAGCAATTAAAAAGTTAATAAAATACAAAAAATGACCTTTCTTACAAGAATAGTTTCTCTGTTCTTTGCTGTTACAAGTCTCTGTGATCAACTGTAAACCCTAAAATGAAGCTCTGCAACATCTGTACTAGTTTGATTTCATTCCTGGGAAGTGCTTGTACACATATACATTATAGATTTACTCTGAGTAAGTATTTCTGAAATGTTCACTCTCTCTTTATTTAAGGGGGGCAAAGTAACTCTGAAAACTATGCTACAAGTTGCACCACTATGATCCTGGCCTCTAACAAATAATCCCAAGAGATTCTGGCCAGGCATAATCAGGGAAGAAACCTCCTCTAATCCATAAAACTCTCTAAGATGGGTAGCTGCTGTTTCTCATTTAGAAAAGTACATTTATTTGATACACCTCTGGAGCACCGTATTACAAGTTCTTCAACAGCTTTTGGCTCAGAAGCAGATATAAAAAGAGAATGAAAAGCACTTATTTTCAAAATATTTAAGATTTTTTGCAGACATGCCTTGCATTATTCAGAATCTGCATGTTCTCACTCATTTCATAGCTAGTTCACTGCAACCCATTACCCAAACAGATAAACTTTTCAACTAATTTTTATGAATGAGAAAATAAAAATGTGAATAATCAAAAATTGGCATCTCTTTTTTACCATCTCTGTGTTGAACTTTCTGAGAGTCTGCTCTTGGTTGATGTCATCTACCTGGATTTGTGTAAAGCGTTCAACACTGTCCCACACAACATCCTTGTCTCTAAATTGGAGAGGCATCAATTTGATGGATGGACCACTCGGTGGATACAGAACTGGCTGGATGGCCACACACAAAGAGTTGTGGTCAATGGCTCAGTGTCCAGCTGGAGACCAGTAACGAGTGGTGTCCCTCAGGGATCGGTGTTGGGACTGGTCTTGTTTAACATCTTTGTTGCTGACATGGACAGTGGAATTGAGTGAGCCCTCAGCAAGTTTGCTGCTGACACCAAGCTATGTGGTTCGGTTGATACGCTGGAGGGAAGGAATGCCATCCAGAGGGACCTTGACACGCTTGTGAGGTGGGCTGATGCCAGCCTCAGGAAGTTTAACCATGCCAAGTTCAAGGTCCTACACCTGGGTCGGAGCAATCCCAGGCACAGCTACAGGCTGGGCAGAGAAGAGATTCAGAGCAGCCCTGCGGAGAAGGACTTGGGGGTGCTGGTTGATGAGAAAATGAACATGAGCCGGCAGTCTGAGCTCGCAGCCCAGAAAGCCAACCATATCCTGGGCTTTATCAAAAGGAATGTGACCAGCAGGTCGAAGGAGGTGATCCTGCCCCTTTATTCTGCTCTTGTGAGACCTCACTTGGAGTATTGTGTGTCATTCTGGTGTCCTCAACATAAAAAGGACATGGATCTGTTGGAACAAGTCCAGAGGAGGGCCACGAGAATGATCAGGGGACCGGAGCAGCTCCCATATGAAGATCGGCTAAGAAAGTTGTGGCTGTTCAGCCTGGAGAAGAGAAGGTTGCATGGAGACCTCATAGCAGCCTTCCAGTATCTGAAGGGGGCCTATAGGGATGCTGGGGAGGCACTGTTCATTAGGGGCTGTAGTGATAGGACAAGGGGTAATGGGTTAAAACTTAAACAGGGAAGTTTAGGTTGGATATAAGGAGGAAATTCTTTCCTGTGAGGGTGGTGAGGCACTGGAATAGGTTGCCCAGGGAGATTGTGAATGCTCCATCCCAGGCAGTGTTCAAGGCCAGGTTGGACGAGGCCTTGGGTGATATGGTTTAGAGTGAGGCTTCCCTGCCCATGGCAGGGGGGTTAGAACTTGATGATCTTAAGGTCCTTTCCAACCCTAACTATTCTATGATTCTATGATATGTATTTTACATAATTTGAAAACAGGCTTCTCCTGAGAATTTTCCTCATTTGAAAAAAAATTCCTACTTTCCTACTTCAGTGTGGGCTAAATCAGTGCAGGTAAACCAGTGCCTACCTCAGAAAGCACAAGCTTATGGTGATCTTTCCAGGTTTGAGATGATAAGTTTTGGACGTCTAGTTATTCCAGATCTTCTGCCTGGACTACCTTAATGTTCTTTTTTATGACAGAAGTTCGAAAACACAGCTTAAAGAAAAATATAAATATTAAAAAGAAATACTGTTGAGCAAGTGGTTTTATATTGACTAGCCAGAGATGAAAATGATCATGACTTGTGAACCCCTCACACATAGCCTCATGGCATTTTCTAGTCCTTTGTATTGTTGGTAGGATATATTTCTTCATTCGCTAGAGACTGTCAAGGTTTCATAATGAATTTATCAAAATCCAGTATGCATAAAAATGTATTCTTTATGTAGATAAACTATTTATGTTACATCTGAGTCAAATTCTCAGTTTTATTTGCTCAGGGAAGCTGCAATTATAGCAAGTTGTAACACCCAAAATATCACCTGTAATGTTCATAAAGAGTCATGCCTGCACTGAGCACTTTCAGCATTTTCTCCAGATTTTTTTGCATTAATTGATGAGTGATGTTGCCCCCAGATCTCATTTCTGGTTCTTGCAAATACACAGTTCAAAGTTTTGTCTAGGCTGGCTGGCAAGCAAGGCTCTCCACATTGAAAGGTGCAGAATACGGTGTGAGCTCCCTTTTATCATGCCAATTAATGTTTGACTTGTTTGTCTGCCATGTGATGAATTAAAAATGCATGATGCTGGAGAGCTAACTATTTTCTAGATATAATCCCTGGATGCTGCCATTCTTCCAGTTGATCTTTTTGCCCTCCATGTCTTGGCTAGTACCATATACAGCCTACTGCTCAGATCTTTCCCTAACAGATGGCTCACTTTACTAGTTGGGACCCAATATGGTGATTCCCTTTAATATGTTTTAAATTGAAGAATATCCAGGGACAGGCAGCTGATCCATTCTCCTAAAGCAAAACCGACTAAGAAGATAAAAGTTAAGTAGATGTGCTTTCCAGACTATGTGCTGTTCTATATACCCCATAAATCAGAATATTTGTCAACGTCAGTTAAAATACATTTTCCCCTGTAATAAACATCACATGGAGAAACAAATCAGCTTTCATTTATCCTGTCAGAAATGGAAAGAGATCATTTCATATTATTTTGTGGATAATCTCTGTGGAGTAAACTAAACACAATTACATATTTGATTTTAATTAAAACTCTGGGTACCTTTTCAGTTTCGTTAGGAAGATGTCCTGGGTATGATTATCTGAGGTCTGTGCTGAGAAGTTAATTTGACGTACAACATATTTTTCATGAAGTAACTGTCGCAGGAAGTTGTTTGTAATAGCTATCTTTCCCAGGCCCGTGGGGGCAACAAAAAGTAATGGCTTATCCTGAAGCAGCAACTTCTCCGGTATGCAGTACATCTGCAAAACAGTCCCAGTGGTGCTCACAGTAATGTCATTAAGCTGGGAGAATAAAAGAAAGAACCAAAAGATGCAGATAAAGGTATTTCATTACCCGCCGTACACAGAACAACAATAGAATTCAGTCATAAAATAGTTTTGGGTCACAATAAAAGCAAAAACCACAAAAAATACCTGGGAATGACAAAGGAGTTACAGTTTATGAGCAGTGGGCTGGGTGGAATTGCCAAGTTGGAGACTTGAGCACAAAAGAGCACTAAGAAATCCTGTTTGGTACTGAGGGAGGGAGGCTATTATACTCAAAGCTGGTAATGAGAATGCAGTGTCGTTAACTGTTTTCTTTTACAATATTTGACACCAGGATGGCTTAATGCTATGTTGTTTTCTCTTCAAGCTACAGTTTTCCTTTGCGAGAGCGTGAGAGCAGAATTCTAATTCAAGTATATACTGGGGAAAAGGGCCTCACTGCTCTGCTTTGTCTTTTCCAATCTCTTACACTTTAACTAGAAGGTCATTTCATTTATTACACACAGAAAAGGGCAGGAGCCAGGCTTAAAGCTTGGTATGTACTCTTATATTGAACTGGCACTTATTTTGTTCTCCCTTATCTGGGTTAGCCTCCTGCCCTCATCACTGTTCTAGGTGCATGCATCTGGCTAGAGAGAGGTCAAAAAACCCCACTGCATGCACTCCTCCTTCGGACCCTTCCAAAGGAGTTACCTTAACTTGGGGTACTAGCAGCAGAATTGTTCTGCTGCTCCATGGGGTATTTTCTAACCTCAGCAGCTATTCCTCTGCATGAGAAAGCTACAAGGAATGTGTGCTTGATGCAGCAGGTTCACAAAGCAATTTCATCTATTCACAGCTGGCTTATTAAGAGAATCTAGCAAATGGCAGTATCATTGAAGCATTACGTCTCCTGCCCTTTTTCTTTTGAACATAACTTTGAAAATGTAACCAATATAAGCTGATAGAAACCAATTGCTGGGGTTGATAGCTTGTCAGTTATGTTTCCTGAAAACGAGAAGCTATTCATACTACCCTCTACTGGAGTCCAAACTGCACTTTGAGTAACCATGGCTGTGAGTACCTCACTTTCCATTGCTGTTGAGGGCTGCATGCAGTGCCATAGCTACACTGCCTGCCTGAGTGTATGGGCTGGTGGCTTTCCTCACAGCTCAGCCTGGCCACAGCACAGCTACCAAAACTGCGAGCAGCCAGTGTGGGCTGCCAATGTAGGTCAAGGTGTGGAAGTGCAGGGGACCGAAGAAAGAAAACTTTCATGTAATGCTATATTTTTCATATGAGCTTTTGCTTTGGTTGAGGGTGAACCACTCAGGCCTCCTCTGTTGTTTGTCCTGACAATGCATTTGCACCACGCTTGGCTATATTGCATGCAGCAACATTTTGCTACTCAGCACGCAGACACACAGGTAAAGCTAACCTACCTCCTGCAAGAGCCTATGATATGAACTGACAAAGCAGGTAAAAGCTGGGAGGGAAGGTCAGAGAGGTGATGTGGTGTTCCAAGGTCAAATATCAGCTCTGGGAAAAAAAAGTTAAGAGTTCCTGACTGCCTGTGACTCACTCCAGGGTCCCTTCCAGTAGAATGTTGTGGTGAACAGCAGAGGTGGATAAGACATACTATCCTCTGGTGATGATGTCTATAACATTTATAGAGAGTCATGGACAAATATACATCAGTGCATAGGGATCCAACAACATCCTTTTTATTTTACCAAGAAGCCGTTGAAGCCTTTTGAAGCTGCAGATTAAGGGGTAAGCAGTAGGCCAGTGCTTCTGCAATAGAATAAGGCCACTCTTCTGCGATTCCTACACATTTTTGTAAAAACTGAATTAGTTCTGTTTGGAGTGTGTTCAAAAGTACTGTCTCTCCAATCAGCCTCCTCCCCGACCAGAAGCCTGCCCTGGGCCTGGCAGTACATTATGGGTGGGCTGGAATTGGGTATCCCTGCAGTTAGGCAAACATTGTGAGTATTGCCTCATCCCTGCACAAATCGTATTTCAGTGGCCCTTGTTGTGCTCTCTAGATGCAAAGATAGAGGCTGTCATAGAAAAGGGGAAAGAGAAGAATTGTGGAAGAATAGAGAACTCCAAAGACTATTTAATTACCACAGATGTTTTGTGACTCCAGAGATGTGCACTGGGTGTATGAAATTAAGCTGCAAATTAGTCATGATTTGACCTGTACAATATTGGTAGCTGTCCCTACAGATTGGTTTCACTCCAGCCCAAATTCCTAGCCTGAAAGGTTAAATATATAATACTCCATATGGTCAATACTCCATTTTTCCTGCTATCAACAGTAGAAAGAAGGTGAACATACAGCTAATTAAAATACATTTGTTGAAAAGGTCATGCAGTAAACTGCAGTTCAGCTGAATAGAAGGATTACAAACCTATTCACCCAATCTGGTGACAAACATACTGAAAATGGAGCCCAAGACACAATTAATCCATTTCGCTATCACAGAATGGGAAATGACTGAAACTTACCAGTATTCAGGTTCTGAAAAAAATACCAATCCTTAGTGTTCCTAACATGCTCTGGTACAGTGGTAATAGGCTATGTCCACGTTATTCACAAGGGGTTTAAGGAGTCAGCTGCTTCAATTCTATTCAAATGCAGTTTGAGCATCTCATTCATGTTCCTGTAAAAACACTGGTTTGCTTTACAGAAGTAATTTGTACAGTGCAGTCACATATTAATGACTACTACCTCCTGGCAAATAACTAAGCAATTAAAAAGTATGCTCAGTTTGAAACCACTGATCATCTCCTTTTTCCTGGGAGAAAACTTACAACAAACAGAGTTGTGTGTGCCTACATCTAAATGTTCTGCTATGGAGTCTGATCTCATTTCAGGAATCTGATATTTGACTTTATCAAAGACGGCAACTGTTCTATGTTTAGATTTCACCAGCACCCAGAGGAATCTGAAGGTACCTCCTCTGCATGAATACATAAAAAAGAAGTTGTGAATATTGCGCTTTTCATGCTATTCACTGTTCTGAGTCAGACACTTCCATGACACCATAGGCCTGAGAAGATTTTTATGCCAAGGATAGTTAAACAGTAAAAAGATTAAATTCATCAGCCTCTCATATTATCTAGAAGAGGTTTCGAAAACTGCATAATCGTGCTCTTTGTGATCATTATTTATCCTGGGGCTCTCTGTTGAAGTGCCAGATCCCCATCCTAGCCAAATTTTAACACTGGGGCTTCTGCAGGAGCTAAAGGAACTAAGCAGCTCACAGAGCCTGTATGTGTGCGTGACGTATAAGGTGATGTTGTAGGATTGTATAGAGTCATAGAATAGTTAGGGTTGGAAAAGACCTCAAGATCATCTAGTTCCAACCCCCCTGCCATGGGCAGGGACACCTCACACTAAAGCATGCTACACAAGGCTTCGTCCAACCTGGCCTTGAACACTGCCTGGGATGGAGCATTCACAATCTCCCTGGGCAACCTATTCCAGTGCCTCACCACCTTAACAGGAAAGAATTTCCTCCTTATATCCAATCTAAACTTCCCCTGTTTAAGTTTTAACCCATTACCCCTTGTCCTATCACTACAGCCCCTAATGAACAGTCCATCCCCAGCATTCCTATGACCCATGCATTCCTGAATAGTCAGCAGAGTGCCAAGGAAAAAGATGAACTGTTGCCATCTGTGCTAGAGCAAAGACTTGTGCTTGTATGAGAATGCAGAACATCAGCTGAAAAGGGAGTGAGAACATAGTACCTACTTGATTGTATTCAAAGGTAAAAATGCCAATAAACAGGCAGCAATTAGTTAGCCACAGGTACAGGGCTTGATGAAAATGAAAGGCAGCCCAAAGCAAAATCTGTTTATAGTTTTTCAGGTTGAATTATAAATACTAACAGATTATGGAGTTTCAGAACACCCAGAACATTTCATGAAAAGACGGATGGTCAAAGACCAAGACTAAAAGTTAGGTTAAAAGTAAAATGGTGGATCCCAAAGTGAACTCTTAGCTGCCTCCTTCTGATGAGATTCCAGATCCCTCATGCGACCTAAAAGGTTGCTGTCATGGGTGACGATATCATCATGCAGAGGAAGATTGTGCAAAGTTTCACCTAGCTATTCCCAGAATTTGAAGCAGCCTTGAGAAAGAAGGCCAGTTGGCATGGACTACAGTGCTTCTGCACTGCAGTAGGTAAACAGTAGATCCAGATCCAACATGAACAGTAGACACTCAGATGTCCTGTGCAATATCTACACCCATGAGTGCATGACACACGGCACCATTTCTCCGACTGACAGGGCATTCAGCCTAGTATCCAATGGCACCAGGAAACCATGTGTCACACACGCAGTCTCATATGCAACATGGGCTGAGTAATAACTAATTGACACATGCACCTAATGACAGTAAGTCTTAAGTCCTGTACCTCAGGCAAAAGTCACCATCAGAACTCTCTTGAAGACTGACATCTGTACTCTTCCTTTCTTCCCAAGGCCTGAGCAGGATCTCAGATGACTCTTCAAAGGAAATGTCTCCTGTGCTTCTGATCTCTGCCTGGGAATGGGTTGCCCAGCTCTTTCAAAACAGGTGGAAGTTGATAGGCTTCAAACAGTCTTTAGGCAGTTTCAGAGTCAAATAAAATAATTAACTGAACTAATAATAGAGTAAAAGGAAAAATTCTGCAAGCAATACATCTAAACGCTAGTTTCTTCCTTGGATTATCTACTCTCTGACAGAATATGAGTTCTGACTGGAGATTTCTGAGACCACAGCTGGGACTTATTATTCCTTCCTTCTCTTTCTCAGAGTCTTCAGTGTCTAATAAGGATTAAGATCACGCTGCAGGCTTTCTCTTAGTGGGCATCCTAATTAAAGTCGTACTCCTTTACACAGCTGTTTATTTTAATCAAACTTGTGGAATTTAATATATTTAAAGACTGCCATTCCACTTTCAAATCTGGTTGAAACTAAATATATTTAAAGAGAACCTGTAGGTAAAACAAACATATACTACATGTACATCAGTCTTACTTCCTTAAGAAACTAGGCAAAAATCTGCATTGTTTATGAGGCTGAGGTACTTCCAGAGATAGTTTGCGGCAAAGGGGAGTTTTCAAAGGTATCTTTTGGAATCAGATGCTCAAGTTTGATTAAGTCCCACCAGAAGATCTATATCTGGGAGATTCTTCTTCATTAAAAACAAAACAAAACAAGACTAACAAGCACTCCAGAGAAAAGGACTCATTTGTTTTCTTACCATGTTGAATAGAAATCCTCTTCTTTCGACCCACATGACCCTGCATAATGTTAGCTGTACTAATTGTAAACAAAAGTCACACTGTCAAAATAAAAGGGAGACGAATTAGCAACAATAGAGTTCATTAAAGCTTGTTAATCTTAAAGAGGATGGGTGCGATGTAATTGGAAGAAAGGCTAAGAGCTATGTGGGTAAAATATTTCAAGGGAATACATTTCACTTCAAATGACAAAATATAATTAAAAGTGAGCAGTTAAATCAACTGTCAAAAGCACAGTCACAGCTGCCTTTTTCCCTCCCCCTTTAAATTTTGAATACAGTGATATTCTGTGGCCTGCTTTCCTAGCTTGTTTGACCTACTATGTCCTGCTCTGGTTTTAGCTGCAGGCTCCATCGGGCTGGTTCGCTTTGCTCAGAGGGAATCTGTACCCCTCATATATTTTCCTCTTTTTTTCCTCCTTTACATCCCTTCCCTCTTACTTAGCTGCCAGGTCATCTTTACAACAGCTTTCTTTTTTCTGACCTCCACTTTACTTCCTTAGCGAAACTCATACTCATTTTGACAACCTGCCACAAAATCTACTGTTAACAAGTGATTCTCTCCTGTCTGTAAACCAGATGTCCAGGGACCTGAAGTCTTCTGCTTCAGTTCCTGAAAGATTCCTCTGTCAGATGTCTCAGCTTCTTCTTCGGGAATCTGCCTATTTTCACTCTGCCCTACAGACCTCATCTTCTTCACAACTTCACAATCATAATATTTATAGGATCATAGAATCATAAAAAGGTTAGGGTTGGAAAGGACCTTAAGATCATCTAGTTCCAACCCCTCTGCCATGGACAGGGACACCTCACACTAAATTATGTCACCCAAGGCTGTGTCCAACCTGGCCTTGACCACTGCCAGAGATGGAGCATTTACTACTTCTTTGGTCAAATTGTTCCAGTGCCTCACCACCCTCACAGTAAATATTTTATCAACCCTTCCTATATGAGATGCCTGAACTTCTGTTAACAGTGCTTTTTGTAGTTTGAATATCTTTTCCACTGGCCACAGAAGTCTTGTGGTTACAGTTCAGGTCCTCTCAGCCAGCGCAGTGATCCATCCTCTGGAGAACCTCTGCTGCTATCACTGCAGTGCCAGATTTGACCTGTCAGCCTGTATGTAAGGAAACCTGGGAAGTGTAAGCTTAACACTGCAACATCTTCACCCACAGCATACACTCACCGAGAGGCTTTTGCTTGTCTCCCTTTGCATTATTGCATGCTATCTCATCTCTCAACTTAGAATGCAGCTGCTTCTGGTACTGCCTACCTCAGCTAGAAGACAGTCACTTCCTTGAATCACCAGCTTTTATGTATAAGCTATCTAAACAGCACACATACACTCAAGGTGTCTCTTTCTTCAAATATAAGTACCTCTATTACTTTCACAGTCAAAACAGGTGCTTTCCAGGGAGGATAGACAAGACTAAATAGCAGCATACGGTGATTTTCCCACCATATCATTACTTCTAAGTGCTCACAGTCATACTTCTGAGATCTGGTTTGTAAGCAGAAGACTGGGTGCTTAAACACACATACCTGCATTTATCTGAACATACACACAGAGAGTTGTGAGTGACTATTGCTAGGGCCCTGAGGGCACTCCCAGCACCCACTGACCTTGTCTGAACCCCTGGTGTTTCCCCTACCATGCCCAGGTCCCAGGACCCAATTACAGCCCCCAGCAGTTTTGAGCACAGCTGGACATGAAATTATCTGGAATGAGGAAATGAGAAATGATAGGGAAAATGCCTTTTCCATGAAAAAGGCAAAAGGAAAAAGACTAAAGAATTTATGACAAATATTTCAGTCATGGGTTTATATGCTTGTATCCTCCCACGCTCCTCTTACTTATTAGTAATAACTCAGCAACAACTTCTGACTTTAGGAGTGGAGAGTTGTCTGATTATGTGCATATAAAATGTCTAGCACCCTGTGCTATATAAATAATTCATAATGTTCCTAATGACATGACAATACTACTCACAATTTTCACAATTGTAATTTTCATCCTAGTGAAATAGACAGCTAGAAGCCTCATGTGTACTAAATAAAAAACACCTTAAAAAAAAAAGTATAAACAGAAACCAAAAGAAGCAAAAGTATCCTTCTTTCTAACATATATGAATCTCTAACCCATGAGCCGTAAGCACTTGTGTTTCAGGCTCAGGGTTAGAGTGTGAAATGAGTGGGACCAAAACTCTGCCTAAACCTGAAAAGTTCAGGGGTCCCCACAAGTTGCCTGTTCAATTTACAGGGGAGAAATAGTGTACCTGCTGAGGTAAAACCTTTAGTTCAGTGATATTTATACTGTCAGGATAGGCCATCTTACAGGTGAATTATGTATAATAGCAGTAACAAAGATTATTACTGCAGGTTAATTGCATAACTACAAGTGTATACAGTTGTTTAAATAACACTGCTGTGAACACAGATATGCTTGCCCTCTATCTCTATATTTTAATATGCTTTCTTGCAGCATGAATTTTGATTAATGAATTTCTAGGCGAATAGATTGCAATACTGTGATTAAATGTAACACATTAAAACGTCTGATGGCATCTCTGTATTTGAAAGGAGTTAGGGTGATTCTTTAGTCTTTGCATGTGTGAGGGTTTCTAAAACACATTTTAGCAACTACATATGTGAAAGTTTCAGACAATTGAATGAGGTTTCTTGCAAACAACCGTTATTGTTAAAATATGTATACAAGTAACAGGGAAGAAACTGTAGCATCCTTTAAGAGTTATTGTACTGTAACTTTTGGCATGGCTACTTTCTATCTTTGGGGACTCAATACATATTTTTTTTATTTTTCTTTTAAGTCATATCTTGGTTTATTAAAACAAACCCACCTTATAGCGCCAGTTCAACAAAGTGCTTGAGTAGCACATAGTCTCCACTACTGTCATATACATAAAGGTTTTGTATGTGCTTTTTTTCTCATAAGAACAGAGTTTAGGATAATTGCTAGCACACTGAGAAAATACCTTGTGTTAAGAGGCTCATTATTAAGTCTGCCAACAAATCTAACTTAGTCACAATTAAAAATGGAACTATTGACTATAAATAATACATGAAGAATTCATTTTTTTTAAGTACTTAATATTTTCATAAAGAAAAGAGTTTAATTTTGCCTGAAATGTTGATGTTTTCTTTGCACCACTATTTTAATGAAAAGATTATAATTCACCCTATTTTGTGATTAAAAGTATGTAAAAGAAACATGGACATCCTGACTTTTTAATGCTTTTTCTTTCTGTCTGATTGCAAGAACACAAATAATATTATTGCTTTGGCTTTTTGTTTTGCTTGTGTTTTATTTTGGTGCACATGAGCGACACCAAAACAAGGATACAGACTGAAGACTAAAGAAGAAATTATTCTGTTTTCAAAAGATTCATATTTCAAAGGTGATGTTCTATATTGCAAGTACAGCTGATGGAGTATATTCTCCTTAAATATTGCATTCTAGTCCTAAAAGTCAAAAAGGTGTAACCCCTCTGCAAGATATTGATGAAAAACTCCACTAAATTGTTTATGCCACCTTCAATTCCCTGAACAGTGGCCCTTTAATATTTTCTTCTAATAGGAATCATAGATCCAGGCTGCAGCATACTAATGAGTCTAAGCCTACCAATTACATTTTGCTCTCCATTTCAGATTAAATGACTGTCTGTCTACGCACTCCTGCAGCCCACCCGTTCCCCACACCACGGTGTCCTGGTTTTCAAAAATAGAAATAATAACAATAATAATGTACTGTATCTTTCCAGTTAGCTACAACTCTATATGCTTTGTTAGGCTAATGATAAAGAAAATGCCTGAATCTCAATGTGTTGGTAGCTGCTTCATGAGGATAATCAACTTGCCATGCATCCCTGATGCTTTGCACAGCAGAACAGAGAGATAGGCTTCCAGGATTCAGAAACAGCAAAGTGCACATAGAATAGAAAAATAACCCACAAATGAAACAGCAGACGAAATGTGATGGGTAAAACCAGTAGAAGTGCTTGGAATTTTCCACTTCATTCTTTTCCTCTGGAAAAGACTTTTTTTTCCCCATGAAGTACACTTTCCATTATTTTCCTCTTGAAAAAGGGCCCTTCCAGCTTTCTGGCACTCCCTTTTCCCCACAGCCCTCGTCCAGAAGATAACTGGGATAGCTGCTCTCTGTATTCCATTCACCCTAGCTACCAGGCAGCAGTGGTTTGGGAATGCACAGCTTCCAGCAAAACATGGGAAGGTTGCCCTCAGTCTCTCTGCTTGCCTGATAGATTCAGGTGGACACCTAACCATACAAAATCATGAATTTACCTTTGAGCTTACACCCCATACATCTGCAAAAGCCAGGAGGTTAAAACAGACCCATGCCTCTCCTGGTCTGCCCTCCTCTTCTGTATGTCTCCCATCCACCTTTGCCATCAACACTGAACTTGGTATTTTATTAGTTGTGACAAAAGCATAACTACACACACTTGGAACTTCTGAAATAATGACACAGGCTTTGCTGTCAATAAAAAAATGACTCCTAGCCCAAGTCCTAGCCTCTTGTGTTTCACAACAGATAAGGAAGTAAGAGAAGAACAGTAAGGCTGCAACTATAAGATGCTTTTATGAGATCTAGAGGTTGGATTTGTGTAGAGTAACTGTAAGAAATACTTGACGGAAAATTGTCAGAGATGGTTATAATACTCCAGAACTTGAAATTCACATGCATCCAGGAGTACCATAGGCAGGGTTAGGGCAGGACTGCAAATAGACAGGTTGCCTAAGATTAGAGGCAAGCAAAGGCCACTCAACATGCTTGTCTTTACACACACTGCTTTCTTCAGATAACTTCAGTCCCTGGTTTCCAGGAAGTGGAAAGCATGCTTCCAAGTGATATTTCTCATGGCTCTTGGCCATACATAGTAGCCTAGTTATTTCTCTCCATACTGGGAAGATGTTTTGTGCCAAGGGGATGAGTATTTAGTCCTACGGATTTAGTTCAATCTTGCCTGGGCCTGCAATTTTACAGTATGCATAGCAGTTGGGGGGCACCTATCTTCATAGAGAAGAGAGTACCTATCACCCTGTGATGTCTCCCAACACTCACCTTACATGTGGTAACAGGAGTCTAGTTTTACGTTTGTGGCTTTAACTTTGGTCTGTGGGTAGTTGAGGTTTGCATTGACGTTTTGCTGATGGACATCCTGTGTGTCTTGGGACAGGGGAAACACAATGAACAAAGAAATATTCCCACTGCTTGGTAAGACCTGTATCTATTGCTGTGAATAACAGCACGAGACTGGGACCTTTCTGGAAACTTCTCCTTGCCTCTAAGTGCCCTGGCCTCCATTGTCCTTGTTCCAGCTGCAAACCCCAGTTCATTGTTTTTTAATTAATTTCTCCTGACCATGATGTGCATATCCCTTCCTTCCTTTTTCCTCTGTCTCACCACAGGTGAACTCCTGCCCTATACCAAACTCTTTTTGATCTGCTTTCAAAGCAAGAAAGAAACAACTCCCTTCAGCCTGATAGCTCATGCATGAAGAGAGGAAGATGGGATACTGACAGTGGGTTGGTGTGGTGCATGAACAGTGGATGCAGCAGCTCTCAAATTGGCTGAAATTAATGAAGGAGTATGGCTGACCTATACTGTAGAGCCACTTCTGGCTTGCTTAGTGATGGAAAAGAAAGGTAGTAAACTTGCCTCCTAAACCATGTATCTCTTACCTTCTCCTGAACTTTTGAAACATTGAAAGACTGGATGGGAAGGACGATTCTGTTTCTCACCTCCCTTCAAAGGCAGGCAGTATGCTTCCAGACTCCTTGCTGGCTGTCATACCAATGTGCTGGCAGGTCAGAAAGGGACACTTACCCAATTTTATCCCCATCTAATTGTCATATGGCCAGTCCATTTAAAAGATCCCTGGGTCATCCTCTAGTATAGATTTGCATGACAACTCTGATTGCCTTCTTTGCACAAACTCCAGAATGAGAGCAGAATTCGCCCAACTGGCACACAGAAGGGTTCATGATTACCCTACTGAAATTGGTGAGAAAAATCCACATGTGGGAGCCATAGATAGGTTTTAGAGAAATCATTGTTAGGTTACAAGTCACTAAATGAGTCCCACTGGTTTTGAATCAAGCACATACACTGTAAGACAACTAGATGAGTTAACCTACACAGGGGTTGTTAATTTTGCCTGGTAGGCACAACTGAAAGGAAAAATCCCACCACAAAACATAAAAATTACAGGTATTCCGTTTGTCCCTTTGGAGTTCAACCACATAAACTGCTGAACTGGCACAGTTCAGGAGGGAGCAGAAGTACTTCACAGGGGAGGAAACAGATGGAGACTTTGTGGTTTGCATTGGGAGTTTTCTAGGGCAGATCAGCAGCTGCTGGAGTAAGACTGTTCCATCGAAGAAGATCGCCTTTGATGGTTCTCCATCCACTCTGTTTATCCTTCCTTCTGTCCAGGGTGATAAATGCCAAATTGGGCATTTTGACTTTATGGAGAGGCAGGACCAAGAGACCTTCAAAAGAATGAAGATTAAAAAGGATTATTGCTTTTAAAAGTGTTCATTGGCAGACAGGTGTGTACCTGAGAGACCTAATTTGGATTTGATCAAATAGCCTTGTTGAAAAAAGAGTCCTCAGGGGCAGCTCTGCTTTGATTGCAAGTACAAAGAGACATCATGGACAGTTGCAGTTTGTCTTTGACTTTAGTTGAGGACTTTAGCCAGTGAGTCTATTTGGTTGACATTTACCATATTCAGATATTTTTTACAATTCATACTTTTCATATCTACTACTGTCAACTTCCAGTCAGGAATACAGCAGCAGCTGCAGCCTTCAATATGGTTAACTCTACTGCAGAAAGAATTTTACTCTCTGGTAAAATATTACTCAACTGCATCAATAACCTATCTGGAAGAAGAATAATTTGCAATGGAAGGCTAAGTGACAATCAGAGGACCTGACATATAGAGAAAGGTGAGAAACATAAACATGACTAGGTTGGCCAAATACCAAGTACGAGTGGAACTATACATGAGCTATCCAGAAGTAAGGATGGAAAGAGTTGATTTAAGTGGTATCACAGGTAAAAGCAGGTGCTGTAGTAAGTGCCATCTTTCCAGAAATGATGCATTCACAGCTAAATATAAAACCAAGCTTTGGTAATGAAACTTGCTATATAGGAGAAGAGTTTTTCACAGTAAGCCCTTAAGCCCTGTCTCCTGATACCTTAAACCTAGGCTCAGAAAATACCTTATGAGGCAGGGACAAAGCTGACACAGCCTCCAGTATGGAAAAGATGACCCAATATATCTTTTTCTTCCATAATTTCTATAATTCTATGAGCTTTCATATTTTGAGAATAAAATTAATTTCTGTTCATCAAATGCTGCCACTGCCTGTTGCCTTGTGAAAGTAGAAACCTCTCCCCCAAAAGTTTCAGCTGCCCTTTATTGCAGTCTTTCGTCACTGTCACATCGCCGTCTTCAGGCTATCTGCACCAGAAAAAAAAATAAAAAAATGTTTAGGAACAAAGATTAAAAACAGGTTTATTGAAAGGGGTGAAAATGCAAAAGGATGCATGATTTTTAGCCTCAGGCTGTTAATGCAGCATCTTACATACATTGGCACTCTTTGCCTGTGGAAAACAAGAATGCTGTTTCTGCTGATACTGGAAACACAGCATGTTCATAACACTCTGCTCTGAGAAGACAAGTAATTGTTGACCAGTTGCTATTAATAAACAAAGAAACCCTGATTTGGAGTATAAAAGTGCTTTTTGAGAACTACATTTTTTACAGTTTCTCTAACCTATTGTATATTTTTAGCACTCCTGAAATGCGGTGTGTCATTTTTAAAATGAATGAAGGTTGCAATGGAGTAGAACAGTAAAAGAAACAGCGAGAATGGAAAGAAACTCTTGATTAAAACGGGAATGACTAAAGCTAGATACACTATAAAAGCTTGCCATGGAAGAAAACTGCTGTCTATAGCAAGTGACTTACTTTCCCTGAGCACTTACTATGAACTACACTCCCAGAGAAAAATTAGAATTTCAACAGGACTCAGTAGGGCCAGAAAGGAGACACAAAGGCGAGCTGGACAAACAACTGTGAATAAATTCCCTAAATATTTTCTCCTGTCCCCTTTTCCTCCCAGTGACAACAAATCCTCATCCTACCTATTTACTCATTCTTGTGTATTGAGTGCTAAGTAGTTAGTCTAAATTTCATGGAGTGAAATTTGTTCCATTGGGAAATAATTGCTCTGTTTGGGGTGAGGAAGGGGAATATTTTATTACACATCTTGGAAGAGAGATGTGTTTGGATCATTAAGCCACTTTTTTCTTTCTGGATACAATCAGATCAGAGGGCACTGGAGACACGACGGCAATGGTAGAAAAGATAGATGGACATATACACAGATAAGATGGATGGACAGATATAACAGATGCTGATAACAGGGTTTTAATATATGGGATAGATAGAAGAGATTACAAAAACTACAATCTTCCTCTGACCAGATGTGGAGACTGTTTTCTGGAGTGTTATGTTTGGTGTTAAGAATTCTGTAAAAGCATTGAAGCGATCTGATATATATGGTTTATAATCATAGAATCATGGAATAGTTAGGGTTGGAAAGGACCTTAAGATCATCAAGTTCCAACCCCCCTGCCATGGGCAGGGACTCCTCGCTCTAAACCATATCACCCAAGGCCTCGTCCAACCTGGCCTTGAACACTGCCAGGGATGGAGCATTCACAGCCTCCCTGGGCAACCTATTCCAGTGCCTCACTACCCTAACAGGAAAGAATTTCTTCCTTATATCCAGTCTAAACTTCCCCTGTTTAAGTTTTAACCCATTAACCCTTGTCCTACCACTACACTCCCTAATGAAGAGTCCCTCCCCAGCATCCCTATAGGCACCCTTCAGATACTGGAAGGCTGCTATGAGGTCTCTATGCAGCCTTCTCTTCTCCAGGCTGAACAGCCCCAACTTTATAATAAATATAAAGAAGTAACCAGCCTGTAAATGAAAAAAATAGAAAGGCTCTGAGGAGCAGAAGATCATGGAACAACAGAAATAATTTGAAAAATAGTATCCTCAAGTAATACAGACACTTTCTTACTGGTATCTCCAGAGAAGAAACTTCTTACTGAAATAAGGCAGCAATCTTGTATCTAGTCCTTGCAACTGATTACATCATCTGCTATATTTAGAATACCTCCAGTGTAACCATGGAAACTGCTTTTGCTTAAACTCACATTATTCCATTGAACATTACTTGACACTATAGAAATACTTTTAGAAGCTCACAAAACAATTAATGTATTACTGTTATTATATGCCTGTATATATAGCAACATGGGGTTTTGTCTTTTCTCAAAGTATGCATTATGCATACCCAGAGATGTCAGATTTCTGACAAAGAGCCAAATGCATGGCAATGGAGTGAGCATACAAGACTTACAGGAGAATTTAGAGTACATCCTCTGTACTTTGTTTTTAGCCCAGCTGTCTAAGGAAAGGGCCCGTGCTGTCAGACTCTATGCACAGGTCTGTGTGTCTTTCCCATACAACTTTTGAACTCAGTTTCAACCAGATTTGACGAAGACAAAAAGAGGAGGTTTTTAATCTCCCACAAGGCTTGAAAAAGATAAACAGCTATGCAGAAGGTAGTCTTACCAGTGATCCCACTGAAAGACCCATAAGTGCAATTCATACTAGATCTAGGTAAATCTGCAAAAAAGAGTCTGAGTGATTTCTGCAAGATATGGAACTACTTATAATGCTGATAAAAATATTCAAAACCAAATAAAATATATACATTTACATTACATCATAAAAGTGAAAAAATACTTTCTTTTGTTCTTTCATAAATATGCAGCTTTGCAGAAATAATAAAAAAAATAATAAACAAGTATCAGAACTTCAAATACCAGAAAACCTAGAGAGGAAAACAGAAAAAACACTTAGAAGCAGGAGTCCCAAACTCAGCCTTCCAAACTGGAGGCAAGGAACTACAATGATTTCAATATGAAACTACTATAAATTTCTGCAAGTGATTATCTGAGAATAAAAGCTAAAATTAGCACTAGGAAACAAAGTACTACAAGGTTAGTACAGATGCCCAGTTTTCACAGTACAGGAATGTTACCATGAGGTTCCAGATGCATCTGTGCTTTTCAGCATATTTAGACCTGAGCTATAAGTGGGAATGAGGTGATGACATTTGCAGACAACACTTGATTGTAAATAATTACAGAAGGATATACTGATATTATGTGGCTGAGTGATAAAATGGCAAATGATATTCCATGGTAATAAATATGAAGCAGAGTATGTGTGTGGAAAATAACCCAAACTATACATGTAGAGGGATGAACTCTAACTTAGCAATTATTACTCAGAAAGAGATTTTAAGTTTATAGGCATCTCAGCACAAAGATGGGTATAAAAGGCATATCAGATATTTGGAGTTATTGGAAAAGTTATTGAAGCAAAACAGAGATTTTATGTCACTTGTGAATTCAGGGCACACAACACATTTTTGTGACTGTTTGGATTTTAGTCACCTTAGAAGTGATGTGAGAGAACTGGTAACATGAGGAGGAAGAAGATAACGGAGAGCCAGGCTATGGCATCCTTTCAAGAAGAGAAGAATAGATGAGAATTCCTCAGCCTGGAAGAGAGTCAGCTGAGAGGTGGTAAGATTAAAGCCTACAGAGACATGAATTGTATGGAGAAGATGAAGGGGGAGTGACCTCCTTCAAGCTGGGGAGAAGATGAAACAGGGAGAAGGGAAATGGCCTTGACCCCAACTTCCACTTCATGTGAGAGTCCTGTCAGTGGCATATCTTTTACATCTGTTCTAAGTTCTGTATCCTGTCTCTGAGTGGTGCTAGCCAAGAATGCACCGCTGCATAAAGAGACTGAAGGAAAGCAGAGGAATCATTACAGGAGCAGCAAAGAGAGGTTTCTAGTAACTACATATCTAAGAGAGCAAAGCACTCACTAAAGATGATGTTTTCAATCCATTAGATTGCTGTCGCTAGCAATATGCCAGTTCTGCAGTATCATCTTGGCAAGACTAGCTAGATATTTCAAGTGGCACAGCACTTGCTTTAAAAATATTACAGTCTTTCATTATTTTCACCCTTTTTCTCAGTAACAGCAGACAAAACTTGCTGACTGCTAGAGTTACCAAGTTGTGGCATGGGACTAGACCTGTAGAACAAAACAGATGGTTGTGAAGACCTGACATCTTCAGTACATGGTCTGGGAATGAAGGTGCTTCAGCTTAGCCTCAGTCAAGTACTACGGTCTGAAGGCAGCAGACCTACTTCTGCCCTTCCTTTGCTCTCAGGAGGGCAGTGAGCCCTCCCAGGCCTGCTTCAGGGCTGTCCTGGCACCCTCTCTTTGTGCAGCCAGGTTGCAAAACAGGTTGTTGAAATGATCCAAATTAACAATAACCAAGGAGAAAAATCTACACAGAGTATTGCCCTGCTACAAATGATGGTCAACAGATTGCCAGCTGCTGGGTGGGTTTTGTCCACTTGATTTCTGCAGGAAATCAGCTAAATGGATTTTCAGTGCCGTGGCTGAGTAAAGGAGGACAAAATGAAATGATAGTGAGAGTCAGTTCCTCCAGCAACAGGATGTCCCCATAGTGAGCAGAAAGAGACACCTGAAAGTCAGTCCTGCAGTGTTGAGTTTTGGTGTCCCTTAGCATGGATCAAGGAATGGGTCCTTTCTGCAGAGAGGAGCTCTGCAAACCCTTGATGTTAGCAGAGCGCCAGCTACACTCTGCAAAATCTGCCATATTGAACACATGAAATCCAGAAGTGTTTTACACTGAAAGAAAATTATGACTCACATGTAATAGGTTGATTTTCAAACAAAAATACTCTGTCATCATTTTCATGTTTAGCAAACTTTTCCCAAGGCACCAATCCCTGTTCAATCTTAGGAGTCTCAAAGATGCTGGCTTGCAAAGCATAGCCTTCCAAAATATTTTGCAAACTTTTCATGGTATGTTCCCTTGTACCAGTGGAATTCTGTAAGAGGAAAATCAGATCATTACCAACATCCAGAAACTAATTAGGAGGGAAAAGTACATTTCAAACTGTAAATATTCCTTTTTATACTCCCAGAGCATTACAAATTGAATGACAACTTGATTTTCAACCCCCACCACCTTCTGCAGTGTTAAAAATGTGACTGGAAAATAATATATCACCAACATGAAACCTTGTTTTACAAATAGAAGTTTTAGCCTAAGGCAATAGTTTTGAACAGTCAAGTGAGAAATGCTGAAAATAGGGGCTGGAGTGTCCTTGTGGAGTGGAGAGGCACCCTGAGTTAATGCATTGTCTGCATGTTGACGTTTTGTAGCATCTTATTCCTTCTAATGGGGCAGAGATGATTTCAGATCTACACTAATTTGCTAAGCAATGACATTACACACCTCCAAATCATTTGCATCTCACTTTAATCCTTCAGCATAACGTAGACATTTCCATAGTCCCACATAATATGAACCAGCTGAATGGATTCCAATTTATCAAGAAACTACAAATTGCAAGATATCAAGCTGAAATGGCAGTAACAAGCCCAGTGATCACTGTCCCATACATTTTAGATTGTTATTTAAGGTCTCCTGGGAGATCAATGCTGTAGAACCTATTTCTCAGGATTCCTGTCAGCTGTATGAACTTTGCAACTGCTTTCACTAATACGTTATGACTTGTTTATGATACTGAAGAATAAGTGATGGGATCAGCATGGTCACAGCAGAATGGGAAACGATGTGGAAATAGTCTGGAAAAGGTATAATATTTTTTCCTGTCTCTCTATGCATATTCTGAAGGACTAGTGTTAGGCTATCCCACAGGCATCCCATTTAGCTCCCTCACACAATGTGTTTGAGCTTAGATGTTCCCTTTTTGTGAAAAATACAGTATCTGGGATACTAACTGACTCTTAAACAATAATCGCAGAGCTCAGACTCAAGATTTAACTTTAAAATTAAATTTAGAAGTTACCAAGAAGATCTGTCAGCAAAACTTTAAATCTGTGGATTTCTTCACAAATTGTGCATCTGCCAGGCAAGCAGTACCCTACTCAACAGCAGCTGATATAGCAGCTCATTTCGACCTCCACTGTGTCCTTGCCTGCTACCCCTGGTGCATATGGCTTCAAGGAAACAGAAGACTGAATCTCTTCAGCACAGATTTCCAGCTCCAGCTGCAGATGAGATGGGTCCAACAGGTTCTTTTGGGGAAGTAACACGCAAGTTCCCACTTAGCAAAAAATTTGTAATGACACCTCCCTTACTTTCCCACTTCCTCAACCCACTCTTCTCGGTGAATAAGCTAAGCCTGATCAACAATACACTGGAAAGAGCAAACAAAAGAGCAAAATTGACCACCCTCTCTCCCTTCTGTGGGATCAGCTTCTGATAAGGAGGCTTGAAAAGCAGCCATTGCCAAATGTTACAGAGAGGAGACCACTGCTGAAAAAATGTCATACCCCTTCTTTCTTACCCTTCTTGCAGCCAGGTTCTCTTGCTCTGTGTCCCAGTCCTACACCGTATGTGTTCAGATCTTCATGTGCAACCTGCAATGTTGTCGGCACCTCGGAAGTGTGTCTTTCAGTCTGACAGCAAAGGGAATCATATCCCTCATAAGGCTGCTGCATGCAAGCTGTTTTCAATGTTATATCACAGATTTCCCAAAAGACTCATGCTATCAGTACAATTACTTCCATTTAACAGAGGACATAACTACACTGAGAGCTTACTGGTTTTCTCAGAGATTTCTCATGTGAATTATATTTTTAGCTCAAGCATACATATAAGTATATACTTAAGTCCATTTACATTGCTGTCTAGGACTACACTATTAAAGACTTACTTTAAAGCCCATTTTAAATCCTCTTGATTAAAGTCCATGCCTATATGGCTTTCTGAGTAAGAAAACTTCACCAAATTGGAGTCCTATGTATAACATGGATAACTAAAAAATAAAATACCATTCACTATAGGCACCCAAGAGAGCAAGGAAATTATATCAAGGGCTTTCATACTTGGTGTCAGGCATGCTCAGATTCATTTTGGGTCTGCCTTCTGAGCAGAGAAAGTAGTAGCAGGCTGAAACTGTAACACATAAAATAAGAGAAAGAAACATGGTGGTCTCACCTGATAATGAGAATGCAATGCTTTCTGTTGCCTTCCTTTCCCGCCCAAACATAAATGTCTACCTGTTTTCCAGAAAGCCTTAAATAGTAAAGCCATTTGTCTAATAATGGAAAGTTTCATTTCCCATTGTCTGCAATGCCATAGCATATCCTGCATCATTCTTACAAGGTAGTGAGTTTTGTGATCAATATGGTCCTAACTGTGCTTCTGTGACAAGATGCTTTAAAAGATTATGTTATCACGTCATCTTCCATGCAACTCATCTGCTCCCTCTTTCTTCTTTCCCTGCACAATGATTTGCAGGACTCAGCCAGAATGAGATATTTGTAAAGGCATCACCTTATTTCAGACACACAGATATACAGATCTCTCCCAGAAAAATATTGTCCATTGTGTTGAAGTAAAAGTCATAATGAGAAGAATTAAATTGTAAGAAGTGTTGCAGTTGTTAAATATAAACTATTAAAGCCTTTCTCTTTTCTGTCACAAGACATGGTATGTATCTTCACAGTATTATAATTCAAATAACTATTGAATGATAGTTGTTAGGTTCATGTTCTGATTCTTAATCTAGGTAAATGTGTCACACTTTTACAATGCTATATGAAAGGACAGGGTTGCTTTGGCCTAATGGAAAGAGGCTGTTTTTCTGAATCTTTGCCCAACACAATTATATCTTGTTCACAGCACTTCATCATAGACATATGCACACCCAAATGTGCATACCCACATTGCCTAATTTAAACTGCAACAGAAATGCTGTCTCCTGATAAAACACGACCTTTTGAGGGTGAAATCTTGCAACTATTTAATGGCATGAAATCATGCACATTAATTTTAAGAGGCTGGGGGCTTGGCTACAGGGGGAGCTGCAAGGAGAAAACTGGTCACAAACTGAGATTTGGCAAAACCATCGGGATTAGGAGTCAGAGACTTAAAGATAAAGCTGTCTTCAGTGCACAAAGGTAGGGAGACCCTCAGGCTTCATGGCCCAGTTAAACCAAAGCAGTTCCAGCAGCAAAATCTTTGCTGCTGTTTGGATTTGCTACTGGCTCACCCTGGGTCTTCCAAACCCCTATCACCATTTTCCGCAGCACAGAGATATTTTTTCTGTATGTTCATGCAACAGAGGCTAACAGTGTCCGGTGTACCTGTGCCAGCTCTGGCTGGGCTGGCTTGAGCACAGGAAACAGCCTAGATGAACTATATACTGTTCCTTTCCTGCCTTGTGGAGAAGCATGAGGTATTGATATAGGCTTCCCACCTAAGCAACGATTTACTTTTCCCTTGCTTAGCATATCAATTCAGACAGGATCAAAGGACTAGCTGACATGGCTGAAAACTAATCAGCTTGTAATTTGCACAGGTTACCATGCTAGTATTATACATCATTTCATTAATAAATATGACAAAAATCAGACAAGTCTGCTTGCTGATCATTCATATTACATAGGAAATCGACTGAGAATGTCACTAGGAAAAAAATAATCTGTATTCACTCAGAACTGGAAGCACTTTTTCCCATTTTTCTTTTCAGGAGTTGTCCAAATCTTTAAAAATATAGCAGAAAAGTTGCTTTGATTTTGTAAAATGTCAGCTATCCCTAAGTGGCTTTTTTCTAGATTATGAAAAGTATTGACGGGCTTTCTCATTTGCAACTCCAGGAAAGTTCTGCAAATCTTTTTTTTTTTTTGTTGTATGATTTTAGGTCAGTAAATATCAGGCTATATGAGAGCAAATGGGATGAAAAGTGAAGCAGCTGAAGAGTCATCTAGTGAATTGCTTCCTTTCAAAGATCTACTAAATTAGAACAAAATTTTTGAGACACTAGAAGTCACTCGATAAATCTTTGAAACAGCTCCACATCTCTTCAACAATAAAAATGTTTTGCAAGAGGCAACCTGAATAGCTCACCTTTCTCTTCTGACTGTTGGTATGAGTGCCTTTGTAATATTTTAGCAGGGGACAACAGGTCCTCCTAGCAATCCCGTGAATTGTCTGGTAAAAACAATCAGTAAATTAAAAGCAAAAGAAAATTAAGGATGTTGTCAAAGTGCAGCCCAAGGGAGTAACCAGGACTTTGGGTATCTAAGAGTGCTGCATGGTGCTGCCCACCTTTTACCTTTCTGCATGCAGTGGTCACCCACAGACTGATCTTAAACGGAATCTCTTCTACTTTTCCTTGAGCTTTTTGCCCCTCTGATAGCGGCCATGCTGCCAAGTCCTGTGCCAGACTATTCACTTCTTCTGCACAACCATTTTCCCTTTGGTTGCTGGCCAGACCAGCATCGCTTTCTGTGCTACCTAGAGCTTTGTAGTGCATCTCTCCTGGCTCACTTGGCGTCATCAAAGGTAGCTGCTATCTGACACATTTGGCACTTTTACTGCAGGTGCAGGAGTGCATTTCATAGTCAAAGTGAAATTTAGGGCTTTTGATGACCATGTATTTGGCTAGTCTTTCTCATTCAAATAAGAAAATATCAGCAAGTGGAAAATAACTCAGATTAATTGTAGGATTTTTTAAAGGCTGATATCACACATAACATAATTTTGGTAAAATGCTTTGGCTTAGGAAGATCAATTAACAAAAAAATAGACTAAAACAATCTCTAAGTGCAAGCATCATGGAAAGGACTGAATGCTTAATAATTTCAGGCCATGACCAGTCGTAATTGAGAATAATGCCTGTCTCAATAACACTAAAGGATAGCAACACTATTTTAGATGGAAAAAGTGGAAGAAAAAAAAAGTTTGGTCTGCTTTGATACTTAGGATGCAGTCTTTGACTTTGTTGAGATAGAGTTGAAGAAGGAATGAATTATTCATATAAATGTTGCCTTAGTAACAAGCCAGAAAATAAAATGAAAGAAGCCCCTTGATTTTAAGGGGGAAATTATAAATTTGAGGCTAGTGGATCTGAAACTTCAACACTTTGTACACTCTGTGGCAACTCTAACTTAGGTCTACACCTGCAACAAATCATATCTGCATGATCCCAATTCTCCCCATATGATCAATTTTTAGCATTCAGAGGAATGCAGAAGCAATTGCCTCAGTAAGCTCCATGCCCCATGAGATGGGTATTTGAGCATCACCCAGAATCTAGTCCTATAATGAGCGGAGGTGTGTTTTAATTTTCTTTTTCTAAAACTCTAATTAGCTCCATTCAAAATGCTTTATTAAACGAAAACTAAGGCCAAAAAGCAAAGCACACCAAATGAGGAAATTTCAGTGCGAAAAGGATAATGAGAAGATTTTCAAACAACACTTTCTTATGGGAATGGACACAGGTACATAGCTTGGCATTTCTGAAACAATTAAATCAATTAGGGTGAAACCAACAAAAGGAATAGAGTGGGGGTTTTGTACTGCCTAGTGAAAACCAGAGCCTGTGCTTGAAACATGAACTCCCATTTGGTGCCTGAGGAAAATTCAACACCTAAACCTGTTGCAGCTGGCATGATGAAATGGAGTTGCCTGAAAAAAGGCAGTGGGCAAGAAGGGAGTATCCCATGGCTGCCATCATGGGGCACAGTGAGATGCCAAAAGGGTGATCGCTGGGACAAGGTTCTCAGACACCCAGAGAGCACTGCAGGGTGAGGCAGTGGGCAACGCCTAACCTTCCCTGCTGTTGGTGTTCATCCTGGCTGTGGGGGACACATCACTGGGAGCTGAGCTGTTAACCCCTCAGAGAAGCTGTGGTGTGCAGGACACTTACCTGGGAATGGGCACCACAACATTTTAGAGAGGACAGGCCTAAATCAGAGCAGTGGTAAGGCTGCCTCTTGGTTTTGGATGTTCCTGCTGGCTTTCAGAGCCCTTCCTGACCTCCTTTGTTGGGGTATGAGCACGCACATAATGTATGCTAGCAGCTGCAGGTGCCTACACTCATACAAAAACATTAGCTACTCAATGTTTAGTGTTTAAAATGGGGTTATTGTTCAGCTGGAGAGCAGCAATACAGCTGGTGACCAGGGCACCACAGGGAATGCTTGCCAGTCAGCATGGACAGCCTGTGATGTGAGACTTATTTTTCTGAAAGTTGTTGTAGTTTTAACTCTCTGCTCTTTGGCTTCTTTTGCAAGTCTATTTCTGTTCAGCCTTTTCTCATGTCATTAAAAATGAGCTCAGCAACAGGATTTGACTCAGTAAACAAACCCGAAGCAAGGTTAGGAGCAATACTAGGTTATATGGCCAAACAACCTAGTATATATTCTTTCATATTAATTCCTTTTTCTTTTTTCTTTCCTTCCCCTCTCCTCCTTTGTTTTTTCTTTTTTTTTTTTTTCTCTGAAAATATTTCTTTAACCAACTGTACAAAATCTTAGAGAAGACAGAGGGAAATGTGGCATCTTTGTAGCACATTTTTTAATGTCCCAGGTGTAATCAATTGAGACAACCTTTAGCAGTGGAGAGTTTAAGTAAGGGTCAGACTGATAGGAAAAATTTAAGTTCTTCTGCTTTCTAAAAAACTTAATATATATATATATATATATTTGGCCAGAAAATTTAATATGGATAGGTGCTTTCAAGCAGTATGCTTTCAGTACATCAGCTGTGCCTGGTGTTTTTCCCTTCATTATAATCTAAACTTGGCCTTACAGACTACCTTACATCAGATAATTTGAAAGCAATGTCTGTTGATTTCAAGGTTAAGCTTGCTGTTACAATCAAGCGCTGCTAAAATGTTAGCTCTCTATATGAAAACCTTTGCCAAAGTTCACTCTATGCAGAAATTATTGTCTTGGAATGCTGCGTAGAAATTAGAAGAAAAGACAAGCTAAATCACAAGGATGTTTCTTTAGAACAATCATTTTTGTTTACAATAGCTTCACTTGGAGAACATTGAAAGACCCTGACTTTACACTGGTTTTGGGTCTGTGTTCATGTGACAGGGGGCTTATCCTAATGTCCACACTTTCCCAGTAAAAGTGCCAACAGATTACTCCACTGGAGTGACTGCATCTTGTCAGACAATGCAAAGGATAGGCAGGGCTGAATAAAGTGGGCTCATGGATTTAGGGGATCCCCATCACTGTCACACGGCTGGATACCACCAAGTATGAGCAGCCCCAAGGATCCCCCAAAATCATAGAATCATAAAATAGAATCAAAGAATTGTAGAAAATGATGCTCATGGATTATCACAGACCCATTGTAAGGCCAAAGCCTCAGCTGGCAGGACTGACTCAGCAGACAAGTAAACAAAAGTATTTCTGTTGCTTTTACAGTATGTGTTTTAATTCTGCTGAATTTAATAAACTAGTATCAGACAGACTCCTACCAATCATATTTTCATCTTACCAGTTTATCTTGCTTGTTATAAATCTGCCTTTTATTCTACCTAAGCTATTACATCAAACTTGTGAGGGTAGAGATGCTTGTGAAGTTGGTGACTACCTAGCCATTGCTGCTTCTGTATTAGTTTTTTTGTTTTGATAACCTGAAACCCCAGTCTCTGAGTGGGGCAGATTAATGCTTGTACCAGACAGCTCCACCAGGATCCTGGGTTTCAAAAATTCTCCTTAGCAAATGGAAGTTTCATTAGAGGTTAGAAATATAAATTGGTCAAGTGACAGAATCTGTGATATGATGGAAGCTCAATTATAAGTAGATAACATAATATAACAAGTGCAGATGAAATCCTATTAAGGTCTGAAAATCCAATATCTCATCTTCCTGACTTTTAATTGATCTTTACACATATTGTCATTGCAGTCAAATATTTGAAATGATTCCTGTACACATAAACAAATGTAAGCACATTAACTCTGTTAATAATTTTAACAAGTAATTTGTATTTCCCATTAGACTGTCTTACAATTTGCTTTACTATAATTAAAGATATCATCAGTGATAAGCTTTAATGTGTTATTTAAAGTCTGCCTGTTTATAAGATTTGCTTTTATCATTAACTGCAGGTTGATAAGATCCACACATACCCTCATTAAGAAATTAGATTTTATGTCTAAAGCAAATAGGGTGTTCAGGTAGGGAAGCACTGCCGATTCTTTCATAAATCTTAAATATAGACCTTTCTTCCTAAGGTTGGTCTGTAGTAAGACAAGCAAGTTCATTACACCATGGCTTGCAGTCTACTTTACAAGAAAAGCAACAATTTTCCCTTGTCATAAAAATACATGTCTCTCTGGTGTCTAGAGTACTGATGGGCCAAAGAAGTTCTTCATATGAACATAGTTATGCAAACTTGCTGTGGGGCAGTCACAAGTCACTTTGCTTTTGGGTGAGATGAAAAGCCCTAAAGGAGTGACAGCCCTTTTGCTGTCAAAGCCCAGACAGCACAGGCCCTTAAAGACCCAGCTAGAAAAACAAGTGGGATACATGAGACATTGGACAGTGGTTAAATGCTTTGCAAACACTTTGCTGCTTATGCCCTTCCAAATCAGATCCCAAACACTTCTCCTTTATTCTTGACTAATACAATAGGAATCAATAGACTACCCACCTCTGTCCCTGCTCTGTCTTGTGTTATCATCATACCCCTCTTAACAGCAGTGCTCTGAACTGACTTTAAGATTTCTTTCACATTACTTGCCAAGAAGAGAGAGAGAATTAACATGTACGTTTCCAGCTTGAGTTTTGAACTATTTGTTTATGGTACAAATGTGACTTTTGGTAGTCTTTCTTTAGACATACCAAACACTGTCACTCTGTAAACAAAACCAACTTTCAACAGCAGCTATGACTAATTCCATTGCTCTAGTTCAACAAAATAGAACGTACATTCAATTCATAATCAAACAGCCCAAATTAATCTGCAAGGCTGAAAAATTGAGGAGTGGTTTAGCCTTTTCTATTTTATTTTACTTTTAAGGTTATGAGACTTTTAGGTCTCAAGTAAATAACATCCCGCTGAATAAATTAGCAGAGCAGGTGGAGGTGAAATTGATTTTCCTTAGTTTATTTTTCACTTGCGGTTTGTTTGTAGGGTTTTTTTGTCCTTAATTTTATTTTAAGGGATGAAATACTCCCCAGCCTCAACACCTACTGCTTTATGGTTCTACTGTTCTTATTTTTGTGTAGAGAGGAGATGATTTGGACCTTAATTAAAATTGGAATCACTTCTTACTGTGGAATCATATTAAACATTTTGCTAGCAAGGACTAGCACACAGCAAAAAGTTTTTCTAGCTATTATTTTGATGACACTTTGAAGATTCCTCCAGAAGACTACAAAGACATCACTGGCAGCTAATACGTAAGTGCTCTTCCATTCCATATGACTTTCAGAACAGCAAAAACCTTTGCCTCCTTCTTGTTTGAGATCTCAGCCACGCTTCCTTTACATTTTCCAAATTGTCAAGAGCAGTGCAGAGCAGTGCAGATTCAAGTATAACATTAACTGATAACTCTTTAACTATTTATGCTGCTATAATTTTGTATTGATTTTATATAAACTTTTAACCAAACATAGATTGCACTGCTTAAAGAAGACTTTTGGGAGTTCCTAATAAATTGCTTTTCTGATCCTTAATGGAGCATTAGTAATTATCGGATTCAACATGATTTAAAGTCATTTAGAAACCACAGAACAGTAGCTTGGTAGAGTACATTTCTGTCTCACTAAAAAGTTGTGCTATATGCAGTTTATATCTGACAAAATCACTAGAAAAAATACTGACAATTTATCTTGATTGTAAAATTCTATATGCTCATTCTGATATCATATGCTATATAGTATTTTCTTTATTAACAACTACTGTAGTGGTTTAGGCATTTCTGGAAGAAAAAAAAATAATAGCGCAAGTAGGGTCATATGTGCAATGGAAGGCTGCAAGACAAACTTGCATGTTTTCAATGAAATCTTAGCCAAAGGAAAATAACCAGGTCCAGAGTAGGTAAGAAAATGAACCAATAAAAACACTCTTTGCAGTGGTCAAAATTAAAATAGCTTGCCCACCTAGAGATCAAAACAGACAGAGATCTGATTATTCCTGTGTTAAGAAAGAAATTCTGGTGATAACCAGATCTTTAGAATTTCCCTTTAGTTGTGGGTTAACAGCCAAGGAAACCCAATGAATGTGCATCACTGCAACAAAGATCATTAGGTAAATAGAAGCTGCTATGACTCAGCATCTGGAAACGAATGCATCTGAGTGGGTTGTATGAATGGCCTGACAAAGCCCTCTGTATCTTATCCATTTTGTTTCCAGCCATTTGATAGCACCTCTGGTGCTTGCTTTAGATACAAAAGAGTTCAGAATTTTTCCAGTCTTCCTGTGGGTAGCTTGGCACAGCTGGTTTAAGAAGGCTGACTGTGCAGTGAATCGAAGATGCGCTGGGGAGAGAATTCACTTCTTTGTGTCGCTATTGCTTGATCTTTCACTGTTGACAATTCTTCATATTTTCAGCTGTCTGTACCCAAGGTACAGACTTTTTATGAGTACCCACAGACATGAGGAAAGGCCCCCTCACCTCAGAGCTGTATAGAGGCCTAAGAGAAAGTGTTTCCTACTCCTTTTCCCCCACATACTAAAGGTGCTACAGCTTCCAGTTTATCCCTCTGTCCCTATCTGAGCTCACTACATCCACAGCGTGCTTGCAGCCCTCACTGTCCCTATTCATCATTGCTCCTTTCTTCACTGTTCATCCCCACATGCCCCTGAACCTCCAACCCATCTGCTGATACCCCAGATCCCAAGCCTCCCATGCCTGCCTTTTGGTCACCCAGCTCCCACCTATATATATTCTCCATCCAGTATCAGAATCACCTCTTCAGTCTCCTTTCCCTGTTAGCTGCTTCCACTTTGTCTATCTGGCTGTTACTGCCACTCAATTCTCTTTCATATTTCCACTCTAACCACAGCAAGCACTGCCCAGGACTGCAATAAATTTCAGATAACCCATTATTTGTTCCTTGCATCAATCTACCCTGATGCTTTTTATCAGTTTCCACCCCAGGGAATTACTTGCCCTTTAGTTGGCCCCTATAACGCTGTTGGAGTAACTGTATTCCTATCAAGTCTACCCATCTATCTCCAGCATTTATGGTGCTCAGATCATTACAGAGTGTAGGTATTGTTACCTTTCGCAAGATCATCAATTACCATTGAAGCCGCTTCCTTAAAACTCAGCCCATTAATTAGATATTCTGACTAGTACCCTCATCCTTTTCTCATTATCTCATAAATGCTTTTCAATAACTTTACCAATCTATGAGCAAAGGAACAAGCTTGCAGGATTTGTACTTGTAGGTGCTTTCTAACAGGCTGCCATGAGCAGTAAAGCTCCCCACCTGTTTTGCAGCTTGCCAGATCCCCAGGACTGGTGCATGACCCATAAAAATCCATTCATTGACTCAAGTGGTCAGTGAGTAGGGTCTGCTGCCTTATCTCTTTGTTAGAGCAGAAGGGAGTAACATGGTTAAGCAAGCATTCTTAAGATTTAAGAGAGGGGTAGAGAGGTTTTTTTTTAACTGCCTGTTTCATGGTGTACCATAACTCATGGAGGTCGTGAGCCTGACTCTAGAAAGCAGAAAGCTCACAAATATTCCATAGAGCACTCGTGGAAAGAAGCGCAAATGTTCACAGCCAGCAAGCAGCTAGCTTACCTCATCCATTACCTCAATCGGCGTATTCCCATGTGTGCAGGAACCTTCTTAGGTAGATCTAAAACGAGACAGTGATTGATTATGGAAGGAACTGTTATATAACTTAGACATTATCTAGGGTTTCCACAACCCTAATCACAAAGTTCCAAATGCATTCAAGTGACAAACCAATTTAAAAACAATTTGACTCCCAAGACAATCACAACAGGGAAAGACTTTAAACTGAGCAGGTATTACAATGCAATTAGCACAATTAACCCTTTGTCACAGCAGCAAATCAAGAGGTTCCAACTCTTAGCGTTTCTTTAAAATGTCTGCAATTGGAAAATTGACTTCCAGCAGGGAGGAGTTAACACTATGGCATACTCTTCCTTACAGATTTTTAACAGTCACCAGGTGGCAAAATCTGTTTATACACCATATGTTTGTAATAGGATCACAATTTGTAAGATACAACATTAAATTTTTTGAATGAACATACCGAACAGAATAGCATGGCAAATGGAGCCACAATAACATGATGAAACAGATTAAAATCAGTGTTAATATAATAATCAGCTGTGTTTTGTTCCATATGGCAATTTATGGTAACAGTGAAGCTAAACCTCATCTGTTTCTTCAAAAACTGAATGCAATAAAAGAAGAAAAGTCAGAATCATGAACTTCTGCCTCCAAGTCACCCTGCATGTATTTAATAATGAATGTATAGCTCACTGGTTTTATATATGATTTGTGCCAAGTTAAAAGGCAAGTTTCTTCTGCATGCAAAAAAGTAGCAGTTTTGGAGAGAATCTTACTCCCTATCTCCAAACATATTGTAGAGCCTTGAGGAGATGCACAGATGGCAGCAAAATGGTCAACAGCAATGTAAAGAGAAGGCCTAAATTTTTACTGCACTGAAGATCCTGTCGTCTCAGGGTACACCTGATTCTACCGATATGACAAGACAAATAGTATATTCCATACATCTAACAGGTGTGCCGGGCTACCCTTCTGCTTGTACTGAATTGTGCTGACAGTACAGCAATGGAGAACATTTGTCTTTATAACAACTGACAAGATGCATGATTACAGCTGTAAGAGTATCAAGGAAAAAAAATAGAAAAGAAGGCCCTATCCATGGGCCTAGTTATTAGTCACATGCTGAAACGCTGACCAAGTCTAGGAGAGTAGGAATTATTTGTAAAATTGCCTTCAGAGACCATTATCTCCAACCCCCTACCAATCAGCAGACCAAACAGATCTCACCTGCACCAGCTTTTCATATTTTTTTGTGAGAATTTCTGCAAGTTTTGTAACTTAGCCGAGCTCAAACTATTAATGGCCACCTGAAATTCATCACATCTGTGGCTTTATCTCTTCAACCTTTGAAAAAAATCGAATTCTTACTATGGTGGACTTTTATCTGCATAAATATCTCAGAAGAGATGCTACCCATGAATTTGAACACTGTGGGCAAAATCTATATATACTGTGTTTTGGAAAGGAAACCTCTCCTGGAATATCTTTGAAGGAAATATAATTATCAAGCTGCATATTCAAAAAGAGTATCATTACCTGGTGTTCCAGGTTCACAGGATTCCCCTGTACAAAGACTGGACACCAAACACAATGTAAACAATCAAATGCTCTAGTCTATTTATTGAGGTATTAATGCAAAGCAAATATATATACATATATATTAATGCAAAGCAAGTTACATACATACCAACCTCTGGCTGAAAGAGATCTCACTGAGCAGGAGAAGGAGATGGAACACGTTGCCCAGTAGGAAGGGTGGTAGGCAGTGTGTCGTCAGGGCATCCCCCTAATCAAGATGCGCATCTGGCCTTCTCACCCATCCATCCTTGCACAGGTCCTTATATCCCCCCTCAGGTTGGAGTGGAAAATTACCAGTTGCAACAACAGCGCACAAGTGGCCACGGTGTGAACAGATATTTACTGGTATAAGACTTGCTTTTGCCAACAGCCATGTTAACTTCCCTATTTTCAAGGTTATCTTCCTACAACTCGTACCAAATGGTAGTTTTCTATTTTTGCGTGTTTCACCATGGATCATTATCTATTGTTACTCACACACCTGGGCATCATCTTTTACTGCACTAAGATATGTAAAGAAAGGGACTGGGTTGTCAGTTTTGTCACACACATGGCAAAACAGCCTACCAAACAGTTCCTGTGTCAGTCCTTTAAATAATCCAGCATTTCTGAATTGCCCTCCCTAAAATGGATGGATTCCCCATTTGCTGCCTGGATGTTAACCTGTGGTCCTTTGTAATTTATGTGAGTACATTGATCTGTGAATATAATCCTGCCATTGATGAACAGATGCAGTGTCCTCTGCAACGTGAAACAAATTCTCTGTGCAAACAGCTCTAGGTTTTCTGTTTGGATACAGGCAATGAGATACAGAAAGGAAAACATTCATGTAACCTGGGAGACCCCTGTGAGCTACACAAATAAGGAGGATTAGAAGCATAGTTTATTCCTACCAATTATAATTTAAGCTTCATGGATTGCCAGATGTGGATTTTCCTTTACCTATGAAAGCATAACTTCAGCTAAAACTTTTCCACCTCAAGGAAATGACACATACAGAATAGCTCGCTAGTACACAGGCGGGAGATCCTACTGTTCCTTCGAGGATGTGTATTATGGAAAGATCAAAGGTCTCTTGCAAGATCTTCCCTGAGACACTTACACACACACACACACATACACACCCCAGTGAGGGTACGTGCTCCTCAGTGATGATGGTCAGCATGAACCAGCTCAACTGTCCTGACTTCGTACAGCAGCCAACTGGAAGTAGGAGCACCAGCAGCTGCTTTTCAAAGCAGAGCACGGATGTGACATTTGAGTCTTCAGCATGGTGGATGCTGTTTTCAAGATGTTTTCCCCCAGCAGATGTTAGCAAAAGGGACAACTGGAAAAATATCTTTCTGACTTTGAAGAAGAACCAAGTCCCAGCACAACTCAGAACCACACTCAAGTGATTTCACTTAACTCCCTACAAGCCTTGTTTTTCTGTTGCGTGTCTTCTCTGTAAGCTTTTTGGCCAGGCATTTCATCCTTACATCTGCCTGAAAAAGCTATTAATAAATTCTTTAACCAGGCAAATATGCAACAAATAATAACTTATTTGGAAAGTAGGTCTTTAGGCAAGTGGTAAAGAGTCATTTCTGTCGGAGACAGGTATTACCTCAGGAGAGCCATTGTGGCCCTTTCAATATTCACAGTCCTGCATTGTTCTTCTTTATTTATGTTAAAGCAAAACAAAAACAAATTTAGAGGGAAATTATATCACTTCTGTGTCATTAAAATTGAGATATAAACCACAGAAGCCAAGGTATGCAAAGACATGACTGCAATTTTTCCTGACACCATGTAGTCTGACACAGTGTCAGACTTTGAATTTCCTGGCTTTGGTGGGTTCTTGTTCTAACCCCAAGACATCATTTAAATGTAGTTTGTCGTTTCTGAATATAACAGTAGCTCTTATATTATCAATAATAATAGGGTACCTTCTGCTCCTCAGGGGCAAACTCTCAAAGAAATGGCTTGTGAATCAATAAATCCGTTAGTGTGCTGCAGCTGAATTTATTTATTCATGAGATGCATATCTCTCTGTAAATTCCTTAGGAAAAATCCTTAATCCTGCCATACAGAATTGACTATTTATCAGTTTCAAATTGGACCTTATTAATTTTTTTTCCCTATGCTGGAAAATGTCTCTCGTACCATATATCTTCATATGAAATTAAATTTCTAACTGTCTCCCTTTTTTCTCCCAGGAACCAAACCCAGTGGTTAAGAATGGGAAAGAACAGATGGCAACAAGCTCCCATATATAAATCCGCTGTGTCTGAGTGTCCTGTAAGCTCTCTTTGCAAGCTACTCACAGAAGCCTGTATGCCACGGCATAAGCACAGTCACATTTGGCTTCTCACTCACTGGTGACAGGCTGAGCTGTTTCTCCCTTTGTTTTATTGCCGGCTCATTGGCAGCTGCTGTAAGTAGAGATCAGCTCCATCACAGTTGAGTGCAATTATATTTATAGTGTACAAAGGTACTTACAAACACTTAAGCATAAAATTGAATTTGATGATAAGGTTGTGATACAGGTTTTACCTACTGACTGTGGCAGGAGATGTCTTCTCAAGATCTAGGAACTAAGAAAACACTGTTCTGGTGTGGGCTCATTTGAATAATCTCACCACTCATTAAACACAGCTGCAAGGCAAGGGATGACAGAGTTCAAAGCCAAACGAGGGGAATATGTTAGTAACAAAATTATTGTCAGAGCCTTTAGGTATGTTTCCTCAATATTCCTCAACATAATGCCATTAATTACAATAGGAACAATTTTGTCATTTGCAAGCACTTGAAAAGGTTAGGAAAATGTGCTGATAGTCTAAATTTCTATTTTTAGAAACACTTGCTAGAGAATTTCAGAATGTTACACATTCTGATGAAGAACCAAAAGAGGAGTTTGGTTTGGGTGTTTGTGGCCTGACAGCCACAATGATATAAAATATATTGCCTAATCCTAATATTATCCAAGAGGCTACAGACTGCAGGGAAAAAAAAACATACCAGCAAACAGAGATTTACTCAATGTTATGTTTTGCTTGTGTTTTTACATATTATTATCATCAAGCTACTTCTCTGGCCAAATGGCACCCACTTGCTCATCAGAAATGCACCATTCCCCGCCTTTTTGGCAGACGTTCCCCAATACACCTGTTAGGACAGGCAGAGAGTGCAGCAATGGGGCAGTCGCCCTCTATTCAGTTCCTGTGATCAAAGGGTGCCAAAACGCTTCAGGGCTACCAGAGTGTTGACATCTCCAGTGCAATTTTCATCACTCTCTTAACTAAATAAAATAAGCTTTCCAATACAGCTCAGGAGATTGGAGTAGTATCTTTTTTATTCTCTGCAAATCAGAACTGCTGCCATTCTTTAATATTTATCAGCCCGAATCCAGAGGGAAATATTCAGCCTCTCATTTTCCAGAATACACATTTTTCCTCATCCAAAAAAGAAAGAAAGAAAAAAAAGCTGCTGGATTCTATGAGGCAAAAAAATTCAAATGCATTTGATTTGGGAGAAGGGGGATAATACAAGTGCGTTGAGGCTGATGTGGCAAGTGGCCATTTTTCAGATCTGCTATTGTAATCAGAAGCAGTGTCTGGAAGGTATTTTCCATGAAATACCTCTCTGGAGCTAAATCTAGGGACTAGACCATTGTTTGTGAAAACACGATCATTTTTAAAGGAAATGTACTTGTTTACACATCATAAAAAATTTAACAGATATTTCTCCTTTAGGGAGAAGTGCAGACAGCTAGAGCCGAAGTAAGTTGTTTTACCAAACCTTCGTGAGGAGCGCTGAAAACTAAAAGACTGTAAGTGATACTTATGGAGTCTGTCATTTTAAACTTTTGTTAAACTTGTAAAGAAAATGCTTCAGAGGGGATATAAGTGCTCCCAGTTAGATCTTGTCTTACTTAGGCACCTGCTTATCTTTCAGCCTGTGAGTAGTAATGTTGACTCCCAAAGCATGTGCTTGCAGATGAGCATGGTCTTCAGCCTGGACAGAGAAGAGGACCTGCACAGCAACACTATGCCACTCCATGCCATACTATGCTGTGGTGCTGTGTTCTTCCTTTTCCAGATCTGAGAGCGAAAGACCCCTTCAGGCACCAGGGCTATTTTGCAGAGGTTAGTGGGCACACAATGAAGTTTGATCATATTCAATGTAGATTTAAGTCTTATTTTGGTCCTGCAACTACTTTGCTTAACCCTGAAAAGTCATTTTTAGGCGAGTTCGCAGGAGAAAGTGCTTTATTAACATCAAGCCAACACCACCTGCTTTTAGCATTCCTGCGTGGGAACAAATGTCATGAAAAACTGGGAGAAAGAATATGCTTTTATTTTTTTCATGGGGAATTAAAAGCACTAAAAGCCATGGTCCTGTCTCAGTGCACAATTTAATTAGACTATTTTTCAGTGGTTTGTTTAGCTCTCTTATTTATATTTAATGTGGCTGCAAACAGCAAGAAAGAATTTTGGATCAACAGCATAATGATGCATTATGCTCATGACTAAACTCCTGAGACTTTGTGATTCAGGCATTTCTGGTCAGGTCAGCTCCTATTATTCAGTTTCTGGAGTCACATGTGAAGAATATTAGCATTTGTTCATATAGCAAGGGGAGGAAGAGCACAACACCAGCACACTGGTGGATGCTGTTGCTAGGCAGGAGCCAGTCCTGTGATAGGGTCGTGCTTGCCCCCTCCACATGGTATCTGGTGTCATCACAAATTACTGCAGATGGATTGAAGAAAGCAGACCCGTATTCTCTGGAAGGACAGAGTATAAAGAGCAAACAGAAGAATGCAGTGTTGAGAACAAATTGTTGCTATTACGTGGCACAAGGGCCCATGCTCATCCCTAGCTTTCACTATGTCTTATTAAGCTGGGAGGGCAAACAAAAGGACAGTCAGAGCTAGTTGTGTCAGCAGTCCTGAACAGCTCATTACCCCCTTTGGACATGGGGAGAAAGTATTGGAATGGATACATGCATCTAAGCATTAAGATTTCCAATAAAAGAGAACTGTAGTGGTGGGATTTGGAAATCCTTGCCGTCATCATTCCTCTTCCCTGTTAACCTGGTCTGCTGCCCCGGAGTTTATCTGAGCTCCAAGAGCTTTTCAGACACCATGCTCTAGGGCAGGTTTCTACCTTCCAATATGGAAAAAGCAGAGTTGCATGGGGCATCTGCCAATAATAAAGGAACACAACAAGGGGAACTGACTTTTAGTTTTCTGGACTTTTGATTTTAGCACTTATTTATTTATTTATAAATCAGGCTTTGATAATCGTGTGGATGATGTACTGATTGATTTCATTTTCCCAAGTTGGTTATATTTTACAATTTCCAGAGCACATTTCTGTGAGTATGTATAACAGATGTTGGATTTTGTTTAACAGAAATGGACATTTTTAGCAAATGTTTTGAGGATGTATAACAAAAATGCAGGCTGACAATGTCATGGCACTTTTGTGGATGTTCTAGAAAGTGAAAGGAAATATTGAGATATATCAAATATTAGCTCATACTTCTAACTAAAGTAAGAAATATAATTGGAATATGATAACAATTAAAAAAATAGCAGGAAAAAATGCAGAAAAGTTTCAAAATCTTTGTCCTAGAAAAGAAATAACTCTCAGGGACTTATTCCAATTTATTCCGATCAAAACTTGCATGCTGTTGAAGTCATATACACACATTGGTATAATGGAGTAGAGTCTGAAAGAATGAAGGCACTAAAATCAGATATCTAAACCAGCTCACTGTACACAGGGCTTTGCATTCAAAGCCCTGTTTATGTACATACTATACAGGCTTGAGAAGAAGGCAAGTAACTGAAGTCTACTGGTGGTCTTCTTGTGAGAATGGTTTGACCTCTCTACCTATGTGAAAAAAAAACTATACTGACTTTAAAATGAGTACATAAAACTAGAACAGTGGAAAAATCTATGAAAGTAACTCAGACTGAACCTGAACACCACATTAAGCAGATGGAGTCAAAAGCTTCTGCATAGCATGTGGGCAAATCTTCTTAAGGTTGATTAATATTTTGTCAATGATCTGCGGTTAGCATACAAGTAGCAAACAACTGGCATGCACTGGTCTAAGGTGTGGGTTAGAGCCAAGGAGGCTGTTACCTGTGCTGGGACTTGTTTCTCCCTAAGGACAACTACCTCCCTAAGGAGAAGTGTTAAAAACACAGCCTTCCCCAATAGCAAAGAATGGAAAAGTGAACGTCATTGACCATATGGGTCTTTACCTTGTGATTAGACAGGCCAGTCGAACCTAGGAACTACACAACAGAACTAGGATCACATATACAGAGATTCACTGACATTAGGATTGCTTGTCTGGAGAGGACCGTCTGAGAGAAAAGGGAGATTAATTCAGACTTATGGGTGCTTTAATATAAAAAAAAAAAAAAGTGAAAAGAAAATTCTCAAGAGGTGCTCAGCAATTTATTAGGACTCTGCCTAAGAGTCTGAAGAGAAATCACAATTACTCATCCTTTTTGTCTGTGTGCAGAGTTTCTAAAAAAACTAATGATACACGATCTTAACTTCTGTGTGTATAATCAGCTCCAAGTTCATGGCAAAAGATTGCCGTTTCACAGAGCTCCTTAGTCCATGTGATTGTATATTAATGTACATGAAAACAACGATAGTAAAAACATTGAAAAATTCCATGCACTGGAAATGCAGACAGACAGACAGACTGTACTTTGTATACAGCATTTACATAAAAGGATTGCTTCACTTTATGGCTTTACAGTGGTTATGGAGCAAGCCTATGTAACATTTTAGCAGCACCAGCAGTGCTGAGAGACATGTTAGGATGGTTTGTGTCACATAGCTGAAATGACAGAAGTCTAGAGATGCAGCCTGCAGTAAGCCAGGCTGGACTGTAGCCAGGACACTCAGCTAAGAAACACTACAGGAAGCTCATGCATAACAGTCTTGAGATCTTTAATGACTGCAGAGGAGCAAGCTAGCTGCTTTGCAACTCATCTGAAAGACAGCTCATCATCACAGTGGGGATATTCAGTCTTATAGCTAAGGCACTGTCAGGCAGTTGGGAGGCCTGGGTTTAACTCCCCACTCTGCCACATGCTTCTCGTGCAATGGTGGGGAAGTAAGTCTGTCTCCCTGTAACTCCAAGTACTCCCTGAAGCACAGGGCAGCATTCAGCCTCCATTTCCTCCAGCCTTCGCCTACTTTGTCAAACAAGCAGAAAATGAGGTGTGGTGTGCTTTGTTTGTGTATGTCCACCACAATGTGACCTTCTGCTTGTTGGAGGCTGTTAACTCTGCACTGATGACTATTCCTGCACTGAGGTCCCCATGTCAGGCACACCTTTGTAAAAGACCTGGGTGCCACAGCCATTGCTGAGGCTGAAAAGCAGAAGAGATGCCTCAGCAGTATAATGCAAACATGTGAGGAAGAAATACCATCATAAAAGAGTGTGAGGCCAAGGCCAAAAGTAAGTGACATTTGGCAGGCCTGGTCTGGGAGCGTGGGCAAGAGCAACAGTAGCCAGATATTGGAACAAAGGCTTGTGAATAATAAATACTGAGTAAGTTGCTGCTAGACATATTAACCTGGAATTAAATAATGTTATTTATTTCAAAGGAGGCAGAATAAAATCCCCAGATACATTGCTACAAATCATCTAATTTTAACCCCCTGAAATATTCGTATTTCTAAAGTAGCCTGATATTTAAGTCTTGAGATAGGGCAGTCAAAGATTTAATTCAATTAGCTATAGAATTATAGGCATTTAGTCTAAATCAAGAAAGACAGCTGTAGTTGTTGATTAAGAATAACATATGAGACTTTATGCTCATTCAGACCAAAATTACCAAATCTCAAACTGCCAACAATTTTTTGAAAGAAGTACTACTATATGACCTGAGATATGGAAGAAAATACTTCAGAATTAATCATATTAAAAATTAAACTCAGCTGATGAGGGGAAAGAAAATATAAATAAACAGACACTTAGAAAACTGAATACACAAGACTGTGGACTACAAGGAACAAGAAGCTGTTCCACACAAATTCTTTATCAGTGGAAATGCAGCCAATGAGACTGTTACATTAATCTGAATTGGTATGCTAAGATGATACAGACAGAAACTTAGCTATCCAACTTCTAATAAGTAATATCATTACACAAAGGGAAATTGATTAGGTTAATTCCAACGACTGTTTGAAATCTTTGAATAAAGAAACTCTCAAACGACAAACAGAAATTCATTCACAAGGTCAAATAGTAATAGTTTTTATAGTAATATAATGAATTAAATTTCATATTTCTTTTACAATAAGAATATCTAACACATATATCAAACTTCTCTCAATTTATATGAACAGATGAAATATTTAAGCTAGACACTGAACATGTTAATCTGTACCTTTTCATTCATGGAAAAAGGTCATTCTGAGAGGAAATTAGACAGTCTATGCAAAAATAAGGTAAGGAAGGCAAACCAAAAAGCCGGTTTTAAACCAAGCCCCACAGTTTTGAAAAGAAACATATTAAATAATGGAAAGTGCACGTGTTCAGACAGCGTTACGTGACAAGTTGTCAGATAAGAACCATTGAGGGTACAAAGAAACTGTCTAGGAATCCTTCTTCCCTATCTTTCTTGGATTTTGCCATTTTGGAGAGCATTCAAAGTAAAGTATAACATCAGAAAAATGGCAAAATTTGGACACCAAGAAAAACAAATGGATTGACAGTGGAGAAAGAGCTGTTCCAGAAAACTGGATTTGGAAAGAAGAGCTGATTTCTGTGTGACAGCAGTGGACAAAGGATCTGTGGGCCACAAAGTTGTAGGCATATGTCCTTATACAGAAAGGCATGGGTACCTAGTGGTGTCTGGTGGAAAGCTCACTGAAGTCAAAGGCTGTATGTCTAGGCTCCCTCTCAAGTCAATGGAGTGAATAAGAGCTCCAAGGGTAACTTCATTTTATCCTAAAGTAGGTGACTGAAAATAGGTCAGATTATTCACACTTTAAAAGCTGCTTATTTCATTCATGTGGATAAAAGAGATCTGACTGATACAGTCTACATGGATTTCCCAAAGACATTCAGCAAGATCCTTCTACAAAAGCCCCTAAAGTAACTAAACAGACATGGGATAAAAAGGAAGGTCATTGCATGAATAAATAATTGATTAAACAATTGGAAGAAAGGGTAAGAGTAAATGGCCAATTTTCACAGTGGAGGGAGGTCACCAATGGAGTCCCACAGGGACGCTGCTGGGACTCATGCTGTCTAACATATTCTTAAATGCTGTGAAACAGAGGGTGGGCAGTGAAGTGACAAAGTTTACAGACTATACCAGCTTATTCAGGGTAGGAAAGTTGAAGACCAACAGTGGAGAACTCTATACAGACCACTTAAAGCTGAATCATTGGTCATCAGAACTTAATGTGGAGAAATATACAATGAAAAAAATGAGGAAAAACTTCTGATATATAACAATGCAATTTGGTATTACCCTTAAGGGCCAAGATCCTAGGCTTCAAATGGATAAGTAGAAAATTCCTTGAAAATGTTGACAAAGTGTGCAATTATATCTAAAAAAGTTAAAAGCCAACACAAAGAATTATGAGGAAAAGAACACAGAACAAACAAGAAAAAAGAAACCAAACCCAAAACATCATGTTTTGAAAAGCAATGACTAAGGGAGGCATATAATAGAAGATTATGAAATTATGGAAGGTAGGAATAGAGCAGGGAAAGGACTATTTGCCATCTATTCCTGCACAAGAACAAGAAAACATCAATTAGTACCATGAGGTGGTATGTTCACAAATAAAAAAGAAAAATTAAAGCAAGCTGTTCTTCACACAACTTATATGCTGCAGAATTTTTTACTTCAGACTGTTGGGAATTTACAAAGTTTACATAGATTCAAAGAGCAACCAGTCCAATTAAGAGAAGAAAAATTGTTCAAGGGTAATTAAATGGAAAATAAAGAATAAAAAATCCCCCAAGCACCCCAGAACTCCCAATATATTGGTTTAGGAAACCACCGACCTTGCAACATGAATGATGCTGAGACAGTGTTTCTTTAACATTATCATAGGTGATCAACTGCTTTTCAAACTCATCCTTTGGCATCTGCCATCTCCAGGGATAAGATAGACCTTTGGCTTGATAGACACAAGGCTTGATAGACCTTTTTCTCCACCTCAGTCTGGCTGGTCTAATTTAATGTGAATACATTCTTGTCAAACCTTTGTCTTTTGTGCCATAGTGATTTCCATGCTCAGTGCTGCAGTTATAAAAGTACACCTCAAATCTGAAATAGAAAACTCAGTCATTTCAAAGTACAAAATGCAGCACAGAATAAAATGTAACAAAATGTCACAAATGTAACAAAAAGCCAAATAAAAGTAGTTGGAAGAACAAGCACACACACTGCTCTAATTGTTACCAGATCTGTGAAACATGCAAGACGAAAACCAGAGAGAATCTAGGAGTGACAATGCAATGACTTCTTTAAAAGAAATAATAAGCTCAGACTAGGCTACACAGAAACTAGTTCCCTTGACTACCAGAGACTTTTGGAATGGAAAAAACCCAGAGGTGACTGAAAGAATAAGCAAGTGCAAAAAGAGGGGAAAACAGAGACTCCAATTAAAATGCACCAAGAGAGCCTGGAAAAGATTTATGAGGACACCTCAGATAGCGTTATGCAAAAGGCTGGGCAACAAGCAGATTTTATTGGGCCAACATGAATGCACAGACAGTAAAAATGGTCAGAAATCATTGCCACTGTGCAAAGTACCAGAGACAGAAACACTGAGAGGCTATGACAATTTGTGATGCACGCAGCAGAGCTTGGCAGCAACTGTCAATTGATGTATGCAAACATGGAGGAAACCACTGCCTGCTCATAATTGATTATTACAGTTGTTCTATTGAATCTGACTGAAGTAAGCAACACATTAGCCAGCACTCTAGTGAATCACACTGAGGTAATAGTCACCAAACCCTGTATTTGCAATAAGCTCATTTGAGATAATGGTTCACTATACATGTTGGAGGAATTTTGAAGATTTGTAAAGTACTGGGGCTTTAAATGAAGCTGGTAGTTCTTACTGCTGATAGTTTAATAGGCTGACCAACACTTACAAATGGCTAAACAGATACTAATGTGAAAAAGGACTTCCTTGAGATTTTTTGACAAGCTCTTATGAAATCAGACGTTTTACTGGCTGAGATGCTAATAAGCTGAAAACTCTACTTTGAAGTCCTGTGCCATGCCCGTTCTACAGCCCAAAGCTGCAAATATTACAGAGGGGAGCAAAGGGAGGAAGGAGGCAGCAAGCCCAACATGGTTATTCAAGAAACGATGACACAGTTCTAGGTAACTCAGAAATAAATGACACAGATGGGAAAAATCTTGTGTAGAAACAGTACCTGTGGAACAGTTCACATCATTTAAAGTACAAGTAGAAAATGGAGAGAACCAAGATTAACTTCACATATTAGAAGGCAGCTCTGGCCATGAAACTACTCCTCTGACAGTCTGAGAAAACCACTAACTACAATCCTACTATGACTTTAATGCCACTTACTGTGCAGAAGGGATATGACTCAGGCCTGAGCATCAGATGATACTTGAACTATACTGTGCCGCTCAAAAAGTTCAAGCCCAAAGAGCTGATATCCTAATGCTGTGATTACACAGAAACACTAGTAAGAGCATCTCCAGTTTTATGTTGCTTTCATGCACCATTAGGTAACTGGTGCAACATCATTTACAGAAAGGCTCTTAAAATGACTCCAAGAGATTGCTTCCTGCTCACTTGCTCTGCATAGGCACAGAAATCAGATGATGAGAGCAAAGGGTGTTTTTGAAAAGCTCAAATAAAAAAACCCACCAAACCTGTTTAAGCTTAAATATGTTGAGCATCATTCAAGGAGACAGTCAAAATAAGACAAAATAAAGATCAAATAAATAAAAATGAACAGTTACACCCAAACCAGAAATTCATACCTGTGCTGCAGAAGAGCTAAGGAAGATTTGTGTGTCTGAGCTGGATCTCTTTCATCTCACAGGGTGAGAAGAAACCGTCTGTGACAGTGCAGCCACATCACCAATATCGCATCATACAGACATTGCCTCAACTAAGAATTAAGATAAATTAAGGGCATTTTGGTTATTACAAAGCAATGCATTCAGGTAAGAAGGTGTTTATCATACTCAGTATAATGGTTTACTGGAAGAATAAGTCCCTTCCAGTGCAGGAGTAAGTTCTTTTCCATGTGCATAGCATTGTCTCTGGGAGGAATCTGGCTGATGAAATATGAGATATGTGAGCTGAATGGCTCTTTTGATTCCACTGTCTCAGCTAAATCTCCAGTGACCACAGTGGGACCTTAGACATGAGAGTAGACATGTAGTCACCTAAATTTAGGTGTCTTAAACTGAATGTCACACACTATGTTTTTCTTCTCCTCTGTGGCTGCCCTTATCCTCTTGCCCTTATTCACCCTAGTTAAAAATAAGCAAAATTTTAATTGATCTAAATTAGCAGAAGTTATAATCATAGAATCATAGAATAGCTAGGGTTGGCAGAGACCTTAAGATCATCTAGTTCCAAGCCCCCTGCCATGGACAGGGACACCTCACACTAAACCATGTCACCCAAGGCTCTGTCCACCCTGGCCTTGAACACTACTAAGGATGCAAATTAACTCTTCTTGTTTCCTTGTTTGTACAGTCTACCTCCAGTCCCTTTGCCTCTGTCTGACTGAAAAAGCTAGGAGATTTTCCTTTTTATGCTAGCCAGAATCTAGCATAATGTGATCCAGGAACCAAATAGCTTTTTGGTCTATATAATTACATATTACTGGTCTTGAATTGCTGGTTACATATTAGATCTTATCTGATATCACAACAGTAGTACTTGGCTCTTCATGATATGTGTACTTAGAATTGCAGTTACGTCACCACCTGGCAAACGCCAGACTGGAGAATATGAAACTGATCATGTATATATATGAGTGAGTGTGTGTGTGTGTGTATACACACGCACATATATGGGAATGAAGTAACTGTGACTGTATTTACCAAATTTCTGTTCTTAATTACAAAGTAATCATCCATATTTTGCATAAACAGCTGCAACCACATTAATTCTTTGGAAAACATTATGGTCAATTAATTTTAATTAACTGTAGTAAGTTTTCCTGTTATTTTCTTTTCCTAATAACCTCTTGTTCTGCCATCTTTCTTTAGCCCTCAGGATTTTCTTTACTTTCCTATTCAAATATTGATGAAACTTATCCCTGGTTAGTTTTCACATCTGACAAGATCATAACTTGATGTGTACTATTATCCATTAAAAATCACTTAAGGCAATTGCTGTTACCACTGTAACATGAGAAGCCTGACAATTGACTGTTAGTTCAAAAGAACCCAGTAATTTCATTTATTTCCTGTTCCTCAAAACATCTGCAGTGACGTGAAAGAAATGTCAAGTTAAAAATAACAATTCATGGGTCATGGTATCAACTGTGATTTCATTACATTATGTCTGTGAGCAGATGTAAGCTGCTCTGGCATTCAGACTTTAGGTGAGCTGGTAAATGAAGAGCTTAATCTAATCCCTTTTAAGATTATCAATTATTCAAACACCTACAACGTGTCTTCATTTTCCCATGTTCCTCAACTGAGAACACAAGACGACTGCATGATATGGGGCAGGTAAATGCTGGTGGGCTCTGATAGCAGTCTGAGCCTGCAGGGTCTGCATTAACCCAGAGTGGGATGCTGGGAGCCCTTGTGGTGCTGAGCATGGATAGCCAGACAGCCAGCTGGGGAAGCAGGGACATCAGCTCAAGCCTCAGTATCATGCCAGTGTATCTTCCTGCCTTTTGTATGGGAACTGTGTTCCATCTTCAGACAAACCTTGCCTGTGTCTGTCTGCACTCTCCTGTGATGGCATGACTCAGCTTCAGGAGAACTGCTGCTTAAAAGAAAGATCTTCCAGGTCACTTCTAAACACCTTGCTCCTTATGCTGAAAGGCAGTTATTACCAAGCAGCTACCTTATCACTTAGATAAATTAAAATATGAATACAAATTGAAAGAGCTGGCAATCTGACAAAACCCCAGCAGAGGAAAGTACAACTAATACCTATGCATTTTTGGCAGTTGTACTGCAGTATCTAGGGCTGACAGGGCCTGGTAAGCTCATGTTCTGCTCTGAGACACATGTTAAAGAAAGTGAAGTTTTATCCTCATTTCAGAACTCCATTGATTTAAATTAGTAAACCTTCAGGACTAACCTTACTTTTAGGGAACAAAAATTGCTTAGTCCTAAATGAGACTGACAAAGCTGAAATCTAGCAGAGGAACTGGTATTTCTAGATATTTCTTGCTTTAAGCTATCTGCAAGAAAAATGAGGCTTAAATACAAGAGTGATATAGGCACTATAGAAATCCCCATACAAAAAAGGACAGGCACTCAGAGATACAGACAGTTATAGGTGCCCATTTCAGAATGCCACTGCCCAGAATTTGGGAAGAATGGATCTCGTATGTAAGAATGACCCAGGTAATAAAATTTTAAAATATTCACAAGCAGAGTAAATCCATAGATGGAGAAACGATTCACCAGGGTTGCTTTCTTTCCTTAAAGCATCATGTCTGCAGCTAGTGCTTGAATGCACGCACAAATTAAGTTTACAGGTTTCATAAAGCAATTCATTCTGCTTGAATGTAATAGCAGTAATTTTTCATGTAAGTCAGCAAAATACAATCCATAAAGGAAAAATATTGCGATTATTTTAATCTCTATTGTCCTTATTCAATCCAAATGTGAACTCAAGCTAAATAATTTACTGCGTAAATTTCATTTTTAATTTTATGCTATTCCAAAAGAAAAGAGAGTGAATAAGAGAGAGAGAAGCTTCAAAGCTTTAAATCCTTGTATCCTAATATCTCAACAGTAAAATAATCTGAGGAGCATGCTTCAGCAAGAATGATTGCTGAGATCTATAATAGGATTGTTATAACTCAATAGTGTTTTATAAATTTTTGATTCACTCTGAGTTTTTGACAGCTTGCCAAGTTCCAGTTTTTATCTGATCAACTTTGCATTAATAATACATTACAATAAGTTTCTCTGACAAGTGGCCACTTTTTTCTCACTGAATACTTCACTTTTGCCAGCAAAATATTGATTTGGGTTTATAATCAATTCCTGTTTGGCTTGATCATGCTTAGCATTAAACTAAAATATTTGCTGCTAGACAGCTGCCAATACAAATGTAATAATTGTTCTACTCTAACAAATTCCATCAGTTGCTAAATGATCTGCCTTGTAGGTTGTGATGTATAACGGACTGAAGCCCAGAGTTTCAGACACCAGGATGTGAGTAGTTGTATTTACATGAGACTCCTGTTCATGAGGCTCCTTCATAAACACTTCCTCCCTGCAATAGCATCTATTTCCAGACAGTTAGCCTCTGAGTCACCTGTGGCTTGCTCACTGACTAGATTCAATCAAGGCAAAAATAATGAATAAGAGCAAAAATGTCAAAAATTATTTTAGTTACCTTCCCCCACCTTCTCCGACATGAATGAAAACTGATTTTCAACAAAAAACAAAACAACCACCACAACAACAACAAAAAACAAAACAAAAAACCCCACAACAAACCAACTAAAACAAAACACTAGAAATAGGACTTATTTATCAACTTACTTCCTGAGGGCTTAATACTAATTACATCTTTCTTTGCGTCAGCATGCCATCTTGAAAACCCCATCAGGTTCTGGCATATCAAGCCCAGTCCCTGAGTTTCCCCTCTGGGATTTGGAGCCAGAAGCCCTGCAATTCTCTATGCCTTCTAAGCTGACAGCACAGCTCTTGGAAAAGTCCAAGGCTGGCACTGATCCAATCATCTACACTGCTGGCAAGAAATCTCTTTGCCACACTGCCTGACCAGAGAATATGAGAAAACCCATGATGTTGATGTGCTTCTGGAACAGGAAAAACCTTGTTGCATCCTCAGCAATTCCTGTTGCTGGTAAGGGTAGTGAGAGTGACCTCTCTAAAGCACCAAGATAGGGACTATAGAGAGTGAGAAGCTGCTTGAAGAATATACACATTGGAGTCTGGCCTAAATGAAGGAGTGCTGAAGTCCTCTCTGTCTGAAAGGCAAAACAAGTGTGTGACAGTGGCACAGGAACAGAACAAAATCCAGATACTCTACCTGATCCTCACAGTGCTGTATTTTCCGCAACACATCTCACTTTGACAAGGTTAAATGCTCTGATGCTCTGGTTCCCTGTGTTGTTCAGTTCACGGCCAACTGAGATATCCAGAAAAAGGGAGGAAAAGAAAAACAGGTATGGACAGCAGTACAACATTACAAACCAACAGATTTGTATGTCAAGGGATTCCTTAGAATTTCATAAAGGCACTCTTGATGTCCAGACATTCTTTGTGATTAATTATTACCTTCAGGACGTCCCAATAAAAAAAAAAAAAGAAGAAAAGTGTGTGTTTGCATTTAAACACAATTACATATTATATTTCTTGCTTAATATAGTAGATTCCTCCTACCCTCCAGGCAACAGGCAATTGTTCTGAGAAATACAGTATGTGTGAGTCACTAGACTATGCAGGTCCTTTAAAGCAATGCATACATCTTTAGTGTCCCAGTAGCAATGACGCTGTAAATTGTAGCATAACACTATGCCCTCTATGAAAGTTATTCTCCTAGATCTGGTCATTACAGAGGTACTGTCAGAAATATGTTTCATCTTTCCAAAACTTTAAATTCCTTTCAGAAAAGCATGTGAAATTTTGTCTCTGAAAAGCCAGAGTTGGCAGTCCTGTGGCACATAAGGAGATAGTGCCCCAAATCTCAGTGTCAGTGATCTCAGAGAATAAACTCCTTTTATATAGTTTCATTTCACTTGGGGCAAACAAGTAAGACAAGAATGTTGAGTTTCCTGCAGCTGCTATTTCCTGCCTGCAAGTAGCTGTCAATCAGCTTGAAAGGAAAGGAAGATGCATCCCTCTCATAACAAGATACAAAGAACTGAATATTGTGGGAGCACAATCAAGATGGGAAAAATCACCATTTGGAATTAAAATTGGAAACAGCTGGGCACTGACCTTCTTCGATGTCTGTGATTAATCAATACATCTATGATGAATCAATTAACGGTTGATAGCTGGTATATCTATTACAAGAGTCAAACAACAGAAGCAAAATTCTATGGAGATAAATAAGCCTGCACATATACACCAGTGAAAAGCACCACTGTGGAATGCTGCAAAATCAGTGCTCCTTATTTTTATGTATGCTTTCCACTTGCTAAAGGTGGACTTCCCTGTCCTTAGGCTGGGTGAAGGTGGCAGATGGATGGTACTGCAAAGAATGCTGAGAACATGTGAATGACACGTGGGACTGAGTTAAAAATTACCTTTTGTCTCAGCAAACAACAAAAAAGAAGAGAGTTTCTGATTCTCTCACATCACTGTCTTTTTGCAAATCCACCACAGCAACTCCATCACTGATACAGCATGTAACACTCTCTATTTCCAACACAAGCAAGCATAGTCTAAATGGCAGCAAAGAAAGTCTGCAAGGAAGAAATGCTATCCTGATTTCACTTCTGACAGCACGATTTGTATTTTTCAGATTTGAAAGAGTCAAAGGATTTACTGAGAAAATGGATAGGAGAGAAAAAATTAAAACTCTCACTCACTGTTGTGTGCATACAAAATGACAAATATCAACCCAAGGCAATCAAGCACATGGAAAACAATTTTATTGTTTATACAATAGTAATGAAAGTAAATAAGCAAGTTCATTCAGCCCTGGCTTTCCAAACCCTGATTTGTTACACTTCTTCCCAATAGGAAGGATTAGTTGGTTTTGGTTTTGCTTTCCATTGAAACAGCAAAGGATGCAGCTGATCAGTGTCCCTTTGTCTGTGAGCTTCCACTGTGACATAAGGATAAGAACTTTGCATTTTGTTGCACAGGAGAATCAGTTTGGTTTCACCAGCAGGCTACAAAAATGCATCAACCATTATCTGGAAATATATAAGCATGAATCACTAAGAACAACACTGGTAGTCACTTCCTCACTTCACCAAAGGAGAAAAGCTTTCTGTTTTGAGGGTTGTTTTTATTTCCTCTTGTTGAAACAATCACTCTTCCATTAATGTAGCTGGTCATGACATTGTTGGTTTGTTTATGTGATTTCCTAATGCTATGGATGTCTGTGAGGCTTTGTCCAAGCATCTTAACACCTAATTTTCTCTGGCAGCAATCATTCCCATCACAAATGCCAGTGGAGAATGCTACAATGGAAGAAAGTGAAATTTGGGACTTTCAAAACCACACGTCGTTGTTACAGTGATTGAAGGTCAAGGTCAGCAGTACACAGAGTTTTGTATGGCTGCAGCAACAATAATAGTGAGTAGCTGATGCCCAGAAAATCACCTTTTATTGCTTCTTTTTGTGTTGCACAGTTCCTTGTGTTTTACTGTAAACTGGAGGTATGTGCCATCTGAAAAATCGATGTAAAGGTCTTTACCCATTTCTCTGTACCAAAGGAAGGTGTATTTTCTCCTTTTTTTTTTTTTTTTTTGTAGGAGAGTTCATCTGAAGTGATCCAGTGGGTATGAAAGAAACTCAAAAGGAAGCTGGTTCCATTAAGAGGAAAAGCATTCAGAAACATGATGAGCTTTTCTATTCAATACAGACCTGACTCATGCAATTGAAGAGACCAAAACCCAGATACTTATGATAAGAGTATCACAAGTTCTCCTCTTTGACCTGAGACAACTTGGGCATTTCATTATATCAGAGCATCTCATGGTGTTTTGTTTGTAACAACACTGCCATTGTTCAAGATCATCCCTACTTGGCTGTAAGTCATGCCTCTTCCAGCTTCTGATTCTGACAGCAGCCCCAGAGCACACAAGAGCAATGAACAGAAACCAAAGTGGGTTTGGGCCACACAAATCTGTACTTTTAGTTACAGATATTGGAGAAAGGCTCAGTTCATTTTCTAACTGAGCCAAATCAGTTTGTCCTCTCCTAGTGCCAAGCCACTTATATGTAGGCTCTTGGTTTTCCATGCTCATAGTGTCTTGGGGAAAGAGGAGCATATTAAATGCATGGTCCCCACTTTTGGTCAAAGGTGCTGGGAAGCAAATGATTCTCAAAAAACCTACAGAGCCTGTGTGTTTTCTGCTGTGTATTTCTTTATCAGCTTCTTTGTTCTCATAGTTTCCTGCCACTGACACCAGCATTTTCACTTGAAATGGTGCTTTAACATAGATATTCCCCTATGTCTGCCATTCTTCCTTGGACTAACATTTGCATGGCAGATGGTGCAAATGGCCCAGCAAATATTTGCTGGATCAGTGTTAGAAAAGCAAAGCAAAGCAAAGCAAAGCAAAACAAAACAAAACAAAACAAAACCACCCCAGCTGCCAGATGGATGACTTTCTGGCATATTGTGTGCCACTAGTCACCAGGATAGACAAAACACCACAGGAAGATAATCGATGTTGAACTTGCTGTATTTTTCAGAGTATCTTTCGAATCTTGTCCTTGAAACATTCCCAGAGGGGTAGTACAAGGACAGGAGCTTTTTCCCTTCCTTATCAGAGTCTGCCTTTTTCTCACTGCTTAGATTAAAAAAAAGTATTATGACAGATTAATGCATTTCCCTTTTGAATAAAATCCATTCATACTTGGTATCAGAATTGTATTAATTACAGAAAACACATAGAGTTCATTGCAAATGGAGTCTGCTGAAATCCTCGGAGCAAAGTCTGGGATAAAAATATTTAAGATTTAAACAGTGATAGAAGTAGGGGAAGGTAACCAAGTTAAGAATAACTTACTGCTTTCGGAGGCACTTGTATCAAGGCGTATCACAGGAAGAGCATAGCAGTGAAGTACCTGCCCAGTGAAGTTGCTTTTTAATTTTCAGGATTTCCATGTTCCTGCCAATCACTATCCCTTTATTTTGCCATTTCCCTGGTAGCTGGACTAACTGAGAGTGGACAACTATGATGGTGAAGGACAATAAAATGCCAGGAAGCATTAAGGAGAAGTATTCTTTTCTACCATAGTGCAGAATCAGTGCAAATTATATTACTGAAAAAACAGAGGTTCTTTCCTAACCAGGATGCATACCCCATAATTTTGAAAACAGTCTGTTAAGATTCCAAAGGGAAAAGAAAGGAAAACAGGAAAAATAAAAGCCAAAAATATTTGGGCTGCCACTCTGAAAAGTAGTTCAGCACATGGTCAAATGTAGATTTACATTGAATGGGAAACAACAGAAGAAGATGGAGCACATCTGAAATTGTTGTTCCAACTGGAGGCCCAAACCACCTGAAAATCAAATTACACATATTCTACAGTTTAGTTTTAATTGTAATTACAGTTGAAAAAATTGTTAATAAAGTCTTTGCACATACAGGTTTTTTTAAAGAAAACACATTTTCCTTCTCCCATCAGTCAGTCACGAAAGATTCAATTTCTCTTTCAGCCTAAGAGCAGGAAAGGTAGAAAGACAATGTACTCACAACAAATATCAGGCAAGAGAAGAAAGAAAATTCAGTCTCCTGTAATTGTATTTTGCCCATTTTTCGTGCACTGTAAACTGTGAACTAAATGAGAATATGCCATGAACCAGAAAAGGGAAAAACAATACAGTCCTGATAAATCCAGTTCACCCAAAGTTCTCTCCTTGATCTTATGGCATTTCAGAAGACAGTGTTCATTAGCTGACAAAGCTAAAAAAATGTCAGCATGTCCTCAGTGCCAAGAGAAAGGTGGAGAGATCTTCCACTGGAAAACAGAATCGACTACAAAATACTTGCACAAAGGCCACAGAGTGTAGAATTGTTTTGGGTCCTCTCTCCAAGAATGCTTTTATGACTTTTAAACAAATCTTGATTTTCAAAACCCAACCCAAAACCTCAGAACATCTGAATTCACATCTGAACTCTGAGGTACTCAGAATCACAGCATCAGGTATGGGCATTCAGAAACAGTGGAAATGCTTATCTACAGACACTACTTCATAATCTAGTGGACCCTCTTCTCCTATTAAGCAGATTCATATAGTCTAGAAAAAGAATATGCTCTTATACAGAAAATGAAGTTCAGAAAACTATCAATAAGAATGGTCTACTTGAAAGCATAGATTCATAGACTTGGTATAATGAATGCAGAGAACATGTATCAGGGTATTCAAGTGCTTGAAGGCTGTCACTATCCAAAAGGAAAAAAATAAAATGGAAACATGGCAAAGAAAAGTTGAACCTAATGCTTGCCTATCTGCCTATTAAAAGAGCTGATTACCTGGTTGTGGAGGTTCAGGGATTCTCATCTTGCATGTCAAGTTAATTCTCCAGCTAATCTTAATTCAGATGAGTTTTCTGCTGAGCTTCAGCAAGCATTTTCAGGTAAAAAAACTGTATAATAACTTACCCAACTGGCCTGTACTGATTTATTTAAAAGCACAATTAAAAATCAATGCTTAAGTAATTTGTCAATATTTAAACAGTCTTCCAACTGCACACCAAAGGGATTCTTTTTGCTATCGTGTTTACTATTTCCTCTCAGTGATTATCCTAAAGAGAAGCTAATCTCTCTGAAGCACTTGCAAACTGCCACACTCTAAAGACCCCCCCTCCCCCCCCAAGATATTGGATATTGTATTTCACTGGCCCAGGATGGAATATCACCACTTTTGTGTGATAAACAGAAGAGGTTAAGCAAGGAAGGGGAGGTTCAATTTTTGTGCCCAGTTTCCTGTTTTGTTTTGTTTTGTTTTGTTTTTTCCTGAGGGAAAAGGGAGGTTTAAGACTGCACATGTTGCTAAAAAACAGACATGCTACAGAATGCTTCAGAGTGTAATATGCAGGCAAAAATTCTGTTTTTTTTAAATAATTTATAAAGTTTAGTTTTTGTAAGCAAATCTGTTTATTAGCTCTTTCAGAAAGCAGCCATGAAGGCATTGACCAGCTCCTCCAGTGGCAGGACTTGGCAAAGCTGTGCTGAAGCCCAGGGTTCCTTGGGATAGGGGCCAGCACTCTTTCTGTGTATAACCTCTTCATTTCTCTGTACATAGGACTTTTTATGTGTACCCCTATACATGGAGGTCTGCATGTCACATACAGGTTGTGCACATGCACATAAATTCTGACCTGTACAAATACTACAGGAGAGACTAGTCACAGCTTCTGTAACTTAGAGTGGCACCTGTCACTCTTGTGTCTTGTAGAGATAGCACTGTGTTTTCACAGAGCTTATTGTTCTGTCCAAGGTTCAGAAGTTTTCTGTGAGGGGCTGCTACCTCAGATTATACTGGGTTTTTGAAATCTTCAGCCACAACGTTCAGAAAATAAGATGTGGGGAGAAGACTCTTTTGTTCATTTTGAAAAAAAAAAAAAAAGTGGGTTTTCTTGAAAGGAGGGAAGATAAAGCAATTCAAATGAATGTTAAAACCAAGGGTAAGTGGAAAATGTTACAGGTCCCTACCTATAACATGGGATCGGCTGACCCTGCTCTTCCCAAGGAATTGTAAAGTTTCATTAAAGTTTGCAATGTGTTCAGATAGATTGAGAAGAACTGCAGAACAGGCGAGCAGCAAATGAATAATTCTGCCTTTAGAGCCATGCCTGAGCAGTGTGTAGTAAATAAGGCCTGGGGCCAAACGCCAAGCAATGAGGATAAAAGAACATATTGAATAGCTGCTCATTAAGTGAGCACCATCCATCCTGTGCCCTGCTGAAGCAGGTGTCCTGGGGAAAAGTAATAGTATGCAACCTTGTAATTAAAACTGTATCATAATGCATATTCACCAGGAGGCAAAATTAAGGATGCTCTGAGAAATTCAGTCTGACATTGCCTAACTTTTGAACACTGGACTTTGCAAATCTTATGTTCCTTTTGCCATATATATACATCAAGTCTACACTCCATCTCCTCATTTTCTCGGTGAAAATGTATGGTAAGAGGTAGCAGAATATAGTCTTTCTGCCCACACATCCAAACAATAAGAATGACTTCAAACCACTGGATTAAAACTAAAACCACTGCATGTGTCTGCAGAGCCCAGAGCAGATCTGAAACAAGGAGAGGGGTAGGCCTGACAATCTGTGAGCAAGGTAAAGAAAGCCTGAGGGCCAGGCATCATCAGCCTATGGTCTGTACATAACAAGCATTGATGTATATGAGGGTTCGATCTTGGGACATACCTAAGTCTTGCCTCAGTGGAAATCTGGTTGTATTTTATTACAAATTTTATCTAGCAAATCTTCTATTAAAGAAAGTTTATGTTCTTTGACTACCTCTTGCTCATTCCATGCTTCTTTTTATATCTTGCTCTTTCTTTGCTTATTCCAAAGAAATCATAAATGATTTTGCATGTTTTTTCTCTCAGTCTTTAAGCACCTTTTCTTATTTTCTACCCTGGGGAGATCTTATTTGATAGTACATTTTCACCTTGATATTTTTGATAGTCTCTCTATACCTATGCATATCTAACAGTGTGAAAATGATTGAAAATGGATGCAGATATGTATTTATATTAACATATGCATGCATGTGTGAATATGCACACATATCTTTTATACATATATAAACTGGATATTAAAAGAATGTTTATGTCACAAAAGCAAGAACATGCAGTAAACACCTCCATAAAGTTGTTTGAACTTGAACCTCAAAACTTCTTCCTCTATTGGCACATAGAATCACAGAATCATAGAATAGTTAGGGTTGGAAAGGACCTTAAGATCATCAAGTTCCAATCCCCCTGCCATGGGCAGGGACACCTCACTCTAAACCATATCACCCAAGGCCTCGTCCAATCTGTCCTTGAACACTGCCTGGGATGGAGCATTCACAACCTCCTTGGGCAGCCTATTCCAGTGCCTCACCACCCTAACAGGAAAGAATGTCCTCCTTATATCCAATCTAAACTTCCCCTGTTTAAGTTTTAACCCATTACCCCTTGTCCTATCACTACAGCCCCTAATGAAGAGTCCATCCCCAGCATCCCTATATGCCCCCTTCAGATAGTGGAAGGCTGCTATGAGGTCTCCACGTGGCCTTCTCTTCTCCAGGCTGAACAGCCCCAACTTTCTCAGCTGAACTTCATATGGGAGGTGCTGCAGTCCCCTGATCATCCTCATGGCCCTCCTCTGGACTTGTTCCAACAGCTCCATGTCCTTTTTATGTTGAGGACACCAGAACTACACACAATACTCCAGGTGAGGTCTCACAAGAACAGAATAAAGGGACAGGATCACCTCCTTTGACCTGCTGGTCATGGTCCTTTTGATGCATCCTAGGATACGGTTGGCTTTCTGGGCTGCAAGTGCACACTGAAGCCAGCTCATGTTCATTTTTCTCATTGACCAACACCCCCAAGTCCTTCTCCACAGGGCTGCTCTGGATCTCTTCTCTGCCCAGCCTGTACCTGTGCCTGGGATTGCTCTGACCCAGGTGTAGGACCTTGCACTTGGCATGGTGAAACTTCCTGAGGCTGGCATCAGCCCACCTCACAAGCATGTCATGGTCCCTCTGGATGGCATTCCTTCCCTCCAGTGTACCAACTGAACCACACAGCTTGGTGTCATCGGCAAACTTGCTGAGGGCGCACTCCATCCCACTGTCCCTGTCAGCGATGAAGATGTTAAACAAGACCAGTCCCAACACCGATCCCTGAGGGACACCACTCGTTACTGGTCTCCAGGCGGACATTGAGCCATTGACCACAACTCTTTGTGTGCGGCCATCCAGCTAGTTCTGCATCCACTGGGTGGTCCACCCATCAAATTGATGTCTCTCCAATTTAGAGGCAAGGATGTTGTGTGGGACAGTGTCAAATGCTTTACACAAGTCAGGTAGATGACATCAACTGCTCTACCCCCGTCCATCAGTTCTGTAGCCCCATCATAGAAGGCCACCAAATTGGTCAGGCAGGATTTCCCCTTAGTGAAGCCATGCTGGCTGTCACCAAGCACCTTGTTGTTTTTCATGTGCCTTAGCATGCCTTCCAGGAGAATCTGCTCCAAGATTTTGCCAGGCCCAGAGGTGAGACTGACTGGTCTGTAATTCCCTGGGTCATCCATTTTCCCCTTCTTGAAAATGGGGGTTATATTTCCCTTTTTCCAGTCATCGGGAACTTCACCTGACTGACGTGATTTTTCAAATATAATGGGCAGCAGCTTAGCAACTTCATTTGCCAGCTCCTTCAGGACCCACAGATGGATTTCATCAGGACCCATGGACTTGTGCACGTTCAGATTTTTAAGATGGTCTCGAACCGATTCCTCTCCTACAGTGGGCCCAAGGTCTCCATTCTCACAGTCCCTGTGTCTGCCTTCCAAGACTTGGGTGGTGCGGTCAGAGCCTTTGCTAGAGAAGACCGAGGCAAAGAAGTTATTAAGAACCTCAGCCTTCTCCAAATCCTGTGTAGCTAGTTCACCAGAGAGCTTCCTGAGGGGCCTACATTCTCCCTAATCTGTTTTTTATTTGTTATGTATCTGTAGAATCCCTTCCTGTTATTCCTAATATCCCTAGTCAAGTTTAATTCTAACTGGGCCTTAGCTTTCCTAACCTGATCCCTGGCTTCCCGGACAACATCCCTGTATTCTTCCCAGGCTGCCTGTCCTTGCTTCCAGTTTCTATAAAACTCTTTTTTTCATTTGAATTTTCCTCAGGAGCTACTTATCCATCCAAGGAGGTCTCCTGGCCCTCCTGCTGCACTTCATTCTGGTTGGGATGCAACACTCCTGAGGTTGTAGCAGGTGATCCTTGAAGATCAACCAAGAGTCTTGAGCCCCCCTGCCCTCTAGGGCTATATCCCATGGAACCTCACTAAGCAGGCTCCTGAAGAGGTCAAAGTCTGCTCTTTTGAAGTCTAGGGCAGTGAGCTTGCTGCACGCTCTTCTCACTGTCCTAAGGATCTCAAATTCAACCATCTCATGGTCGCTGCATCCAAGCTGCCCTGGAGTGCCACATTTCCAACGAGCCCTTCCCTGTTGGTGAGCACAAGGTCAAGCATGGCACCTCTCCTTGTTGGTTCCTCTATTACTTGCAGAAGGAAGTTGTCTTCCACACAATCGAGGAAACTCCTGGATTGCTTTCAGTGTAATTAATTCTGCTTTTAATGAAGTGGAACCTTATTCCTTTGTTGATGTCCAGATATTCTGGCTGTGCAAAGGATGCTCCAGTACCAGCTCTGTCCCCATGCAGAAATGAGGATGAAGACCCCAGCGGGGACTGTTCCCTGGCAGCTGGGAAGGAGATGACCTGGCCACATGACCTGCTGCTACCAGGAACGTGATACTCAGTCAACCACCCTGCAAGTATGAGGAAATTCACTTTTAACCAAAGACTAAATTCAGCATTCTCATCTTTCACTGTATGCTCTGTTTTCTGCATGTCAGACTTCACAGACAAATTTACTTTCTCATGAGCTTCTGCTCATGGGATTTGTCTGGGTGCTCAACTTAAAATGGAAATAACCTGGTGATTTTTTTGGTTGGTTCTTTTTGGGTTGGTTCTTTGTTTTGGTTTGTGGGGTTTTTATTTTGGTGTGTAGTTGGTTGGGGGTGTTGTGGTTGTTTGGGTTTTTTTAGGTTTTTTGTTTGTTTTTGTTTGGTTCGGTTCGGTTGATTTTGTTGTTTTTTTTTTTTTTTTTACAGTACTATTAAAATGGGAACTTCTTGTATTTCAAGAGGAGGAATCTGTTGCTTGCAACTTGCTCAGAGAAAAGAGCTGCCTAACACCTTTCTGGCAGACACAAAGTCTAATTTATCTTGAAGTATCCCCAACCCACTTTGGGCTTTTTTATGACAGCTTGTTCCAGGTCTACACCCAGCTGAGGATCCCCTGGTTTCCAGTCCCAGTTTCTAGACTGACACATCATTCTTCAATAATATATTTTGCATACATCACATATTTTATAGATTACTTGTTTCAGAAATATTTTGAATCAGTGTTTTTTAAATAAACTGTTTCCCCACCTACTTATTTATAAAGCAAGAGGGATTTTTAATACCCCAAATATATTTTACAGGCCCTGGGAGAAGAGGAAACTTATGGAAGTTACCAGAATGATTTTTTTTTAAAATATAATAATTCAATAAGTTTAACTTCTAATATCTAATTCTGGTGTTTGTTCAGCCCCTTTTTCTAAGAAAGCATTGCTTGAGGTTAAATCTCAAGAGACTTGCAGCCTGTAGAACAGTTACAGTCTCTAACAAACTATTGCACATGCTGAGACTTAGAGCTAGCACAGTGTGAAAGTAAAATCATGAGTTGGAAGAAAGAAAGAAAGAAGGAAAGTGTTGTGGGTTTTTTTTTTCTTTCAGAGAAGTATTTGTGAACAGGAGAACTAATGAACATGAGCCTCCAACACATTTGTGTTTTCTGCTTGGTCTGCCTGGTGGCAAACAAAGTGCAAGCTACAAGCAAGGCTTTCCTTGCAGCTGGGACAGTCACGTGTGCGCAACGTGCTGTGAGGATGTCTTACACAGATTTTTGTGTTTAACAGAATATGGTCTCTTGCCACAGCCTTCCCTCCAGTGTGAGCCATCCCAGAAATACTGGTCTTTTCTGGAGTATGGAACGTAGAAGCTTTTAATGGTCTCATGCAAATGTACCATGCACCAGGGCAACACCTGGATTCAGAAATGAAATCTGTACTGTGGGAGAAGAGGTGTATCACAGAGGAGTCTATACCATGCATAGACAGGAAAGTGTGAAGCTGTCTGTGAATGTGTTCTCAGATGCTTTTGCCTTTATGGCAGATCTGACTGACATTGACTGACTGGTTCACAAATCATTAGACACATAAACATGCAGACAGCATCGCAGAAAACTTGTTTCTATAGGAAACCAGGATCATGATACCATTAGCCTAGAGAATCTTTGGGATGCATTTAAAGTACTGGGAAGGATATGATTTAATGATCTAAATACAAATCCCATAGTCAATGCCTGTCCCCCAGTCTCCTTAGTTATTGGTCACAGCAGCATCACCAGGCGCTTTTACAACTGAGTGGAAGAAAAACTGAAAGAAACCATTATGAAACTGCAGCACTACCTTCCCTGAAGTCCAAGCATAACCAGAAATTTCTCCAGGTTGTGGATATTCAGGTTAGCTGGGGCAACTTGAAATGAAAAGCAATGCAAAAGTCAAGCATCCCTTGTAGTTACCTCTGAAAACATCACCACCAGTTTAGTGTCCAGATGCAGAAACCGCAGCTGAGATCTATGATCCCTCATAGCTCCATGCGTCATCCCCACAGCTCAAAGCCTGATGGCTGCAATAGATGGTGCCATAGCAGCAGAGTATACCAAGATATTTAGGTGATTTAAATATCTCAGAGCCAGGCATCTGAAAGGACAAGAAAAGATACAGTGAGGTGATAGAGAGAGGCTGTAAGATACTAGGAGACATTGCTCTAGCTATGATCCCAAGCCTCCGGATTTCCTACAGCCTGACACCAAGGAGCAGTTGCCCACTGGGGTCTTTCCCCTTATTCTGCTGAACTCCCTGCAAATAGCAATGATTACTGTAGAGGTTCATCAAAACTTGTTGCATTTGATAGCTGCTTGCTAGATACCAGGCACGTGCTCAGAGGTGTGTTAATATTTTTCCAAGCAAAACCAACGTCAGTATGCGAGCGCTGTGGGGAGAGCCACATACTTAACAGGGGAATGGGGAGACCATGAGGACACTTGAGCAGAGCAGAGCAAATGCAAGAGTAGAGGTACAGAGCAAGGAGGAGCTGAGCTTTATGTGATCCCACTATACTGTGAAGGAATAGGCACACACTTTTCTGTGGTGACTCAGGACCCAGTTCTTTGAGCAGCCACTTTGGAAGAACTGGAGAGTCTGCAGCTGAGGGTCTTCCTTGCCCATCTCTTGCTTTATAAAGCTTGCAGAGAGAAGAGAAAGGAACAATGCTACTCTGTTTTGCATCCCAGCTTCCCCTTACTGTTTTTAGAACAATAAGGGGCATTTTCAGCAGAGCTGTTGAGAAGACCATTTTCTTGCAGCTTGCTTCACCTGATGCAAGGTGTAGAGTGCTTGTGTCCTCACAAACCAATCAAAGTTGCTGCTGACTTTCCTGGAAAGTCACAGAGATTGAAAAAACAACCCCAACAAAACCAAGGAGGTTGGGGTGGTGGTGGTGGAAAGCTGGATAATAATAATAATATTATTAATAATAGCCAGGGCCTTTGTTTATGGTTAGCGTTGATTTAGAGAAAACTCCAGGAACAAACTTGCCAACAAAATTTTCAAGTTGACAAGCAGGTATTCTTTATTGCAGCGTTGGGAGACACGGGGGATAGCTCCTCCTAACGTGTGTCCCCGTATTGCTATGCAAGCCATCCTTATATAGTCCCTAGGCAGACAGACATATTCATGAGGCTACATATGGATTACATCATTTTCCAGAGAGCTCCCCGCATGCGTACAGGATTGTGGTGGTGGTCTCTGAGGGTTGTTTACTTCTTCCAACAATCTTCATCACTTCTGGCAGCCTTTGGAGCACGCGCAGTAGATGCTCATACCAGTTGAATTGGTTCGTTAGCACCAGAGACATAATAATCCTCCTATCCTCCTAATTATCAGTTAGTTTAACTGTAGCCCATCCTGGACACCCAGATACTCCTTATCCCTGTGTCCTGTTCTTCTAGCCTGTTTTTCTTAAAACTATGTCAACTACAATGGTTTATCTTGTGAGATTTCTCAGTATGTTCTCTAGCTGTACTCTATTTTTTTCTCTATGTATCATGCACCTCAGTAATTTTCTATTGCTACTGTTACAAAGGCATCAAACTTAACATTACTTAAAACTAATTCTAAAGGTTTCTATATTCTGTTTTGTGATTTTTTTGCCCCTATGTCTCAGCATGAACTGTCAGAGAAACTGCAAAACATTGCTGCATTTATCCAGAGAAAGGAACTCTAACCTGAATGAGTGGCCAAAAGTTACCCTTGCTGGGCAGGTCCACAGATATACCTGTGCTCTGAAGGTATATACATCACTGGTCTGCCAAATCAAGGGAAAACAAGATATGTTTAACCATTTTTTGTTCGCAGCACAATAACATGGTAATCGTGTTGCTTCTTTGCAAGATAAGAGGAGTGACAGGACAGAGGTAGGGTTGTGAAAGAGCAGTCCAGAAAGTTCAGTCACTTGTTCTTACTTGTTTCTTCTTCATGTGAGACCTTTCCAGGAAGGGTCCTTTAGTGAAAAAAATCTTTGTGCTTTAAAGAATTAAATTCTTCTTAATGCACATTGAGGTTCCAGTGTAACATACAGCTTCTACATATCTGTTTAAGGATGAGCATTTATATAAATAGTATCCTTAGTCAATAAAGGATTCAAATCCTTTATGAGCCTCAAGGACTTGCAATTACTTTTCACACTGGAGAATAATGCATCAGTGTATGTAGGCAAAAGAGACCTTGAAAACCAGCAATGTGACAAATGGAATCAGAACTGAGCCTGAAAGGTGCATTTTTTATCAGCAATAATAAAAAAATATAGGTAGTATATAAGAACTGTGTTAGTGAATACCATTAATATTACTATTCTTCTAACATGTTAATAGCATCCTTGTCATCTGGACAAACTATACAGCTCTATACTGGTATTTTAGCTCCTGGCAACAGGACCATATGGAACAGGAGTCTAAAGTGTGCTGTGGGTGCTGTAGGAGAAATTGTTCCCACCAGGATGTTCATCTACAAAGCCAGAAAAGAGCTTCACAAATGTGGACTTTGCATTTGCCTCATGGTAATGAAAATTTAAAGGTTGGTGTCAGCAAATGCAGCAGTGTGGAAAACATCCTGCAGACTTTATTAGCATTTTGAAGGAGTATCATTTCACTGTGTTCAAGGAAAAAAGACAGAAATATCACAGACAATTTTCACTGACAGTCCATCCTGTTCTAGGGTATGAAGTGAAACTATTTGTTCAGCATTATGGCATTTTAGTTTAGGTATTGGACACCTCACACGAGTCTGTTGTATATTTATTTATACAAATGTGGAGCTGTAGACTTTACAACGTGAGAAGATAAAAAGCAGAGCAACCTCAGTCAGATCTTTGATTTTCTGAGTGTTTTAAAGAATAGTTACACATACTAGAAGAAACCTGAATATTGGAAATAAACAAATGAATTATGAAAATTACAAAAAGATTGTTACTAGCGGGTGAACAGTTTACCTCTCAACTTATCTCTTTATGAGAAATAAGTTATCATCTTATACATCAATTTCTGCTTTGAAAAAAAATAGAAATAATTATAAGTCCTATACCAATGGAAAAAGTTAATAGAAAATTTAATGGAAGAGCAAACTGCATAGAATTTTAACTCAATATCCTTAAAATATAAGGCATCTATCCCCCAGACTAAACAGCTTTTGATACCATCTACAAATAAGATGCATGATTTTCACAGGCTCTCCTGAAGAGCAGTTATTATCATACATTAGATTTTGCTTCATGATTAAAAAACCATATTAATTAAATGCAATTAAATTAAATTAAGTTAAATTAAATTAAATTAAAAGTTGAAGATGCAGCAATCCATTTATTATTATTTTCTCACAGTATGGACCACATTCTAATAGAGTGATCACCCTCCCTCCCAGCCTCCCATTCATGATTATACAACATCCCTGGAGCACTTGTAGTAACTGTGTGTACAGAATAGACACATTACTGAAGTATTTCCATATGTGATTTCCTTTAATGAGATTTTTCTTGCATGAAAAAAATGGTTGTAAGGTCTCTTTTTCATCTTTGGGGTCATCTCTTCCTCTCAATTATTTCTTCTTCATCTTGCTCTCTCTGAATTGTCTTTGTATCATTGTGTCATGTGTCCTTTCATAGTGCTGGTCTACTTCACTGTATCCATTCTAGATTTCCTGGACATTTCCTTGTGAAGCAGAGACATCTCTGCTGGTGGCTACTCTTACTGCCACTGTGTTGTACAATCACTGAGATTGTATGTCTTGATGATACTTGGGAAGAGAGAAGCAGAAAAGAATGAAGCAGATTCCTCAAAGTAAGAACAAATGAGTTTATTTTTTTGGTATTGAAGGCAGGATCAGTCATCCAAAAGGCACTTTTGATTTCATTGGGAACTTTAGGTTAGATATAAGGAAGAAGTTCTTTACTGTGAGGGTGGTGAGGCACTGGAATGGGTTGCCCAAGGAAATTGTGAATGCTCCATCCCTGGAGGTGTTCAAGGCCGGCTTGGACAGAGCCTTGGGTGACACGTTTTAGTGTGAGGTGTCCCTGCCTATGGCAGTGGGGTTGGAACTTGATGACCTTAAGGTCCTTTCCAACCCTAACTATTCTATGATTCTAATGTACAGACTCCTGAGCAAACTTTAATAATTCACTTAAAGACTACAGGTTCAGGATATGTCCATCTGGTTAGGGGGGAGGAGTTCCCATGCTGGCAGGGTAAGTTGGTCCAGAAGAAACTGCAGTAGGCAGTGGGCACACTGCTCCTGCACAAATTAGTGTCAGGTTCTTCGTCCCTACTCTACATAGGATGGCAGTATGGAACAAGTGGGCTGCCTTGCTAAACTAGGGCTGAAGAACCACAGCGCAAGAAAAGTTAGACACTCTGCCCAGCAGTATGAAAGTAAAAAAATACCTCTACCAAGCAAACCATTTCTTGCCAGTTAAGTCTCAGAGCTGTCCTGTTGGCAAACCTGTGACCTCATTAAAATGAATACATTCTCCATGGATTTTTATTTTCCTGAAAATAGGAGGAAGAAAAAACAAATCTATCATTTGCAGTTCTTTGTGAGCGGGCAATCCTCATGTGGGAGAACTATTGAGAGCCTGAGCAGCTGCCCCTACAAAACTAAAACCAGGGTCTTCATTAATGAACGCAGAGACATGCCACAAAATTACACCAGAGCCAGTTTTTTAACATGCATATAATAGAATGTGGAATTATTTTCTGCTGCTGTGCTCTCCTTCCCTCCACTAAGCTGGCACTGCCATAGCCCCTGTTCTGAAATGCCTGCTACTCTCAGGAGCATTCACCACCCCCCCTCCCACCATCTGTGAGAAACTTCTTCCTATATCATCTGTCTCACCCATTTTCTATCTCATTTCAGTTCATTGCTGGCAACATGTTCTCTCCCTTTCCCTCCTTAATTCCTTTTGCTTTCTCTCAGCAATATCATTTTATATGTTAATATTGCTATTTAGTGTTGTCTGAGGTTCCTGGATTCAGGTTATACTGAAGTAGCTTGTTGCATTGCATTTGCCGCAGTATCTTTATACATTATGTTTTTATCTCATATGGCAGATTTGTTTCAAGGACATTATGAAAACAAGTCTGTTCATGACTGTATACTTATGATTCAAGACACAATTTTGTTTTCCTTTTCAAAAATCATGTTGGCTAAATGTCTTTCTTTTTGGTATCTCTGGACAGCTTCTGTGTTGTACTCCCTTATGACGTTTTTTTACAGAAACAGATTAAACTATACTGCAAAATAATCTCCTTACACTATCCAATTCACAGCAAATACTAACAGGGACTGTACTGAAAGGAGGTTGCGAATAAAGTAAGTCAATAACAGTTTTTCCTCCAATATTTATGTAGTCAGGATACATAGTCTTAGAATTTATTCTCCACCACATAGCTAAACCCTCTTCCGATCTTCAACTTGTTTAACTGTGCTATTACTCAAGGACACACCAGCCTGTAAGTGAGAGCAGGAACCATCCAGAATGGCCAGGCCACTACTTTACACACAGATAGATATGCATATGTACGCTTACAGTCATCCTGTCCACTTCAGTCCTGCCCCACAAAGGCAATTTCTGACCCAAGGTGAACAATAGTCAGGCAATTCATCATAACCAACTCCTTAGTGTTTGCAGTTCACTTATTTACACTGATGGCTAAGGCTAGCCTTTTACTCATTATCACATTTTAAAATAGTTTGAAGTGTTTATTTGTAAGGTAAAGTTTATTTGTAACATATGTTCACACATGAAGAAAAAAAACAACCCAAACTTGCCAGGTGTCCAACGTGTCCATTAGCTTTCAAAGAAAATCCTAACCAAAATAATCTCCTGAGTCTGAGAAATTAAATTGTAAGCCTGTCAGGAAAATGGCAGGAAAATTCACAGGAAAATGGTAGACCACACATGAAAATGTAATTAAAGTGGTTAGTAGTTTTCACTACAGGAGCCCTGTTCTGCTTTCTGAAATACCAGCCATCTCTCCACTCATGTGAAATTGGATCATATCTGCCATACAACTGCTTCATACAACTGTTCTTGGGCATATGAAAACATGCTGTACTCCTTGTTCATCCACTAGATCTTTTCTTTCCTGCTGTTCAAGCATCCAGCAGAATTCTAGCAGAGCATTTTGCACAGTGGTTGCTATGCATAGTCTAAATTTACTTCCTAAATATATAAGATTTATATTGCATCCCAAAAATATCTGTTAGTTTGGCTTTTTGTTTTCTAATGGAGGATGGCAGAAAGATTGGTAGTACATCCCTAAAGTTATAACACTCGATACATAAAATTGATTCAATATGCATTAAAAAAGTATACAAAGGTAACAGGTCCACTAAGGAATATATCACAACTTTCCTAAATAAGGAGAGTCGGATATTAGGGAAGGAAGGATAAGAAGGTGGATGTAAAAGAAAGGTTGTTTTTCCCAGGCGTACCCTTTTTCGTTTCTAAAGCTTTTACCCTGGGGTCCATTTATCAGCTTGGTTAAACAGTGTGTATATGTAGTTCAAAACAATAACTGTTTAAAAATATGCAAGGTTATCTATGATTCTACTGAAGTGCTTTCACATTTTCTTAAACCAGAGAATTCTTCATTCACATTTTAAGGTATTAAATAGAAAGATGTCCTGGTTTGTATTATCTAACCAATGAACTAGGGAACCAGCTGCAGATTCATTTTCTGTATGATTTCCCTGATGGAAACTTTCAGGATGCCATGGTCAGGAGCTGGTGAAACAACCCCTGGGAAGAGGTCCGAAATGATGCTATCAGAGAACAGGATGCTGTGGGATAGGCACAGAAAATTAAAAAAAAAAAAAAAATAAAAAAAAGATAAGGAATGTGCAGCCAAGGCCACCACGTAATCATTTTAGCTTCTCTTATTTAAATCTCCTTCAATCCTTCATCTACAATTAATAAGATTTGCTATTTAAAAGAAGTTCAGAGGGCTCTACTTTAATTGCTGAGACTTAAAAGTAAAATCCTGGCCTTTCATCATCTAAAAGATATATAAAACTTTGTGAATCAAAAGGCTCTTTCAAACATCTCGGAGGGTGACAAGTTAAAAAACTGCCAAAACTGAATAGTTTATTGCTGAGATCCCACCACAGAGTAGCAAGGTATAAACTGAGATGATACATGGTGGTATATGGATCTGGCATCAAAAAGAGTGAGCATTCTATCTATTGTGGAAAATAATTTTTCATTTAAAATAAAAGGTAACTCATTAAAGGTGCAAAGGTTATCTTTTTCATGCCTCATAATGTCAGACAGACTGAGTATGTGGAAGGATAAAAGCAATAAGCAGAGAAACAACCCCAAATTAAAGTTAAATGTGGGCTCTCATAACAGCAATAGCAACATAAAAAAGGAATTGTGCATACACATATTTTATGTTCTTTTAGACCCAGGTGATGCGTTTGCACAAGCAACTCACACAAAAAGCTGTTTTCATAGCCCCGTATTACTAAACAAAGTTGTGTTGAATATACGGAGGTAAGCCTGATGTGGTATGTAAGGAAGGCAAGAGCCTGTGTGCCTTCCATTTATTAGTTTAACACAGATACATTTTGGTCTCAGCCTGCGCACTGGGAGCTGAGGGAATGCAGTCAGTCCTAGCAGAAAACCATTGCATCCTTTTTTTTCCTTCCAGCCTGGCTGCCTGGTGAGGCAATGCACCGTGAGACAAGAACTGCTTGGACATCCCTGGCTCCCAAAGGCTCCTAGCCAAGGAGCTGGTGCTGCTTTACCCAGGGATGGAAAGGTGTCAGTGGACTGAGTAGGGGGGCAGGTAGGCACAGCCACTCCTGAGGGGGCAGAGATCCCACTCTGCTCACCAGCCTGCCTGAAAGGCTGTAATACTGAGGGAACTGAAGTAGGTAAGAGCCAAAAAGGTTATAAAATTGGGTCCCCCTTCTGACCAAAGCCAGAGGCTAATGAGTAGAAAATAGTGTGCTGAGGACACCATGGACCAATTCCAGAGCTACACTACCATAGGAAAAAAAATAAAAAATATCTTTTTCATTCTTCCCTATTTATTTGTTTAAATTTGATTGGGTTTTTTTTAATCTGATGTATAGTCAGGACTACCTCTTCCACCTTTGAATGAGTTGTGTAGTAAGCTTTTATGGAGGGAATACATAAAAAAAAACCAACCAGCCTAAACAGCTTAACAACAATAACAGTTGTAAAAGAGACCCTTTCCTCATTCCTTTGCAGAACCAAAAAAGAACCTATTAATCTAAAAATTTGTTGTGTCACAACTCCCACCCCCAAGATATTTATGCTAAACTTTTGTTGCCATCAGAATGACTTACAGACTGAGAAGTGGTGCTACCTTTGAGAGATTTAGGACATGGCATTTTTTCAACATGAGAGGAGACATCATTAATCTTCATAATTTCTACTGCTTTTATTGTATACATAGCAATAGATGTATGCACCCAGGAAGATAAATTAATCTACTCTGGATCAGTCCATTCAGTCAAGTACTTCCCCATCTCTCTTCAACAGTGTGTTTGAAATTGAATCAGGAAGTTTCTGCATTTTAAAGATGTTTTCGCCTGTAACTTTGAAAGCAGGTAACACCCTACCTGGAGCCAAAGAAACCCCAACCAAACAACCTCTTTGGTGCCCTTCTCTGCTCGTAAGTTTTCATCCTCATCTTCCCAAAGTGCATCATCAGAATGAGGCAGAGGTAGGGAATGGGAAGGTGGGGGTGTCCCCTGAGACCATTAAATAAGCTAAAGATACTTTAGTGATGATATTGCAGCTATAGAAATGGCTGGCACCAGTAAACTGATGTTCGGTGGGATATGAATAGTCGTCTCTTATTTGTACCACTGCAATACAGAAATATATGCTGTGTATCTCTTTTAAATGATGTACCTTTAAATGCAAAGACGTAGAGCAAAACACAGTTTCTGGTTGTTCAGTATAATAGCATTTAAATAGACCTGATTTGAACAGTCATCTTTCTGAGATATCCTAATTGCATCTCCCCCCTTGAGCTAGCAGAGGTAGACTATTTCACAAACAGGTAGGTCAAAAGACCTCTTTCACGGAAAGTATGTAAAAAAATACATTATTCACATTTCCAAGATCACGCATGCCATATTACTTCAACACACAAAACCCCATAAAATCCAAATTTCAAATTGCAAAAGCCATCTTGTTTGTCAGCGTTCCTTTGGTCCTATCAGAGGTTAGGCTGCAATCATGCCCAAAAGAAACAGATGAAAGCTGCTCAGATCAAATTGCATAAATACCTTGAACTAAACTGCTCACTGTGACATTTAAAAAACTCAGGTTGCTGCAAGACAGCATAAACACACCAAAGGGTGGCTTCATACCAAAAAAAAAAAAAAAAAAGAAATTTAGGATAGAATAAACAGAATTTAGATCAACAAGGAGAATGGAAACTTCCAGAAGAAAAGCCTGTCAATAACCAGCTTGCCCCATACATGTAAAGTTGTGTATCCAGAGGAAAATAACAGTTCATAGATTCCATTAAAATATATATTTAATAACTTTACATGGCTGTAATGACACTGAGATTTTTCAAACAATAAAAAAGCATTTCTGAGTGCATTTCAAAGAGTAAAGGCTACTAGCAAATTCCCTGCCAAAACAACTTAAATTACCATGCCAGTTTTCCATGCGTGTTCAAAAGCAAAATGGGGATGAATACGAAACAACGAGTCTAAGATCTATTTTTCAAAGTGTTGAAGCTAACACATGAAAGTGAAATATTTCTTAGTCTCCCTAACTATAGATCCACTGCATTAATGCAAGACAACGACTAAAAGCCATATGAAAGCATTTAAAGGCTAAAAAACAAGCAATGTGGTTTTCTCAAAGAAAGCATAATAAATTAGCTGTTCAAGAAATGAAAGTGTTCAGAATTCTAAGGCAACTAAAAATCTGCCTGTTAGACAGTGAGGAATACCTATGTGTGAAATTTCAAAACCTGAAATATCTAATTTATTTCTATATTTAAAATGCCTGTTCCTCTTAGGAATATGAAATAAGGTACATGAACAATAACCTGAAAAACCTCAAGAAGATGCAGAGACAGATGGAAATGTAAACAAGTTTGAAGGATCTCTGCCAAAAGTCTGCTCTAATCCACTGTCCAATCATTAAAGAATAAACACCACACAAACCCTTTTGTTTTGAATGAATTACAACCTGGAATTACTTGGCAAATACACAATGCAGAACGTCATGGAAATAAAGAAATAGAATCTAGCATAAAAGGACATATTTGCAAGTCATCTCCTTCTGTGCAAGATCACAAAAAGGCAAAAAATATGTCTTCAGGACTTTGTTGGCTAAAGGTATAGATAACAAACTTTTCACTTTTTGTTCATGAACTTGACAGCAGCAGATTGGAGGCACTGCAAGCTGCAGGATACACGGGAAATTGGACTGTCTTACAAAAGTTGCCTTGGAGCTGCCCCTGGGACCTAGTTTTCTCTGTCCAAGCAGCCAGTGAGCCTCTGAGGAAGCTAGCACATCATGGGGCAGCTGGCTTGTGCAGCCGCCGGCACCCTAAAAGGAACCTGAGGAGCAGTTCGTTGAGGCTATGGGTGCAGGAGGCATGAGGTTGCCACCCTTGTAGCTGTATCTCAAATATTACATCTTTATAAGGTGTATAAGAAAGAGACTAACTTTAATTCTTCCACAGACCTAGGCCTCTGGTAGTTTAGTTGGCCAGTCTCTCTGTTGTGATTTACATCTCCATCACAGCAAGATACCTCTTGGTTTAGGAAGAGAAAATACCCTTAGCAAGACCCTGTTCACTCCACTCCCTTGTGGTAGCATGTTTCTTTAATTAAGGGTTATTATCAGAGAAACTGCCCAGCATGGAGGTCATACTTCATAAAAAGAAGCTATAGATGTCTACAGTGCAGAGAGCTAGACTTCAATGAGGCCATCAGTATTCAGTTCCTCTCTAGTTCTGTGCCCCCAGTGGTCCCCTTCATTTGGTGGCATGAGCAACACCTACCAGGAGCTGTCTGGCCAGACAGGAAAATGGACACATTACTTTTAATACATGACTCATTAGCTAATGAAATTAAGTTCAATTAGAAAAAAATTCTATGTGTTATTTCTCTCATAGATTAGACTGACTAAAGTCACATACGTAAACCCCTTTCAAATTCCCAACAGCTGTAACACTATCTTACAACATATTGTAGCAACTTTGAAAGAACGAGATTTTTTGCTGACAAGAGAGGCACATAAAAGGACAAGATGTCCTTCTCATCAATGCCAGCATAAATTCTATTAAGGGCAGTATAGACCTGTCAGAGATTGCAAATCCATATTTCCCAGGGAGAGAAGAGAGCAGGAGCTGGAGACAGGAATTTGGTAGGAGAGTAGTAGTCAATTGCATTAGGAAAGCATGGCATGGTAGGGTATAAAGCTTAGATTATATTAATATGTATACCTGCATAGACAATATATATCTCAGCAAGAAAATATATTCTCTTATTCATCTGTTGAGCTGTTGGGGAAGTCTGTTGGGGATGCAATAGCATAGATGTATTTTCCTTGTCTAGATTCATCCCAGTTTTTTCCCCTTTTTCCAAGAAACTTCACTTCAAATTAGGCAAATATTAGGGTCCCCTTTCTGTGATTAGTTATACTTACATATGCTTTCCTCATGAAAGATGTGTCTAAGCCCAGCTGAAATATCTCCCACTGTTTCCCCCCTTGCATTTTGCAGCAAACAGGTATATCAAGTAGGCTATTCCTACTATTCTGTTCTATGCAAAGAGAAGCTGTCTGTGCTCTCTGATGCAAAGGCAACTGTGCCTTTATTTACCATACACATACCCTGTCCTTAGCTCATTGGCTAGGAAGATCAAAAATACAAAAGTATCTGGAGGAGACGGGTGTGAAACAAGGTCATTAGGGAAGAAGCCAGCAGGGTTCTTCAGAGACCCAATCTCAAGTTTACTTAAAGGTCTATTTATTTTCCATGCAGGAAAAAGCCTAAGGCATCAAAAATATCCTCCTTTCCACATGCATATCCCAAAGGTAGCTGCGGAAGTGGTCGATTCAAAGAGGTGGCATTCAGATACCTTGCACGGCCAAGCTGTGGTACAAGGCAAGTTAGGTCAGATATACAGTCCTGTCCCATCCCTTTGCACCTCTCTAGGTCCCCTTTTATGGCTCTGTAAAAAGCAAAATTTTTTATGGAGTTAGGGGTTTGTTTTGCATGATGTCTTTGCACATAGTAATTGGGAAATGTGTTAAATCGTCTGTTAGCTTTGGTAGTTGAAACATGCTGGCTGGGGCCTGTGAGGTGTGGAGGCCCCCCTACTGGGACTAACAACAGCCTCTGAGCTGGAAGCAGGAGCTGGGAAGAGCCAGGAGAGCAGGCAAGGGAGGCAGCTGGAAGTGGAGAGAAAGGCTCAGCAGGGCATTCAGAGAACCTGGCATGGGGACCCCATCATGCCTGGCACAGTACAAAACATAATGTAGTGCCAAGTGCAGCTGCCCGCCTCCCCAGCTGCAAACGAAGACACGATCACACCCATCAGTTTCACTGTGGAGTAGCAATGAGTGAACTTCTAAATGTTTGGAGGTTGTTTCACTACATGGTCCAGGTGATTAGCTGAGCCCCTTTGGCCTGCAAGACCAAATTAGAATCTCTTGGTAACAAGCTTAACTGTGAGATGGGGAAAGTTTTTAATTCTCCTTCCCAGACAGTCGAGAATGGTTTGAAAATTACAATTTGATATTTTCACAGAACTGAACTTTTCAAACCTGAGAAAGATTTTGCTTCACTTTCATTGTAGATGAGAGCATGTAGCATTTCTTATTTCATCTGATATGTTGGACACCCACACACATGGATAAGTGCAGCATTCACTAAGCCTTACAGGCACTCTTTTGGGGAAGCAATATTATAGCATTTGGTATATGTGTCCATATGTTAAGGCAAATTGACTTGCAGCATTTCTCTTTGAATGTTCAGCTGACACAATCCCTATCCCCCTTCCCTCTCAGCCCCAGATATAAGCATTAATAAAAATATTAGAAGAACCTTTTATTTATTAGCCAAGAAACAATCCTAATTTCTTAATTCTTAAGATTTTCATTCTGCTCAAATTAATTCTTGATAGTTACCTTGCTTTCATACACATTTTTCTGAGTAAAATTTGTGAACAAGGAATCTGTAGCACACCTATGTTTTCACCCACATCACTCCTATGAGGGCTTGTTTGCCCAGCTGCACATGCCTTATGTGAATGCTCAATGCCTCCTTACTCCACAGTCTGCTGAACTCCCTCAGGTTGCTCTCTACTCAATTGCACTGCTGAATACAACCTGCAAACATTAGCATCTTACTTTATTGTCTGGCTGTCAGCCCTGTGTATGCAGATGCTTCCACTGTTCTTTAAACCTTTCCAAATCGTGTGACCCTGCCATTGAAATCTGTTGGCAGTGGCACCAGGTTTATGTACGTGGGGAATTACTTCTGCAGCCTAGCAGGGCAGAGGCAAAATTACCCTGATTCTTAAGGGGTTGCAGATTTCACAGGCACCAGCAAAATGGAGATACTACTTCATTTACATTACAAGCCTCAGTAGTAAAGTTTCATGAGAAAGTACTTTCCCAGCTTTTATTTGGTACACGTCTGGAACTGATAAGAAATAGATCAGTGCTCCCACTCCACATGGCAGAACATGGTGAGGACTCTAGCAGTTCCTCTAGTGAAGCTGGGTGCAGTGTTGAGCATTGCTTAGGTAGCCCTGAAACATATACTGGGTTATACTCTGTTTTGCAGCATATATCATCACCACAGGGAACTTTCCCACCCCCTCCCAAACCACATCTCAAGGACTAGCATAGGAGCAAGCCCTAGTGGAGGACTCTCCACTGGCAATCCCAAGAATTCTCAGTTGCCCTCACACTGAGGTGACAGTGACAAGACTTGACCAAGACAAAGTCATGTCCCGTCCTCTCTGTTGTCCTGTCCTGTCCCGTCCTGTCCCATCCCACCCCCCACCCCCCCCTTGCAGAAATCACACAGTTTAGCATAGAAACTGTATGGAGAGCATCTCTTATTCTGCAAAGATGGAGAGCTGCTCTGCTTGCTGAATTTGATTTTTAAGTTAATACCAGAAGTGCGTTCCCCCGCTGGGGAGGTGACTTGGTGAATCCCATTAACTGCTCATCTCTCCCGGCTATCTGCAGGTACTATCAACACACCTTCTACCAGCTCTCCTGGGACAGCTGAGACACTTGGCAATTAATCTGCAGGATCTCAAGCAGAAAATTATCTCTCTGTAGAATGAGTCAATCTGGACTGCTGTCCATTTTAAAACAGATAGTACAGAAACGGCTGCTATTCCCATGAAATCCTGAGTGTGCATCTACTTCTCCCACTTATCCCCTCTTACTCCTGGGATTTGTATAGGTGATAAAGGACATTGTTGTTATACAGAAAAATCACAGCCTGAGTGTGGACAGAACTGCACCCAAAACTGAGCGGCAGCTCTTATGGAACCATCTGACTACCACTGCCTGCATCTGTGTGAAAATGCTGGATCCAGCCAGCTCCTTGGAGCAGGCTCAAAGAGCTGGGGCTAGAGAAAAGGTTTTATTCTTAATTTTCACCATGGAAAACAACACTTTTAACACATAAGAATCAGGAGCTGCACATTGCAGATGTGAGACAGAATTTCTATTTTCTACATGCAGAGAAAGCATTGAAGCAAATATGTTTTATTGATTATTTTGATTGTGGATTTGAAGAACAGGATATATTCCAAGTGACATCTGCCATTTAAAACTTTAGCAACATGATAATTAAATAAAAGTCAGTTAACTTTTAATTTATTTCTATCAATTTATTTTCCAGAACCTCTAAACTGTGCTCCAGATTAGATGGTTCCTTCCTCAGAATATAAAGTGTATCATATTAAGGTTCTTTACAGGTACTTGGAATTTCCTTGCGAAATTGAAATCTGTTGCTATGAATACTCATGTTCAATAGAAGTAGCTATGCCTCTTACCATGCAAATCAAGAAGGAAAATGCATTCTATCTGCAAGAAAGGCTTTTCTTGGAACAGCTTCACAGGGCTATTGAAAATGGTAATGAAATGCTGATATAAAAAAATAAATCTATGTATACAATGTGAAAATGTAAATGCTATACTTTCTATTAAATATTTAACTAAAACAAAAAACTTAGCTTTCTGTGAATACTGGACTGTACAGAATAGGTATTATTATAAACCTAATAACTATTCTAAGAGGAATTTTCTTTGATGGTGGGGTGGGAACACTGTAAATTGATCATGTATGTGAATAATAAAGAAGAGCCAGTTCAGTGCAAATCTGGTGCTACCAATTCATTTCCCCCACTTCCAGGTGAGTGAGTTCACAGTAGCTCAACAGCTTCAGACTTTCATCCTTAATGAAATTGTGAACAATTCTTTAAAGTTCTCACAAAATTGGTTAATTTATAATCAGGGCATGAGCAGTAAATTACTTTTCTCTCACTTAACATTAAAGTAACATTAATTACTCAACATTAATTAATGTTAATTATTTAACCAAAGGCACTTTATTCTCCCAAGTTCCCACTCAGTTAAAGCCTCACGCATACTTTGAACAAACAGACTCCAAAAATAAACCAAACCAAATCCCAGAACCCCTGGAAGCGCTCTCCTGTTTGGGAATGTCTTGGCAAAATCTGTCTGTGTATTCATTTGAGATATTGACATTGCCTCCAACAGCAGGCTTCCTGAGTGCCTCTCTATATTAAATACATTTACTGCTCAGCTTCTCTGTGCCATTATCCTATGAGTCAGAGAAACAAAGCACAATGTTTGTCTGCCCTAATTTGAGTAGCTAAAGTTAGATGTCACCCCGGGCTCATCCACTGAATAGCCCTCTGGAAACATCCCCATCTCTACTTCTCCTGCCAGGGCAGTGCAAAGTTACTGTCTCAAACTTAGACATCTTAATATTAGATCAGAGTTAGATAAAATGCAGCCCAGCATAAGTGCAACTTACCTAAAGTGCAATACTGAGAAAAAGACCTCATCTCTCAAGCCCTAATACCTACTAGACTATACTTTCTCTTCCCCAGTTCAAAACAGAGCAACAGCCATTGTTTAAAGTAATACTTACACAGTTTACAGTTTTTTAGTGGTCTAATATTGTGGTCTGGTTAGCTACACAATGATTTCCTCATAGGTAAAAGTTAGAGAGCCTTTTGCAGAAAATCACCTCATATATATAGTGTTTGAAGGTGATTTTTTTTTTTTTTTTTTACATTATCATCACTTAAAATCACAGAATCACAGAATCCCAAGGGTTGGAAGGGACCTCAAGTGATCATCTAGTCCAACCCCCCTGCAAGAGCAGGGTAACCTAGAGTATATCACACAGGAACTTGTCCAGGCGGGCCTTGAATATCTCCAATGTGGGAGACTCCACAACCCTCCTGGGCAACCTGTTCCAGTGCTCTGTCACTCTCACAGTAAATGATTCAAATTCAGAATTTACAGTATCTTTCAAATTAGTTAAGATTTTATCAATTATATGTAGGTGTTCATAGTTCTGTTATTGCCATAAAATTATTTAGAGTGAATCTCAGGGGGATTCAGTGGATAGCATTTTTATATACAAATTAGAAGAGATTACTAAAGAGTTTAGTGAGTCAACATACTTGATACATGAGTGTAAACTGTCCCACATGTTTATGAGGTGAAGAAAAATCCAAAGTACAAATGGTCATAAGGATATAAACAGAACCAACGTAAGTAACCTGTCAGAAGGTATGCTGTGAGATTTTAACCACTAGGTAAAAAAAATATCTTTACAATCTGTTTATATATTTTTTTATAATCTGTTTATAAATAGACCCTCCTTGTGAAGTCTCATCTTTAAAATTTATAAAGATTTAAAGACAAACCACATCAAACATAGCCTACATATACTTTAATTGAGAATGCTGTGCCTGATGTTCCTGGCCCAAAAGTTACAACATTCCAAGGCCGGTCCAACTAAAATCAACCAACAGCCATATGCTTGTAAATAGAATTGACAATAGATACCTAAAAATCTTCATTTAACCCAGAAATAAAGTATTTCTCATGTAACAAACAGGAATAAACAGTCAGCAAGAAGATTCCATAATCAGACACAGTTTGTCTTGTATGCACTCAAGGTTAGGGAGATCTGTAAGTGAGAACAATTCTTTGGATAATGCCCTGCTTCAACCACAGACCACATATTTGTTTGCATCTTAGCTTGGATAAAGCAACCCTTGTGTGCTTTCTAGTCTGCTGGTTAATGCAGTTGCTTGGCACTCACCAGCAGCTTTCTAAATGTTGTTGAAAAGATGGCTCTTTACATACAGGTTTTAGAAGGCTTCACGAATATGATACAGATACAGCTATGACAAACAACACTTTTCCATCATCATTTTTATCTCTCACTTTCAGAATGCAAAAAACATCAGCTTTATTAAAAAAAAAAGGAATAAATAACAACTTTGGCAAATTGCTAGCTGTGTAGGATTACACCTTCAGAACAAGGGTGTTAAAACCTCAATGCATAAAGTTCACAATTTTCTCAAAACTGTAACAAGAGTGAAATTGCTCCTGCTTTACCCTTTACAACGTAAGGTGGAGCTGAACTGGGGGTTTCATGTTGGAAAGATACTTGATTGATTTTGGAATATAATCTTCAACGTTTTTACAGGCTTTTTTTCATATACCAGTTGAAGTAAACTCTTATTGTACAATTGCCTGCTAAGAAGAAAACACAGAGTTTTTTTTTTGCAGACATTTATGTCTAGTCCTTATGAGTCTCTTGGTATGTCATTATAAATTGTGGAAAACATGAACCGGAGATATTAATGGTTTTGTTTTCATTTTCTTAAAAAATGGTAAGACAAAATGAACTGAATTCGAACTTGGTGTGAGCCTCATGAATTTACATTCAAACTAATGGCATAGGTAAAATAAAATGCTTCTACTCTGATGAACTACACTTTTCGTCTTGGATAGAACTGTCTTCTATATCCGCCTGGACATTATTTTTTGTAAATTCCTCTGTTAGGCTGCTTGTTAAACTTTTTCACCAGTAACTGTTCAGGTAAAAAAACATAACATTTTATCTGATATGTGAGTGAGAACACACTGTAAACAAGATAAACTTTAAAAATCTTCCTTGGAGTGTTTCCAAATCCAGCAATGAAGCACTGAGTCCTTTATTTCCTTAGTTTAAAAGCCCATTTAGAATATATAACTTTTCATTTCCAGCAACAAATAGCCTCCTAAAATAATTTTGATTTAAAAGTCATATTGCCAACTATAATGGGCAATACTGAGTATAAATATCATAAAATCTCCACTGAGATGTGATTTCTGCTATGTAGAGATCATAGATTGTTTAAATACAGTGGAAGTCCCCTTTCATGCTTTGGCTCATGCAAGAGGCAGGGTTTTTTGTTTTTTTTTCCAGTGACCTGCTGTGATGGTTTTCATCCTGGACAATCTTGTGTAGATTTCCCCAGAGAAAAATACCAAGAAGCATCCCAATGATTGTCCAAAACCAAGAAGGGGAACAGCAGTAGTAAACAAACAAAAAATGGTTGTCCAAAACCAAGAAGGGAAACAGTGCTAGTAACCAAACAAAAAACCCAAGAGGGCAAAGAAACCTTTGTGCGAATGTGTGGGCTATAAGAAACCACAGCATTGCACACGCATATCCTGCTCAGCATCTGCAGGACAGGCGAATCAGTTCACATCCACTCAGAGCAGCACCAATAGGCATAAGCTCTCAAGTGAATGAGACCAAATTACAACAGCTTAATAATTAACTGCCTCTCAGTTGAGTGATCATACCACAGCTTTGATTTGATAGAGCCTTCTTGTCATGTCTTAACCCCAGCCAGATATTAAGCACCACATAGCTGCTCACACACTCCCCCACTGGGATAAGGAAAAGAACCAGAAGGGTGAAAGTGAGAAAACTTGTGGGCTGAGATAAAGACAGTTTAATGAATAAAGCAAAAGTCACACATGCAAGTAAAGCAAAATAAGGAATTAATTCACCAGTTCCCCTAGGCATGCATCTCCAGGACAGCAGGGCTTCATCACATGTAATAGTTACTTGGGAAGACAAATGTCATCACTCCGAATGTTTCCCCCTTTTTTCTTCCCCCAGCTTTATATGCTGAGCATGATGCCGTACAGTATGGAATATCCCTTTGATCAGCTGGAGTCAGCAGTTCAGGCTGTGTTCCCTCCCAAATCCTTATGCACCTTCAGCTCACTCTCTGGTCGGGTGGTGTGAGAGGCAAAAAAGACCTTGACTCTGTGTGAACACTGCTCACCAATACCTAAAACATCCCTGAATTAACACTGTTTTCAATACAAATCCAAAACAGAGCCTATACTAGTTACTACGTAGAATATTAACTCTAGTCCAAACAAAGCCAGCACCCTTCCCCAGTAGTGAGCCAAAACACAGTGGCTGAAATTCCTTCCTAACTTGATTAACTTCATCCAATTTTATTGAGGTTTGGACTACCTCACTTTACTTCCCAGTTCAGTCAGGCTCATCCGGCACACAGGTACAATTAGGGCAGCTCCTCTGGCATGTGTTAACACATTACACTGCCAGTACTTAACACTTTAGCCAAAGCTTAATTCTTCTCTATGATAGATTATTTTTTATAGTATGTGATCTTAACTCATCCTGACAAAACATGTCTACTTTAGTTTTTAAATAAAACATCATACTAAGTTTTTTTTTTTAAGAATAGTACTAGTGCATAGCATAAATAAGACATAAAACATTATTAATACAACTATGATGATATTATATACTATGTATTTATAATCTTTAACAATATGTGTTTTCAGTTTCATAAGCACACTCTCCAGCCATGTGTTCAGCACCACAAGTCATACCTGCCATTTATGTTTTCATAGAATCATAGAATGGTTTTGGTTGGAAGGGACCTTACAGATCATCGAGTTCCAAACCCCCTGCCATGGGCAGGGACACCTTCCGCTAGACCAGGTTGCTCAAAGCCCCGTTCAATCTGGTTTTATTCCATCTCTGCTTTTATTCTCTCTCCAGGGGGAGAACAGGGAGTGCAGTGGAGTATTCATTTTTGTCAGGGCCTTTGGTTCAGTTCTGATTGTGAGCTTGTTTCAGGGGCCAAGAGGTCCAAGAAGTGCTTCTTGTCCTGGAGCAACAGGTGATAAGGTGGTCAGTGCACCTGCAGGAGGGCATTTGCTCCCCACCTCCCAGCCTGGCACCCAGAAACCCTTAGCCTTCTGCACAGAGGAATTTTGTAAGCTAAATCTATGAATTCACGTATAAAAAGGAAGCTGGTTGGTAATGCAAAAACACAATAGAAACTTTCAAGGAAGCTTTCATTATAAAGAAATAGTTGATACGTCATGATTGAATACACTAACACACTTGAAACTGAAATAGTTTCACAAAGCTATTTTCTATATAATACTCAGAAAGGCATTTTGGCAGCAAGGCAGGAAGAAGTTGGCTCTCTCATTCCACCAGCTCCAGAGAAAAAGGAGACAATAGGGAATGTAAGTATAAAATAGACACCTCCAAGTAAAATACCCTCTGTCACCATTGTGAAGAATTAATTTTGGCAAGCTGACATCTCTGGTTGTTTTGCTGGGAACCAACACTTCATATGCCTGGATATTAACTTTCAGATTACCAGTGAGGATAAGGACAAATTTTACCCTTGTCACCCATGGGTTGCAAAGACATATCTTGTGACAAGAACTAAAATCTGGAACTCATTTTAAAAGTATATCTGATATAACAGTAACCCTTGGAATACATCCAATTTGTAATTATAAGACTGGAAACTTTAAATTAGGTCAAACTTCAGCTCCAAATTAAAATGAAAGCATTCAAGGTCTTAATGCATACCAGCAAGACATGCAATGTTGCATCTGCTTTCACACTGGCTACTTGAAGGCTAAATTGATATTAAAAGCAAGAATGTTAAATAACTGGGTTTCATTTTAATCAAGAGTTAGTGTTTTCTTTGCTCATCACTTTTTGCTAGAGGGCCATGAAACTTACTCAGCAAAACTGTCAGTGCTTGATGTCTCCGCAGCCTACTCCCCAGTTAAGCTGAGCTACTGATTTAGCTGTAAAAATGTTTCACTAGTTGGAGATTCTAACATTACACACGGAAACAAGACGAAGGTTTGTCGAATCTCTCCTGAATATAACGGCAAACCACAAGAAAATTACTTTCACAACATTTATTTACCAGAGACAATTCAGCTTAGATGAAATATTTGCTTTTCCACACAGGTTTGCTTTTCCAAAATTTAACAGCAAGGTTGACTGCAAAAAGAAAAGCTGTTGAGTTGCCACAGGCCACCTAATGAAATGGTGGTTTTGTTAACAATAGATGCTAGAACTCTGCGGACTCCCACATTTTCGACTCTAACCAGTAGACTGTCCTGACATCCTACTGGGGATCAGTAGGGACCCAGTAGGAGCCATACTGAGTGGTTTTCTTCTTCCAACCTAAAGAGTGGTAGTGGCATGTGGAAAGAAGTGGTGATCAGGGGACAGATTCAGAGCAGCCTTGTGGAGAAGGACTTGGGGGTGTTGGTCAATGAGAGAATGAACACGAACCGACTTCAGAGTGTGCTTGCAACCCAGATAGCCAACCATATCCTGGGCTTTATCAAAAGGAGTGTGACCAGCAGGTTGAAGGAGGTGATCCTGCCCCTCTACTCTGCTCTCATGAGACCTCACTTGGAGCACCGTGTACAGTTCTGGTGTCCTCAACATAAGAAGGACATGGAGCTGTTGGAACAAGTCCAGAGGAGGGCCATGAGGATGATCAGGGGACTGGAGCACCTCCCATATGAAGACAGGCTGAGAAAGTTGTGGCTGTTCAGCCTGGAGAAGAGAAGGCTGCGTGGAGACCTCATAGCAGCCTTCCAGTATCTGAAGGGGGCTTGTAAGGATGCTGGGGAAGGACTCTTCATTAGGGACTGTAGTGATAGGACAAGGGGTAACGGGTTAAAACGTAAACAGGTGAAGTTTAGACTGGATATAAGGAGGAAATTCTTCCCTGTTAGAATGGTGAGGCACTGGAATAGGTTGTCCAGGGAGGTTGTGAATGCTCCATCCCTGGCAGTGTTCAAGGCCAGGTTGGACGAGGCTTTGGGTAATATGGTTTAGAGTGAGGTGTCCCTGCCCATGGCAGGGGGATTGGAACTTGATGATCTTAAGGTCCTTTCCAACCCTAACTATTCTCTGATTCTATGATTCTATGTGTTCTCTGTAGGCCGTAGGACACAGCTCTGAAATGACCCAGTAAGAAATAAAATTAAAATAAAATAGTCAAGAAAAAAGACCTATTTAATGGGAAAATAATTTCCTGTTGAGTCGTACATTGAATCTGTAGGCTTTGCAGTGAAACAAAGCCTTCCTCAAGCCTAAAGTGAAAGCATACATTCTTGTTGTTTCTTTTAAAATTATCATTTGATGACAGTAAGACTAGTGAACTCTCCACTGTGAACCCATCTCTCAAAGGCATTTTATCAAAGTAACAAGGTTACCTACTGGAAATCTAGCATCAAAGATACAGTGCTGTCATACAGGGCAGGGGCAAAAAGTACATGGAATTCATTGTTTCTGATCTAACTGCGTATAGCAAGGAGGAAGTTCAGTGATTATTTTTACAGTTTTGGTTTTGTGTGTGTGTGTGTGCCTGTGAAGTCAATTACACCAGGAAATGAAAAAACCCAAACAGCACCAAAACCAAGCCAAAAAAGCCCAAACCCCCAACCCCTTAAAGATCCCCTGCTATGTTATCCCTATATCTGTTCAAACATATCTCTCTTTTTTCCCTTCACCCATTTTGAGAGCTGAAATAAGCTGCAAATATTAGACAACATGTTTGGGTAGTACAACAGATAATTTCTTGAATTAATTACTGCAAACTTATTTTCCACTCTGTCCAGGGATGCAAAAAACAAATGTAACTAACAGAAGGGTGAAATAATTAGTATTCCATTTTATTTTGACTTCTAATCACTTTCCTCATGTTGTATTAAAAAGAGTATAGATAAACAGCCTCTTTTTTAGTATGAAATTGCTAAATATAACCTATTCCTTACAAGCAGAATTGGCAAAAATAAGTTACTTTCTTGAAATGGAGCAATTAGTTTATCGAAGCTGGGGTAACATATAGAAAATTTACTCAGAAGTCTGGGATTTTGTTTTGTTGGTTTTTACATCACAGACTATCTTGGTTAGGAATGTAGTTTTTAAAAAAGAAGAAAAACCCCCAAGGAAACAGGAAGCAACCATTTGAAAACAAAAAAAGGGAAAAAGAAACTACTTAGTTGAGGTTGGGGTATCTCCCTAAGAATACCTCTACAGCCTTCAGTACAGCATCACACTTCCCTCCTGCTGCTTTCAGGACATCATTCCTCTCCCTCGTGCCACTAGCAGTGTCTGTTTCCAGACCACGGGGAAGGCACCCACCAGGGCAGGGTGTCACCTGCTTGGAGGTAGGGGAGAGGGCTCAGGCCCCAGTCTAGTTTGGGGATTCAGCCCACTGGGGGAGTATGCCACCCCAGACACTGATCCAGGCTGGGGCTGGGTATAGTCCATCCTTGTTCTGCACAAAAATCCAAGTTCAAACACTTCTTTTACTTTCTGTCTGGGGTAATAATGTTTTGGGGTCTTTTTTCTTGAACACTGGACTAGTGTATCAAACATGTGCTGTGTTTCTTGCTCTTAAGCAAGGTACTGCAGTGGCTGAAACATGCCACCTCACCATGTCTTTGCCCCCATCACCTCCCTTTTCGAGATCTGCATCCTGCACTCTGTAAAAGACAGTGCAACACCTGTTCATAATCTCTTACCTTCAGGGTTTGTTTTTTCTTTCCCTGGTTTTCTTTTCAAGTGGTAGTTTATTCAACACGATGCTTGCAAGTCTTTGATGGTGTAAGGTAGAAAATCATAGCACAAAGAGTGTTACTCCCGGCAATCCAAGCTCTGCTTTTAACACAAAGCAACATTAGCTTTATCAAAAAATATATTGTTTCTACCTGCAGTTTAGAAACCTTTGTTTTCTTTTTGCCGAACCATTCCTTATGTTTCTTTCATCAACTGCCTTTCAAGAGAGGAAAGAGTATAGCTTTCTTCCTTCAGAAGCAGGCTGCCCAAACAAATCCCTCTTGCCCTAGAAATCCCTCTTTATGGTCAAATTTCTTTCCTGGGTACTTGATTAGGGACTTCCAGAAAAATCAGTAGGAGCTGCTTTCAGGCCTTTTAAGTCTGGCCTTGTTGAAAGTAAGGAAATATAAAATTCCAACCGAAGTATCTGCCTTTTCAGAAGAAATCCTTTCAAACATTTGAGTTAACTAGAAGCTTGTTTTTACATTCACTTTCAAAGAAACAGGGCAGTACACTTAAGTATAGTGACAAAGAAATAAATATTTTATTCAGCCCTTAGTTTAAAAGACCAAAGCTGTCTAAACAGTTGTTGCATGAGGAAACAGAACACGGGATGTATTTTCTTTGGGGGAAATATTGCAACCTTTCACCAGGGTGAAATATATACATAGATGTGTAGTCATCAGTTTGGGAAATTTATATGCTTAAAATAAATCCCAGCATAGTCAAACACACTGTTGAAATGCAAGTGACTCTTTTACATGCTATAAATATATCGGTCTCATTACCAAAGTTCAACTTTGACATACAATTTAATGACAAAGAATCAAAAACTTTGAAAAATTAGTGTGCAGTAAGATCAACAATGGCCAGGGTAATGAACAATCCTGCTACAATGTCATCTTTAGGCTGCTCAGAATACTCCTTGCACATAAAATAAACATGCAAAAATATAACAAGGGTTATATAGATTTTGAAGTGGATTTCCATATAAATTTGGCGATATCTTCATGAAGAAAATACCATTCTGATGTGAATTTTTCACTTAAAGATAAGACCATGGTCCTAAACAAAACAGTTGTGTAATAAAGATTCAATGTTTCATAGGACTGCAGTTACAAGGGAAAAATGAATTCAAAAGCACATCTATTCTATACATTTTGAAAACTACGCAGATCCAAGCCCCAGTCAAGTAAACCGATTTGAGTAGTTCTTCTCATCAGTCACATGCCAACATGCTAAATTAGCAAGAGAGCATTATAATAACTTTAAAATTAATGGCCAGGCTGTTTTTGACTGCTGTTAGGTCAGGAATTCATGTTGCTTTACTAAATGTATGTATATATCTATGTATTTTTTCCAAGACTCACTGCAGAGCCAGTGCAGAGCTTTGAAGGAATGATCTAAATTCTCTCCTGCCTTCTGTATTGTTAGAAAAGGTGCTGGCAAGCATTCACAGAGCACACTCTTTGCACTGCATAAAATTTTAAGTAGCAGAAAGAAGTCCAGAGCTATCTTGAGATGTTAGATCTGAAGATGCTCACGGTTCAGTCTAAACTGAACACATTTGTTGTAAAAGATGGTGAAAGGCACATTGCATGAGAATTTAAGGAGGGTGCATGTTTCATCTTCTACAAGCTAATATAGAAATAAGGAACCCAAAGTGGCAGAGAATGGGCAGGTGAGGTTAGGAAGCTGGGAGGAGAAGGATGCTGCTGGACATTGGGGATACAAAAATTTGCAATGAGGGAAGGTATATGTGGGGTTCAAACCAAGCATGTGCAGGGACTTACTTCTTGTTTTACCTGATGAGAATTGGGAGTAAAGCCATCCTTTAAGATAATTCCACCAATTTATATTATTTATAAATGCCAATAACAAAGCAGATATTAGATACCTCAAATCAACCAGTAGCTCAGTTATGGGCTGAAGAAATCTTTTCATCTATGGATGCCACCTTCATCAAGAATAATTTGTAACTTGACCATCTCTGCACTTGCTTAGCCAAATCATGTGTGAAACAGCTTTTACATGCATCCTCTGTTTCTGCTAGTTATCTGGAGAAAACCGGATTCATCCAGGTGCACTGTCTTCATGGTAATAGCATGGCCTTATGCAATAACTCCTTTCCCATCATGTCCAAGCACCCTACAGGAGCTCCAGAAGGAGAATTACAAAGAAATACTATTAATATATATGTAAGACTGTATTGTTTATTTCTTCAAAGCTCCCCCATATCTACTGTTTCCACACTTGGAATCGCATTACTTATTCAAGCACTGTAAAAACAACAACAACAACAACAACAACAACAACAACAACAACAACAAACGACACAAAAAAAACCCCACCAAAACAAAACCACAAAAAAACAACCAACAAAGTGAACACAAAGGAGCAGATTAAAGAAGAAAGGGAAAAGTAGCTGAGGCTAGTAATCCAAACACTTTATTATAATAACAAATATTGTTGTGCTCAGAAAGCAAAAGGTTGGATTTCTTTCTTTTCTTAGAATATCTACCACAGAACTTAAATCACTGTTTTCATCTCTAGTGTGGGGAACGCACTTGCAGAAAAGATAAGTTCACTTCTTTTGCTATCTACCAGTGCAATAATGTCCTATTTCATTTTCTTGTTATAGTATTACTTTTCTTGTGATTATAGTTGTGTCAAGGTGTACTTCCTGTAAGCATGCAGAAGCAGCATAATGTCTTTCTATGAAATGAGTGAAATTGTGAAGTTATTTGAATTGTGTGATCCATTATAATGTAATATCTAGCCTGATGCAGTGACGTATTAGCTAGCTTCCTCTACAGTCTGAAATTCTTGTAAATACTTACCCCTGTGGCGCAGTTTCAGGCCCTGTAACACACCAGTGGTGATCTCATAGGCATCTAGATCTTAGTACTAAGAATTCTAAGGGAATATTTTATTTCCCATTTCTGACATTTATTCTTTTCTATGGTTTCTCATGAAGAAAATTTTCAAGTGTGTGACTTAAAAAATATTTAGAAATTTCAAAACCCCCACCATGTATCCTGAAAGTTCTTGCACAAATACTCATACAAAATTAAGAGTGAAGTATTAGAACTTTTGAAGAGCAATTAAAGATGTCGAGGCAAAATTTTCTTTGTCGAGGTAAAAAAAAAACAACTCATTTTAATGGCAAATTTCCCAGTGGAATTCTCAATGGTTTTCTCTAAATGTTATTTGCTGTCTTTGTGTTTTTATCTCATCCATTTCAACACTTACTTACAAAGGAATGAGGAACTTCATGAATTTCTAGACTCGAGAATGGATGATGATGGCTTAGGCGAGCTCTTGCAGATGAGACCAATGTTATGGCATTGGACTGAAGGAAGAAACAAGACTGCACAGATGATATGTTTTTGCAGTTGAAGTCTACAGCCACATTAAATCTAAGCTCTTTTTAGGGCACGAAAAAGCCTCACAACCCTGAAAGTATTTCCTGACTCATAGCTCTGGTGTTAGAGCTCTGACATAGACCCAACTGTCTTACTGCGAGGCAATTACAGTGATGAACAGTAGCTAGGAATGATTGTGGGGATTGACAAGTGACCTGAAATAGAAGTAGATAGATAGCTACTGGCCTCTGATGGATTTTCAGGCATTGATCTAAATATGCTATTGTCCTGTTGGGTTAAACCACGACAGCTATAGAAGCCTTCAAATTATACTAGACCATTCAAATGTCTTGGTGGCCTCTAGCAAAGTTATCCCATACCAGGTCACTCCATCCATGGCAACCTCTGGGTGCTAGAGGCTGAGAAATTCCTTAATCAGATATATTGCCTTGTGGTTCGATAAAATCTTTTGCCATTTGTATGGCACTTCTTTCTTTGGAAATAAATTCCATCAGCAATTTGAGGACCAGAAATGCCACACAGGTAATACTTAGATGCTCTAATATTTCATTTTCCAATTTGAAGACAGATAGAATTCAAGCTAGGTCTCAGAATTGAAACAAACAGCTATAACATATAAAATGACAAGTTAAATCAACACTGTGGAGTTGTAATCCTCCAGTTGAATCTCATCAGGTACATATCATTATATCTAGTGTGTGATAATATATTAATATAACTTAATATATCATAATGGATCACAACAGTGCTGAAAACCACATTTAGGGCTGCACATGTATGCAGTTTATGCCTAAACTTAGTTGGACCCTAGCCCTGCGCTAATGTAGGAATCCAGATTCTAGGTGACCTTATATTTAAAGAACTGAAAAAAGTATCTTTTTGCAAGTATAAATCCCATTCGAAAAAGATACTGTATGGGATGAGCTAAAATAATTTTAACTGCCAGCATCAAACCTGTTACAGAAAAGGAACTTATTTTTTAAAAATAAAATCAAGAAGTATTCTTCTGGTTGTTGATCTCAGGAAAAACTTTACTGTGAGAGTGACAGAGCACTGGTTGCCCAGGGGGGTTGTGGAGTCTCCTACGTTGGAGATATTCAAGGCCCGCCTGGACAAGTTCCTGTGTGATGTACTCTAAGTTACCCTGCTCTTGCAGGGGGGTTGGACGAGATGATCTTTTGAGGTCCCTTCCAACCCTTGGGATTCTGTGATTCTGTGATTAGTGGCATGCAGGCATTACAGCAAAAGGTAAGTATCCCAGTCATCCATTCTAATTAAAATTTAAATTGAAAACTGGGTTCTAATGAAGAAGAGCTTAGTGCTGGTCTTGAGGGATTTCCTGTCAGTGGGCAAAGCAAAAAAGTGCACAAAGGCAAAAATTTTTCACTCAGGCATTTACTTGGTCTATGCTGAACTCTTATATAAAAAGGAATGGACGGTGCTTTTTACTGAATAAGAACCAATGTTGCTCTTCATGGTACTGCAATTTAGGGAGAAAATCTTTCTAAGCCTAGAAGAGGAGCAAACAGCAATAAGGAAGAAATGATCCTGTAATTTTGTCCACCCTAACAAAGCTGTTCTACTATTGCTCCTTTTGGATTGTTCGACAGATCCATTCCACCAGCCCACCCAAATAGCTGATGATAAACAGAGTGGGGGGTAAATCCAGACATATCTTCCTACACCTGCACCTGCTCAGACCTGGCTTCAGAAAGGTCAACCTTTGCTGTACAGCTACAAAGAGCATTTAAAGGAAGTGCAAAGCAAGCTCTTCAACACAGTTTTGTACACACCAGTACATTTTAAACTTTAAAATGATGTTTTAATGCACTACTAATTGTAATAAAACCAAAAATCCATCACAACCTTAAGCTAATAAATTGCCCAGCGCATTGGAAACTTCCCTATGCATCAAACGATAACCGGAGAAATGAATGAAAATGCTAAAGCCATAGCATCTTCCAGAAATAGCTACATATCTCTAATGGTCTAATACAAGATAATGGAAAACACAGCAAATGTATTTTTAAAGCCTGTTTCTGTGCTACCTCAGAAATTTAAATGAGTGGTTATAGCCTAATTCAATGTCAACACTTTTTACCAAGGGTTGCTGGTAGTTGTGATTTAAAAAGAAAGAAAGAAAGAAAAAAAGTAGAAAAACGTAGGAGCTATGAGAGATCAACCAGATCACCTCAGTTCGTATAAGAAAATAAGTTATGCCGTATTTTCCTATATGGACATTTAATTATGTTTTGTGCAAGTATAATAAATTGCATTCTTAAAACCCAGACCTCTCATTCTTTGCAGATCCCTTTGCAGGATTCCTTTTTCTTTTTTATTGCCCCCCCTTCCCAACAAGGTAATAAATGCAGTATTAAGGCATTCTCTCTCCCTGGCTGTGAGCTTTCTGTGAATGAAAGTTAACTCCTGTCTTTCAAAACACTGTGAGTGGCAGGTTGCATACCAGTGTGGAAGAGAAATCTTGACTCTAATCTATCATGAGCAAAATACAATGTCTCCCCACAAACCTCCCTCTGCCACTGTGCTCAGAAGGTTGCAACAGCAATATTTCTCCAGCTGTATTTACAGCAGAGAATGCAGAAGACAAAAAAAAAAAAGAATCACAAGGACAGATTTGGCATAGACAACCCATTGAGTTTGATTAAAATGTACCAAAATTGTATTTTTTTTTCATTTAACAGTAAGCTTCAGTCAATGTTGTTTAATGTCAGTACTGTTAATGAAGTTGTCAAGGTTGTCATTTTCACTGAATACCAACTTTGCTAAGAAACTGGTATTACAGTTACCTCCAGCTCTATATGATTAAATTCATCAAAGCACACCAAGGCTCCAGATTGTGCCAGACCTTTGAAGAATTTCCCCATGGCTTTGTAGTCTCGTCCATCAGAACAGTTCAATACAATGCACTGCCAGAAGAAAAGAGCTTAAAAAGATCATTTTTGTTATTTAAAATGTATAGAATTTGGCAACATTTACCACATGTAATTTGGCTTCCCCTACCGCCACTCCCCAGCCTTGGAATTTCCCATATTTATCCAATCTAAGCAAGTAATATAAAAGCAGCTTATGCAGTTCCTTACTAACTCGATCATTCATGGTAGCATGTGAGATTTATTTGGACATGATTTTAAAAATAAATCTCTAACATTAGGAAGATGAATTTAAAAGAGAAGCAGCTGCACTTTCATGTCCACCCAACTCCTGCACTTGAATTTGCTTCTCAACATCCCTCAATGAAAAATCAATTCTTTTAATGAAAGCATATAACGTTCAGAAAAAAGAAAAATAAATATGCAAACCCCTCCAATACTAGTTAGCAGGTGAGGGAGAAATGCTTCTTAGTTGAAAAAGTCAATGGAATAAAAGGTTCTTGGATTCCTCTCCTCTCTCTGCTGACATTAGGAAACCCCACCAGGGTGCGGTGACTTCTCAGCATGAGGCACTTGGGTGGAAACTAACCTCCTCCTCCATCTCCAAGTCTTCCTCTTCCACCCAGTTGCCTGGTAGCCTGAGAAGGACCAAGGGTCCAAGAGGAGACAAATTCTGGCTATTCAGCCAGGGCAGATACCTCTTTGGGCACACCCTGGGTTGGGCACTTCTCCTTGGCAACCCAGGTGTTCCCTAAATCTTTTTGTTTTAATCTAAAATTGGTTTTGCTCTGTGTTCTTTATACCATCCTGGAAATGAATATACACCATCTCGTGAAGACCAAACAGAACAAATCACTGCCCAGAGATGTGCTTTTGTGGAAATTAAAATACCTATGAAAACAAAGACATAACACATGAAAAATTCAAAAATAAGCAAACTGATTTACACTGCGCTGGATGCACAATTTTTGTTCTGCTGTAGCTGGGTTGAAAAGTGCAGAGGGTGAAAAGGTGAATGCTGAACAACTGGTATCAAAGCTAATTTGACAACAAACAATGTAGTCTAGAGTAATGCATAGTGCTTGCTTGGGCTGCATATACAGTACAGAATAAAATTCTCAGATACACCCACAGAAAAGAGATATTACAAGGAAAGTAAAGTTCTGAGTCTACATTGCAAGCTAAAGAGTGCTGTGCTTTCCAAACAGCGACTTCTAAGCTCTTCCAGGAGTAACCACCGCTTTTGATGTGGTGAATGGGTAACACGGATGGACATCCAATGCAGCTGCAGAAAAGCTATTTCCTCCTGGCTTCCCACATGCTACACTACCCTCCCTAGACTGTGGTTATAAATAAAACACATCTGAAACTCTCAGGTTTATACTTCAAGACAAATGAAGTAGAGAGACTTTGACAGATAGATACATCAGCTGTGGAGCCATCAGGAGCTCACACTGAGGCAGAAAGCATCAAGTAGAGCCTCACCTGCTACTCAGGAGCCTCAACTCCAAAGTATGTAGATGTATTGGACATGCAGGAACAGAACAAATGGGTCACATCAGTATCCCCTCTAACCCACCAGAGGTCAATCTTTGCACTTGAGCCAGTAAAGCCCATTGTGGGGCAGAAATGAATAGGTGACAAGGCAAGCAAGCCACCATGGATATGTATTAACATGAATTACTTGGTCAGACCAAAACATTTTAGGAGGGCCATGAGAATGATCAGGGGACTGGAGCACCTCCTGTATGAAGGTAGGCTGAGAAAGTTGTGGCTGTTCAGCCTGGAGAAGAGAAGGCTGCATGGAGACCTCATAGCAGCCTTCTAGTATCTGAAGGGGGCTTGTAAGGATGCTGGGGAAGGACTCTTCATTAGGGACTGTAGTGACAGGACAAGGGGTAACGGGTTAAAACTTAAACAGGGGAAGTTTAGATTGGATATAAGGAAGAAGTTCTTTACTGTTAGGGTGGTGAGGCATTGGAATGGATTGCCCAAGAGAAGCTGTGAATGTTTCATCCCTAGTGGTGCTCAAGGCCAGGTCGGACAGAGCCTTGGGTGACACAGTTTAGTGTGAGGTGTCCCTGCCCATGGCAGGGGGGTTGGAACTTGATGATCTTAAGGTCCTTTCCAACCCTAACTATTCTATGATTCTGTGATTCTATGATCTTAAATGTCTACATACTAATACACAATCTATAAATCTATGTGTAATAAACCATAGAAGGTTGAAGTCTTCATACATGATCAAAATCATTGCTTCCTTGGCCTAAGAGGCTCAATCTAATCACATTCTTATAACTAGCATATAAAGTGATGAGAAACTTGCTGAAGAAATACAGGTAGAGGGAAAAGGAAGGACCTGATATTTCCAATACTAAGGACATAATTATTTGTTCTGAGATCCCAGAATGCAGTGGGCTTCTGAACAGCTGAAAAGCTCTTAATTAATGATTAAATGGAAATGCATGTGATGGTGAATCTATTAAAGCTCACCAAAACAGGGTGGTCTGGTGGAAGAGGCTTTTATGAGGGTGGAAGAGGCTTTTATGAGCAATAAGCAGAATCATTTAAATGAAAGAATGTGGTGGCGCTCAAGCATTTCAGCTACACAAGCAACTGATGGAAACTAAATATACCAGGACACAAAGACCCTGCTCTCTTTCAGATGCTCTGGCAACAACTATTCAATACAGATGGCAGAGAAACATCGAGAAAAAAAAAGTATTTCTATATTTGTTTCTAACTAATGGCATGAGTAATTTGAAAACTTCAATACAGAAAATAGCTGAAGTGAGCATCATTACGAAGAAAGAGTGGCAAAAAGGAAACCAATGGACTTCAAGATATTGACAAACTCAAAGATTGACTGGTCAGCTCTCCAGGAACTAAGCTGAAAGGGAAAAATAGTCAAGGAGAAATGGCAGGTCCTCAACATGACTGTACTAAGGACACAAGTGCGAACTATAATAAGGAGAAACTAATGGAGAGAGTTCAGTAAGTAATAATCTTTTCATTTAACAGGAATACTTGAAGACATACAGGAGGCAAAAATTATGTCAGCTTACAGACAGGTTTACAGAAATAGCAAAAGATGATAGAGATAGACTCACAAAAGCATGAAATGAAGTACAAATACGAAGTGACATGGTGCATAACTAGAAATCATTCAAGAACTTTAGTGATACTAGGAGATGAAAAAATATGTTGGAACAAAAATTGCAAAGAAAAATTATCAACAGGTAGTGAGAGATGAAAGCTTACTGCTTTTTTGCATCTGTCTTTACTAGAGAGGCTAGCCACAACATGATGCTCAGCAATATCAGTGACCGTGGCGTAATATCTCAGCTTCATGCAGGCAAATAACAGGTTAAAAAGTAACTAGCTTAATGATTGTATTTAAAGAGGCTGAAGCAACATCAGACGTATTACCCACTATCTTTGAGGATTCATGGGTGACTAGTGAGATATTAGAAAACTGGGAAGGGCCAACAGAAAGCTAGTATTTATACATGAAGACCCAGAGAATTAGTAGCCCAATTTCAAATCCCTTAGAAAGCACTAGAACAAACAATTAAACAAAGAACTTTTCACAAGCCCTAAGAAGAAAACAAGATGAGCAAGAGTTTGAGTTGATTTGTCAGGAACAATCCTATCCAAACAATCTAATTTCTTCCTGTGACAGGAGAATGACTAGTTGATATGGATGCTCTAGTAGATGTCATGCACCTTCTCTTCAGTAAGGCTTTTGACAGTGTGAAAACTGTTCGAGGGGAATTTATTTCAGGCTGGATATAACTGCTGGAAAAACATAGCTTAAATGTAGCTACCAGTGGTTAATTATAAAACAGAGGACTGTATCAAGCAGGGCTCTGCAGTGCATTGCAACTGAGTCTGCTGTTCTCTGATACTTCCATTAGCCACCTGCATGACAGAACAGAGAGTAAAATTTAAAAACCACACCACCTTAGTAATGTGGATAACCAAAGTCCTGTTGTTTCATCATCGAGACGTCAAGAAGCATAGGGATGCTCACAAAAATAATGATTCAGCACTGAAGAATCTCCAGCTAAAATGATGTCTTGAGTTTTGAAACTGAATAAAATTGTACAGTGTTGGAGAACATATCGAGAGAGAAATGTGCTACAATGGATGATTTCATAAGACTGAAAGAGACAATAAAAACCACCAAAAAAAGGCTTCTTTAAAACCAAAGAGAATAATCTATTTTCCATGACAATGGTGGATGAGCAGGCTATGGAATGTCCATGTTTTAATCACAAAGAGAGACAAATGTGCTTGAGGACACATGTTTTTGTTGGTCCAGCTTTGTTGAAGAGAAACATCTTGAACTTCTTTCTCAGTCTATCTTTTCACATGATTTTAAAATCAGAGAAAGGTGCAAGACATGTGAGCTAATCTCTGACAAAAGGAGTTTATATCTTGTATTGTCAGCTTTAAGGCAGCAGGCACAGTAGAGTGCTATGGAGACATACCCAAACTCTCTATAAACATAGCAATCTCAAGTGCCTGGAGTGACAGAAAGTGCAATTCTGAGTGAGATCTCTGCCCCACCTCTTGCTCACTTAATTCAGTCATATCTGCACAGCACTCCTTTTTGCAATGGAGGCGTGCACCTGGCAATTACTTCATGCCCAACAACTCAAGTTTTTATAATCCTGGTTAATAAAAAACACATAAAAAGTGCATCATTTTTGGAGACAGGATAGAGGTTTTCATTGCCCACGCAAATGTTCAGTACTTTTATCAGTTCCCACGATCTGAAAGTATCTTTAGTGACTGGATATACTGCTTAAAAATATATATATACATATATTTTAATTAATTGTTTTTCAGCTTTACTTTATCTTCCCAGATAGTTTGTTAAGCAAAGGGGGACACAGGAGTTAAATACATCTTCTGGCAATGCCCCTTCCATACGTAACATATATGAAGGCTGAACCTCTTCTCATTTCAAATCATAGAAGAGCCCAGGTTGAAAGAAACCTTGAAAGATCATCTGGTCAAACCAAAATCTCACTCAGTTTATGTGCCAGAAATTTGTCCTTTGAAGCCTCTCCCTCTTATATCTTTCCAAGACAGAGTTGCCTGAGCTGAGGAGCAGCATGGAGTTGAAGGGAAAAGGGAGTCCTTTCAAATGATGGCATTGTTGTTGTTTTCAGTGTTATTCTCCATCCAGTATATTAGATAACCAGTTTGTCTGGGTTGCTTCTAAATTGACTGCTTCACATTTGCATATTAACCAGAGATTTACAGTGACTCGTCCACAGTAATATTCCAGTCTTTTTCCATAGTGGTTACAGCTAATTTCAAAGCAGCAATGTGCATGAATACCTTGGATTATTCTCTGTGAAGTCCATTAGCCTGTCTTCATCAGCAGTGTATTCTTTTGCCACTGCGCTGCCTTGTGCTTTCATTTTGGTCTGTCTGAATTTTATGTGTTGCTACATCAGGGCACAAGGCTGGAGACCAGTGAGGAATGGAAGAGGCACACAAATTCCCCAAGAGTGGGGACCAGACACCGTTGCCTTAACTTTAAGGAAAGGATAGGATATCACTGTGACTGCTCTATAAATGGACCTGGGTTTGCGCCCCTCTGTGGGTCTGACACACATGACCACTTCTAAATACATACAAAATTAGTAGAGTTACACCAAATGAGGGAACTAGCCCAGCATGTGTTACCAGCTGTTCTGAGCTTATTGTATCCTTTATAGTTTTTTGTATTGCATTTTCCCTTTTGTTCATTCCTCTGCTTCCTTCTCTTACCATGTGAAAACAGAGGTGCTGGTAATCCATTTTGTCATTTCTTCTTCTAGGTCTCAGTTATTCTTTCTAACCTGCTTTTCTTCTCTGTCAGCATTCCCTCTCACTCTTAACCTTTTGATTTCTTCCTTCGCCTATCTGGCCAAGGCTGATTTAAATAAACCCACGGGAAAGTAATGTGAATGGGGCTTTTGTCTGAAAACTAAAAGCAAGTGACTTGTTCCACTGGCACTGGAGTTCTATATGTGCTGAAGAATTTCTACACCTTATGTGCAGCAAAAAGCTACATTCACATAGTCAAAAAGTGCATACATCTGAACACAGAGTCAAGATTTTTGTCCCCACAGAAACAGCAGCCCTAAACATACACATGACAGAGGCTCAAATACTTCTTGGAAATGTATCAGCCAGCAGAATTATTTAATCCCAAGCATCACATAACACCTGAAATGAGAAATCCCACACTTCAGTCCCTTAGACTTTCTAATGAAGTATCGTTCTCCGAGCTGTTTGCATGACTGCATTTTCTGAACCAACAATGTCTCTCTCAAACCTTTTCCAGTGCCTGTTTTGTCTCTTCCTCTCTCTTTCATGCTTTTCTACCCATATTGTGAACACTTTTGAGCTTTTATCTTTACCTAAAGCATCTAGTTCTTTTCAACTCAGGAAGATTGAAGAGTTGTGCCATTTTGTGCTGCTCGAATACTGACATTCTCTGAGCTGTTAACACTTTGCTGTTGTTGAGCAGAATGTTGAACAGTTGAAGTATGTCTGCCAGGAGCTAGAAGAGGAAGTTTCTGAGCACAGGCATTCCTGTTCTTCAGTAATAGTATCTAGCTCTTACTTTTGACCACTGACCTGTAAGTTTCCTCTCACTTCTTCAAGAAGCACAGGCTGAGAGCAACAGCAAAGCATCATCAACAAGTCAGGAAGCTCCCTTGCCGGAGAAGCCAGCACTGGACTTAATGGGTAAACAAGGACCTATAACAGGGATTTCAGTAGGTGGCTTGGGGCACTGCACTGGTAGTTAGCCTGACAGCATTTTGTTGAATCAATAGAAGTAAACATGCTCTTAAAGTTAAGCACACACTGATGAGTCAAAATTAGCTAGAAATTAGAAACCAGCCACAGGATGATTTGCTATTACATATATGTCTATGTTGGGACCTGTTTCTTTTCATTTGCATGTGTTTATGTACTTAAGAGATATTCATAAGCAAATCCTCCTCCTAAATGTTTATTTTCTTAGTGGAAATATACTGCAGTTTGTTGCTTTAGAAACATTGGACTTGTATCTGTCAGATACAAGAATTTTAGATCATTTTATTCCACCTTTTTTATTGTTTAAGCATAAGATTAAAGACCATCAATGAAAGAGATTTAAGTGTCATCTGAATGGATTATTATAAAATGAAACAAAGCTCACAGTCACATTACTATATGTTCTCAGCAAATAGCAATAACTGTTTTTATGCATAATCACAGAATCATAGAATAGTTAGGGTTGGAAAGGATAATAAAAATATATATGTATAAACCATTGTATATAAAACAATACAGCAATGAAAAATATCCTTCTGGGACTGATACTGTTATTGCCTCAATGAAATTCAGCTCTTCTTTTCTCCACTAATTTAGCAGCACACAAACCCAGAATCCTTCCAGTCCCATACTGTGCCTCAGAAATGCCTGTGTACACAGACTGTTTTTCTTTAATCAGTGTAAATTCACCCTGCAATTTTCTCTCCTCACTGCTACCCCCTTGAGCAACAGCTTAATAAATAAATAAATAAAATCCGTTTAGCTACTCCCCAAGTTGAGTGCAGCCAGACATCCTCTCTAGGTCTTTAGGTAGATGAGCAACCGTGCTGACTCCAGTGACTCACATATTTGTAATTATGTTCACACAGGGAATCTACATCCTTAATTTGTTTTTTGCCTCCTGTGGTGTTTAAATCATGAGGCTTTTTTGTTTTTTTTTTTTTTTTTTTAATGATTTTATTTTTTTTAACCTGCTTGTTGTTCTAGTCAGGTCTTGTCAAGTTTCAAGTTTCTCTTTTGTCTGTTCTAGTTGGTTTTTCTGGTGCTCCAACAAAGTATAAGGCTCCCACCAGAGTCCTTAAAGAAGAAAGATTTCCAGGGTGAGTACACTGTATTAATAAATGAAACCCAGACTTTTAAAAATTACACTGTCAGAAAAACCCATTAGTCTGTAAAAGAGTTGAAGTAAACATTAGATTTTAATATCTACTGCTGCTTAGATTTTTCTGAACCAGAAATCCCCAGTGAGCACTTAAAACTTCATTACTACGCTGAAAGGTTGTGAAAGGCTATTTAAAAGTTTTCAATTTTGTTGAAGTCTAGAGGTTATTACAGCTTGAAAGAATACAAGCCCTAATATTACATGGAATGAAAAGAATCAAATTTATGTTCTCATCTCCCCTGTAGTTTAATCCAGTTCTATTCGATTCAATGGAGAAAATTAAGGCAGGTTGAAACTTTTTAGAGGGCTGATGAAAAATAATATTTGGTCATTGTAGAAAACATTTCTGTCTATTACTCACACTCTAAAGGATACTCCTATCTTGCAATCCCACAGTCACAACTTAGAGTGTTATCAGCCTCCTGCTCAGAAACCCACAGGCTATGAACTGTGTCAGTCCCCTACCTGAATGTCCAGAATTACACAGGAAAAATGAGGATATCTGACTTCATCTCAGAACCGAGGTTAGCTATAACTTGATATGCAGGATTTCATTATAAATATTTTAGGCTCTTTTCCTCCTTAATTTGGGATGGAATATTGGTTGAATCAAATATCATGGGCTATATATTATCATATTAGACAGCTATTAATAGAAGCTGGCCAAACAGTGCAGTACAAATTCTGATGATGAAGAACTTTTACACTCATCTGCTGAGCAGTCTATCAGACTTCAGGTTGGTCAGCCCGAAGTGCGAAATGAAGAAAAGCATGTGCCTGGTGTGCACCTGTGGCTGTGGAAAGAGCTGCTCATCTCCAACCCCACTGGGGCTAGAGACATCAGTAGCCCATTTCGTTTCATTTTGTTGGCATAGCCATCTCAGGCTCTCACAGCTGAAAGGGATAGGACCCAACTACAGAGGCGTCCCTCAAATTGTATTATCTTAGCATAAACCGGTAATAAAATACTTCAGGTTCTGCTTAGTACCACCCATACCTGAATGACTCTATGTTGGCATTTCTACCTTCAGCCAACATACTGCCATTTATTTTAAAACATACCTGGTGCTAATTCTTTAAATGCTTGTACATGACTATAGCTGTGTTGACATAAATCCTGGAAGATAAAAACAAAACAAAACAAAAAACCACAGAAAAAAACAGTCAAAGAGTTTACAACTACATTTAAAAACTCTAACAAATCTGTGCATTAAAAGAATACACTTAGTAGAGATTGGATCCTTGTAAGAGGACATAAAATTGCTGAATTGTCTTTTAACGGCTGAAGCATATCACCTTCTCAGACATAGTAGTCAGAGTGCAGTTGAGAATGGGAGAACAAATAGAAGTCTTGGTGTTCTTTCTGCCTTCCTTTGCCTGATGCTTTGGCACATGGCAGGAAGCAGATCAGCCCATGATGCAGTTATGCATTACTCAAAGGACAGCTCTTGGAGGGTATGACAAGCCGGAGCTCAGCACTCTCCATTGCTGCTCTTCCATCAAGCTTTCAGTAAGACCAGCCCAGAAGATAAACACTCCCCACCACTACCACCAATTTGAAGAGAGCTTCATACATCTATATTACACCTTTAATGCAATACTGTTGCTCACTTTCTTGGAGATGTTCATTCCAGACCTCGGTATTAATTAAAAAAGGGGGAGGAGGAATACTAGAGGTGTTGACAGGCCTAACACTAACTGATCTGTGCCTTCGACTTCTCTCCTCACCTTTCCTTTGCATCATCTATTAGCTCTTTAACTCCTCCAGAAATCACAAGATCCTTAATGCAACATGTACATGAACTGCCAAGGAAGTGCAAAATGGCTGAGGGACTCAGAGGACAAAGTAGCTGGAGGGGATCTCTAGAGGTCTTCTGTTCCATCATCCCACACAAAGGGAGTCCAGTGAAGGAAGGTTGCTGAAGACCTTCTCAATTTAGCTTTTGAATCTCTGGCTTGGAGATACCACCTCTGCAGGCTTTTGGGTGTAAAAAGTGTATTAGTTTATATTTTTATGTAGGAGTATCTCCAGCTATGAAGACACACAAAGACATACTACATTTCCTACAATTATTTCCTGTCTTGAAACCCAGAAGGCGTGCAAATAGGCAGAATGCTACTATCAACTGTGCTTAATGAGGTATAGTGGTTTTAAGATGCAAATTACTCTTCAAATCTGAATTTCATTCACTTGGGAGAATTGCAACTTACGTTTAATATGTGGACAGAAACTTTTGTTGACATTTTTCTCAGAGCGTTTGCTGTTACAGAAATCACTTATTCAACACATCATTTCAAAATATTCATCAACACTTCAGAATTAATAAATCTCCTACATCATTCTAATACATCTTTAACATTTTTATTATGTCGGTTTTCTACCCTTTGTTGGTAAGAGATCAGATCTTCATATTTTTGCCATACAGTAAGTGCTGGAGCACAGATCCTGCTCTTTATGTTTGTTTAGGGATGAGATATAAAAAGGCATTAATTTATTAAATATTGGCATGTGTGCAATTTTCACCATTCCTGTAAAGGTCAGTGAGTATGCTGTCAGTGGAGGAGAAGCAAATAAGTGCTCCTTTACCCAGGAAAGCAGGTGTTATTTGAATCATTCTTGCTAGGCAATTTTCATCTTCCTTTGAATTTATTATTTGTGTCAGCATCAGTAACAATAAATCAAGCACAAGTTGCCTGTCTGCATGGACACCTCTGCTGTCTTACAACACAGGAAGGTAATGAGGAGAAGGAAATGACACTGCATGTGTAATGCAGGTAAGCATGCTCACTCAGGGAGGGTGTGAGGGTAGTATTTGTCCCAGCTCCCACCTATTCCAGTGTGAGACGCTTTTTGTGGATTGCTTTGGTGCCATGGACTCCTCTGCCTGGCACCTTCTCGGCTCTGGAGCTAAAGTAAAAAATAAATAAAAAAATTAAGAAAATCTTAACTTATAAACAGCACCTTGGGATCACACAGGAATACAAGTTTTATAATGGCATATGTAAAATACATGTCCCATACTACCACACAAGGATCGCACTAATTTTCAGTCCTCAGAAGTACTCAGGTCTTTAGGGAAGTCACTGCTTCCCTGAGCTGGATCTGAGTACTCAGTACCATGCCATTGGCAGTGGCTACTTAAGCAGCAGCGTTTCCTTAGCCTGACGCTCTTTCAGGCCTCCGTTCTCTTCCTTAGAGCCCTAAGCAAGCACAAATCAAGTTATGAACTCAATAATCTCTCAGCCCTTGGTTCTCTGAAGTAACTGTCTCTTGTAAGGATGCAATGGCTGGCAAAATCCAACCTTGAATCCAGTGGGGCTCTGAAGTATTGAGGAAAAAGCACATAAAGCATACAGATGCAACCCACCAAACTGAGAAAAATGTGGTTTTTTAGGGGTTTTTATGCCTCTAGCAGGCTTACTTTCTTTTACCAAAGGAAAAAAAATATTGCACCATCTCTGCTGACACCCTATAATAAATTGCAAGAAAGAAACTTTGTGGTTTATGCTTATATCTCCTCATTAAACTGAGTTGAAAGATACACAGTTTCAGGCTGGTTTTTGTTGTGCTGATGGTGTTTCCATAATACAGTCCCAAAATATATATTTCAGAATGAACAGGGGCTATATGGCTAATAAATGCAAAATGTATCTCAGCTTTAAGCATGGACTGCAACAGATACCTCCATAGTTTCCTCAGAGAAACATTTCTATAATACATCAAATATTTCTTTGAAGAGCTATAAAATAGGATGCCAATATACACACGCACACACAGAAAGGCAAATGCAGTCAGCATTACTGGGCTAACTTTGTAATACAAAAAATCCATCAACATTAGCTTCACAAATACCCTTTACTGAGGAATCAGCAGTTTCTTAACCCATCCAAATGCTTCAGAAAGAGAACTGTTTCTCCTACCAGTGTTCAAACAATGCTTTTAGTAAACACAGCAAGAAGACTGAGAATGCATCCAGGAGGGGACATTCAGCTCTGCTCTTGGTTTGGAGAACACAGTTCATTAGCTCAGGGTGCATGCTCTCCATGCAATGCCACCACATAGGTTCCAGGGGGTGACTTTGAGGGGCCCAGCTTCAAGGGGTTAATGATACAATGATGACATACTGAAGTTTCTAATGCTAATGTTTAAAAGGGATCTGATTGATTAATGAGGTCTTTCATTTGCAGTCACTACAAAAAAAAAAGTTTTTTTTATCTTACTTGCACAGTCTACAGTACTTTCAAAGACACCGGCTGCTCATTATGAATAATCACACAGCGTTCATGAAAGAAGAGTACACTGAAAATGACAAAATCCCCAAGTTATTAATGTGCAAATATTCAATGTAAAGTGAAAATTATTTAGTAAAAAACACTCTGAAATATTGTAATGTTATTTGTATAATTTCACAGTGGAAAAAAGGAAAAGCTGAGATCTTACTTCCTATCATTTTTGTAATATTTTCTTAAGCCCAGGATTAATTTTAAAGCAAAGTGTTAGTCTTCTGTTTAGACAGCTGCTGCTTTGAGACTTCAAAAAAATATTTAAAGAAAACAATTTACTTTGAGAGTAAGGATATAAACACTGTACAATTAGATGTTATGACATCGTTTCTTAAGAAACATATTTAACTCCTGATTTTTGAACTAATCATTAGATTTTCATTAAAATGCATTCTCAGTTTCTGTGCTGACATTCAAAGGTGTCTTTTTTCTCTGGAAACATATTAATAAAGAATCATTGCAATAGCCTGTTTTGTGAGCTTCTGTGTTTCAGGTATTAAAATAATAACAAGGAAAAAGAAAGAATGGGAATATGATAACATCAAATTAATATGGGAAAATTATTAACAGCGAAAATAAAAAGTATCTTGGAGGTGAGGAATAAGTTTCAAGGTGGGAGTCAGTCTGCAGTTATTGGAAGCAGGCAGGGAACTTAATAGGGCAGAATATACCATGCCTGCCTCAGGAAGGAATCCCTACCCTTTCCGCTGAAGTAGTTGGTAATAACTAGCCATATGAAACTAGGTGTTTAAATGTAGGCATCTGAATTAATACTGGCTGCATATAGAGTATATCTAAGGTAGCCACCAGCTCAGAACATGATCCTCTAAATTATCACCCATTTATGATGCCCTTTCTTTAGAGACAGAGGTACTAGGACAGTGAACATAACACACTGTGGCATGTCACATGGAGTCACAGAAGAAAACAAGGATTTGGCCTAGGTATATCATGGTTGAAGTAATGAAAGTTGCAGCCCTGAGAAAAAAAAATATTTGAAGCCCCTAGAATAATGAATTTGCTTAGTTTTCCTTTCATGGAGCTATTTGCTGGCATTCCTTTGCTTATCTGGTAGTCAAATTTAATATTTACTCGACATGCCTAGTTCCAGGCCTGTGATTTCTAGAAGATTTTCTTCCCTTCCCAGGCACAATAAATACACCCACCTTATCCTGATGCAGTTCTCCACCTCTCCACCATGCTCTTTCAAAAGAAAAGAGAAGTAGGAAGAGCTGTGATTTGAAAGCCATTTTAGTGTCTATAGGGTTTTGAAGGCTATCAAAATGTGTTCTGAGTTTCATGTAACACCATTTATTCAAAGCATTGAAAAGCTTAAATTAGTGTTGCTTGAGAACATTTCAAGACTGATTTTTCTGTAAATTAATTTCTTGCGCTATTTTCACTGATTTTGGCTTGCAGTAATTTAATCAGAGTCTGTAATCTTCTATCTGTTATGGTGCCACCCTATAATGTTTCTTTACACTTGAATGGAGTCCCTGAGTACATTCCCAGACTACTGAGGGGACACATTCTAAGTTCTACTGTCCCAAACTTCACGTTGCAGTGCCTGAGAAGCACAGAAATAATTAAAATAGGTCAGTGTCAACTTTTAATATTATAGTTTTCTCATTATGTGCACTGAAGATAACTTATCCTTACAGACTCATTTTAAGTCTTGTATTCTATTGATAGTTGTTGCATGTCTCAACAGAGATTGTTTTGAAAATACAGAGATTCCTTAGATAGGAATGTGTCCTAAAGAAGAAAAAAAAAAAAAACAACCCTGGTTGTGCAAACCAGTTGCATAAAAAAAATTGTTTCTGGCTGCAATTTTTATTTGTTTTCATGGCAATTTACACTGAGCTTTTACCACAAATCCTAGCAGAATCTATCAATCTTTCTGCCATAAAGTAAAACAATGCTTCACTCCCATTGTGTGACCCTGGTGCTTTAATATTTTTCTAATTAAGATCACCATAGAATTCATTTTTGCTCTACTTCCTCCTCCACATCCCACTCCCAATTTTCTCTCAGAATAAGAAGGCTACTGTTTCTGTCTACTACCAACATAAATCAATTCATAGCAAATAGCCTAGTGTGATATCTATTAACTTGTCACCAGGAACAAAATTTATTTAAAAGTTAGGAAGTGTTTTGCAATATAAAATGATACCCAGTGCTGCAGTAAATAGTATATGCTTCTTTAATAAAACACTTTTTCAGGCACCATTTTTAGAAATACAGTCTACCATTACTGGAAGACTGAATGAAATTTATATACCATGAACATCTTTAGTAATTAGTGTCTCAAGAGTAACACTTACTTTTCTGGATAGGTTGCTTGGTATTATGTCAACAAGATTTTCCAGTGTTTTATTGTCTCTTCCTTTTTTCTTGTTTTCCCAAATCAGCAGGTAGGTTACCTCTTTTGGACAGCGACCTAAGAAAAATGCAAAGCAGATGGATACTCCAAATAATTTTCTGATATAAAGCATGGCATGGAACTCAGCTAATTTCATTTTTATTTTCTGTATTTTTTACAGTAATTTGATTTTAGTTGCATAAATATGAATGCATTTGTTAATCAACTCTGGCATGCTCAAAACTGTGCAAGAAATCTCATATTTTTTTAAGCAGATTTGAAAAACTCTTTTTGTAGAAAATCACCTTACTTGATAGGCGTATAAAATAAAGTAGGGCAAAATATTCATACAGCAATTGTTTGTCTAGTCACATCACTTGTGTTTTTCTGTTTTCCTCAGCTTATTAATATCTAATGAGAAAGCAGAGAAACATGTGCGTGAGAGGTGAGTGCGTATGTGTGTGGGTGCATGTGGGGGGGTTGTGAGTGGGGGTGTCTACGTTTGTGTGGGGGTGGGGGTGGGTGGGGGTGTTTGTGTGCACTCATGTTTAGGTGTGTGTGGGCTTGTGGGGGTGAGTGTGTGTGCGTGCATGTTTGCGTGGGGGTGGGGGAGAATAGATGTGGGGGAGGGTGTGTGCATATGGGTGTGGGTGAGTGTTTGAGCGTGTGAATGTCCGGGGTGTTGGTGCCTGTGGGTGCGTGTTTGTGTGGCTGCGTGGGTGTGGGTATGTACGTGTGGGGTGGGGTGTGGGGGGGGGTTGCGTGCGTGTGTGTCATGGGGGTGCGTGGGTGCGTCTGGGTGTGTGTGCGTGGGGGGGTGTATGTGTGGGAGTGTGTGTGCGTGTGTGTTGGTGCGTCTGGGGATGCGGGTGTGTGTGTGCAGGTGGGTCTGGGGATGGGTGCATGTGTTTGGGGGGGTGTGGGTGCGGGTGTGTGCGTGTGGGTCTGTGGGTGCAGGCGTGTCCGGGTGTGGGAGGGGTGTGTCTGTAGGGGGTGTGTATATGGGTGGATGTGTGGGTGTGTGCTTGCTTGTGGGGGGCTGCGTTTCGTGAGGGTGTGTGGGTGTGCATGGGGGTACGCGGGCGTGGCTGTGGGTGTTTTTGGGTAGAAGTGGGGGGGGTACGTGTGGGCGTGTGTGTGCCTGTGTGTTTGGGTGTGGGTGTGGATGTGTAAGTATGTGTGTGCTTGTGCTTGTGTTTGGGGGTGTCGGGGGGGCTGTGTGTGTGTCGGGTGGGTGGGGTGTGCGTGGGTGGGGGGGTGGGGGTGCGTTTCTATGAGGATACGTGTAGGGGGGCTGTGCGGCTATGTGCATGGGGGTGTACGTATGTGTGGGTGTGGGTGCGCGTGGGTGTGAATGTGGGTGTGCGTGTATGGGCACAACCGTTGGCCTGTGTTAGCCCCTCTCACAGCACAGACCAACCCTCCCCCCCCATAGCCCTCCTACAGCAGAGTACATCCCCCCAGCCCACGTTAGCCCTCATCCGGCCTCCCACCCAGGCCCTGGCCAAACATCCCCACCCCCTACGCAGACCACGCCCCCACGCAGGACTTCAGCCCACCCTGGACACGCCCACATTCACTGCCGAGGAGATGACTGTAAGCATGGCCCTGCCCCCTTGGGGCCACTTCCCCGGGCCATTCACTAACCCCACCCAGAGCCCTGACCACTCCCCATCATGCCCCCCCTTCCCGCCCGTGGCCAACCTCAAGCCTGCCCCTACCTGAGACCAGACCCCCCTCTCCCTCAGTAACCCCACCCAAACCCCTGGACACACCCCCACACAGGCACACCCACGCACCCATACACCAAACCCACATACGTACACCCCCATGCACACACACCAGGAAACATGCCCCTCCCCGTACACCCCCACACACAGCCCCCCACAAACGCATCCCCCCCAGGCACACACCCAGACACACCTGCACACAGAGACCCGCACGCACATGCACCCCCAAACAAGCCCACCCACACACGCCCAGACACACACCTGCACCCTCACACACACCCCCACGCACACACACCCCCACACCCTCCATACACACACCCCCAAACATACCCCCCCACATCCTCACACCCAGACACACCCACCTGCACACAAACACGCCCACCCAGACATATGCACGTCCCACATGCACATACACACAAACACACACATGCACACACACACTCCCACACACAGCCTCTCCAAACACCCACAGGCACACCCACACATGTACACTCCCCACACACAAGCATGCACACCCATGTGCACACACACCCACCCAGGCACACCCCCACGCACACACCCAGACTCACACCCACATGTGCACACATGCACCCACACCCAGACACACCCAAACATGCGCACACACATGCACCCACACACGTGTCCGACCACCTGCACGCCCTCACGCACACACCCCTACACCCCATACACCCCCACAAACACGCACACACCCACAGCACACGTGCCCACACACCCCCGTGTGCCCACCCACACACCCTACACATACACACACCCCCATGCACACCCCTGCATGCACACGCACACTCCCATACACCCCCCCATTTAGTAACCCTACCCTAGCCCCACTCACAGCCCGGCACACGTCACCAGCACAGTCCTCACCCCC